>NC_143176.1:7520000-8145000 GCF_047325235.1 Durio zibethinus | reverse complement strand
ATCCACAATTCCATGCATAAAGTACTCAGGGGCTAAATGCCTACATGACATATAGCATATCCATTTAAAATCATTCAATAAGAAAAGAAAAGAAAAGAAAAGAGGAAAGGTTTGTAGAATATGGTACCCAAATGTCCCTTCAATTGGAGCAATAGAATGGTGTGTCCATTGAGAAGGAAGCCATTTTGCTAGTCCAAAATCTGATATCTACAACATAAATTCAAAAAGATAGAGTTAGAAAAGAAAACAATCAAACTCAAATATTAGTCTGATTAGAGAAAATTAAAATAGAGCAAATTTGATATGGGTACCTGAGGCTCAAAATCTGCAGTCAATAGAATGTTTGAAGACTTAATGTCACGGTGAATTATCCTTCTTTGACACCCTTTATGCAGGTAATGGAGTCCTCTTGCAGTACCAATTGCAATCTTATACCGTGTTTTCCAGTCCATTGGCGGCAAATTCACATCTGCAGCGACAAAAACTCAATGAAGAAAAGACATTCCAAAACATTCAACAGGCTAAAAGAAACCCAGAAATGAAACAGTTGAGCTTTATGGGAAAAAATAGAAAGTCAAAATTTTTTATTTTGTACCATGGAGAAGAGAAGCAACAGAGCCTCTGGAAGAGAACTGGAAGATGAGATAAAGGCCATTGTCAATGCAACAGCCTAAAAGTGACAATACATTTTGGTGGCAGACATGACCAATAGTTCCAATTTCTGTCAAGAAATCCTTCACTTTCCTTTCATCAGTTGAAGCTTTTGTTAGCCTCTTCACTGCAATCACTTCCCCATCCTTTAACACTCCTTTGTATACCTCTGCATACCCTCCTTTCCCTACTAAATTATCTGTTTATCCGCATAACCAAATGGAAAACAATAAACCCACAAAAATTTAGAAAACAAAAAAACAAATACAAAGCTTGAAGAGTTCCAAAAACCTGAGCTAAAAGAATTGGTGGCAACAAAAATTTCTTCAAAGGAGAAGCATCTCCAAGAAGGTCTCTGAGAATGCTCTGCAACTGAAACAATCTTGAAGCTCTCTTTTCTGTTGTCTTCTTCATCAAAAACTCCATGTTGGTTTGCAACATATTCTTCAAAACTGCGTCTTTTCAACGAGAACAACCGTTTGAAGGTGTTGGTTCGGATATACTTCATTGCAACAGTGACAAACGAAACAGGGAACTCTGTTTCATGCTGGAAACAGCCTTAAAAAAACAACTCAAAAGCAGTTCAACTGTCCTCTTTATTATTGATAAATGATTAAGGAAACATGGAGTTAGATAAGAGAAAGGAACCAAACATGGATATTTGAGTGGTTTAAGGAGAAAGACGGGCAATGGAAAGTATTTGTGTGGGCAATAATGGCTAACCAATAAATACAGTGCCTGGCATAAATAGGAAGTGACGGTGCCAGTTTATGTGATTTTTGTTCAAAAATAGAAGCAAAAATTGATCAAACCGATTGTGGCTTGTGAGTGAAAAGCATTGGATTAGGGGTGCCAATCAGGGGTTGGGGTTGGCTTTCTGGTGGGGTAGTTAATGGAGTTTAGGTCTAATCTGATGCCTGACGGAACCAGTGTTGTTCCATTTGGATCTTCCATCCACAAACTCTTTTTCACCTTTTCTTTTTAATATATATATATATATATATTCATTTTCAGTAAGAGGAGATTTGGAATGAAATTTAGAAATAAAAAGGAAAGAGCATGCAAATTTTAGATTCGAGAATGTTATTTATTCATATTTTTTTAAGTTCTATTTGAGCTTTTGAGCTAGAGCTCAAGTTTTGAATTCTTTATTTGAATATTGATGATAACTTACTTAAACAAGTCAAAAATGACCAACTTGATTACGTCCACAAAACCAAACTACAAAAAAATATATAGAGCTTAACTCATCCAGCTCTTCAAATTTTTTGATTGAGCTGATGGAGCTTGAGTATTGTATTTGCTCAGCTGTTTGAACTCTAAAAATGGAAGATAAGATAAAAGGATTAATGTGTAATTTGGTTCTTGAATTATATCACTTTTAACAATTTAGTATTTATTAAAAAAATTTACTATTTAATATCTAACTTTTATTCTATCATATCATTTGCTTCAGACGTCAACTCTGTTATATGTTGATGTAGCAAGAAATTAACGAATAATATTATAACATGCGGCACATTTTTATGTATGCTACATCATCATTTTACATAGTACTATTAGTCAACGATATAAAGTGTTTGAAGATAACAAAATTAAGATATCAAATTATTAATTTTTTTTTATAAATATTAAATCGTAAAAAGTGATATAATTTATGAACCAATTTACACTGCATAAGATAAAATGTGACTGCTCTAAAAGATAGGTATGTGCAGGCTGCGTATGTATTGCCGCACTATATCTGTCGGCAATGAGTTGTTCCTACGCGTTCTTAGCCGGAAAATGGTGGCAATGAAAAGAGGAAACATATTTCGAACCTTTGGACTCACTAAATTCACTGGTAATTGTTATTATAGATAAAATATAAAAATGATCTTTATATTACATATTTTTTATTAATTTAATATTTTAAAAAATAAAATTCATAATTAAGTGTCTGAACTTTTATTCCTTCGTATATTTTGATATTTTATATTAATATTATTAATTAAATTATTGATATGATATCAATACTCAATAATATTATGATACGTGTTAAAAACATCCGATCATGCCATATTATCATTGTCACATCAATGGTAGAAGAAAAATTAAAAAAATTTTAAAATATTCTAAAAACTTCATAAAATAATTGATATTTTTTAAAAAAATCACAAAACAAAGTAAAACAATTTTCTAAAAAATTAAAAATCCAAAATATTTTGAAGATTTAAAAATTCCTAAAATTCTCTAAAAACTTGAAATTTTTTAAAAAAAATTTCCAAAAATTTTTTCAAATTCCACAAAAAAATTCTAAAACAAATTGCTGAAACAAAAAAAAATAGGAAAATTATAAAAATAGTAAAAAATGAAAAAATATAAAAATATAAAAAATTTTTAAAATCCAAAAAACTTTAAAAAAATCTAAATAAAATTAAAAAATCTAAAATATTAAAAAATCCTAAAAATATTTTTTTAAAAAAAAAGAGAAAAACATTTTTAAAATACAAAAAATTCCCCAAAAAAAAGAAAAATTAAAAATTTTAAAATCTGAAAAATTTTTGAAAAATATCAATATATAAAAATGAAAATAAAGTTTGGCCCTGTATGATTTTTCAATTTTTTGTTTTCCAAATTTTTTAATTTTTAATTTTTTAAGTTTCAATTTGCTATTTTTTGAATTTTTTTAAATTTTTCATTTTTTTTATCATTTTTTCATTTTTCAAATTCTTCAAATCTTTAATTTTTATGATTTTTTTTCTGGGATTTTTAAGACTACATTTTTTATTTTTTTTTAGAATTTTTAATTTTTTAGAATTTTTTCCTTTTTGGAATTTTATAAAAATGTTCAGATTTTTTCAAATTTTGGGGAATTTATTTAATTTTTTAGATTTTTGAAAAATTTTAGGGTTTTTTTTATTTTTTAAAATTTTAGAGTAGTATTTTTTTTTACTTTTTTAGGAAATTTTAAAAATTTTCATATTTTTGAGATTTTGAGAATTTGTTTGAAATATTTACTATTTTTATCTTTCAATTTTTTTTAATTTTTAATTTTTCAAAAGTTGTTTTTCAATTTTTGGATTTTTAATTTTTCATACTTTTGTTTTTTATTTTTAATTTTTGAAATTTTTTAAAAAAATACAGTTTTTATATTTTTGGGAATTTTTAAAAATTTTGGAAATTCTTAGGATTTTTTAATGTTCTTGATTTTTTTGAATTTTTAAAATTTTCAATTTTTTTGAATTTTTATTTTTCAAAAATTTTTTTGGATTTCTTTAAATTTTTTAAATTTTTCTTAATTTTTAAAAAAATTTTAAATTTTTTAAATTTTTCTGATTTTTTTATTTTTTTATGTTTTAATTTTTTTATGCTAATATGATAATAATGATGTAACAATGACTAAATATTTTTCACATATATCATAATTTTGTTGGATATTTTTGTCACTTTAGCAATTTAACTAACGGCATTAATTCAAAATATTAAAATATATGATAGAATAAAAATTGAGATATTTAATTATAAATTTTAATTTTTTGAATATTAAACTGACAAAAAATATATAGTACAGAGATTATTTTGTATTTAGCCCTATTATGATTAATATTTGCATAAAAATTCAAAACATATGTCCAACTCTCCATACGTATCACCTTCATTTAAACTCTCTTATTTACCCTACAATCAGCAACATCACGTCTCGAAGAGGATATTCCAATGGTTAGAACTTTAAAAATTCCATATGAAATATTTCGACTGAGTATAATACATATGTGATGAGATTTATATGAAACCAAACTTAAACATATGCATCAAAAAAAAAAAAAAATCAAGGAGCTGCTATCATGATTATACATCACATATCATAAAGTACTAAAATACTTTCATTTATAAAATTTAGATTCATTTTCATTACTAATATTCTTTTTTTATGAGTGAAATGTAATTTTAATTTAAAAATTTCTTAAGATTTGTTATATGTCCTGACTCTGAAATGGATAATCTTTTTTATCTAAAATTTTAAGTTTAAAAAAAAATTATTAAATTATGATTATTTAATCTAGATACTCCTTTGACGCTCCATAGATTATTTTACATTATCTAATGATATCACTATTTCGCACTTATAGATAAATTATATTAGATTATAAAATAAAAATAAAAAACTTGACATGATCAATTTTAAATTGTGTTCTAATTTTATTTCTCAAAGTTGAGCCTAACTTTCTTAGACCAAGCTGGGGTCCTAAATGTGCTTGGATCTGGCAGTGCACGTCAAAAACAGGGTAGGTATCCAATGGATTTACTTGAATTTATTAATTTAGAATGAAAACCATAGAAATTAATTGTTTATTATATTTTCAACAATTGCACATTGTTTTTAAGTTTGTTTTTAGGGTACATATCAGTAATAACATTTTTTTTATATTGAAACTATTGAACCAAAATACATCATGGGAATCAAATGCATCACACATAGCATTTTAAATCTTAAAAAAGAGGAAAAAAATAGTTTTCGTCACGTTGGTTTAATTTTGCTTTAATTATTGTTTATATATGTTTAAAAACTATTCCAAGATTGTCTACTACATCACATTAATATGAGATATACAAATCCATAAAATTTTAAATATTTGTTAAAATAATCCGTGAGATTTATTTCAATAAAATTAAAACAATAATAATGATGCGATGAATTATTATAATTGTAAGATTAAAATTAATAATAAAAATATATATCTAAAAATAATAATAATGATAAAATTAAATATTATAACTATAAAATTAAAATTAAAAAAATATTTATTTAAATACAAATACAAAGATAACGATAAAATTAAATATAATTCTTACTGTTACATCATAACAGTGTTATCAATCCCTTACATAACAAATAAATGTTAGGTAAAAGATTAAGAAAAATGATAATCAACTTGTTCCATTCAAAATATTAATAGAAGTTTCACATCACCAACATAAATGCATGACTAACGACTTGATTTGACAAAATATTTCTTGTTTTTATCATGCACTATAAACGTTAGGTATATGTATAGGCTTAACCTCAGGTGATGCTGCAATTTAGGCTTAACTGATTTTTTTTTCTTTGATTTTATATTTTTATGTTTTATTATTTTTATAAAAAATAAAAATAAAAAATAAAAAACAAAAAGTAAAAGTATATATATCTAATATCTACCAAAGGGAATCTTAATAATAAATTATTAAAGAGAGTGTTACCTACACATATTTTCATACACATAAATTATATATATATGCCTTTTTTTTTGTTTAATTTTTATATATTTTTATAAAATTAGTGTTTGTTATTTTGTGTATATAATCTTTTTAATTAAAAATAGAAATAAAATTATTGGACCATCCCTCATCCACTATCAAGTGGGTAAAAAAAAATTAAGCGAGGACATAGAAAGATTTTGGAAGAGATCAATGTCCGATTACTTATAGAAAAATGAAAATAATTGTGTTAAAATTGTTATTTATTACAAAACAAAATCAAAGACAAAATTTAAGAATTGTCCGATTACTCATAGAAAAATGAAAAATAATTGTGTTAAATTTGTTATTTATTACAAGACAAAATCAAAGACAAAATTTAAGAGATTTGGATAGAGTTGAGCACTGTTAGTTGAGGTTAGAGGAAAATATATTCCACTATTTATAATAAGAGGATATAGCACGTATGATAAGTTCTATATACAATATATTCACATTAAGTAATGAAAAAATCATAGTGATATAATGGTAGAGAGATCATTGTGATGACATCTCTAACAGTCTGACCATTTCAATGTCTTGAATCTTGTTTAGAGTCTTGCACAAAATCCCTTGCACTCCATTAGATAGAAAGAAAAGAAAAGTACACAAAGATAAATATTTAATGGTTTAGCTACTACATTATAGCACATTCTATTTTGTAGCTCAATCTATTGGGTAAAAAGCTTTTAATCCAATTAACCGTACAATACAATAAAAGTAAAATAAAATAATTAATTAATCACATAAGAATAATAATTTAAGGTGATTCGATCCAATTGATTTACATTTACGAATAAAAAAAAGATACACTAGTTATAAAAAATTATAAATATACAATCTCAATCAAACATTCAATAATTAATACTCATAAACCATCTAATATCCTCTAATCCTATGAAATATTCTCATCCTAAAAAAATATATACTTATATACATCCATATATCATACCTATGTAGATCCTTTCATTCTCTTCTAATCAACTCAAAATCTCCTTTAATCGTATAAGGTATCTATCCAATAAATTTTATATATAATTTTATAGAGATTCCATCTATTTATAAGTATATAAATTTGCCTATCAAAAATTTTTTTCTTTTTAAAATTCTTCTTCTGTAAGTTTTCTTATCCATTACGAAATATCTAATCAATTTCAAACAAATTTTTTATGAGATTTGAGTAATTATTCTCAACACAATCATTATATTAAAATATTTTATTTCATCTCTCTTCTCTTTTTTTCTATTTAAAGGAATTTTAAGTAGTGTTTGGTTTAAAAAAAAAAATAGAATCATTTTCTGTTTTTATTTTCTTGAAAAATGAAAAATATGATTGAAAACGTATTTGATAACTGAAAATGAAAATAAAATTTTAAAAAACAAAAATGAAAGTGGGTTGAAATATAAAAACAAAAAAAAAAGATATTTTCAATTGTGAAAATAAGAGATGTAGATTACTTTTTTTCTTATTTTTTGTAAGTTATCATATTTGAACACTTTTTAATGTTATTAATTAATTAATATATTATATTTATAATTAGATGCCATTAATAATAATATCATTGAACATTGTATTTATTTTCTTATTTTTCATTTTTAGAAAATAATTTTTGTTTTCATTTACCAAATACATTTTTAGAAAACAAAAAACAGAAAATAAAAATTATTTTCTAAAAAATAAAAATAAGAAATAAAAAGAAAAAACATTTTCTTAAATCAAACAGAGCCTTAATGTTTGTTTGAATTGAAATTGGTAAAAGAAAAAAAAAAAGAGGTTTTTAAAGAAAATGAAAGAATATTTCATTTCTGTGTTTGGATAGATAAAATGAATAATAAAAAAAAAGAAAGGGATTGATACAATATTTAGCAGCTAAAAGCCAATTAGCAGCCATCTCAAGATATATCAATATAAGCTACGTGGGATGACTGACTTTTTGAATAGGATTTTTGTTAGATAAACTTATCACACCGCATGTTGGTGCATGGGTCATTCCAAGTGTTTGTATCAGGCTATAACATGCAGTACTTGCATAAATATTTTTCATTAGTTGTTTGACGGTAGATTGAAAGAATGATGCATGATAAAATCATCTAAAAAGTTACGAATGGTAAATACAAATTGTTTAAATCATAAATGAAAATGATACATTTTTTAAAAAAAATCCTAGATTGCCAATAAATTTTACTCTTGAATATCTCTTTGAAATTTTCCCTTTTTTTGGACCAGTGGTCATATCCATTTACCGAGATGAAGCATGCAACACGCCACACAAAGAACAATTCTAGAGATGTTCAACCAAAACAGATTTAAATCTGAAGATAATAAGATAAAGCACTGCTGAAACAAAATTACGTCTCAACTTTTCAAAGACAGTGGATGCCGATGTTTTCCTTCCATTTAACCATAAACCAAGTACCACAACACGGCAAATGCTGTCACCATCTTTTTCCCACCAGATTTTTCAGCCATCTTAACAAGCAATATTGGCAATAATATCTTTAGACCAACTTCAAAGAAAGTGATGTTTTGCTGTTTTTCACGACCCCACGATCGATCCACTTTCGCAGTATAGCATCCCACGAGGTGTTCTTTTTTTCTTTTGGGTGGTTGTTGAGTCTTTGAAGGCGTGCAGGCAGGCAAGAACCAAATCATCGATGATAAAGTAATACTATATTATTATATATGCATTAAAAGATCCATGCAGGAGATTTTTACGTGGTTTGAGAGAACTGAAATGAACGTATGCTTTTGATAGGCTTTGGGGTTTGTTCCTAGCTAGAACTAAGGTGGCCTTTGCTTTAATTTGCTGCACCTTCATGTTCCCAATGAATATATTTTTATGTGGTAGTGTGAAGTACTTTTCCAGTAATCGGTGTTCGCATGCGATGCAAGTTTATAATACTATCACCATTCTTGGATTGGGGTCTTCGTACTTCAATCTTGGTCTCTACTCTCCTGGTGTGAGATCCCTTGAATTTTTTTTAATTGAGACTTAAGATTTGAATTTAATTACTGAAATTAAAAAATATATATTTTACCGTCAAATATAAAACTGTTGGCGAGATTCTTTGAATATTTGACTGAACTCTGGTAATAAGGGATATGACAAGTTGGAATAGACCAAAATATTATGGTCCAAATGAGAAATAATTTTTTAAAAATTGTTTTATTAATTTACGAACAATATTGCCATTATTTGTAATTTTCTTATAATAATCTAATAATTAATTAGAGTAAAACTGTTTAGTTTGAAAAAAAAATTTATTGTAAGTGAAGACTGAAGATGGAAATGATGACACGAAAAATAAATAATGTCAACTTGAAAGATGAAATTTTGGGTTTCGTGACGAGTGCGTTTAGGTAACTCTTTGAAATTATCATATAAAATATAACAAAAATGTTACTATTAATCTCAACATTTTTATGACAACTATTTGTCCCACCTAATCCAGGTTCAACTTAAAACATGCGTTTATAAATAACTGACTTGGGTGATCTCATTTTTTTAATTTGCCTTATAATTATTTTTGCACCAAGTGAGATAAAAAAAAAAAAAGGCACGATTGTTGGGATAAGAAGTATTATCAATACTGATAAAATCATTTGCTTAATCTAATTCGTTCTTACAATTACTTTTAAAATGTGATATTTAATAATTTTAAATTATAATACTCATAATCTTTTTTTTAATCTATGATCTCTTTTATATAAAAATTTTTTTTAATACAATAAAAATTTATTATATTAATTATCAACTGTTATATAATATAAAATTATTATTATAAATAACAAATTAATCGAAATTGACCTTGGGACACTCCTTGACAAAAGTCTAAAATCCTTGTTTCTCAATTCATACATCATTTGGACTACAAATTCTCCAATGAATTATTCTTTGTTTTCCCATCCAATATGATGCTATTAAGTCCAAACGAACAATGGTTCATATGACTTGTGAATCCCACACATAAACGGCATCTTGTTTTTCTTTAATAATAGTGTTTTTTTTTTTTTGGTAAATAATTATTTAATAATGTTGAAAGTTGGCATGTTTCATACCAATCATCCCAACCCATTTCTATCAAAATTTTGGTCTTACAAAGAACTTAGGGCAAAATATCTTCTTTCTGGAATGACTTTTGTTGCTTACAAAAGAAATGTCAAACAAAGAAATTAACTTCTGAACCATAACATTGAAACGAGAGAAAAATAAATAAAATATAATAAAAACGAAAAAAAAAAAAATCCAAAAGTTGGTATAAGGATAAGTGCATGTATTCCTTGTTCAAAAGTTATATCTAATCCATTTTTTTTATTTTTCAAGTAGTAAAGGATCTTTAGATTTCGTTTCGTATATTCTTTTTTCGGATTTGTTTAAATGGATTTATTTATGTTAGACCAAAAGTTAATTTTTCATGGTCTCTCAATAAATTCGACTTTGAGACCGTCAAAAAATAAGCAAACTTTCTTATTATTTATCTAATATTCGTTGGTATTTAATTTGTCTCTTCTCTAAACAAAAAGAAACCAAAAACAGGCAACAAGGTCATTAAGATATTTATCATTTGTGTCCTTATTTGCTTCATTAGTGGATTAAAGGTTCTTAATGCGATTTAATGATTATTTAAATGCTAAACACATCTCTTTGTCTAAGAAAAAACTTATATGAAATTTTATAAGTGAAGTTTGTGAAATTCTTTGTAAGAAATGAGTGAATAAAAATTAAAATCAAAAATCAAAATGATAAATTGAAAGATCTTATCACATAAATTAAATGTATAAAATTTAAAAAAATTTTAATAAATTTTGATATATTTATTAAATAAATAATTTTAATAAAAATATTGACAAAATTTTATTTGTTAAATAAGTATCAATCAAATTTAAATTATAAATAAATTTTTTAATAATTTTTTTATATATTATTAATCTTCACATTAAACTCTATTGATTCAATATTTTTTATTAAAATTTTTATTTATTTATTTTTAATAAAAAATTTCACAAACTCTCCATATAAAATTTTATGTAAATTTTATTCCATTAACCATGGGCTTTATATGCTATATATGCGTCACTCATCCGATATTTTAAATTAAAAAAAAAGATCACATCGGCAATTGATGTTTGAGTTTAAAAAAAATTAAAACCACCAAACAAGTTAAGATATTGACACTAGGCACTGATTTTGCAAAATAAAGTATTAGTGGGTTGTTCATATTTAAGGATAATTTTGGCCCAATTTTTGTATTGAACCAAGATTTAGGAACAGCCATATTTGAGTTTGTTTTTAATTATAGTATTAAGCCAAGACTTCGGAGAAGCCCAATTAAGTGATTCATATGAGATAATGGTCAGCCCAAATACGATATGTCAGATCAGGCCTATTTAAAGTAGGGTAATGACTTCTAGAGGAATAATATTTTGTACACAATATTATAATATTTTGATCTTATACATTAAATATGAACATAATATTGAAATAAAATAAGCTCATAGTCACTACAAACATCGAACACCAAAAGATGTAATTAAAAAATAAATATTTAAGTAATTTGTAAAATAAAAAATATTAAGAACAAGGTAAAGTTAGAGCTATTCCTAAATCTTAAACAGGGAAAGAACCTAAAAGGTTGCAATATTGCATCGTAAATTGTTTCAGGTAAAGTAATTTTGTTAGAGATATGACTTTTTAATAGCAAACAAATACATCAAGGCTTTGACTAGAATCAATGAAGAGTTAAAGCGGAATCAATAAGTTAATTAAAAAGAGTAACATATCACTTATAATTATTTTAATATAATTAATCAATTATAATTTAATATTTATAAGATTTATCAAAAATTTATGTAAAACTCACATTTTTAAATGATGTATTCTTATGTAATATTTGATGTGATTGACTGATTATAATATAGTAAGAAAGAAAATTATAGGTAACATGAATCCACTAAACAATAAAAAATTTATAAAACCTCAAAAATAGCAAACACCAAGGCACATTCGCTGGTGGTAAGCAAAGCTTCACGTGAGTATGAACAACTAAGTGCAACTTGAGTCGTTTGCTTTCAATAAGTCAATTTCTTCTCAAATAAGACATTAGCCTTAAAGAGGAAAAAAAAATCAAAAAAATCAAAAAATCTAAAATTATAATGTTTAATGCCATTAAAATCAGTTTTTTTTTTTATTTGATTCAAATCAAACTCGAATATTAAATATATATTAAGTTTGAATCAAATTTCAGATGAAAAATAAAAAAAAATTTAATTTAATTTAATTATATATATTTTTAGTAATATTTTAAATTTTTTAAAATAAAAATAATAATTTTATATCAAAATTTACATAAATATATTAAAATTTTATATTAAAATAATATAAAAAATTAACAAATTAAAAATTAATAAACTGAACCTAATTAATTAATAAAATTCAATTCGATTCAATTTGATTCGAATAAAAATTCAATTTAAATTTTAATTAAATTTTAAATTTTTATAATATTATATAATATCTAAAAAATTAAATCAAATTTAATTCAAGTCGAAGCATTATTATCTTTAGCCTTTCTAAGTATCCGAAAGACTCCTCAAGTTTTTTTTTATTATTTTTTTATATTTTTATTGCATTCGATGTTTTAAGGATCTTGTTCAAAATCAGACTCCTCTCCAAACAAATTAACATCCTTTTGCATAAACTATGATTCTTTACAAACAACACAAACATATTAAAATTCAATGACAAAATCATTTCTTATACAAAAATTTATCTTCAATCAATAAATCTCTTCCCACGTAAGAAAACTTCCTCTTACAACCAATTTAGAAACTTACCATGACTAAATATTTGAATTTTTATATTTTTTAAACAAATTATTTTTATTTGAAACTTAGGATTTTAGTTCAAAAAAATTGAAAATTTTATGAAATTAATATAATCCTTTTTAAAAATATTAATTTTGAACCAAATGTGATAATTAAATATTCCTTATCATATAGTAACGAAATCAAATAACAAATAATTCTATTGTTTCTACATGCACTGGCATATTGATTCCATAATAAAATACTCAAAAATCTTAATATTTCAAAAATTCGATCTCAATGGATTTTTTATAAAGTTTTTATTCTATTTTTAAACTCATTATCTTATTATATATATATATGATTAAAAAAAATATTATATATCTAAATTTTTTAAATTCATAAATTTTAAATAACAATTTCAATAATATGCCAACTAATTTAAAAATAATCTTATTAAAGATTCATCAAATATATAAAAAATAAATTCCAAAAAAAAGTTTAGTATTTATTTTAAAAAAGTCGAGTGCTTAATGCTATATTTGGATAAATATTAATAAAAAAAAATGAAAGTAAAGTAAAGGAAGATAAGTTTTTTTAAAAGAAAAAAAGAATATATGTATCATTTATTTGGATAACTAAAATTAATAAAATAAATAAAATAAAAGAATCCTCACAAATATTGCTTAATTAAATAATGAAAAGATTTTATTTTTACTATAACATTTACATGTTTGTGTTAATATATTTCATATTTTCAAGTTTTCTTTATTTATTAATAAAAATAGTCATTAATGAAATTTATGAAATTCATAAAAATAAGAGAAAAAAATTAGAGATAATAAATTTATTGATAAATGATATTTTATATTCTCAATCTAATTTTAAAATTTAAAATCATATATTTTATAATTTAGAGAAATTAATAAAGATATAATAATTATTTTATATTTTAAAATATTTATTTTTTTCCTTTCCTTTTCTTCTAATTTGAAATAAATAAAAAATTTTAAAAAAACTAAGCGTATTTTCTTTTCTTATATTTTTATTTACGTCTTATACCATCGATAAAAAAATTCCCTATTTTCTTTCCTTTGTTTTCCTTTCTCCCCCCTTACCTCAGTAAAGGGGTAAAGAACAGGGTTTTGGAGCCCTTCCAGATTTTATAAATTCGCAGTTTCCAAAATTCTTACTCCCTTTGTTCCAACGGTAATTGCTGGACGCTATCCCTTCTGTTAACCGCCGCCGTTGTCCACAATGTCAGATCGTGGCAAGCAACGCCTGAGGGACCGCGACAGAGACCGAGAACGCGAGAGTGATCGCGACCGCGACAGAGAACGCCGACGCGACAGAGATGACCACGAACGAGACCGTGAGCGAGACAGAGACAGAGAGCGGGCACGCAGCAAGAGATCCCGTACACCGGACCGCACCCGGTCTCGTCACACGCGCTCTTGCACGCGTTCCCCCGAGCGCGAACGTTACCTTTCACGCTCCCCTGCTCATACGCGGTCCCCGGAACGCTCATCCCAGCGCCATCACCGGAATCGGCACCGAATACCATCAGCGGAGCCGCCTAGGAAACGGCACCGCCATGGAAGCGAGGAGAGGGAGAAGGAGAAAGATAGGCAAAAGGCGGTGTCGGATTTTGTGGATGAGATAGCGAAAGAGCAGCAGCAAAAGAAAGAGAATGATAATAATGGGAATGAGAATGGAGATGGAGGAGAGGACGATGAGATGGACATGATGAAGAAGTTAGGGATTCCAGTTGGTTTTGATTCCACGAAAGGAAAACATGTGCCAGGGGCTGATGTTAGTGGAGTTAGGGCTGTGACTAAGCGGCAGCCCAGGCAGTATATGAATCGAAGAGGCGGTTTTAATCGTCCATTGCCCGCTGAGCGCAATCGCTAGAATTCATTTAGTGATTGAAAGCATTTTCAAGGTTAGGGTTTTTTCTATTATGACTCTGCTGATTTGGATGCCTGTTTTGTTTCATTATTTTCTTTTCTGTGGGTTTTCTCAATTTCGTGTTATTATACGTGATTGCTTGTTGGTTTGTCAATTTAATTATTGAATTTGGAATCAGTCCTTATTTAAGTTATATGTTTGATTTTTCATTCGCATTAGTATTACAGCAAGGAAGACTAATGTTGAAACTAACTAGCTCTAAGAAAACTCAGCATCTGCTTGCATAGCAAATAAATTGGTTTCTGACATTTGAGTTTTAGTAGAGTTAATGTTCAATCTGAGTTGTTGCTCTATTGAATAAGAAATCTTATTGATTTTCGCATATTTTAGGATCTAGAAGCCAAGTGGTCCTACTACAACTTAGTGTATGTGTGTGTGCTATTTTTGTGAACTTAGGCTGTCCCAAATTGCTGTAGCATACAATTTAGTCATCTTCCTAGCACTGGGGATGGTCATCCATTTTGAGTGCTGGCATGAAAAGCACAGCATATGTTTAATGATATTTGATGCCATAACAATGTCAAATGGCATTCATCTTCGAAGATGTTAAAGCTTGGTGAGTTAGTTACAAGGTTCAAAAATGACGGTATTTGTGCTTTGACTTGATGCACTATGCTTTGAGTTATAGTAGAGTTACAGTTCAATCTGAGTTGTTGCTCCATTGAATAAGAATTCTTATTGATTTTAGCATATTTTAGGATCTAGAAGCCTAGTGGTCCTACTACAACAACTTTGTGTACGTGTGTGAGTGCTATTTTTTCAAACTTAGGCTATCCCAAGTTGCTGTTGCATACAGGTTATTCATCTTCCTAGCACTGGGGTTGGTGATCCATTTTGAGTGCTAGCATGAAAAGCAAGGCGTATGTTTAATGATATTTGATGCCAGAAAGACATCAAACGACATTCATCTTTGAAGATGTTAAAGCTTGGTGAGTTAGTTACAGGGTTCAACACTGACAATATTTGTGCTTGACTTCCTTAATGCGCTATGCGAAGGTATATCTTTTAGATTACATGAAGGCAAATTTTTGGAACTCAGTTTCCTTAGCATAGGGTGCCCATGTTACTAGTTGTCTCTATATCCTATTTCTATTCTTTTATTCAATTTCCTCTGTTTTCAACAATTCAGACCTGGAAATTGCCACACACCTTATTCACCTAGTTGTTATGAATCAGTTTGGTACAGCACACAATTGCTAGTGCTATAATGCTGGAAATTCTAGGAGAATAATTCCATATCTCAATAGAAATAGTACTCTGTATATATAGATTTCTACCATCTCTAGTCGCCAAAAAACTGGCACTTATGGTCTGATAAGGACTATTTTAAACCCTAATATACTTGCAAAATACCATACCAATTATAACCTTAATGCCCTAATACTTGAGAAAATACATTAAAAATGCTAATTTTTAGTATCAAAATAGCCTAAATATTCTACAATAACCTAAATCCTATAGAAAGATTTAGCATAAAATGCATAATATATAACAATATTACAAAATAAAATTCTTAGCTTAGTCCCACAAGCAGCACTTTTCCATCCTGTATTGTCCATTGTCTCTATGAGCTTATTGATGGCTCCTATCAATGGTTTTCAGATCTACAATGTGCTTTGATCAAGGTGGAAATGAGCTTAATATCTTATACTAGTAGTAGCCAGTGCAAGAAGCTTGAGAACTTGTCTTTTTTAAATAATGTATTTTGACCTCACCTGGTTCCATCAAGTTAAAGGGATGGAGTTTTAGAGCTTGCAATATAGCAACAAGAAAGATTGAAGGGTGAAATAATATGCTGTAATTGTACACCATATGGCTTAGGGTTTGTTTTAACTTGATTTTAGTAATGATAACAATAATTTTGTGTTAGGGCTAGAAATCTAAGTTTGCTTTTCATTTCTCAAATTGGTGTTGACAAGCATTTCTCCAAGATGAATTAAACATTTTAGCCTTCGAACATTAACTTAAAATTTTCCACTTTACAAATACCATACCTAGCACCATCAAATGGTAAAGAAGAAGCTTGGAAAACATACAAGCAAAACATTAGCCTTATAACTTTGCGGGATCTTCAATTATTTATACCTATTGGTTTTTCTTTAATGGTCAAATGATATATATTTTGTTATTTATTATATTTAATACATATGAACTATCTTGATATATCATATTTCCTAAAGTACTAAAGTTGGTACATACCTGATTTCTCAAAGTGAAGAATGTGGCCTTCAATGTACTTATTGAGATATAGTTTTATATCAGAGAATTTCTAGCTTTGCGCTTTGTAATTGTGTGATTCAATCAACCTTAGAAGCGACTCGTACGGAACCTTAGGTTTTATTTCTTCTTTATCATATAATGCAATCAAGAAATCCTAGGTATGAAACTTATATTCTTTTTTTTTCCAAAAATTGTGATGTAACCAAGTAACCATAGGTGTGAAGCTTAGAGATCCTTCCTCATGTTTAGTGATACTCTTTTTTTATCTTTAATACAATCTTCATACTTGGTTATTCCAGCCATGATGTAATACAAGGGAGGCAAGAAAGAGAAAATAGGACAAAAATAAATTAGAGGAAAAGAGGACAAAAGCACAGGGAAATGAGGGAGAATATTGAAAAACAGACGGAACTAATGGGACCAATCTCAATGCTAATAACTCAAGACTTGACAGTTAATATTATCAAAAGCTACAACAACTGAAATAATTGGTATTTATAAATTACTTCTAGACTTCAATACTTGGTGAATGAGAATGTACATCACTAATTAGTTTGAATGTCTTAAAATACCCTTAAATATATTAAAATCACAATTGATCCCATAAATCGAAAATTAATATGATGTGATACTTATTGTATCTTATAGATTTCCCTGATTACATTTGGAGTAACATGGTCAATATAAGGATTTCATCGGACAACCCATCCTTAATTCTTTTTGCTTGGACATCCATGGACTTGATATGTGGATATTTACACCTAACTTGCACAACCTCAATACTGTTAGCTTAAAAACCTACTTGTTGTTTGTTTGACTCTTTAGACGATCATAGATCATTGTCCACTGTTTTATCAGCCTTTGACCTTAGCAATCAAGGATGCAGCCATATTTTTTATGGAAGTCATCTTAGAAAATTCTGGCTCCTTATACATACAAGGTGTAGTAATAAACTTTTGAGCCCTTTGGATGGACCTGATAAATGAACCTTGTTTGAGTAAAAATATTTTTGGATTTTAACTATAGTTTGTGTATTTTGCAGATTGCTAGTGGTTTCTTAGCCAAATTGAAGCAGGGGTGACATCTATGTGTGAGACTTTGAACCCTTTGCGTTGTGCTTTTAGTCACTCATTTCTCAAAAGGTTTGATACTTGTATTAATATGTAGCATCTTATAGTGCCAAGTGACCGCAACTGCTGGATTTGGATGCGGTAACTGTGAGTGTTGCATTTCTTAGTTGAATGCCCAGAACCATTTTTCTGCATTTGATGCGCCTTGGTTGTTTTCCTCCACCCCTATTACAGGTACTATTTTAGAGTTTCAAAGTTTCAAAAGAGATAGTGCAGGCAGCTTGTTCTTTCTACCCCAGATTTAAACACAAATTAATCACGAAATTTGTAAATTTAATAAAATTATAGATTTGATCACTATAGGATTTTCTAATCATTTTAGTTTATTCTTCGATACTAACTTTGGAATTTAATTCATTTGATTTGTACAACCACTCTTAAAAATGACAAAAGATGACATTTAATAAGTTTAAATTTCAATTTTCAACACTTACGACATTTTCTCTTTATCTTCGCATTGCAATTTCTTTTGTAAAAAAAACTTGTGAAGTTAGTGTTAAGCTCTACGTCTATCCTATCCAGCGGGCAAGTTTTCAGACATAGGAAGAAATACGATATTTTATGTAATCGTCATGAAACGAATAATTTAAAGCTTGTTGGAGTGTCAATAATAATAATTTAATAAAAGAGAAGTTTAAAGCGTTTTGGTGGAAAAATCGAACTAGACAAGTCATAATAATTGGGCATATTATGATCATCATGCCCCAGAGAAAGTTGATACAAATCTGGGGACAGTCGAACCAAATCAAAAGGGAGCTCTTCCCCATTGAAACGAATCCCCGAACCCCAAAGCCATGTGCCTAAGCAGATGTCACAAACCATTTAACTTTTTCAGCCATTATTATTGTTTTTTTAATAAAAGCATTCAACACCCAACAAAGAAAATGACAGAAGGCAGAAAGGGGGATCATATTCATATTATTGTTAGATTAACAAAGGGGAAGTGGAGGAAAGATAGATTGGGGAAAAGCCCATTGCTCATTTGTTGCTGCTGATATTTGTAGTAGGTCTCTGAATGACAAAGGCCATGCATTGAACCTGGTGCTTGTTGTCAAATGCCAGGCAGCGGATATATGCATTTGGGTATGCCATTTTGCACTCATGAATTTCATTGAGGACTTGAGAGGAGTCATTGCAGCCAAACATTGGCAGCTTCCACAGTGTCGAATACCTCCCACCAAAGTACCCTGGAATTCTGCTATTCTCTCTGTGGACAGCCCCCACCCAATCATTTATAAAGGAAAGCAGTTTTTAAACAGATAGAAGTTGACAGTGACACAATCTAGGCAAACCCCACTAAGCAAAAAATGAAGAAAAAATATGCAGCTGGGATCTTGAATCAGAACAAGGAGGTTTCATGGAAAGTGAAGAAACAAAAATTTATTCTGCAACCATTTCTGCTCAAGCATATCCACTGGACGCAGAAATTTTTATACACGAAGGGATTTATGCAGCGTGAAACTTGGAGAATGGCTTGACTGAGATGCATGCACAGGACCGTATTTAAACGAAGAAGCTTCTATTCTGAATATTTGCATCTGTAAGTGAAACACATATAGTTCTTATTACCTCGTCAAATTCAAGGCAAGGAATCCACCCCTTTTTCATCATGTAGTCAATTTCCTTTGCAATCGACTCATCTGACAGAGATGGAAGGTAAGAGAATGTTTCAAATTTCTAATTTATTGGATTCCATGTCTGTTAAATCGAAAGACAACTACATATTAGAAATCAGCAAAACACGTAAGATCGGAAGTTGAGCAGTTTCCAGACATTTTACTCTGATCACTGTATACCTTCATGCAGTGAATTCTTGAACCTTTGGAGACAGTTTTCTGGCTCTATGCAATGGAATCGTTAGCAGGGAGCAGCTTTGGAACATTGGTTTTCAAGCCAACAAAGCCGGAACCATAGACTGTAGCTGCAAAGATTCCGGTAGACATCTTGGAGGACTGGATGTTGAAAAAGAAAATTGAACAAGCTATAACATCATCACTGACCGTGCGAGTATAAATGATCAATAGTTTATCTTCAGGCAGTGAACATGGAAATGGGAAAAATAAAAGGACAAAAGGAGTTGGTTTGATGCTTGTAAGCTGATGTATTGTTTGTTAAAGAGAAAGAAAATTACTGAGAAGACGATTTGTACAAGATAGTGAAGCCGTTTTTAAGACACTTTGGCTTTGGTTTTATCATCAACATCTCTGCCATTTTTTACCATTTTTCACCCTTGGCCGTACGTTTGGCAATCAGGGATAAGTGTTTGGACCCGCCAACCAATGATTCCACTTAGCTGTCATTTGGTGTACCAAGTTGGAGACATCAGCATAACCGCTTGAAATCAAAACAATGGATGACGGATGATTCTTTTCTATCCCTTTGGCGTTTCCCTCATCTGAATACTTAATATCGATTCCATAGCTAGTTACCAAGTTGAAACTGTTTACTATATACAGCTGCAGCAGAAGAGGGGTTTAAATTTCAAAGAGGCAGCCGAGTTACAATAATGTTGCAGTGGAAGCTGTAAGAAATGCTGAGATTTTTGCCTGATATAACGTATAATATGATATAAGAGAGATCGCTGGAAATTGAAGGGGCATGCATGGATTTGCTTCAGTAATCTGATGGAACTCCTAAGCATCAGCAACCCCAAAAAAAATAGATTTAAAAATGAAAATTTAGGGGAAAATGCCTGCCATCGAATGCGGATGGATCTGCTACACTGCTTGTGATCTTGGATTGCTATTATTTTGTGTTGAGACAAGTATACTGAATAAAATGGAAGCACCATTGGGATTTACAACCTGAGTGAATGAGCCAATAAGTGTTATATGAAAGGATAAGAATTCTGGCATTCTTACGTAATCATAAGAATGACAAAAGCTAATGGTCAATGTAAATCATGGTGACAGTCTAAATGAAGAATGTTACGGGTCTAAAGAATTATGCTAACACAAACCCTGAGCAGGTTTGCATTCAAAAACTACTTGTTCCTCAGCATGACCCATTCATGTCAATGCCAAAGCTTCATGCAAAAACCTGCAGGTACGACAGATGATCGCTTGCTCGAGATACAATCTGAAAATGTGTCCACAAGTTGCTCTGCAAGAGATGCTGGATCTGTAATGAAGATATCAACAAAGACCTTCACAATCCTCACCTCCTGTGGGGTTGCTCTCAAGCTGTACCAGGTGAGGAATTTCTGCCTAAAGTTCTTCTCAATATGTCCCTTACACTCTAACCATCTGATCACCTTCACACAATGCTCAAAATCCGTATCGGAGAGACCATTTTCCACACATTCTTCATCCCGCCTTTCCCCACTTCTCTTCCTTGAGGTGCTTCCATCTTGGGGATCTTCTCCTTTGCCAGTCCCATTCTCCAGCTCCTTGTTGCTAGATTTAGATCTGCCACTCCTTCCTGGTCCATCTTTAATTATTTCCATCCTGCAGGGAGTAATGGGCAAGCCAGCTTCTGAGCAACCGACAAATGGCACACACTCAGTACCGGTCAGCACTGGGGCATCACAACCATGATCGGTGCTTGTCTCCTCAGTAATTGGGTCCTCTGACGTGTGCTTTTCCTCAACATTTAGTGCATCAGAATCAGGCATAGGACCAACTATCTCCATGGCACGTTCCTCACCCAACAGAGGAACCACAACCGCTGGAATTCCATCTTCACCAAGGGCAGTGCAGTTGATAGCACCTTTAGATAGATTTGTGGAAACAATTTTATCAGTGTCCTTGCAATACGTATCATAAATGTCTGCCCGGTCATCATTCTGATTACTATATGGAGTAATGTTATTAGTTTCATCCTCCACCGAAGATGGATTAGAAAGGCTGCTACAGTTGGTTGTGGGGCTTTGACTTCTTTCCATCATTAGGCAGCTGGGGACTTCATCCCCACTACAGGCTGTTGAAATTGGAACTTCCCATGGACCGAACCCTCTTGTACCATTAAAGGAGATAATTTTGAAATTATACTCTGTAGCTGGAGTCAGGCCCGTGACAACAAACCTTGTGTTTGGCACAAACAGGGTACAAGTTGATTTATCAGGGTAATCCCTATCATGAACCTTGCGATGCCATAAGGTGTAACCAATAATACTGCCTGGTACAGGTTCTTCAGAACCCACAATCACAGTAAGGGAAGTTGCACAAATGTCTTCAAAGCGTACTATTGCTGGAGAAATTGAACTTGACCCTGATGAAAATGAAAGGACAAGTTGATAAATAAATCAACAAAAAATATCCCACCAAAAATTCACTTGAAGGTTAGGTGGCTAGGCAGTAAATGACTGAATTTTTTTGTGTTGACATGGACTGAAATTAAGGAAAGTTAGACTTCTGTCATGAGTAAAAGATTACACATGATTAACACTTCATCTGAGGTTATGGAACGCCCATTTAACTAAGAGATCTACAAGCTTAAGATTACCTGGTATTGAATGATTTGGTGAAGAATGTGAGATAGTATTAAAAAGCATTTTGTCCAGTGACTCCACCGCTGAAGAACAGAGCTTCTGAACTTCTGGTCCTGAAGAAAGCCTGTTGACAATACCCCTACCCATCTTCACAGGCACACCAGTTAATGGACCTACTTCAGCTTCAAGCTTCTTAACAGCTTCATCAACAATCTCAGAAAGCTTGTGGTATTTTTCAGTCCTATTAAGAAGTTTTTGGCCTAAAGAGACACGATAACAGAGTATGTCCACCCTCCTCGTATCCCTTGCAGCCATCAGTTGTTTTCTCCAGCACCTAAATGCGATCAGACCATATATTGACATTCTTGATAGAATAAATAACAAGAGTATCATTAACACAATTAATATTTTTGGTTTAGTATTTTATTTTTACATGCCTTCTTCATAATATAGTGTTTTGTTATTAAAGTACCAGTATCAAATTTAGTTAACAAGAAAAGTTTCCATTATTTCAACTGCTTTGCAGAAATCAACAATTAATACTAGGTTTTTCAAAGAGGATAAGAGAAGGTTCATAAACTAACATTCTTTAGAGCTTAGAGCAAAACCAACCAATGAAACTTCAGTGACATACCACAGTGGCTTCCAGAATGTAGTACCAGCATCTCAAACATGCTAAATGACAGATACTGAAGTATATTATTGTACTGTGTAACAAACATGTTTAAAAACGAGAATAAAAAATTCCAAGAAGAAACAATATCTTTCAGAATCTAGAAATATTCTAAATTAATAGAGAAAAAGGAAGAAATTTCTTTTGTCTTTCATATGTGTGTGTCTGTGTATGTGTACTACACTAAAGACAAAAGAGATGATTCATAAAACATATACTTGCTGATGGTCTTAAGTATATGGAATAACAAATACGGTATAACACGTAATTTAACATTATGCTTTGAGTATATTTTAAGTTGGATTGTACAAACAAGAAATTGTATTGCTTTTCCTTGACAATCAATTTATGTTTCCTTCAACTTTGTTTCTGAGAAAAGCAAAAATTTTCCTTATCCTAGTACAATAGCAAATAGTTGAACTAATACAGATCGCTCACACTGCAAAGCATGAGCATCAAACTACATGGTCAAAGTACAGCATAAGAGTAAAATCCCAGTCTAGAAGCATAAAGCAAGGCAAAAAAGAGGCAAAAGTGGAATGCCAAATAATCTTTAAATTGGGACTTATCATATCTGCAAATGTGACATGATGGCTAACCGCTAACCATAGTCCTTGAAAACCAAATTCAAGTAATCTACAAAAAAATTAACTTGAAAACATACAAGACGTCTTATAAAGGCCAGTGGAATCACAAACTCTACTCCATAAAATTAAATATGATGGTGCTTGGAAAACACATTGATCAAGAAAAAACAGAGATTATTAGTAAAAACTGTAACTTTAACACTTGAGCATTCTATATGCTTTAGAAATTAGAATGCATCATTTAAACCCACAGAAGAAAAGTAACCCTCCTGTCATTGGTGGTTAAATATGCACAAACAAATTCGTAAATGGAAACAAAAAAGAAAAGTCAAACCCCAGTGAATGTGTGTGTGTGTGTGTATTTAGAGAGAGAGAGAGAGAGAGAGTATAGACAAAATCTAGGACTAATTACCTGAGCAAATCATTTACTTTCCCACATGCTACACAATAAAAGCTCCCATCAAGTACAGCATGGTGTTTATCTTTTCCAATACCAGACTTTTCATGCTTTAAAGCGCATTCAAGATGACATGACATGCCACAAGAATTGCCCTCGAAAGGAGGCTCTGAGCTGCAAATTAACCATAGACTAGGATCCTTGTTGTCATCAAACTTATAACAGATGCAGCAGGAACACCTCTTGCAAAATGCATCTTCTTGCTTCAAGGTAGCTTTGCAAGCCGAGTTTTTGCAATAAATAGCATTAGTCATGTCATTGTCACCATTATTGATTGCAAGATCACTCACCGGAACAGGCAGTCGGGAAGGATGATCAGCTTTCCGCTGTCTTTTGGATGTGCTCTGGCCAGTTGTTGGGGAAGATTGTGATTCAGGGTATGTAACACCCTCATGATACCCCAAATTCTTTTCAGCTACAATTTTCAAAAGGTTTTCTATAATTTTCAGCTTAGTCAAGCCTGTATATTTCCTTTCCTTCCCCATCTCTGCACATAGGATCTGTAAAATCTCCTGACGGCTCCATGATTGTAGCATTTCAGAGGCCCTATTTGTCCTCTTTGATAATTCATACACAAGTTTTCTCTTTTCATCCATACTTAATTTACTACATTTTAATGGATCAAGTGCAACTCCTACAGCCAAGGGAACATTACAAGTATATGAGCGGAAGCAAGAGAAGGTACCTAGAGGAACATGAGATCCTAATATTTATATCAACTTGACAAAATGATGGAAATATTAACAACGAAATATGTGTAATTATTTATAAAAGTAAAAAAACAGCATAAAGAAGAGATAAAACAGTTAAAACCTCTCACAAATCCAAAATTCAACAATATCCTTAAGTGTAGCTTTGCCCAACTAGGAAGTAACAATTTCATCTTTCATACCATGTACTTGAGACGCAACAATGACAAAAACAAAAAGATCACAAAAGTATGAACAAGAAACTGAACCGGCTAATTCTCCTGAATTACAGTTAGGTAATTACTGTCACTAACCAATTAAGACAGTCAGTCAAGAAGCTCGACTAGATTTACCTGTATACTAGATGTCCTAATAAACTTTATTAATTGAAGTCAATTCCAATCCACTCTGTTCTAAAACAGAAAAACTCATAGTTGACTTGCATTAAAAAAGATGTTCCAACTACATCAAATACTATGGATTGTTTACAGGAAAACTCAATGTAATTGGATATAGGAGCACATGAAAGCCACCTCAATAAGGGATTGAACACAATGCCATTTGACTTTTTAAAACCTCTGGCTCTTCACTTTCATCAGGGTTGTCACATGGGAATATTTAAGATGGTATCGTGTCCATTAAATATGAAAGCGTGTTATAACATGAGGTTAGTTCTTCCTCATATGCATCTATATAATGCATTGATAAAATAATATACAGACAAAATACACCACTGGCATTATCCATAATGAAATGCAGCAAATCAATAGTCAAATTCACCCACCACAATAAATTTGTAGGAAACCAATATATCAGAATGCTGAAGAAGATAAAAAGAAAAGATTATCCTAAATTTCCACATATTTCCAGAAAAAGAAGGATTCATTTAACTGAAAAATAAGAATGAAGAAAACAAATCTTTACTGATGTCCAGAGAAACCCAATAACTCTAATTAACACCCAGACTCAGAAAATAAGAAATAAACAACAAAAAAAAAAAAAAGTTGAAGCAATTTGCCCATCATGCAAATTGCAAGTCCTTTGAAAGATCTAACTTCTAAGACCTTCTATAAACTAAAAACCATAAGCAAAACAAAATATTTAATACCCATACTACATATCACTCAGAAAATACATGGGAAAAGAAAAATAAAAAAAAATACCTTCAAAAGAGGAATCCATGGCAACAACAACTGAATAATAGGAGAGCACTCAACACATTACCATCAAAACCCCAACTTTTTTAAGCCTGGAACAAAGAAAAGAAAGAAAATTCTAGTTAGAAAACCACTAATCAGAAACAAAAATAGTAGTAACAAAATAAATAAACAACAAATTTCTTTTCCTAGAAAAAAAGATATAAAAAAAGAGAGAGAGGAAGAAAGTTGAGGATGATGATGATGAAGGGGAAATAAGGCGCAACAAATACCAACAAAGGAGTCTTGAAATTATGCCACAACAAAAGAATCCATCACTTACTTTGGGGATTGAGCGTAGAAAGCCTTTCTTATATCAAATCCTTCTCTCTTCTCTTCTACTTACTAATATTATGCAAAAATAAAAGTAAAAATAGAAATAAATGATATATTTCTTGTTGTTGTATTAAATGGGTCCCCTCTTTTCGTTGTGGGCTTTTTGTTTTTAATATTTTTTTTTTCTTTCTTACGGGGGAGATTGAAGGAGTAGAGGCCTTGTTCTAATTCCAATGAGAGAGCGATAAAAGAGAGGAAAAGGGCAGAAACGTAAGAAAAAAACTAATTCTTAAATTGAAGGAAATAAATGGTATGGGTGGTGAAGAGTCCTGTAACTATTCTTTTCTATTATATTCTATTTTTTAGTAATATATTAAAATGTAAACGGATGAGGCGAGCCTCTTGAGGCGGAGAGTAGAGAGAGAGAGAAGGGCTAAAGCGGCTATTTACTCATTATGTCATAATTTTTTTTTACTTGAGATTAGCATATTATTAAAATTAAAATTTTAATATTTTATTAATAAAATTATGCAGTTGTTGAATATATTATTTTTTTTAATTTTTTATTGGCATTATTCTTTCTGTTAAGAGATTCTTGAATTTTATTTAATATATTTTTTAAATTAATATTTTTTATCATTCAAATAAATTTATTTATATTAAATTTAAAAAATTTATAATTTTTTTTTAATTCTCTCAATAATTTAAGCTAAACAATAAATAAAAAACATTTTCTTTACTATTTGAACTAATCATATTCATTAGTTTTAAATTTTTTTTATAAAATCATTTCTATTACTTCTTTAAATATTCTGTTATAAATCATTTCTTTTTCGTCTTTTTCTTTTAAGATATTTATAGTTTCTTTTATAAACATCTCCCAAACGCCATATAAAATAATAATTCATAATTTAACATGTAATCCACAATCTAATATTTTGAAAACCATCGTTCAAGCTTCATCTTTTTTTTTTTTTTTTTATAAGGAATCTATACTATAATTATCATTGTTTTATAGTCTAAAAAATTTTAACAATTAAATAATATTTAATATGAGATGATTAATTAAAAAATTATGATAATATAACCGTAGTGATTTAAAATCGAAAATCTTATTTCATTTTATTTTTTATTTATTTTGTTATGTCTTATAATTAAGGGTATAATCGAATCGAGTCGAGTCGATACAGTGAGAAACTCGAACGCGAGTTCGATTCACAAGTCGAGGCTTGATACTCAATCGAGTTTTATTTTTTAAGCTCGAGCTCGATTCGTGATCGAATTCGAGTTACTCAAGCTCGTTTGATTAAGCTCAATTAATATGTAAAAATAAGTTCGATTCGTATTCGATTATTTATACTCGAGCTCGAACTAGAATTCGAAATATTTTATTAATTAAAATAATAAAAATATATTTAAATATAAAAACTCGATTAAGCTCGTGAGTTATTCAAATGGGATATAAAAATATTCGAATTCGACTCGATCGATAAGTCGAGCTACTCGAGTTCGAGTTTGACTCGATAATAATCGAACCGAATTTAAATTTTTTTAAATTAAATCTAAATAATTTATAAAAATTAATGTATCATTTATACTTCTACCGAATATATGCAAAACACTACATATACGCACCAAAGTGGTCGTACAAACCTTTCCTCTGACACTTCTTGCATGCTTCGGATGGCTCTCGTTTGCATTGCTTCACCTACGACTCGGTAGAAAAGGTCTAAAATATAATAGTAAATGTCTTATATTTTCACCGACAAGTGGTCGGCTTTTTTCCTCTTAGATCTTGAATTTGAGTACGTCGATGATTTTTTATTAAGATTATTTTAAATATATAATTTATAATTATTTATTTTTAATTATCAAATATAACATATTTTTATTTAATTTAAAAAATTAAAAAATTTATTTTTAAATTTTTTGTATAAAAAAATGTCTTATATTTTCTTATTCCTCGTCAGTTTCCTTAAGATAAATTATATTATTAATCATTTAAATATATTTATATTTTTAAAATAATCATTAAATTATTAATATTTTAAATTTAATTATTAAAATTTGAATAAATATTTTTATTGTCATCCAATTGATGGTTTTTAACAATATGTTAATATAATAATAACATATCAGTTGTTAAGTAATACATGATATTATCACATCAAATAAAAAAAAAATTAAATTTATAATATTACATTAACAATATCATATGACATATCATATGACATAATAATATCACATCAACGCATCCTTAAAAATTAACAAATGGGAGATAAAAATAATTATCATTGTTTTATAGTCTAAATAATTTTAACAATGAAGTAATGTTTAATATGAGATAATCATTTAAAAAATTATAGTAAAAGTCTTATATTTTCTCAATCCTCATCTTTTTCATTAGGACAAATTACATTATTAATCATTTAAATATATTCATACTTTTAAAATAATTATTAAATTATTAAAATTTTAAATTTAATTATTAAATTTTGAGTAAATATTTTTATTGTCATTCAATTGTTGGTGTTTATCAGTATATTAATGTAACAATGATATATCGCATCAACAAAATATTTTTTTTTAAAAGTTTATAACGTCATATTAATAATGACATGTGATATATCAAATGACATGATAATATCGTACTAGCACATTATTAGAAACCAACAAATGAAGACAAAAAAAAATTTATTTAAATTTTAATGATTAAATAAAAATTTTTAATAATTAAATGATCATTTTAAAATCAAGTCCATAAATAAATGATCTATTTTACTCTTTTTTATTATATCTGCCCCTACCAAACTTTGTAACATTTTTTTTATAGCAATTGATTGATGTTATCTCATACCCTCTAGGTCTTCAATAATTTTTTGTGATAAATTTAAGTTTATTTTTTTTATTTATTATCAATTAAATTTAAATTGTGTATTTAATAATTAACATGATATAAAAAGTTTTAAGTTATTGTGTTCTTACTGTTTACTTATGAGCTTGTCACAAGATACATTTCATGTTTAATTTATTTTAGAAGTTAATATTGGACTAACATGTAATGATGCGTGTTAAGTGGTTTCGTTTCATATCAATTCAAGATCGAATTTTTTTTTTATCTAATAATCAAATTAGGTATCTTCATTATTGTCAGTTGACTTAAAATTTGATGTTTAATGAACTGTAACTTTTTTTTTTTTTATATCTTTTTCAAATACCATACATTCGTTTGTCTTTTTTTGTTAGAAATTCTCAAATTTCATTTTGATCCATTAATTATCTAGGAAAGTCATTTTGATCCTACATGATTTACTCTAAATCCTGCCTTATTGCATATATATATATATATATATATTGAATTTTTCTATGAAACAAAATTAATTTGAAATACGAATAAATTGCTCAATACTTTTGACTACAACAAAAAAATGTCTCGCACCTCATTGAATTCATCACATATAAGATTAATTACAACAAAGGATCACTAATAATGTTTAAATCCAAAAGTACTTCTCACGATATACTTATTTATTGAGCCAATTCATTGTTTTTGTTTTCGTTTTTTTTTTTTTTTTTTTTTTATCATCTTGAAAGATTTGCAAAAAGATCGAATAGAGTATCTGGCTTTATTTGATAAAAAAAATAAAATATTGTTAATTCAATGATTAAGTTTCCTATCTCATTTCCTTCCTCGTACTTCAATTAGAGTAACAATTTTGTCCCTTTTTTTTCTTACCAAACCAAGCCAAATGATTTGTGCTGAAAGAGGGTAGCCTTCAACCACAAATTTATTATTTGTTTTACATAAATGTCACAGTTTAAAAATTTTAAAAATTTAAAATTATTAGATATTATTTTTTAAAAATAATTATATAAATTTACTAAATTCAATTTTGAATTTTTTCTTTTCTCCTTATCTCGATTGGCAATAATATTGGAAACAAAATGCACACTTTTGTATAAGTTTTATTATAATTTATATTATTATCTTTAAGATGATAATGAGTATCTTATACAATACGATTCGATTAAGTAAGATTAGAGTATCCTATAATTGGATTCGAGTAAGACCCGAGTATCAAATTTATTTCCCGTCACAAGTTCAAGTAGGGTATAGGTAGTGATTTTAGGGTACTCACTATTCCAATCAGATTGTAAATAATTATTTTTAACATGTTTAATATTTTTTATTTATAAATTCTTTATTATTAATGTAATATTTAATTAAATTAATTCATTAAATATTTCAATTTAAAATTTTTTTGAGTTAACTTTTATTTATTTATTTATTTTTTCTTAATAATATGCATTAAAATTATTTTTAAATCCATTTTAAATTTGAATTAAAAATTAAACTTTAATCTAATAAATAGATATTTAGCGAGTTCAAATAGTTAATAAATAATTTATCTTTAGCTGAAAAAAAAATTAGTTAATAGATATTCTCTTTATTATATGAATAGGATTCGGGTAACAAAGATAAAAATTTTTTTAGTATTTGTCAAATTTAAACATCTTAATAAATAATTAAATTCAAAAGTAAATATCTCAAAATTTGCGAATACGACCCGCAACATCCCTACTTTATTTTATCCCACCACACACAAATATATTATATAATAAGATGTAAGCTTTACTATTCATTCATATATTAAACTGAAGAGATAAAGGGGCATTTGATTTGGCCACTTTTAGATGGGATGGCCCTCTCAAATTTAATGTAGTATCAGTCATTGAATTTTTTCTTTTGTGGGGGTGGTTGTGTGATCTGATCCCTGCACCAATGGGAATTGGGAGCAGAGTTAAGGATGATTTGTAAATTTTCGTCTACCTGTCAGATTCAATTACGAATCAATCACAATAATAAATTGTAGTTAATCCAGCAAAATATTATATAAAATTTATATTTATAAAACTTCAAATTTGATTTAATGTGTAATTATTTTAAAAAATAAAATTTAAATTTTCATATTAATTTTTTTTTATTTTTGTCTGTAATCTTTTTTGTAAAACAATTTATATTTATAATTATTGATGAATTTTTATGTAATATTTTATTTTGATTGACTAAGTGTAAGATTGTAATAAAAAAACTACAATACTTTTTTTTTTTTTGTATGAAATATTTCAGTATTCGATAATCATTTTGAGTTTCAATTAATTCAGAATTGAATCGGATCAAATTTTAAAATTGAAAGAAAGCCTTCTAAATTTTTTTTTTTTATTCACAAAACTCAAAATCAAAATTTAAAAAAAAATTAAATTTTTTGTCACTCAAATCAACAAGCTTTAATACAATACTTTCATATTTCAGTTTCAAGTTTTTGGAACTATGTAGCATTACCCTTAACTTACATCCACATAGGACATCAAGATTAAATTTTGAAACTTTCACTTGGTCAGATGTTTAAATAAAAGTAGTTTATGAAGTAGTAGTGAAAAAGTACGTACCTTTTTATTTATAATTCAATACTTTGTTGAACTCTAGTGTGTATAGGAAACAATTAATAAATTTTTTTTCTTATTTCTTCACAAGGAAAATGTGGAATTGTAGTTGTTCTCTGCAAATACAGTTGCTTCAAGTTAGAGCTCTGGATATGGTATGAGAAATCATCCGCCTTTTCTTGATTAAAAAAGAGTTAATGAATTATGTTATATTGATAATTTAAAATAAGATACGATGATATGATATAAAAATAATATAAAAAATAAAAAAATGACATAATTTAAAATTTTAATAAAAATCATATATGAGTTTAACAAAATAAAAATATATATTTTATATTTTCATATCAATTTAAATTATGATACGTAATTTTAATATAAAAGATAACACAAATATATGAATTGTCAAAGGATTAACATCATGAATAGTTCATAAACTATAATAAAATATTTAATATGATATTTAAATTTTAAAAATTTTTAATGTAATATCAAAATTATTAATCTATTAATTAATATGATATTTATAGAGTTTTTTATCATTACGTGTCATCATTTAAAATTAATTAAGTTAAATATAAATATCATATTATATTAGTTAACTGATTCATAATTTAAATATTATATTAAAAATTTTTAATATTTAGATGTCATATTAAACATTTAATTATAGTTTAAGAATCAATCATGATATTAACTCTTATCAATATTTTATATGATAAAAAAAATGAATCATCATATTTATAACACGCTATCATTTTCCCTCTTAGTTTTAGATCAAATTAAACATAACCCTTGATTTATAAAAAATAAAAAATTATATTTATTTTTTAATACTTGCAAAATTATATATTTACTTATTAATATGATGATATCATGTAATTTATTAATATATGTATAAAATTTATATATTGATAATACATAAATATAATTTTTTTTGCAACTTAAATTCTAACAATAAATATCAATCTAGACCTAAATTCATCTAACACCGTCTTTCACATAGAAGTCAGAACAGTACAATCAAGAAATTGAATGCGCATGGCTTTTTAATTTTAATGCATGTGCTTGTGCTTAGGATACGTTTGGTAACATCATTACATTATTGATTTGAAAATTTGTTAAATTTGGAGCAGATTTTTTATTTTTTATAAAAGATGTTATAATCTAAAAATATAAAAAAAATATTGTGAATATTAAAATTATAATTGTAAATTTATTAAATATTATTTTTAAAAAATATTACATAAACTAATTAAACTAAAATTTAAATTCTCAAATAAATTTTTATTTTACACCATCATAATTTTATAAGTGGTAAATGAGTAAGTAAAGTTCCATCAACTTTGTCTGCCCTGAGGAGAAAAGACGAGTCGACGACGTGGGTTGGATGGCGTCACTCACTTTTTTCTTGAATTTCAATCTAACCTAACCCTTAGCCTTTTTTTTTTCTTTAAAAGACAGCTGATGACCTAACTAATCCTTTCCTGTTATTTACATTCACATACAATTTACTACGGTTGATTCAACTTTCAACGCATGCATGTGTCGCATTTCTCTTTTTATATGTCGCGTAGCTTTCTCATCAATCCATGGGTTCCCACTTCAATTTCAACTTCGTAACAAAACAAAAAGTTTTGGAACAAAAGTAATTTGACCATATGAATAAATTTATCCTCTTCCTAATTGGATCCATTTGGGAATGCAATGAGAGTGCTCCATCATATTTTTCGGGATTTAATATAAAATGCACTCTCAAATATGATTAAAATATTTTCATCGGACTCTCAACTGGAACTTTTATTAATATGAATGTCTATATTTAAACACGTTTGAAAAAAATAAAAATATTAATTCGAATAGTAATATTTAGTTAAATTTGCATAATAAAAATGCTTGTTCATTTCATTTATTTTTAATCTCAAGGTAAAAGAAATTTAAATTATTGAAACTAAAATTATATTATATTATTTAGAATGTTATATTAATAAAATGATATGATATATTAGATGACGTGATAATATTGTAATAGCACATCATTACAGACCAACATATGGAAGATAAAAAAATATTTACTCAAACCTTAATGATTAAATAAAAAATTTTAATAATTAGATGACCATTTTAAAAACCCAATCATAATTAAGTAACGAATGATGTATTTTACTCTTTTCATTGTCTGCCCCGCCCAAACTTTGTAACATTTTGGTTATAGTAGTTGATTGGTATTTTCTCATATCCTCCAGGTTTTCAATAATTTTTGACACAAATTTAATTTTGATTTTTTATTATTATCAATTAATTTTAAATTACATATTTAATAATTAACATGATATAAAAAGTTTCAAGTTATTGTATTCTTACTGTTTACTTATGAGCTTGTTGCAAGACATATTTCATGTTTAATTTATTTTAGAAGTTAATATTGGACTAACATGTAATGACGAGTCACTATAAGAAAATGAAAGATTAGTGACAATTTTGCAATGGCGTTTCACCGACAAACATTACTAGCTTTCGTATTTTTATAAAGCTTAAGGTGTTTATTATTAAAACGTTACTAAATATTCAAATAACGGCATTATTACTTATAAATGCTATCAAAAACTTGATATTAGCGATGTTTATTAAATAAAACACCTTGAATAATCTTGTCTTACAAATTTGAGTTAATACTAAAGGCATTTTTGATAAAAAACAGCTTGAATAATCCTGTTAAAAAAATTGATAGGAAATTACTAAAGGCATTTTTGACCGACAACGCCTTAAATAATCTTTTCATAAAAATATGTATGCAATTATTGAAGGCATTTTCTGCAAGAAAAGCCTTTAACAATTGGATGAAAAAATTTCACCAAATTATTGAAGGTGTTTTTTGTCAAAAACACCTTCAAGAAATATCCCATCAAAATTTTAGGATCATACGAATGTTAATCATAATGTGGTAGGTTTGATCCCTTCTTTTAGTTTTTTTTTTGGATTTTTGCAGGGATTATTTGTAATGGATTATTCTAGGCATTTTCTGAGCAAAATCACCTTCACCAATTGATTTAAAAAGTTTTGGAGAGAATATTGAAGGTGTTTTTGACAAAAAAATGCCCTTAATAATCCATAGAAAAATATGGAATGGATTCTTGAAGGCATTTTTGGTCGAAAGCACCTTCAATAATTTAGTTAATAATTTTTAGGTAGGATTATTGAAGAAGATTTTTGTCAAAAACACCTTCAATAATCCATACAAAAAAGTTAGAACGGATTCTTGAAGGCACTTTTTGCCTAAAATGCCTTTAATATTTCACACACTAAATTTTTAGGTGGGATTATTGAAGGTGATTTGGAAAAAAATGCCTTCAATAACATTTTGTTAGGGATTATCCAATGCATTTTCCTGCTAAAAATACCTTTAATAATCTATAAAAAAAAATATGGAACAGATTCTTGAAGGCGGTTTTGGAAAAAAATACCTTCAATAATATTTTGTTAGGGATTATCCAAGGCATTTTCTTGCTAAAAATGCCCTTAATAATCTATAAAAAAATATGAAATAGATTCTTGAAGACGTTTTTGGCTGAAAGCACGTTCAATAATTCAATCAATAAATTTTTAAGTGGGATTCTTGAATGCAGTTTTTGTCAAAAATGTCTTCAATAATCTATACAAAAAAGTTGGAACAGATTCTTGAAGACTTTTTCTGTCCAAAACGCCTTTAATATTTCACACAATAAAATTTTAGGTGGGATTATTAAAGGTGATTTTGGTCAAAAATGCCTTCAATAACATTTTGTTAGGGATCATTCAAGGCATTTTATTACTAAAAATGATCTAATCAATAAATTTTTAGTTGAGATTATTGAAGGTAGTTTTTGTCAAAAACGCTTTCAATAATCCATACAAAAAGTTGAAACGGATTTTTGAAAGCGTTTTTGACCTAAAATGCCTTTAATATTCCACACAATAAATTTTTAGGTGGGATTATTAAAGGTGATTTTTATCAAAAACACATTCAATAACATTTTGTTAGGGATTAATCAAGGTATTTTCTTGCTAAAAATGCCTTCAATAATCCCATCAAAAAAACCTTTTTTTTATTATATATGTGCAATCAATTGTAGGTTTATGCCCAGAAAACATTTGAAGTCAATTCTAGATTTATGCTCAAAAAATATTTTGTTTATATATGTAATACTACGAATTACATTTTAAAATTTATATTATGAACATTGTTGTATTTTAATAAATTGATTACACATCCAAATTTAAAACTATAACGTTGCCATATTAATATATTTTTCTCAAATAATCGTACTCAATAATATGTTGAGTACACATAGTGTATTCATATAAAAGAAATATATACTAATAATATTAAACCAATACCCTAATCTACAAACTTAAATTATCCATTCAACATGGCATGTTAAAAACATTATAACAATTTGTTCCTCATATATTTACATTCAACCAACAATGTCCAACCTCAAGATTTATCAATAAATGATAACATATACTTACACCATTCTTTACGGACTTCATCCAGTTCTTTTACCGTGAAGCTTTCTTTATTCTCCCACTAAAAAAAAAAAAATCAAAAGTAAATGTTAATAAATGAGAACATAATTTAGCTTTTTATTTTTTTGAAGATATAACGAGTTTATGAAATTTATATTAACCTTAAATGGTGTGATCATAAAATCATATAAAATTATCTCCCGCATAAAACGAAGAACATAATATCCACATTCAGTATTTTCAAATTGACGAGGTACCTAAAAATTAAATTAGTGGGTTTAGGAAACATTTATTTACACAAACTCAGCATAAATGAATAAATTTCATATTTACCAGTAATGACACCCATTTTTTCTTTGCCTTCTTATTGAATGCAGATATTACCCTAAATTGAAAAGAAAAAAAATTACTTAATGCATAAATAAAATTACTTATGAAGAAACAGAAGATATATATAATATAACAAAGTGTATTACCTCTTTATAAAAGTTTGAATTTTGGGGTTAGGCATCACCGTTGGATTAACTGAATTAAGTAAGTATGGCATTAAGGATTTGGTATCAATCACAATAAGCACCCAATGACGACTGCCAAATAATAATAATGATATACTTAGATTAGGCATCATATCAAATTCGGGTAAGATTGAAATAATTATTTATATGAATAACTTACTGCGTACTATACGGGAGCAAATAATAATTAGTCAATCTCTTCATGCCTTCAATCACATGATTAGCATGATAAGCGACTATGCCATTCTGCTCACTAATGAAGTTAGGGTCAATGAATCTAAATCTGTTAGTCAACCATCTCGCCTTGAGCTTTCTATATAGGAAACCGCACGATAACAATCAACAATACTGATTAGTATTACATCGTAATACATATTTGTATTTATAAACTAACCTCATATAAGCAACAATATCAACAACTGATATTTCATCCAGTTCACAAAATTTTTTAATCTCATCCACACCAATATAAGAAAATGATGGTTTATCAAATAACCCTTTCTCAGACTCAAGGGTTATGAAGTTTCCTCTAGATAAATGCTCAAACAAATAATTAGATAACTCATTCATGGTAGCCTGAGCAAGGGTCATATTCTAAGTCCCAACATCTTGCTACAATATTTAATGAAATATAAGTATTAAAACCAAATCAATAAATATAATAAATAAATTAATATTAAACTTATAAATGAAATCATACTTCATGGCTGGTAGTGGAGGTTGGGTTCCTACCTGACTTGCAACGAAAGCTTATTCGACGTGAACGATGTTATCTGACTGGCCTACGGGAATGCTATGCTGCATTGTTGCCAACATAACCTCCAAAGTAACGAGTCGTGGTTGTTGCTCATTGAGGCATTGCTCTTGGTCATCTAGTCGTTGCTATTGTTGCTCAATTATTTCTTCAAATTGTGTATTTATCATTCGTGGGGTTTTGGGTTGATTACTAAAAAACTTTGATGGCAATACAAATTTACCAACTCCATGAACTCGACCAGGCCTTTCTTTAGCACCTAATGTTAAAGACAATGGATCTTCACGATACTGGGTTTTTAATTCACTGGATTTAACTTTGGTAGCATAATTATCCTAAAAGACAATAATAAGATGGGTTGTAACAACAAATTTATATAAGCTAGTATAGAGTCATGCATACAACCACAATGCCAATCATACATGATATTAAACAAGCAATTATACATACAATCTTTTTAGCCATTTTTTCAGTTGCTTTATCTATAAAAAATCTATCATTTTCGTAGATATCCTTATTTCAGACATCCTGTCTAGAAACTTTGATGCCAGAGCTCGCTGATTCCTATTAAATTATCACAATATAAGAATCAGAATATATGAAATGAATGTTCATAAATATTTATTAATGAGTATAAAATAAGTGTGCGAATACTGATAAGCTCATACTTCATATTTGCATATCTTTTTCTTGATGTCTGATGGTGATATGTTGTTTGGCCCGAATGTTCTGTTGGTTTTTTTTTTTTTTTACAAAAGAAAGAAATTACATTAATCACATATGAAGATATGGAATATATTGCATAAAATCTTATAAACTATTTTTTTAGTAATGGGTTTGTGTACTAAGAAATCTTTTGATAGCAGATCTCGAACAAAATTTGTCCAATCTTCAACACTTATTAATTTGCATATGACATAAATGGAACAGTCAACACATCACCTTGATCAGCCAGCGATAAAATGTATTGGGTTATCAATTTACTTTTAAAGTCCCTAAATACTTTTTCAACAGATTGCAACACAATCTTTTTACAGTCAATTGGGATGTCGAACGTACTTAAATAATTTAACATAATTAGTATGAACACATTGAATATCAATTAAATGATAATTTAACAAATTTTTCAACATAGTTGAATAAACATATCACAATTGACTAGCATATATCATCATTTATATCATCAGGTACTCATCATCAATTGGTTTACATAATTGAAATCCTACTGCAAATGAGGGCACCTATATGAGTAGCCAACTTGGCAGCTTCTTCAGACATAGGCTACCCACTTTGATTGAAGTTAACGTGAATTTTGTGTCACTCACTTTAATTTTTTTATTTCATCCCATTCTTTTTTCTTTTTTAGCCTATAGGTGTGTCCTGTGCAAATAGAAGAAGAATTATGTTGTTCGGAGTTAATAATATCTACGATTTTGATCATAATTATACGAAATACACCAAAATGATTGTCTAAATTTAACATTGTATGTAATTACATACAACCAATACCATACTACATACGAAACACCATTCAGCAAACTAATCAACAATGTCAATAGAAACACTTTTCTGTAAATCATTCAGAAATACCATTCAGTAAACCATTTAGAAACACTATTCAGCAAACCATTCAGCATATGAATTAGCATACCAATATCATACAATACCATTCAGCAAAATAATATCACACAATACCATTTAGCAAACCACAATATTTAAAGAAAACTACACAAAAACAATATTCATGCAATACCAAGACTTGGACGACTATGGTTACGGTGAAATGAATAAAATATATATGCATATGTAAATAGTAAGAAATAAAAAAATACATCTATCGAATAATATAAATAATACAGTAAACAAAAAAAAACATACCGGTAAACAGAGAGGGATGCACCGTTGATTTGTTAAAGGTCGGTGGTGACGATAGAGATAAAAAAATCAAAAGTCTAATAGAAATGTGTTTATGGGTTTGGTTTGGTTTATTAACGCAGCTTTAAATCATTTTTTATACTAGCAGTCAGTGATTTTGATGTTCAAGATAGGGGAATGAATATAAAAATTATAAGTGAAGGCATTTTTTTGAAAAAAAAACACCTTCAATAATATCCTTAAAATTTTAGTTGGAGATTATTGAAGGGGTTTAAAGATGCCTTTAATAATCCAAAAAAAAAATTTCAAAAGAAATTATTAAAGGCATTTTTCCTTAAAAAATGACTTTGATAATTTTGAACAAAAATTATTGAATGTGTTTTTAGTAGGAAACCACTTTCACTGATATTTTCGTGATAAGAATGGAAGGAATTATTGAAGGCGTATTATGCAAAAAATGCCTTCAATAAATTTCTTAAAAAAATTATAGCAAATTAATGAAGGCATTTTTTTTAAAAAAAATGCTTTCACTAACCGCCTTAAAATATTAGTAGTGGAATATTGAAGGTGTTTTTCATTAGAAGACACCTTTAATAATCTCAAACAATTTTTAAAAAAAATTATTAAAGGCGTTTGTTATAAAAAAATGCCTTCAATAATTTTGCACAAAAATTATTGAAGGTGTATAATGCAAAAAACACCTTCAATAAATTCCTTCAAAAATTAAAATGAATTAGTGAATGCATTTTTCTGGAATAAACGCCTTCAATAATCATATTAAAATTTTAAAAGTGAAATATTAAAAGCGTTTTTCACTAGAATACGCCTTTACTAATTTTAAATAATTTTTTAAAAAAATTTATTGAAGGCGTTTGTCTTCAAAAAATGCCTTCAATAATTCTGTGCAAAAATTATTGAAGGTGTATAATGCAAAAGATGCATTCAATAAATTCTTTCAAAAATTAGAACAAATTAGTTTATGCATTTTTCTGGAATAAACGCCTTCAATAACCATATTAAAATTTTAATAGTAGAATATTGAAGGCGTATAATACAAAAAACACCTTCAATAAATTTCTTAAAAAATTAGAACAAATTAGTGAATGTATTTATCTAAAATAAACGCCTTCAATAACCATTTTAAAATTTTAATAGTGAAATATTAAAGGAGTTTTCTGTTAGAAGATGCCTTTAATAATCTCAAATAATTTTTTTAAAAAAATTATTGAAGGCATTTAATGCAAAACATACCTTCAATAAATTCTTTCAAATTAGAACAAATTAGTGAAAGCATTTTTCTGGAATAAACGCCTTAACTAATTGTCTTAAAATTTTGGTAGTGCAATATTTAAGGCGTTTTTCACTAGAAAACGCCTTTAATAATCCCAAATAATTTTTAAAAGAAAATTATTGAAAGCATTTGTTCTAAAAAAACTCCTTTAATAATTCTGTAAAAAAATTATTGAAGGAGTATAATTCAAAAAATACCTTTAATAAATTTTTTCAAAAATTAAAACGAATTAGTGAAGGCATTTTTTAGAATAAACGCATTTAATAACCATATTATAATTTTAGTAATATAATATTAAAGGTATTTTCTATTAGAAGATGCCTTAAATAATCATAAACAATTTTTTAAAAAAAATTATTGAAGGCATTTTTTTCTCATGAAACACCTTTAATAATTATCTACAAAAATTATTGAAGGCGTTTAATGCAAAAAATACCTTCAATAAATTCCTTCAAATTAGAACGAATTAGTGAAGGTATTTTTTTAAAATAAACTCCTTGACTAACCATCTTAAAATTTTGGTAGTGCAATATTAAAGGCGTTTTTCATTAGAAGATGCCTTTAATAAACCTAAATAATTTTTTAAAAAAAATTATTAAAGGCATTTGTTCTAAAAAAACTCATTCAATAATTCTGTAAAAAAATTATTGAAAGAGTATAATTCAAAAAATACCTTCAATAAATTCCTTCAAAATTTAGAATAAATTAATGAAAGTATTTTTTTGGAATAAATGCCTTCAATAATCGTCTTAAAATTTTAGTAGTGAAATATTAAAGGCGTTTTCTACTAGAAGACACCTTTAATAATCTCAAACAATTTTTAAAAGGCAATTATTGAATGTATTTTTTCTCAAGAAATGCCTTCAATAATTATATACAAAAATTATTAAAATTATTAAAGTCAAGGTTAAGTCAAGAGTATAAAGATTGAGTGAAAATTTTTTTTAATTTTGCATTTGAGAATATAAGTGAAGATAATATGATATTATTCTCATGTGTGAAGTGTGCTAATATCGATTGGCAAATGCATGAAGTTGTTTTCAAACATTTAATTTGTAATGGTTTGTCTCGAGATATGCTAATTGATATTTTCATGGAGAGTCTATACCATCAAGGTCTTTCACTAGAGTTCCTTCAACTTCAAAGGCTCTTTAACACTAACATGATCATTTTATAACAGATGACACTGAAGGTATGTTACGAGATGCTTTTAACATTCATAACCAATATTTTAGTAATCTGTTTCCCTAAAATGATGGATTTTATCAGTCTAATGTTGAAATGAATGAATTTGATAAACCTGGGCTAGGTGTAGGTGACCAATAACCTAGAAAAAAAAGCATCAAAGTTTTATAAGTTGCTTAAGGATATGAATGAAAAACTTTATGAAGGATCAAAGCATTCAAGGTTATCTTTTTATGCTCATATTTTTCACTTGAAATGCTTATGTGGATAGACGAGAAACTCTCTGACTTTATTATTAGAATTTATGAAAAAAATATTTCTATTTGCAAAAATTTCTAAATCTTGTAAGGAATAAAAAAAGATGATCAAGGATTTGGGTCTCGGATATGACAAAATTCATAGTTGTCTCAATGATTGCATGTTGTATTAGGGTGGTAGAAAAAAATTAAAAATCTTGTCATTTGTGTGGTATTTCTCGTTGGGTGGACAAAAACCTCGATGAAAGATTGAATGAGGATGGTGATGAGGTCTATGTTAAAAAAAAGCCTGTTAAGGTTTTACACTATTTTTCATTAATACAAGATTTTAACAACTTTTCATGTCTTCTAAACTGCAGATCCAATGGAGTGGCATCATAAAAAATGGACTAATGATGGATCATTAAGGCATCTTACAGATTCTTTGACATAAAAATTATTTCATTCTAGGTTTTCAAACTTTGCATCTAATCCTTGAAATGTTATGCTTGGACTAGTATATAATGGATTCAACCTATTTAAAACGATGAGTACTTCTTATAGTACTTAGCCAATTGTATTGATTCCTTACAATTTATCACCATGGATTGCTATGAAGCAATAGTCATTTATATTTTCTATGATAATTCTCGAGAAAAAAAGTCTGAATAATGATATAAAAATCTACTTATAACCTCTTATTAAAGAGTTAAAGCAATTATGAGAAAAAGTCAAGACCTATAATGCATTATAAAAAGAGAACTTTAATATACATGCTGCTTTATTATGAAATATCAATGATTTTTTTGCTTATGTGAATTTATCTGATTGGAGTACAAAAGGTCGTTATGCTTGTTCATGTTGTGCTGTACAAACATATTTGAAGTGGTTACCTAATGGTAAAAAATTCTGTTGTATAAGACATTGTCAATGGTTAGATGATAATTATCGATTTAGATTCTAAAAGCATCTCTTTGATGGAACTGAAGACTCGAGGAGATTGTCTTTACCAATTAGTGGATCTAATATCTTGTCAAAGTTAAAAGATATCAATTTCACTTATAAAAAAATGACTCAATTAAGAAAAAGAGTAAGGGACAACTTTGAAGGTGTTTGGCCTCATATTACGTAAGTTGGTGATACTGATACTCAAGTTGGTGATCTTGATGTTCAAAGTGACAAAGAGGATGATGAAAATGATAAACCTAATGAGTTTGAGTTGTGAAAAAAAAGTATCTTTTTGAGTTTCCTTATTAGAAATATAATTTACTATGTTATAACGTTGATTTGATGTACATAGAGAAGAATGTTTTTGAAAATTTTATCAGGATAATTCTCAATGTAGATAAAAATAAAAAAATGACTTAAAGAGTCGGTTTAACCTAGTTAATATGGGGATTCACCTTGACCTTTATCCAAAGTTGCTTCCTAATGGCAAATATTGATTGTCTCCTACTTGTTTTGGGATTTCTAAAGCTGGAAAAGATGTGTTTTGCAAAGTTTTGAAAAATGTTAAAGTTTTGGAATGCTATGCATCAAACATATCAAGATATGTGAATCTGAAAGAGTGAAAACTTTTTTCATTAAAATCTTATGATTATCGCATTTTGATACTAGATTTACTTCTAATTGCTTTATGTTCATCAATGTGAAAGCAAGCCACTTTTATGGTAATTGAATTGAGTAACATATTTAAATCTCTATGTGGGAAATGTATGAATGTGAAAGAGTTTATTAAACTTTAAGATCAAGCTGTGATTACTTTATGTCATTTAGAGAAGATTTTTCCTCTAAACTTCCTCACTATTATGATGCATTTGGTTATCCACTTTTTATATGAAGCAAAAGTCGATGGGTCAATTTATTATCGATAGATGTATCATATCGAAAGGTATTATTTGTTAATAGATTGATTAGGTTGTTATTGATGATTGTGCCTCTTTAGTTAAAAAGATATATGACTAATATTTTATGAGATAAGTTTTTAAAGAGGGTTAAGTCTTATTGTCACAACAAACACTATCCGAAAGATTCTATTGCTTAAGGATATTTAGTAGAAGAATGTATGATATTTTGTTCTCGTTATTTGAAAGATGTTGAAACAAGATTTAATAGACCATCGAGAAATGTTGGTATGCAGCATATTGACTTTGCCTATAGTTATCCTTTTGAAAGTTTTGGACAACCAATAGGCAAGGGTGAAATGGTGGAGTTAGATGATAAATCTTAGGCACAAGCACATCGATATGTTCTTTTCCATCATAATTCAATTAAATTGTTTCGCACGTAAGTTTTTTAGTAAAAAAATTATTCATTCCATTAAGCATAATTTATTATTATTTTTTGTTATTAATACTTTATCATGATGTTTTGTAGTGAGTATAGAAGTAATTTGAGAGCTTCAGTATATTATCAACGATTAAACTCTTGAGAACTTGATAAATTATTCGCATAAAACTTTCATGAATGGTTGGAAGCAACCATAAGTAATGCTATACTTTCCATTATGAGAAATCTACATAAAATGCTTACGGTATAACTAACATTAATAACATATATATTTATTCCACTTTTATAGGTTTGGAGTGAAATGCTTGTTAGTGAAGAGGTGAAACGTCTTTCATAAGGTCTGATCAAGATTGTGAAATGATACAAAGGTTTCATCATCAATGGATTTAGATTTCACACTAAATCCTGTGAGAGATTTAGAAGTACATAAAATTTAGGAGTTGTTGTTACTTCATCAACTACTAGTTATTCTAGTGCTAGGGACACAAACCTTTTAGAGAGAAATGTTGACTATTATGACATGGTTAATAACATCATTAAGTTAGATTATTATGGTAAATGGAAAGTTATCTTATTTTGGTGTGATTGGGCTAATGTGAATAGTGCAAGGGGTATAAAAAAAATTAGTATGAATTTACATTTGTGAATTTTTCTCGATTAATTCACACTGGATAATAACTCATCGATGAACCTTATGTTTTTTCATCCCAAGTCAAACAAGTTTTTTATTTTGAAGATCCCAAAATTAGGTTGGTTTGTTATTTTTTAAAACACACTTAGAGACCTATTTAATATGGGATTAGATACCAAAGATGATGTTGAACATGGAACTAAATGTTATCCTTTTGCTGAACAAAACTCGGATGAAAATATTCCAGTATCTACATTCAGTGGTCTACAAAGATGTTACTGAAGACATTTATGAACCATGATGGATCATCTATATTTTGTAATTTGAGTGTTTAAGACATAATGTAGTAAATGCTTGTATGTAATTAATGTCGCATTTTCTATCGTATATTTATTTATTGTAAATCATACATTATCTTTTGATTTAATTAAATCAATATGTTCTTTATATATCATATGCTTCTTAACTTCTCAATGTCTTTATATATGTTTTAAACTAATATCTTTTATATATTCGTTTTTATGATACAAGTAAGCTACAATACGAATGAGTAGATTAAAAGGAATACATATCAGAGATATTAGTTCAAAACTGTCTGCGACACCTATTAATATTGGTTATGGATTAAATCTTTTAGAGGGGAATAAACACACTATCGAATCTAATTCAATCACTTCTAACCCTTCAACTATTATTGGATCTACAATACAGGAGGTTCAGGTTAAGATAATATCTCGTCAATTGATTATGTTTTAAATTTGAATACAGGTATCATATACCCCATATTTAGAATTTGATTATAATGATTTAAGTATTGGCATTTTAGAAATTGATTTTTTATTTTTTGCAGTTAATAACAATGGTCAACGGAGGACCAGAGGTTGGATAACTTTGAAAAAATTATTTGCACTACCTCCGCACGAGCGTATTGTAGTATCTATAAACTTTGATAGGTAACTAATTGGTGAAGAGGCTCAACTGTTAGCTGGATTTCTAGGCATGCTTGCCCTTAATAGAATGAAATTGTCTATTCATTATGAAACATGGCATAAAGTTTCAGCAAAAGTTAAGGTTGATGGTTTAAACTTTATTGAAGTATTAGTATAATTAATTACATATAAAAATATAATTATTTTATATTTTATTTACTTATTAAACTTTTTTTATTGCATTATTACAGTCAAGATTTATACTTGAAATGTCAACTTCATTTGTGCTTAATTCATTAAGAAAGAAATTGAAAGATTGTAAGCATAATTTGAAGAATAAGTATTTCGATCGAAATACTATTGTAGAGGCGACAATGAAAAATCTATCCCGTAATATGATTAGGTGGCACTATAAACAATTAGTTAGATTTTGGTTCTCAAGAAAAAAGAGAGGTATTAATTTATAACTTTGTATAATAAAATGAAATAATGAAAGTGTTTTATGCTTTAAGTTGGTAATATTTGTATTTCTACCATATGCACAATTGTTTTTTATGATAGAAAAGAGAACAGATTGGGATTGGTAGCAAAAGTAACAAAAATATAACCACATAAATGGATCAAAAAGTTTTGCAAGAAAGCAAAAAGAAATAGTAAGTTTATGATTTTAAACTTATTCCAATGAATGAACTTTTTGTGCCATTAAAAGGTAAATATGCAAATAAACAATTATTATTTTATTTTAATAGTTTTGATAGTTTCAATACATGATATTAAACTTATCAAAAGTATTGGATATTAAACTTATCAAAAGTATTAACTTAGTTGAACGGATGATATGTATGAAAAAGTTATTATTTATGTCCATTTAGGTAAAAATACAAATTTGTTGTTATTGTTTTATTTTAACAGTTTGGATAGCTTCAATACTTGATATTAAACTTGTTTGATTGATTGAACTTGATTTCTACGATTGATATAGTTGAACAAGTTGTCGTTTATATCTATTTGGGACTATTTTTGCCTTTAAAAGGAAAAAATACAAATTAAACTTTTGGATGGCTTTGAACAGTTTGAATGGCTTCAATCCATGATATTAAATTTGTCCAAATAATTGAATTTGGTTTCTATGATTGATATGTGTAAAAAGTCAAAATGCTTTTATTGTTTGCGTTTGTTTAAGACTATTATGTTGTTAAGGGGCCAAAATATAAATTTACGGTTATATTTATATTTTAACAATTTAGATAGATTAAATACATGATATTAAAATTATTCGAAAATTTTGAACTTGATTGACAAACTTGATATGCATGAATAAGTTGCGGTTGATATGTATTTAACAATAACATATGTTTTTGTATAAGAGATTGAGATGGGTGGTAAAATTGGATGTGTGGAACTTTTTCGCATAACATAAAAAAAAAAACGGATCTCACATGAATGTCGAAACACAAAAAATTATGATAATTTATAAAATTTATTTTAATATAAAGTAAATATTTACTCTTTTTAACATATTATTAATTAATTATTAAACTTGATAGTTGTATATGACTAATTTACAGGAGAAAGCAAAAGAGAAAATAGCTACTAAGATCAAAGTAGCATCTAATGGTTCTATCAACATACAAAAATTGAAAAATCAAATATTCATAGAAGTTGCTGGAAAAAAAAGGCATGGACAGGGTCCGAGGCCTTGAATTGGGTCCAACACCATCTACTTACTATGGACATAGCTCTCTGCAATTTACATTCTCAACGAGTCAGTTTTCGCAAGACATTTTGATATTGAGAGAAGAGTTGCAAACTATGCAACAGTGTTTCCAGCAAATGGAGCAGTAAAAGAATAGAAGCGTGCCAAAATTAAGGAAGAAAATGCTAGAATGGAGTAAGAGCATGCAAAATTTCAACATTTGCATAATCGATTTTATCATCTTATGAATTTTGTGCAACAATAATTTTCAGGAACTGATCTCGGTGGCCATCAAATTGGGTATTACATTTAGTAAATATTTATATTTTTTAATATAAAAAAAGCTTACTATGAAGTGTTAAAAATTATATGGCATTATTCAGTAAATTTTTGAGCACGCTAGTGACTAAGGTGGAAAAATTCCTTCATCAATTAGTAGCCTTCAAAATCTATGCAGTAATCAATTTCATACATTTTAATTTTTTTTGTTAATGTATTAAAAATTTTGAATGTCATTATACTAATTATTAAACTTTGTATTAATTAGATGCATATTTGAATGTGAATTAAGTTTTTATTAATTTCAATTTCTGAATTTAAGTTCGTTTTTATTTTATTAACATTTCTTATTAATGAAAATAATAAATATTAACAAATTTTTTTTTATTTTAAAAAAAATTTTCTTAATTTCACGACATTTGCGTTCAAGAATGTTGCTAAATGAATAATTTAGTGACGTTTATACCATAAAACGTCACGAAAGTAATGGTACTCCTATCAAAAATATCGCTAAATTAGCGACTTTTTTTTTATACAAACGTTGCTAATTTAATAGGGTTTTATCATATAAACGCCACCATAATAACAACATTTTTCTGATAAAAATGTCACTAAATTAACGACATCTCAAAGATATAAACATCGCTAAAATAACGGTATTTTTTAGGTACAAATGCCGTTAATATAGCAGCGATTTATAAAAAATACTGTTATTTTTTTTATGTGTATATAGCTGACACTTTGACTGATGTTTTTCGTAAACGTCGCAAATCTTTTAATGGTATTTATAAACGCCGCTAAATATTAAAAAAAAGTCCATTAAAAACCTAAATCCCTATAATGAGTATTAAGTGGTTTCGTTTATATCAATTCAAGATTGATTTTTTTTTTTTTATCTTATAGTCGAATTAGGTATCTTCATTATTGTCAATTGACTTAAAATTTGATGTTTAATGAACTATAACTTTTTTTTTTTTAAATCTTTTTCAAATACTATACATTCGTTTGTCTTTTTTTGTTAGAAATTCTCAAATTTCATTTTAATCCATTAATTAACTGGGAAATTCATTTTGATCTTACATAATTTACTCTAAATCCTGCCTTATTGCATATATATATATATATTGAATTTTTTTATGAAACAAAATTTGAAATATGAATAAATTGTTCAATACTTTAGACTGCAACAAAGTAATGTATCGCACCTCATTGCAATCATCACATATAAGATTAATTACAACAAAGATTAGTAACAAAGCTCGAATCCAAAACTATTTCTTACGTCATACTTATTTATTGAGCCAATTCATGGTTTTTGTTTTTGTTTTTTTTATTTTTATCGTCTTGAAAGATTTGCAAAAAGATCGGATAGAGTAACTGGCTTTATTTGATAAAAAAATAAAAAATTGTTAATTCAATGATTAAGTTTCCTATCTCTTTTCCTACCTCGCACTTCAATCATTAGAGTAACAATTTTGTCCCTTTTTTGCCTTACCAAACAAAGCCAAATGATTGTGCTGATAAGAGGGTGGTCTTCAACCAAAAATTTATTATTTGTTTTACATAAATGTCACAGTTCACAAAATTTTAAAAATTTATAATAATTAAAATTTAAATTTATTAGATATATTTTTTAAAATAATTATATATTTTTAATTTTAATTTAATTTTTTGAGTTTATTTTTATTTATTTATTTATTTCTTAATAATATGCATTAAAATGATTTTTAAATTCATTTTTAAATTTGAATTAAAAATTAAACGTCGACCTAATAAATAAATATTTAATGAATTTAAATAGTTAATAAATAATTTATCTTTATCAGAGAAAAAAATTAGTTAATAGATATTCTCTATATTATATGAATAGGATTCCGGTAACAAAGACAACAAAATTTGAGTATTTGTCAAATTTATACATCTTAATAAATAATTAAATTCAAAGGTAAATATCTCAAATTTTACGAATACGACCCGCAACATCCCTACTTTATTTTATCCCACCCCACACATATATTATTTAATAAGATGTAAGCTTTACTATTCATTCATATATTAAATTGAAGAGATAAAGGGGTATTTGATTTGCCACTTTTTGATGGGATGGCCCTCTCAAATTTAATGTAGTCTCACTAATTTGATTTTTTCTTTTGTGGGGGTGGTTGTGTGATCTGATCCCGGCGCCAATGGGAATTGGGAGCAGATGTAAGGATGATTTGTAAATTTTCGTCTACCTGTCAGATTCGGTTACAAATCAATCACAATAATAAATTGTATTTAATGCATCAAAATATTATATAAAAGTTATATTTATAAAACTTTAAATTTGATTTTATATGTAATTATTTTTAAAAAATAAATTTTAAATAAATTTTAAATTTTAATATTAATTTTTTTTTAGACTGTAATATTTTTTGTAAAACAATTTATATTTATAATTATTGATGAATTTTAATGTAATATTTTATTGTGATTAAGTGTAAGATTGTAATAAAAAAATTACAATACTTTCTTATTTCTTTTGGTTATGAAATCTCTCGGTGTGATGTTTGATAATTATTTTGAGCTTCGATTAATTCGAAATCAAATAAGATCTATAAGAGATAAGTCTTTCAAAACTTTTTTTTCATTTATAAGATTAAAAATTAAATTTTTTATCATTCGAATTAATAAATATTGATACTATACTTTCATATTTCAGTTTCAAGTTTTTGGAAGTATGTAGCATTACCCTTAACTTACATCCACATAGGACATCCAACATCCAGATTAAAATTTGAAACTTTCAATTGGTCAGACGTTTAAATAAAAGTAGTTTATGAAGTAGTGAAAAAGTACTTACTTTTTTATTTATAATTCAATACTTTGTTGAACTTTAATGTGTATAAGAAACAATTAATAAAAGTATTTTCTTTTTCTTATTTCTTCACAAGAAAAATGTGGAATTGTAGTTGTTCTCAGCAAATACAGTTGCTTCAAATTAGAGCTCTGGATATGGTATGAGAAATCATCCACCTTTTCTTGATTAAAAAAGAGTTTATCATATCTAATAATTTAAAATAAGATAGATGATATGATATAAAAATAATATAAAAAATAAAAAAATATAATTTAAAATTTTAACAAAAATCATATATGAGTTTAGTAAAATAAAAAAATATATTTTATATTTTTATATTAATTTAAATTATGATACGTAATTTTAATATAAAAGATAACACAAATACATGAATTGTCAATAGGATTAATTTCATGAATAGTCCATAAACTATAGTAAAATATTTAATATGCTATTTAAATTTTAAAATTTTTTAACGTAATACTTAAATTATGAATAAATTAATTAATGTGATATTTATAGAGTTCTTTTTTTATCGTTATATGTCATCATTTAAAATTAATCAAATTAGAGATAAGTAACATATTATATTAGTTAACAGATTTATAATTTATGTATTATATTAAAAATTTTTAAGATTTAGATGTCATATTGAACATGTAACTATAGTTTAAGAATCAATCTTGATATTAACTCTTATTAATATTTTATATGATACAAAAAATCGAATCATCGTATTTATAACACGCTATCATTTTTCCTCTTAGTTTTAGATCGAATTAAACATAACCCTTGATTTATAAGAAATAAAAAATTATATTTATTTTTTAATACTTGTAAAATTATATATTTACTTGTTAATGTAATAATATTAAGTAATTTATTAATATGTGTATAAAATTTATATTATGATAATACATAAATATAATTTTTTTTCAAATTAAATTCTAACAATAAATATCAATCTAGACCTAAATTCATCTGACACCGTCTTGTCATATAGAGGTTAGAACAGTACAATCAAGAAATTGAATGCGCATGGCTTTTTAATTTTAATGCATGTGCTTATGCTTAGGATACGTTTGGTAACATCATTACATTATTGATTTGAAAATTTGTTAAATTTGGAGCACATTTTTTATTTTTAATAAAAGATGTTATAATCTAAAAATATAAAAATATTATGAATATTTTTATTAAAAATTTAAATTTATTAAATATTATTTTTAAAAAATATTACATAAACTGATTAAACTAAAATTTAAATTCTCAAATAAATTTTTATTTTACACCATCTTAATTTTGGAAGTGGTAAATGAGTAAGTAAAGTTCCACCAATTTTGTCTGCTCTGGGGGGAAAAGACGAGTCGACGACGTGGGTTGGATGGCGTCACTCACTTTTTTCATGAATTTCAATCTAACCTAACCCTCAGCCTTTTTTTTTTCTTTAAAAGACGGCTGATGACCTAACTAATACTTTCCTGTTATTTACATTCACATGCTACAACGGTTGATTCAACTTTCAACGCATGCATGTGTCGCATTTCTCTTTTTATATGTCGCGTAGCTTTCTCGTCAATCCATGGGTTCCCACTTCAATTTCAACTGCGTAACAAAACAAAAGGTTTTGGAACAACATTAATTTGACCATATGAATAAATTTATCCTCTTCTTATCGGATCCATTTGGGAATACAATGAGAGTGCTTCATCATATTTTTCGGGATTTAATACAAAATGCACTCTCAAATATGATTAAAATATTTTCATCGGGCTCTTAACTGGAACTTTTATTAATATGAATGTCTATATTTAAACACGGTTGAGAAAAAATAAAAAAAATTAAAAAATTAATTCAAATAGTAATATTTAGTTAAATTTGAATAATAAAAATGCTTGTTCATTTCTTTTATTTTTAATTTCAAGGTAAAAGAAATTTAAATTATTGAAACTAAAATTTTATTATATTATTTTAATTTTTTAAAAATAAAAAATTAAAATAAATACTTAAAAATTAAAATCTTTAAATCCTAAATCTTTTCAATTAATTCGAGACCATTGTTTGCATAATACACCTTTAATAATTTGAGTGGAGTGGGGATAGGAGTAGAGATGGTAATGGTTTGAGTAAGGTGGGTGAATATTTTTAAACCCAACTTTAATATGATCTTTTAATATTTTTATTTGATTTTAATTTTAATTTGATATTAAAATATTATTTTTTATCTGATTCGATCTTAAATTAATTTAATAATGTTAATTAGTATAATATTAATAAAATATTTTTTAATATAAATTATATCTTAATTGTACATAATATTTTATTAAGTTAATATATTAAATTAAAGTATTAAATAATAATTTTATTAATATAATACATATATAAATATAAAATTAAATAAAATTAAAAAATATTTTTTATATATACCGGATTAGGTTGAGATAATCGAAAACTTTACTCCGACTTGAACCCAACTTTAAAAAAGACTCAATCCACCTTTGACTTGATCTCTAATTTAAAAAAAAAAGAAATTGAACTTATCAAATCGAATTAAATGGAAATTAAAATCCAATTTAAATTGAATTAGACCATTAGACTAATATGAGCCATGAACAAGTTTAAGGGAGAGGAAATGAGAAGAATGATAGCATGTAGTTTTGAAATGACCACATAACATACATTTATATCTTGCAAAGATCTCTCTATATATTCTTTGTTTTAGATAATTAATTGGATATATAAATATTGTCAATATCAATACCTTAGTACCACAAAAATATTTATAGTCCCCCTTCTTAATTTTTCCATATTATTTCACATAATTATTTTTAATTAATCATCTGTGTATATATAAGTACTTTGACAATATCAAAGTGAGTAAGCTATATCTATTTATAATTCTATTATTATTAAGTGCATATAAATGTAGTTTGTATTATATTATTATAAAATAAAAATAAAAAATTTTAAAATAAAAAACTAGTTTATGAAGAGTAAATAACAATAATATGTCTTACAGGCATTGATTAAAATAATTAAAATATTATTTTAGAAAAAATTATATTTAATATATTATTTTCACTAAATTTCAAAATAAATAATGTATTATTAATTACAATTTATATGGTTAGCAACTTAGCATTTCTTTTTTATAAGGATGATGATGAATAGAAATTTTTTTTTAATTTCAAATTTTTATTTTCCCATTCATTTGAAAAAAAACAAAAACATGGTAATGTATGCATATATACATTCAAGTAAGTTGGCTAAGTGCACATAATAAAAATCGAAACAAATCTATTAAGGGTATATTATGATCATAAGGACATTATGGATTTTTTTTTTAAAGGATGATTCATCAATAAAGTAAAGGTAATTTTGTCATTTCAACTCGAACTGATGTGGCAGGTCAACTTGAAATCTTGGAATCCATGTTAGTTCAGCTTGCTAAACCTTTCACCTAAAGACACATAGGCACCCTAACTTGTCACCTTTTAATTTGCATTTCCACCTACAAGGTCAGGTCAAGCCAATATTATTAGCCTTAGAATCGACTTCTAAAGCTCATGTCATCCGAGCTTAATACTCTCATCTTATAGGTATAAATAGCTCTCTTTTCATCAAGTATGGACATTCAATTTCCTTTTTTTTTTTTTTTTAAGATTTCTCTCATTCTCTCTCTTCTCAAGCATTAATTTGAATATCAAAGCACAAATGTAAAAAAAAACCTCTAGCCTTTGTTTCTAACCAACCCTAACTTTGTGATTTCTTGTTTTTAGCCTCATTAAATAGCTTGGTACGAACATTTTGGAATGCTAGATAAGGTTTTTTTTTTTCTATTTAATTGAGCTAATCATGCCTAAAAAAAAAGTCACAAAAAAAGAGGTAACAGTATTACAACTGGAAATGATACCTAGCTCAATCAACTAAACCAAAACCAACCCTGACTTTGTGATTTCTTGTTTTTAGCCTCATTAAATAGCTTGGTACGAACATTTTGGAATGCTAGATAAGGTTTTTTTTTTCTATTTAATTGAGCTAATCATGCCTAAAAAAAAAGTCACAAAAAAAGACGTAACACTATTACAACTGGAAATGATACCTAGCCCAATCAACCAAACCAAAACCAACTTATGCAAACAACCCTGACTATGGAACAATTCAAAACCCTCACCCAACAACTACAGTCCCAAAAACTCGTAAACACAACAGTAATTGACCTATGATGACAGTGTTGCCTCATCGACCTCTAAAGAAGATGAAACTCTCAGAAGTTTTTACCCCACAAATACCTGAACACATACCACCTAGAAATTCAAATAGGCTACCTTGAAACCACAACCCAACAAGTACTTAGAAGTTCATATGGAAGAGATGGAAAATGAGGTAAAAAATAAAGCTTTCACATTTGATGATGAGCAACATCTCCTTTCACCGAAGATATCAATCAAGCTCTACCACTAAAAGGGTTTAAGATGTTCATCATGGAGAGTTATAATGGTGCTATTGACTTATTTAACCATCTAAATTATATAACTAATATGTTGATACAGGGAATTGATGAGCTTTTGATATGTAAAAGACTTGTTGTTACCATTAAAGAAGTAGCTCAACCATGGTATACTAGCCTAGAACCAAAATTTGTCTCAATTTTCAAGTGGCTTAGTCATCCTTTACTGACCCACTTCATCAGCAATTGATAAACAAAAAAGACTATACTAAGTCTGATGTCTATCTACCAAAGATATAATGAATCTTTAAAAGAGTATGTCACACGTTTTAACATTAAAGCTCTTTAAATGAAAGACTTAGAGCATGCTGCAATTGTGGATGCCTTGATAAGTGGGTTGAATGATAAAAAGTATCACTTTAAAGTCACTTTCTCTTTGGAACTCCTAAAAACTCTAGTCAACATACTTTTGATAGTAAAAAAGTATATTAACATCGAAGCTATAATAAAAAATAGTAGAATGGAGAAAAAGACATTTTTCTAACTCAACCATAGGTACCCTAAGGTGAGCAGCTTGAGTAGAAAATACAATAACTATACTATAATAAATTTTTTTGATAGAGGATTCTGATGTAAATTGAAAGGAACTTTGAGTTCAGATGGCTTAAACCACTAAGGCAGAATAGTAAAAGAGATCTGACCAAAAGATGTACTTTTCTTAAGGTTTGGGGTTACAACACTAAAGATTGTATAGATCTAATGAATGAAATAAAAAATTTAATTAGAAGAGGTCGGCTGAACAAATTTGTAGATAATAGAAGATAAGGACAGAATAGAGGTAATATTAGGGGAAAAGATAAAAAAAATTTAGGAAAAAATAAGAAAGCAGAAGAAGAGGCGATGATCGAGGTAATATTAATCATTGGCCTAACCATAAAGATAAATATAGATATAAAGTGGATAACAGACCCATTGCAGGGATTATTAATGTGATAACTAACGAGACTTCAGCATCAGCCAATAAAAAAATTTGACTAAGGAATAATAGTGACCATTGGGTCCATGGCTAAGAAATAGAAAAACTAGAAGCATGAACCAGTCTCATCCAACTCAAAAGACTTGAAAATGATCCAATTTTCCTATGATAATGCCATTGTCATATAGGCCGAGATGTATAATCATATGGTAAAAAAATGTTGTTTAATAATGAGAGCTTAACTGACATCAATTACAACTCTACTCTTAATGAGATAAGAAAGGTTCAAGAAGACCAATCCATGGCTAGGCAGTGAGATGTTACCATCATGTGAAAAACTAGGAAATAGATTATGAGTTTGGCTAACACTGAATAGACCTAAAGTAGTGAGAAAACAAAGGTCAAGGTGATGACAAAAGAAAAAAGGGCAATAGAAAAATCAGAAAGTAAAAAGCATGTAATTAGCTAGGAAATGAAAAAAATGAAAAATAACTCTTCTAAGAGCCAAAAATGAAAACAAGCTTTTAAGCTTGAAAAATTGTAAATATTTTTTTCAAGTTGAGCTCTTAAACTGGCACAAACAACCATACTGTGGATAGCAAACCACTAAATGAATTCATTAGCAAAGCTCATACTTGACATCTTAATGCATGAGTTTATTTTTCTACCAATTAAGCAAATAAGTCAATAAGCAAAAATTCATGTTGAAAATTATCTTTTTCACAAGAATCAATTTTGATCTAAACGAACAAAAAGAAAATAATTGATTAAAGGTCTAAAACTGATCTTATCCAACTGAACCAGTAGAAGATCCATACTTATGCCATTTTTTTAAAAATAATTAGAAAATATATGCAAATAGGGACCAAGCTCTACAAAAAAAAATTGATACAATTGGTAAAATATAATGTTGACCTATTTACAAGGACTTTATCAAATATACCTAAAATAGATCATTCAATAATAGTTTATAGATAAAATACCAACCTAAATATAAAATTAATTCGATAAAAGAAGAGGTGATTTGCCCTTTAGAGACAAAAAGCTTTAGAAAAAGAGGTCGACAAACTATTAATGACTAGATTCATCAAGGAAGCATACTACTCTGAATGGATAGCTAATGTGATGTTAGTGAAAAAAAAACAACGAAAAGTGAAAAATATACGTTGACTTCATTGGCCTCAATAAAGCTTACCTAAAGGATAATTTCCATTATCGAGCATAGATAGACTTATAAATAATAGAACCGAGCATGGTCTACTCAGTTTCATAGATGCATATTCAAGCTACAAACAGATCAAAACGTTGAAAAAAGATAAAGAAAATATAGCTTTTGTGACTAAGAAGTGTTGTATTTTATAAAGTAATGCCATTTTGGATAATGAATGTAGGAACGACCTACTAAAAGTTGGTCAACAAAATATTCAAAGATTAGATCAGTCATAATATGGAGGTGTATGTGTGTTTATAACATTATAGTTAAAAGCAAAAGCTCGAATTAATAATTGAAATACCTAGAAGAAGTATTCAACACTTTGAAGAGGTATAACATGAAGTTTAACCTAAGTAAATATGTTTTTGAAGTTACTTACAACATTGGTGAAAGAAGTACAAAGTTGACTGGAAGGATAGCTGTGCTAAGCAAGTTTATGTCCATATCAGTAAATTGAAATTTATCATTCTTTAAAAGATTTAGAAATATCCTAGCCTTTCAATGGATACTACAATGTTAAGAACCTTTGAAAAACTTCAAGAATTTTTCTCCTCACCCTCCGATATTGTCAAAACTAGGGCATGCCAAGATATTATACCTCTATATTGTAACCATTGATCAAGCAAATAGTTCAATCTTTTTCAAAGAAAAAAAATAAAAAGCAGAAGCCAGTGTATTTTGTTAATAAAGTTTTAGCAAAAGTTAAGCTTAATTATTAGAAGACAAAGAAACTAACCTATGTTGTTATGACATCGGCTATGACATTGATACTATACTTTTAGTTTCATACTATAAATATTTTAATCAACCAACCATTGAGTCAAATTTTGCAAAATCCCAAAATATCCAGAAGATTGATCATGTGGGCAATCGAGCTCAGTACACATATTGTCAATGTCAACATTTACATAATAGGTACTGGCATATTTTATTGTTGAATGTACCTCGAATAAGTTTGAAAAAAAGCCTAGTTTGGCTGATTGTTAGAAAGAGGAAAAAACATGAAAACTTTATGTAGATAAGTGGCCATAAATGAAAGAAATGGAGCTCGTTTAATTCTAATCAAACTTAAAAATATATAGTTTCAATATGCATTGAAGTTTCTATTTAAAGTTTCAAATAACAAAGAAGAATATAAAGTGTTTGATTGCTAGTTTAAAACTAACGACAATCCAAATGTGAAAAACCTCCTTATATAAAATGATTCACAATTGGTGGTTGGACAGATAAATGAAGAATTTAGGGCTAAAAAAGATAGAATGAAAAATACTTGAAGATAGAATGAAAAATACTTAAAGAAAGTAAGAACCTTCTTATCCATGTTATAAAGAGCTGAGGCAAGAAAATTTTTGAGGTGAAAAAACACCTTGGCTAATTCATTGTCCCAATTAGTATCGGGACTATAATAGACAAATCAGCTCATGTCTTGGTCAAAAAATTACTTGAGAAAAGCATGAATGAGAAATATATTAGGCAAATTGGAAAAAAAGAGAATTATAGATGTCCCCAACCCAAACATATCTAATGCTGTGAGATTTATCAGAGGATAAAATCTAAACAAAGGCATTAATAAAAAAAACACCTTTATGCATTATCATCAATGGGATGTTGAATAAAAGATCATTTAGCTTACCAAATTATATGCTCAAAAAAATTCATGAAAAAATGTATGAAAATTACCTTAACCTTGTCCATTAGCTTACAAAGTATTAAGACAAGGATATTACTAGCCAACCATAAAGAAATATGCAACCGACCTAGTTAAAAGATATGATAAATGTCAAAGGTTCACCCATATCCAACACTTAGCCTTGATCAAATTGACTCCAAAAATAAGTTCATGGCCCTTCATGCAATGAAAAATAGATAAACTTGATCCATTCACCTTAACCCCTAGGTAAAAGAAATTTGTACTAGTAACCGTGGATTATTTCACTAAATGGTTAGAGGCTAAGGCATTAGCTACCATTATAGAATCTCAAGTTGAAAAGTTTGTATGGAAAAACATTATTTGTCAATTTAGTTCATCTCAGTCTATAATAACTAATAATGGAAGCAATTCAATAATCCAAAATTCAAAAAATGATGTTCCAACCTTAATATTGACCTAAGATTCACCTTAGTTGCTCACCCATAATTTAACGGCAAGGCCAAGATAGCTAATAAAACTAAACTCAAAGCTCTAAAGAAAAGGTTGGATAATGCCAAGGGAAAATAGGTTGGTAACTTCTTATAGTAGTATAGGCACTAAAAACCATCATTAAGATCCTTATAGGAGAAACTTCTTTTAGTTTGGCCTTTGGAATATAAGTCATGGTACTAGCTGGGATCGGATTACTAAGTTTTTATGTTGAAATAAGTAGTAACAAGGGGAATAAAGAGGCTTTAAGAGTCAACCTAGACTTAACCAAGGAGCAAAAAGATGCAATTTTGATAAGAATAGTTCCATGTCAATAAAAAGTCTCAAGTTACTATAATAAGAGGATCTAATGAAAAGATATACACACGGGTAACTTAGAACTTAGAAAGGTTAAAAGTTCAGGTATCGATGACAGATAAAGAAAGTTGGCTTTGAACTAAGAAAGACTATACATTGTTAAAAATGTTGCCCGACTTGAAACTTATAAATTATAAGATTTGAATAGAAATGCCATTCTTAGGATGTAGAATGCGAATAATTTAAAGATCTATTACCAATAAAGGTCATAAAGCTGAGATAGTTTGTAAATGTCTAATCGACTTGTCAATTCAAAGTCTGAGGTAAATAAAGCTTAAAGTTCTATAAAATCTTCTATGATTTAACAAATATCTTTTTTGAAATTTCTTGCCCGAAATAAGGGTAGAGCAACCCATCATTGTCTAAATTTTCAAATTATATAAAGTTATAACGACTAAGCTAGGATTTTATTTGAGTATAAAGTTGAATGATTATGTTAGATCAGGTATAATGAGCTTAAAGATAAGAATAAAGAAAAAATTTGATAATTTTATTAATGATAATTAGTAATTATGTGATTTGAAAAAAAATAAAATATGAATATCTACGTTATTAAAATTTTCTAAAGAGTAAATCAGACTCCATCTTTAGGTTGGACTTCAATAGCAAGTACATCAAGCTTCCCAACCTGAGCCTTAGGATTTTCAATAGTTTTCTTTATTTCTTGGTCGGCCCTAACCATAACAGTGATCACAACAACAACTTGGTCTATCTTCATGTCATTTCCATCCTACTACGTCTCTTCATCTTGACCCGCTTCTTTAGTTGCAACTTGCTAGACTTTAGGTTATTAATATCAATCATAAAAAGAGTGAGGTCAGCATAGATGAACATATGTTCTTGAGAAAAGTCAATTTGCTATTGTAGAAGTCATCAAACTAGAAGAAGTTATTTATAGCTTATTTCTCAACCTTCTTTGGAAGCCTAAAGTTCACTTTTTAGGTGTGATACCTTGGCTAGAGCAGCAAATAGGTTGAGATTGTATTCCTAATGAAAGAAATTAACCATGGCCTTCTAAATAGACATATAATCGAGTTATTGGGTCAAGCTATTAGCCTTTTTCCAATCTCATCATTAGTTTTCTTGCACTCAACACTAAAGATCTTAAGCTTTTAGGTACTCTTAATATCTTTTATGTATTTCTTTATATCTTGCTCGAACTTGTAGAGATGAGCAAGAGACTTGTAGAAGTGCACCAAGGTCTAACTCATGTTTATGAGATAAATTGAAGGAGCCGATCAAAATCCATAGTGCAAAAAAGAAACCAAGCTCAAACTTGGAAAATTTTAAAAAAAAAATAAAAGAAGAGAAAAAACCAATTTGTAACTTACCTTTCTTAATGATCATTGCACATGTAATTTTCTATACCATCTTGGGTCATCGAAACACTGTCCCCATGTTGAACTCTAAGGTAATAGAGTGTCTCTTAAAGAAAAGATAAAACTAAACTATAGGACTAGAAATGATGATTCCATCCTCATCCTCAACCTCAAAATTATTCTCTCTCAACTTTTTGCTTTAACTTCTGCATCAAGTTGAGAGACAATAATTTTGAATAATTTTGATGCCTTAAGATAGGCCATCGAGTTGATTAGGTGCGTTGTTCCTCATTCTTTTTCTAGAAACCTAAGTACAATCGATTGCAACAAAGCCTGATGTTTTTTGACCAACCATGTTTTCAATTTAAATAAAAAAAATGACTTAAGAGTTAAAAAATAGTTAAGATAGAAGATATTTATTGTGAGAAGTTAGTAAAAAAATTACCCCAATGTCAAACTTCCTTAACAACATTAAGAGAGGTTAGCTCTTTTACATCTATTACTAGTTTCTTGCCTTCAAGAAGTCATTTATTGTATCATAGACCCCCTCATCGTTAGTAAAAAAACTTGAATCAACCTCTTCAAATAAGCTTAACCCATTATTTATTTCCTAAGCCTCTTCAATCTTCTGGACACAAAGGAAAATGAATTTTCATGTTTTTATTAAGCTCAAGCAATTGGTAAAAATTCATATAGAGGGGTGATCTATCACATAGTATTAACTCTTATCATATAGATGTTTCTTAGTAACAAAAAATTCCCTAAAAAGACCTATGGAAGGAATAAGATGTAACTTTTTATAAAGAATGATAAAACCTACTATACATCAAAAGAATTAGGGGCAAGTTGAATGATAGTTAAATTGTAACATAAAAAAGCTCAATAATGAAAAATGAAAAGAAACCCTAAGATCAGCTAAGATGGAGTCCCAACAAGCCTATCAAAATCTATCACATTAATCACCCTATCATTAGACTTGGGCATTATTACATTGTGTTCTTCCATAAAAAGACCAAACCTATCCCTTAAAGCTATAACATGATGAATCTAGCAAAGATTAGGACACTCTTCAAGAGTAGTTTAGCCTTTTAAATTTTTCATCACATCTTTAAGGTTGGTATCGAGTTTAAAAAAAGAGTAAAAAAGATGAAGGCATCAACATCGACATCAAATCTTTTGTTTTTTTATCACTTTCACCCCTTCTTTAGCTTAGTTGGACCTTTTAACCTACTTAAACTTTTAAACCTACTTAATCTCAAAAACCTCATCACTAGTTTGCTTAGCCACTTGAGATTGAGAAAATCTTTAAACCTGTGTAAGACTAGGGACCTTCACAATATCAAAGGAAGAAGAGAGATAACTAAGAGACAAAAGATTTCTCTGTATTAAACGTTGATCCCAAGTTTGAGTTTGAGATCGGATCTATGGTGGTTTACACATTAGATAGAAAGAATCATTAAGGGTTTAATAGAAATGGAGGTTTGATTAGAAAAAGGTATTTGAATAAGGAACTAAGAAGGAAAAATAAGGTCAAACAGAAAAACCCAACTAACCATTTTTGTTAGAACAAGAGGATTTTGAATATCAGAATCTATTATCGCCAAAAGCTCATCCATCTAATGAAAAACCCTTTTACCTCTAACTTGGGCATTTTCTTTAAGTTATTTTTTACCTTCTGTAGAGCTTAGGTTTAACTAATAGCCAGCTCAGATTTAGTGTCTTCTTCCAATAATAGAGGAAACCTTAACATTTGAAGGAACCTCTACCCTGTTCTGGCCAAGTTAAACCTTCCTAGCCTTTGTTCTAAAGTTAGATAAGTCAAAACTAGAAAACATATTAGAAATTTAAGAGATGTACTAAGGTAATTAAAAGGGAAGAAGAAAGTCAAATAAAGAAAAACTTACCAAATCGATAAAGGAACAAGTTAATATGAGAGAGAGAAAAAGCAAAAAAAAAAAAATGCTAGGAAGTGTAAAGAAAAAAAGGTCTTAGGTGGATTTTATATAGGTAAAGTCCACATCAAATGGGTGTTTCAAATTAAGCCACATCATTATACACAAATCAAGGATGAATTTTTAGCTTTTTCATTCAAATTTAAAGAATTACCCAAAATTTTAATTCACACATGAATTTCTTTCTCCTTATTAAATGTTAATTCAGAAGAATCAGTAACCAATTAATTTAAAAAATTATTTGAAATGTCATGTCGATCACACTAAATAAGCCATAAAAAAAGAGCTTCAAATCAAAAAGCCAATACCATTTAACCATAAATTTTACAACAAATCTCATTAGATATACCATAAAGACTATTTCCCCAACATTATATTACAAAAATCTTGTAAAATCCATACTCAACTCTTAGCTTGGCTCAACAAATAATAGACTAACCATTTAGTCATTTGACAACTCTTAGGAACATTTTATAGTCATAAAGGCATAGTTGATTTTTTCCTTTAAGGGTTACTCATCAACAAAGCAAAGACAAATTTGTCATTTCAATCCAAGCTGATATGGTAGGCCAACCTACAATCTCAAGATCCATGTTAGCGTAACCAACTCAACCTTTCACTTGAAGGCATATGGGCATACTAATTTGTCACTTTTAATTGGACTTCCATTTTCCAGGTCAAGTCGCGCTAACATTTCAGCCCTAAACCCAACTTTCAAGCTTAGGTCACCTAAGCCTAGCACTGATTTGAAGGTGAAAGCACAAAAACTGGAAAGACCTTTGGCTTTTGCTTTTAAATGACTTTTTACCTTGTAATGTTAGATTTTTTACCTCTTCAAACAATTGAATACAAATAAAATCCTTAGACTAAGACACTAAAAATGATGAAAGTAATTCCTTATTTCCCTTTCAAGCTTTCACTAACCTATTTGGTATTTGGTATTTCCAATCCTTTGCCAGCCCACAAATTGAAAAAGAAAAAAATTGATAGGAAAAGGCAAAAAGGACGATTCAAATGCTAACATAAAATTGATGGATTGTTAATTTAAGTGGCAAAGAGAATGTGATTTTCTTTTATTGTCTAGTTTCAAATTTGTATGAAAACTATCGAAAGATAATTTCTCATAAATTTATTAGACTCGATGTAAATAAATCTATTTAAATCGATCAAGGAAAAAATGTATTGAGTAAAATCCAATTAACCCTTGTTGCTAAAAAAGTGTAAAAAAAAGTCAAGGTAAACATGTTTTTAATTTGTATATAGTAGACTATTTAAATGTTGCATACTTTTTGTTAGAATATTATTAGATTCACATGAAAAATTACACTTGTACTATATATTTGCATATTAAAATTTTACTTGATTGATATTTTTATTTATTTATTATTTTTTCAAAATTGTTAAAAAGAAAAAAAAAGATAAAAAATACTCATAATAATTGATTTAATCCTCACACTAAGCAAGATAGTTGTACACATACGATTAGGCTATTAGAACTTAAATAAGTTGGATCATTTCTAATTTTTTATATATGGTGTTAGAGTCTTATGTTTCTTTTACAAAAAAATATCGTAATCTGAAAATAGAGAAAGAGATTGCAAGTATTAAAATTTAACTTTAAACTTACTAAATATTATCTTTTAAAAGTGGTTGTATGATCAAATTGAATTGAAATTTAAATTTTTTTATGTTCTTTTAATACTTTATTAATAATTTTAATGAGAGGATATACTAAGTCTTGAATAAAAGTTTAATCACCCTTTCTTAGTTCATTAAAACTTTTACATTGATTGATCACCAAATTTTGTTTTGTCAATAAACAAGTCTAGTAAATATGTGAATGAAATTCTCTTAACATACACACTCAATCAGCTCCATACAAGTAAATCATGAATGGTTGACAATTGTTACTGAGATATATAGTCAACACCATCAAATTAAGAATGACTTGTTTTCATAAGCAAATACAAAAATGAACAAGTTAAGAATAGACTAATAAATATATGGATATTGAAACTTACCTTAACGGTTTAACCAGAATATTATTATTATTATTATTATTATTATTATTATTATTATTATTATTATTATTATTAAAGTATTTTGAAATGATAAAACAAAATTTTGGTAAAATTGAATTAAATTGACTTTAACTTAATTTGAATTTTTTTTAGGTTTTTATCTAGTAAAAAATGTTTTTGAACAAAAACAATTTATCTCTCATAGTTCAAAAATGAAATTGGCCAAAAATTCATCGAAGGGTTCAACCCCTCCTCAAAAAGATTGATCATTTTTTAGTTAGTAGGTTGTCTCATGGAATTTTTATGAAAATCAATCAATCTTCTCTCTGTTTGGATTAATTGGTACATCGGTTTCAAAGGACAGGGTCGATCCCCTTATTAAAAGGATTAATTGATTTTTTTAGTCATAAGTAAAATGGCATTCAAAAACATTAAAAGAGATATATGACCGATCGGGTGGAGCTTTTCATGCCAAAGTTTGGCTTCCCAAAATGTGAACCAATTGATCCCCTTTGGTACATGATCGATTAGTTCAACCTTAACAAGCTTAAACAGTCATATTTTCTTGTTGATTTGTAGAGCCTCTAAGCATTAAATGAAACCAATAGCTCTTTTTCACTCTCTACATATAAAATGAGGTCTCTCATTAGATTGAAACGATCAAAAATCAAGAAAACTTATTGCTTCCATTTACCATCTTCTCCAAGCATTAAAGAGCATTTTGTTATGAAAAAAGTGTCAAAAATTCAATCTTATATTTATTTCTCTTTTGATATCCTCTATAACTTTGATTTGTACTTTAAATTAGCAAACACATTATCTTAGAGAGCTTCTTTGAATTTGCAAAAATACTTTAAAACTTGTATTGTAAAGTTGTGAGCTTAAAAGGAAGAATAACCTTTAAGAGATTATGTTGTTGATTGTATAAAGCTTTAAGGAGCCAATTTGTAACATTCAACACATAGTAGATTGGACTCTTTGGCCAGTGAGGCTAAGGAAAAGGACATAGGTGCTTTGAGAAAGGACCAAACTTTTATAAATATTGGTGTTTAATTCTCTAACTTTATCTCTTTACATTTCAAATTGTTTATATTATGCTTATATATTGAGTTTATTTGTTTAAAAATTGGTATTTATGATTATTGTGTTAATTGGTGTTCAAATTGTTAAAATTTATAATTAACCAATTCACCATTTCTAGGTTTAATTCAAGTCTTTGAGCTAACAATTGATATCAAAGCTAATACTTTTTTTTGTAGATCTAACAACCTAAGAATGATCCTAAATGGCTTAAAGAAATATGTTGATGAATAAAAAACAATCATTCACAAGTGACAACAATTATGGAGAGTAACAAGAAGTATGTTTAATGGTGAATGAAACATTTGTTATATCTCTTGGTGGTGTAGATTATTCCATTGTAAGACGCTATCTCTGTATTGATGATAATTAATCATAACAGAAAATAAGAATGAGATTGTTTATTTAAGCAAATGATTATGAAATTTGGAGAGTTATTGGTAATAGTCCTCAAATTTCAATGAAAAAGGTTGAAGATAGAGAGGTGATCAGGCAAGAAAAGTGAATGGGATGCTAATGATATTATGATAGCACAACTCGATGTCAAGGTAATGCATACAATTTTTTATGCATTGAGGCCTAGTAAGTATAATATAGTTTCTTTGTGTGAAAATGCAAAAGAGATTTGGGATAAATTAGCCATTATTTATGAAATTATAAATCAAGTAAAGGCAACCAAAATTGGCATGCTTACTCATGATTATGAGCTATTAAAAATGAAATTGGAAAAGACCATTAGTGAGATGTCAAATTGTTTCACCGACATCATTAATGACTTGAAGGCTTTTGGGAAGACTTACTTAAATGCGGAGATTGTGCAAAAAATTTTAAGTAGTCTACCAAAGAGTTGAAAGGCTAAAGTAATAGCCATTGAAGAATCTAAAGACCCTTACACACTTTCTTTAGATGAACTCATATTTCTCCTAACCTATGAAATGAAGCTCAAATGGGGATGGATAATAAAGAAAGGTGGTATTGCTCTAAAATCAACTATTTAAAAAGAAGAAGATGAAAGCAATGAAGAAGATAAAAATAAGGAAAAAGAGATGGCTATGCTTGCAAAGAGGTTCAAAAAGTTCATGAAAATGAACAAGTTCTTAAAAAAGAAAGCCACAAAGGAAGTTTGTTTAAGGATAATCAACTAGAAGAGATAAAGACCTAGTGGTGTGCTATGAATGCAACAAACCAGGCCACATCAAGTTTGATTGTCCTTTGTTAAAGTAACAAAATGCAATAAGACCAAAGTAGAAAGCAATGGTGGTTACATGGAGTGATAATGACTTCTTCGATGATAATAATGATGGGGAAGTAGACAACTTATATCTCATGGCTTTTGATAAACCTAAGATAAATCTAACTCAAATGATTTATATTATTATACTTTTGATGAGTCACAAAATACGTCTGATGAATTAGTTATAGAATATACAAGCATGGGCATGAGACATTAAAAAATAATTTCTAAGTTGAAAGTAGTGAATAAATCGTTGATTAAGGCTAAAAATGAATTAGATAAGGAAATTTGATTTTAAAATTGAATGTTGATGATTTGACTAAGAAAAATGTGAATTTGCATAATTCTTTTTTTAGATTTTATATGGGACACCAAAAACTCAATGATATGATTGAAACACAAAGAGCTTTCTTCGATAAAGATTGATTAAGCTACAATGGTGGTAATAAAGAAACTCACTTGAAAAATTTTTTTGTTAAAAATGACACATCTAATACATGTGCATATTGTCCTAAATTGTGTCATTCTATACAATCTTATTCCTTGAAGAAAACCATTCATAGAGGTAAACTAATTAAAAGTGTGTGATCCAAAAAAAAGCTAGCACATCTCAATATGAGATCACTAATATAAAGCGGATTCCTAAATGTATAAAAATTGTAAGCACTAACATTCAAGGATCCAAGAAATTTTGGGTACCCAAAACAAAATTTTGATTATGTTTTTGTAGGAAAATGAGTATTGCCATAAGAAAAGTTCAAGAACAATCCATGGTACCTTGATAGTGGATGCTCAAAACATATGACCAAAGATAAAACTCAATTCAAGGATTTAAAGCCTAAAAGTGAAGGAGATGTTACATTTAGGGACAACTCCAAATGCCAAATTTAAAGAATTGGCTCCATTGGTAACCTTTCTTCTACTACTATTGAAAATGTTTTACTTGTGAAAGGACTAAAGCATAATTTACTTAGCATTAGCCAACTGTGTGATAAAGGACTTAAAGTTATGTTTGAATCCATGTGTTGTTAAGTGATTGATATCAAGGCTAACTAGATTTTATTAGACATCACCAAGAAAATGTTTATGTGGTTATTTGGATGATATATTTTTTAAAAATGTTTGTTTAATGGCTCAAAAAGAAAATGAAAGTTGGATTTGGCATAGAAGACTTAGACATGCAAGTATGCATGTAATTTTAAAACTTTCTCAAAATGTTTAGTCTTTGGTTTACCAAAATTGAAATTTGAAAATGACTAGGTTTGTGATGCATATGCTTTAGGAAAACATAGAAAAGTGTCTTTCAAACCTAAGAATTGTTTTTCAACCTTTAGACCACTTCAATTACTTCATATTGATATTTTTGGTCTTACTAGAACAATGAGCCTTGGTGGTAAACAATATTGGTTTGTTATTGTTGATGATTTTACTATACATACATAGGTTCTTTTTTTGCATTCAAACAATGAAGCTTTGAAAAAAATCATCACTTTTGGCAAACAAATACAAAATGAAAAAGGATATTCAATCTATAGTATTAGAAGTAATCATGGAAAAGAGTTTAAAAACCTTGGCTTTAATGAGTTTTATAGTGAAAATGGTATTAGTCATAATTTTTTTGCTCCTAGAACTCCTCAACAAAATAGAGTAGTAGAAAGGAGAAATATAACTTTAAAAGAAATAGCTAGAACCATGCTTTGTGAAAATAATTTAACTAGATATTTTTGGACGAAAGCCATAAATACTTTTTGTTATTTTACAAATAGAGCTATGATTAGGCTAATTTTGAAAAAAACTTCCTATGAACTTTTTAAAGGAAAAAGGCCTAACATAAGCTATTTTTATCCCTTTGGTTACAAATGTTTTGTTGTGAACAATGAAAAAAATATGATGCAAAAAGTGATGAAGGGATTTTCCTAGGATATTCTTTGAATTCAAAAGCTTATAAAGTTTTTAATAAAAGAACATTGGATGTTGAAAAATATATACATGTATTTTTTATAAGTCTAATCTTCTTATGAGAAAGGTATCTTATAATAATAATGATTTAGGAATACTTCATGGAAATATTAATGATGTATCACATGACATTGAAAAAAATAATGAAAAAAAAAATAATGAGTTTTTAAATGAACCACAACAAATAAAGCATGAACCTAATTACCATAAAGAAAAAAGGTATGCCAAAGACAATAAGATTATTGGTGATCTATCACAAGGGGTAAGAATTAGATCTTCTTATAATATGTGTAATTATGTTGCTTTCTTTTCTCATATTGAACTTAAGAACATAAGTGAAACCTTAAAGGATGATCATTGAATTTTGGCTATACAAGAAAAGTTGAACCAATTTGAAAGAAGCTAAGTGTGGAACCTTGCAGCTAGACCCAGCGATCATCTTATTATAGGCATCAAATGGGGTTTTATGAATAAAATGGATGAAAATGGAAATGTTGTTAGAAATAAAGCTAGGTTAGTAGTTCAAGGGTATAGTCAAGAAGAAGGAATTGACTATAATGAAACTTATGCCCTAGTTACTAGATTAGAGGCTATTAGAACATTACTTGCATTTGTATATTTTAAAGATTTCAAACTTTTTCAAATGGATGTTAAGAGTGCATTTCTAAGTAATTTTATAAATAAAAAGGTATGTAGAACAACTTCCCAATTTTAAAAATCCACAATTTCAAAATCATAATTGCAAATTAACAAAAGCTTTATGTGGTTTTAAAACAAGTTCCTATAGCTTGGTATGAAAGATTGTTAATTTTTTTTATTGAAAATGGTTTCAATAAAGGGAAGGTTGATACTACTCTTTTTATTAAATCAAAAGGCAAGGACATTCTCATTATGTAAGTATATGTTAATGATATTATTTTTTGTGCTATTAATGAATCTCTTTGTTATTATTAATGATATTATTAAATCAAAAGGCAAGGACAATCTCTTTGTTAAAAGTTTACTAAGACAATTAAAGGTGAATTTAAAATGATTATGATGGGAAAACTCACATTTTTCTTGGGGTTACAAGTAAAGCAAATAAAAGATGGCACCTTCATTAATCAAGCCAAATATATTAAAGACTTGCTTAAAAGGTTTGGAATGAAGAATTCAAAGCCTCATTAAACATCTATGAGCACTTCAACAAAACTTGTTATGAATAAATAAGATAAATGTGTTGATTCTAAATTATATAGGTATATGATTGGTTCACTGTTATATCTTACTATAAGTAAACCCGATATAATGTTTAGTGTGTACTAGTGTGCTAGATTTCAATCTTCACCTAAACAATTACATTTACATGCTGTTAAATGCATTTTTAAATATCTTAGGACACTCTTAATCTAGGTTTGTGGTATCCAAAAAAATCATCTTTTGCGTTACATATTTTGATACAGATTTTGGTGATTGTAAAATTAATAGAAAAAATACTTTTGGCACTTGTCAATTATTTTGGAATATGCTCATATCATTGTTTTCTAAGAAATAAAATAGTGTTGCTTAATCCATAATCGAAGCTGAATATGTAGTGGCTGATAGATATTGTGCTCAAGTTTTATGGATTAAACAAAAATTAGAAGATATAGGAATTATAATGGATCAGATTCTCATTAAATGTGATAATACTGTGCCATTGATTTCACTAAAAATCTAATTCAGTACTCTAAAACCAAGCACATTGAAATAAGGCATCATTTTATTAGAGATCATGTTCAAAACGATGATATTGTCTTGAATATGTTGATACTTTTCATCAATTAGATGATACTTTTGCATAGCCTCCTAATAGAGATAGATTTTGCACAATTAAAGGTGAACTTGGTTTGATGAATGCTCATTGAAATGCAATTCTTGATTAATTGATATATTTGTGGTTTGCTTGAACAAATGTGTGTTTATTTTGATATATTCTTGTTAACTTGTTAATTATGATCATGTTTGTGGTTACTTGATGCATTTTTGAAATGATTAAATTGCATAAAATTTTGTCCCTAAAAAATCATTTTTATCCAATTTAAAAATATATATAACTGCATGAGAACCAATCGATCTTATAAAGGACCAAATCAATTGGTAAATTAACTTGTAGCCAAACGAAACCCAAGAAAAATGTGACTCGATTGATCGGTCCCCTAGAGGACCTGATCGATTGGTCTAAGGCTTGCACCAATAAAATGCCCTATTTTGAATGACATTTTTCTAGTTCTTCTTCAATAAAACCCAGTCGAGCCTCATTTTTCTTTCTTCCTTGTCCTATTTCCTCTTAAACCCTAAATGTTCAAAACTCAATCTCTCTAAAAAATCACTCTTTTCAAATGAAATTTCGTAAATCTCATCTTTCTTATTTGGTTCTTGCAAAATCTTTCTTTAAAAATTTTCAAATCACCACAAAATTCATCCACACATTTCTCTCTAATTTTTTTACCCATTTTATGCTCTATCTCAAAGTTCATCTTTCAGTCAATCTTTTTGTTTCTCACAAATATATATTACTTCTTATCATTTACATTATTAATTTTCTCCATCAATTTTACTATAGCCAACCTATTTTTCTCATATCCAAAATTTCAATTCTTCCATAGCATCTAAAACAAGGCCCTCACTTGCCATAAGGAGAAATCCACTAAGGGGAGCCTCTAACTCATTAATTAAGCTTTCATTCAACTAAAATTTTGAGAACCTTGTAGTAAATGAGAGATATGAGACTCATTTTACTTATAGAGATGTCAAGCAAGGAAGGATAATTAATCTTGATTTCTTTCAATCCATTAAATTTCCTTATTTACATGTTTTTGAGGAATTTGATTGGATGAACTATTTTAGCATAGATGAAATTGTTTTTGAGAATCTAGTTACGGTATTTTATAGTAATGCCAATTGTGTTGAGGTTAATGGATATGAAATTAGATATTATACTGATAAATTTAGAACATATGTGATGGCTAGAAAAATTATAGTGGACAAACAATTATTGGCTGAGGCATTGATGCTAGATGATGATAAAGATACAAACACTAGGTATGATACGCTTGAATTAGCTTAAGATATTTTTGAGAATAATGATTTGAGAATTGCTCTAACTTAAGCTTTTAGGTTTTCTATGCATGATAGTTTATTTCATCAAATAGTCACACATGTATTAGCACCCTTTGAAACCCAATTCTCTACCATTAGAAAGCAAGGTTATTGGTGGATATATAAGACTAAACATGAAGAGAAACCCAATTTTGTGTACTTCTTTTTCAATGATATAATTAAGGTTGTTTAGAATAGGGACTACATTTTGGTATATGGGATAGTCGCTAGCAATCTACTTAAGACATTGAGTATCAATACTAGAAGTGATAGAAAGATTATATGATCTTGCTGGTATTCTTAGAATTCATACACTTCATAGTATTGGATATACTCAAAATGTTGTTGGTGTGTGGATTAGAAAGAGTGAAATTAGAATTGAGTAAGAAAAAAAGCATGAAGTTCAAGGTATTCCACAAGATGTTCTTCAAGAATGTCCTTCTAGTCCACAATTTGATACCCAAAAAAGATTTACAAATTATTATGACTCAAATGAATAATTTACACTAATTAGTTAGGGATACAAGTTTTAGACTGGAAAACAACGAAGTTACCTAAAATGAGTTGGTTTCATAAGTTCGATAAGTGAGGATTGCAATTGGACAAATCAGGACTATATAAGAGCAAATGGAGTAGCGTGTTCATCATATTCCTCTTTATCATTCTCCATCTTGACCTATCCTTGATGCCAAGCCAAGCAATTTTTCCTACATTTTTATCTTTTTAAGTTTTGAATTTTCTTAAAGACAAATTTTATTATAACATCAATATTGACAATTTGTATATTTTTCCTTAATGGCATAAACATTTTTTTCTATTATATTGTGATTGATTATGTGGCCTTGAGATGTTATGTTGCTACAAAGTTCCTATTGTGTTCATAATTGTGATTATGTTAATTCTTGAAACTATGATGCTATGGTGGGTTATAGTATTAAGATTAAATGATATAGAATTACTATACCATATTGTTGCCTTGAATTGATTAAGTTGATTTTGTGAAGATTGAATGAATGATATTGGCTCCTTTTTGCTATGACAAAAAGGGGGAGAAGTTTATGTATTATGAAAATTTGCTAAATTGCTATGTTTGCTTACGTGTTTCTAACATAACAAAAAGAAGAGACTAGTGCTTCAATGAATATTTGATATTTTGCTTGTGTCTATGTCTTATAAATGTTTTTGATATTATGATATGCTTAATTTGCTAACAATAAAATGGATGGATTTTTATCTTGTAATTCTTGAAAGCTTACTAAAAAATGGCCTTTTAATTTTTGTTGATAATGCTTATATTTAGGGGGAGCTTTTTCTTCAAAAGGAAAAATGTTTTCAAAATAAATTTTATCTATTAGTTTTGTCATATAAAAAATGGGGAGATTATTAACCTTGAATTGATGAAATAATTTGAAATGATAAAACAAACATTTGTTAAAATTGAATTAAATTGATTTAAACTTAATTTGAATATTTTCTAGCTTTTTATCCAGTCAAAAATGTTTTTGAACAAAAACAATTCATCTCACATGGTTTAAAAACAAAATTGGTCAAAAACACATGAAAGGGATTGATCCCCTTCTCTAAAGGATTGATCACTTTTTTTACTAGTAGGTTGCCTCATGGGATTTTTATGAAAACCAATCAATCCTCTCCTTGTATGAATCAATTGGTACAAGGGTTTCAAAGGACATGATTGATCCCTTCCTCTAAAGGATTGATCATTTTTTTGACCAGTAGATTGCCTCATGGGATTTTTATGAAAACCAATTGATCCCCTCCTTATATGAATCAATTGGTACAAGGGTTTCAAAAGACATGATTGATCCTCTCATTGAAGGGATTGACTATTTTTTTTTTGTTAGAAGCAAATTGACACAAAAATGGATTAATCAACCAGCCTAGGGGATTGATCACCCTACAATAGGATTGATCAAGTCCTTTATCGGATAGATCGAGTAGAGCTTTTCATGCCAAAGTTTGGCTTTCCAAAACATTAACCAATCAATTCCCCTTGGTACAAGATTGATCGATTTGGCTTTGACAAGCTTAAGCAGTTATATTTTCTTATTGATTTGTAAAGGCTTCAAGCATTAAATGAAACCAATGACTATTTCACTCTTTACATATAAAAGGAGGTCTCTTACCAGATTGAAGCAATCAGCTTCCATCTACCATCTTCTCCAAATAGTAAAGAGCATTTAGTAATGAGAAAAGTTTAGAAAATTCAATCTTGTATTTATTTCTCTTTTGATATCTTTCCTAACTTTGATTTATACTTCAAATTAGTAAACACCTAACCTTAGAGAGATTTTTTAAGTTTGAAAAAATACTTCAAAACTTATATTGTGAGATTGTGACTACAAGGGAGATGATAACTCATAAGAAATTATGTTATTGATTGTATAGAGCTTTGAAGAATTAAGTTGTAACATTTACCACATAGTGGATTGGACTTTTTGGCAAGTGACACTAAAGAAAAAGATGTAGGTGCCTTGAAGAAGGGTTGAACCTTTATAAATACAAATGTTTGATTCTCCAACTCTATCTATTTACATTTCAAGTTGTTTATATTGTGTTTATACGTATTTATGATTATTGTGTTAATTGGTGTTCAAATTGTTAAAATTTATAATTAACCAATTCACCCTCTTTTGGTCTAATCCAAGTCTTTAAGATTATTATTATTATTATTATTATTATTTAAGCTTAGATCCTTTAATTTAACAATTAGGCATCATCTTAAAACCGAATGGGTTAAGCCACAACGGTTTAACTTAATTTTGGTTTATTTTTGGTTTTTTTATTTATTTTTGTTTATTAATTATATTAATGAATAAGATAGGATAAAAGAAAGGATAAAATATAAAACAATAATAAAAATCAAAATTTTAAAGAAAAAACGTGAGTAGATAAAAGTGTTTTTGGAATCTATAGGTCAAATTAAAATTTTGAAATTCTTGTGCCTTTTCTTTGAAATCTAATTTAGGATCAAATAGGGTAAGATTTTCAGTTTTGAATTTTAAAACCCAATCTTCACTGAGAATGACCCTATAAAACTACCACTTACAGATCGAATTGGCAAAAAGGAAGGAGAATTAACAAAGGCAGCAAATTGTCCAAAAATTGGGAGGTTTTTATTTTTTGGATTTTTTTGGTAGTCTTTGAGGAAGAAAGATATGAGGAGTATTGGGAAAAAAAGGGAAACAAATTCAAATAGAAATTTTGGGAATTTTGTTGACCCTTAGATCTTTGCATTTTTTTTTTATGGGAAGAAGTAGCATTACTTCATTTCAAGTAAGCTTTTGAAAGGAAAGTTGTTTTGGTTTGAGAAAGGCTAAAGAAAAGAAGAAACTTTTTCTAGAAAATTTTTAGAATCTAACAAAAATTTTGACAATTTATGAATTTTTCGATGACATTCACAGCCAAAGTTTGAAGAATTTGACAACTAGTTGACGTTTTCATCATCGAAAACTAGATATAGAAAAAGAATTCGAAGTTAAAAAGAGTGGAAGATGTGAGATAAGCTGATTGGTTTGGGTTTTATGTGGCTTCAAAGCACCAAGGTCCATTGCTTTGACAACTTGTGTAACAACCTACAACCTGCAACATCTGTTAAGTTAAGCCGTTTAAGTCGCAAGTCAAGCCATTGAGTCCCTGAACTGTTCCTGACTTTTAAGCCGAGCCAAGCCAAGACATTTTTTTGGTATTTTTTTGTTTTTTTTCTATTTATTTAATTATCATTTTTTATTATTAATTATTTTATTTTTTGACAAAATGTTTTAAATTTTGAAAAATTTGAGGAAAAAGTTCAGATATTAATTTTTCCTTAAAACAAAAATATTTTAAAAATTTGGAAAAAAAGTTAAAATGTCAATTTTTCTTTGAAAGAAAATAATTTCAAAATTTTAAAGAGAAAGTTGAAATATCAAATTTTTCTTAAAACAAAAATAATTTCATAATTTAAGAAAAAAGTTGAAATGTTAATTTTTCTTTAAAACAAAAATAATTTAAAATTTTAAGGAAAAAGTTCAAATATCAATTTTTCCTAGAATAAAAATAATTTCAAAATTTTGAGAAAAAAATAAAATATCACTTTTTCTAAATGAAAATAATTTCAAAGTTTTGAGAAAAAAATTGAAGTGTTGATTTTTCATTAAAATGAAAACAATTTCAAAATTTGAGGAAAAAGTTGAGGTATATATTTTTCCTTAAAACAAAAATAATTTAAAATTTTGATGAAAAAGTTGAACTATCAATTTTTCTTAAAATGGAAGTAATTTCAAAATTTTGACAAAAAAGTTAAAAGATCAATTTTTTCTTAAAACGAAAACAATTTTAAAGATTTGAGGAAAAGTTAGAATATCAATTTTTCTTTAAAATTAAGTTTTTTTAAAATTTCATAAAAATAAAATAAGTATTAAATAATCTTGACAGAGCATTTTCAAGAGAAACAATTGTTTTCTTGTATACTTTTAAGGTGAGAGAATTCTTTTAAATTTATATCAAAATATTAAAGTCAGTTAAGAATAATTCTTAATATGCATAAAATTTTAATGGATAGTATGAAAATAGCTTATACCATCCTTTGCTGTGAGTTATAAGGGTGTTATAACCTTTTTTATACATAATCGTACTAGTGAATCTAGCTTCGTTTATTATACTAGAATCTATTACTTTAAAAAACTTGAGCTAAGCTTAAGATCTCTTTAAAGAATGATAGATTCATTAAGGGGGCTAATCTTAGCTAAATAAAAAAGATTAGTGATAATTCCATGTCTAGCAGTCAAGTTCATAAACTTGTACGTTATTACAATTTGACAACTCTACTGGCAAGTATCAAAAGTTATTCTAGCGATATGTTTCGTGTTATCCAAGCTTTACAAAATCTGATGGGTTTTAATATTTTTCCTTCATTTTTTTTACCTATTTATTATTATTTTTCTTCATATCATCCATATGCATTTCCATAACTTTAGCCCTATTCTCGAGCTTCATCCCTTTAGGAGAGAGTAGAGTACTTACACTTTTGTGAGGTTTTAATACCTCTACAATGGCTAGCAAATATACTCCTATTTAAATTCAACCATTTCAACTTGTAGCCTATAATGGACGAAGATTGTGGTGCCTTACTAGTTTGTCATGACTAAGGATGTGAGGAGCAATTTGGAAACGTTTAGATCATCAACCTCAAACTACATTTAGTGAATCTTAGAAAGACCTAACTTATAAGTAGAGCCATGTATTTCCTCTTTTAGAATTGACCAAAAATTTAACACTAATTCTTTTTATTATATACGGTACTCTAATTTTTTTTTCTTATTCAATGCACTAACTGATTTTTCCTTTTTTCTTTTCCATTTTGCATGATTCATACTCATACCATAAAGTTGCATAAGAAATATTTACTTTAAAGATAGCTTTTGACAAAAAGTTTTCATGGAGTTTACAAAACAGCTAGTTTGCTCTTCATCCACACTGGCTTCCTGCAAGTCTCCAAATGAAGTAAAAATTCAATCAAAATAGATCTATTAAAAGAGGGAAATTGTTTACCAATTGATCATATTTTTACTTTGCCTAAAGAAATATGTCTCCATCTTAAACAAAATAATCTAAAAGACTTGGCTAATGTGCAAAAGAGGATAAGCCCATTGAAATAAAAAGATTTTTACCAAAAGCATGGACACATAACACATCTTATTTTAGCAAGGGTTGAGAATCAAGTAATCAGAGTGATAAATCAATTTTAGGATTCTTCATACAAGTGTTTTATCTTCAATGAAATAGATATGACACTAACCATTAAAGAATACTTAACTCTACTGGGTTAGCATCTCAAGGCTCCTAATAAAATACATGTTAAGAAACACAAGTCAAGATTACATAAGAAACTAGCAAGTCTCATAGGCATAGATAACAAAACTGTAGATTCATAAACAAAGCAAAAAAAGAGCAAATTTGCTTGCCTTGGAAGCATGATTTCCTTATGTAGCACCCTAATTATGAACAAAAATGTGTTTGCCTTAGCCACATACAAAATTGTGATTTTTCCAAAGGTTTGGGTTATATATTGAGATAGTAGTGGTTGACTTTTTTGAAAATATGGAAAATAGTCGCAATCTTTCACCGACAATATTGGTAGAAACTATTAAATTGTTGAACTATTATTGCTAGAATGGAGGGCACTTTATAAGGTGTGCACCACTATTGTATCTATAGATGAAAAACCATTTCTAATGCAAAAAAAGTATATTCTTAAAGCTTTACTTTCATAATCAAACTTCGATTAAAGAATTTTGTGAAAGCCAATGGACAAAGCAGAAATCTAAGAAAGAGTGGGTGACTTTCTTCTAACTAAAAGCAGTCCAATGGATGAATTAGGTAGCCCATGTTATATCAATGTGAAGAGTAGGTTGTAGTTCACTTCTAAGCCGATGGGGAGCAACAAGTTATGCGCCACTTTTTGTGAAAAGATAGTTTGAGGTAGAATAGTTCATTTTTATGATGCATAAACTTACCCAGTCAGATTTTTCTTACAGAAAGCCAAGGCATTTCAAAAGGTGGGTGATATGATTAAAGCATGAAAAAAATCCTCAAAGGGTGAATCCTAGACCTTTCACTTATACGGTCACTTATGTGTACTTGGTTTGAAGAGCAAGAAAAGAAAAAGAAGTTATACTTACCCTTGAAGATTTTTCACAACTAATGAGTGAAAAACCCAAAGAGATAGCCTTGAAACTATAGCTCATGAAAAGGAAATTTAAGGCCAAAAAAGATAAGATAATGTAAGAGATTCAAAAGCTTTAAAAAGAAAAAGATCAATGGAATGATAAATTTAAAAAATAAGAAGTCCAAGTTTGCAAAATCACTAAAGAGCATGACATAGCTATTAAGGACTTGACTGAACTACACCAAGAAAATAAGAGGTTATGTATGAAGGTAAAAAGATAACAATTATTGAGTTGTCTAGTGAGAACAAACAAATGAAGAAGGAATATGTTGAGTTGGAGGAAGAAAGCACCCAAATCCAAATAGAAAATAACATGTTGAATAGTCACATCAATAAGTTGAGGTAAAAATTAAATAAACAAGATGACTATTTTATTACTGTATTGATTAGAAAAAATAGGGAATTATTGTACCAAATGTGGCAAAAAGGAAAATATGGAAAGATAAAGAAATATTAAGCACTTAGAATGCAAATCTACAAAAAGGTATACGAGGTAAGAGAAATAGTTGAAGAAGCAAAAGCATTAAGGCAAATAATGAACCCAATAGGGAAACATGAAAAACATTTGCTGAACTGTATTGACGAAACAAAAGATTAATATGAGCAAATTAAACGTTTTTATGGATACAATTCTAGGATGATAGAATCCATGTAAATTGAGTTTTGAAATAAATGAAATCTCTTTTGTTGAACATTGCCATAAGGCAAATACTTTCATATTCATGCATTTTCATTCATTACACTTGGAAAAAAAAATCAAAATCTCATTTTGGGTTTATATTTTTTTTTCATAACATAAGCATGCTAATTCTTAAATATGGTACTAAAGGTTTAAGAATAGCTCGACCGTCGAAGACTTCAATCCAACCTACCTATTATACATATAAAACTTGATCATGAACAAGGTAAATGGAATGGTGCAAAATAGCTGTATTGATAAAATTGAGAAAGCTTAGGAAGAGATAAAAGAAAAGTTGGCAAAGATGATGAAGATGCTAAAGAAGTTAGGCAAAGGAAAGATGATAGAAAAGACCCCCAATTTAAATGAGTGACAAGACATCATGTATCCTTTATGCCTTCTCAGGTTTAGCCTACATCAAGGCCAATTTTTTCAAGACACATAAACCCTACAGATTCCATTTTTTAAGCATATGCCTGTATATATCCTAAAGTGCCATTCTGTAACTACACTAACCCCATCTTTGGGGCAAAGTTGTCTACCTAATTGAAATTCTTGATTTTGATGATTTTAAGGACAAAGAGAGATTAAATATGAAAACCTCTAAGGTGATGGAAGAGTCAAGCTTGCAACAAAAGATGAATCTTTTAGAGGAGAGAGTTCGAGCTATCGAAGGAATGGATTATTTTGGTTCCATAAATGTGATTGGACTATGTTTAGTCCTAGATGTGGTCATGCCACTGAAATTTAAAGTCCTTGAATTCCAAAAATACAATAGGACTAAACTTATATTACCATTTACTACCACAAAATGGCCACCAATGCTTGTGATGAGAAGTTGCTCATACATGTATTTTAAGATAGCTTTACAGGTTCCATCGCTAGGTGGTATGTACAATTGGATTAGACTCGTATTTGCCTTTTGAATGAATTGGCAAGGGCATTCATTGCCCAATATAAACATATCATAAACTTAGTTTCTGATTGTCTTCCCTTGCAAAGTATGAAAAAGAATGCCACAAAATATTTCAACCAATATACCTAACAATGAAAGAATGTCGCTGCCCTAGTCCAACCATCCCTTACCGAGAAAGAGGTCACAATGTATTTTGTTAGCACTATAAAAGCTTCTTATTACGAAAATATGATATGAAATGGCATAAAAAACTTCACTGACATGGTTATTTCAGGTAAAATGATTAAAAATGCCATTAAGAATGACAAACTCGATGGATGAGAAATGGTCAGTATAAAAAAAAGTGGCTTACCCCAAAAAAAAAGAAAGTGAAGCTCATGTCATGAGGTATGAAGGATAATAGTTCAAAAGTTATACCATTTTCTATCACCAACCTTTGTACCAAACCTAAATAGCCTTTATCCATTGCCTATACCAACCACTTTCCTAACCAATTTACCAATAAACTTTCTGACCCCAAACACCTACTTGTATGTACAATTCATCCCCTATACCCCCCAAACAAGATCTATTTCTAAACCAAACAACCAATTAAATAGTTTAAGAAAATTACAAAACAATCAAGAAAAAGTCACATTCGATCCAATCTCATGTCCTACATAGACTTATTCCTACAACTCATGAATAAACATTTATTGGCTCTTGTCCACGTGGAACCTTTGAAACCACATTTCCTCAAATAACCCTAATGCTCACTATGATTACCATTATGGAGTTACAGGCCATTCTACTAAGAATTGCACTTCCTTGAAACATAAAGTACAATGCTAGATTAAAGCTAGATTGATATGCTTTGAAAAAAAAAGGGATACCTAATGTTAGTGGTAACTTTTTGTTAAATTATATCGGAGCATCAATCAAACTTCACTAAGTAAGGTGTTTGATGCCTTGTTTAAGGTAGAGATGTTTCATCTAGTAAATTCATGTACTTATCATGGAGAGCACAATCCAACTCAAAAAAGTAAAGACCATAAGGGAGCTATAGGGCATTCAATTAATGATTGTGACCAATTTTGCTAAACACTATACAAATTGATAGACTTGTTTCAAATCGAATTTTATAAAGATGAAGGAAGCTCGATGAATGTCAAAATATCTATAACAAGAATGACTTCAAGATTTATTCCTAAACTAATGAAATATACTACGAAGGGAAGCTAAATTCAATGGAAAACTAGCCCACTTCTAAGTTAGTTATAACTTTTAAAGTTCCTACCCTTTTTTTCATACTAAAGCAATAAGGTAGTGCCGTGAAAATATGACTGTAATGCTATAGCAATAGGATCAAATAGTGATGAGACTTCAAATAATCCCAATACTATAAACAAAGCTAGTATGGATGGCATGACTCAAAATAAAAGGTGTTATTTTTGGAAAATGCTAGAGAAAGCTAGGAAAAAAAAAAGAAAAAGCTTAAAAAAAAAGGAAACAAGAAATATTCTATGGTAGTTCTAAGTAAAGAATACCAAATTTCAATTTCTGAGAAGGAAGCCTATGAGTTTTTAAAGTTGATTAAATATAGCAAGTATAATGTGGGGAAACAATTGAATAAAATGCCATATAAGTCTCACTTCTATCACTATTGTGGAATTCTAAGCCTTACCGCAATGCTTTATTAAAAGATTTAAATTGAGCATATGTATTGCACAATATGCATATGGAATCCATAAAAAAACTTTACAAAAAATCTAGTGGTTGTGAAATACATCACTTTTAATGATGATAAGATCCCTTCAAAAGAAAGAAAAAGCATTAAAGTTTTTCATATTATTGCTAGATGCAAGAGTCATGATGGTTAAAGTCTTTATTGATAATGGCTCTATAATTAATGTTATACCTATATCCACTTTAGCTAGGTTGGTTGTTGGCATAACCTACATGAAAACTAGCCATATGATTGTTAGAGCCTTTAATGGTGCCAGATACAAGGTAATAAATGACATTGAAATATGATTGTAGATTGGGCCATGTGATTTCAATGTGAAGTTTCAAGTGATGGACATATCACCATCATATAATTGCTTTTTAGACAGGTGGTGGATCCAAATCTTTTTCACATCAAAAGATAAAGTTTATTGTTGATGAGAAATTAGTGTGTATATCAAGAGAGGAAGATCTACTTGTGACTCAATCGATGAACACCCCATATGTCAAAGCCATAGATAAAGCCCTATAATGCTCTTACAAATATTTTAAACTTGTTAATGCAACTTAAGTTAGTGAAAAATCTAGATTGCATACACTGCATTTGTCAATAGCTATTAAAATGGTTGTGAAATAGGTGATTGAAAAAGGTTGGCATCTCAAGATAAGGCTAGAAAAAGAGCAATAGTGAATTCAGAAACCACTAGCAATAATTGACAATAAAAAAAATTAGCCTAAGGTATAAGCCTACAAAGATGGATAGGAAAAAGATGTTAGAAAACAAGAGAAAAGGATGGCTAACTTTAAAGGATAAGAGCCAAAATCAGAAAGAATGATTATTACCTATCTCAATGACACCTTCTAATCAATAGGATGTATTTACCATGACTTGCTCAAAGTCGATAATCAGAATGTTAGGCTGGAGGAAACTTTTTCTGAGCTTACTATCCATATGATCGAAGGAGAGGCAATTAATAATCAGGATAGACAATTGCTCATAATCAACTTTGCCAAGTTTAGAGTTGAAGAATAAGGAGATCATAAAGTTGCATATTGTCCTTAAATCTTTTCAAAAGTAATGTAATGAATAAAATTCATGTGCCTTTGCCCAAAAATACTAGGACATTTTTTTATGTAGCCCCATTCATTTTCACTTCAATAAAATATTAATATGATGTATTTCCATTTTTTCTTTCCATTCTCTTATTCTCATTTCCAAACATTTTTCCAATATTTTTTCCTTTTTCACTTGCTCTCAAGTTTTTAAATGATAAATATGAAGATAATCATGATAGTAATCTCGGGTTTGACTTTAAAAATCCAATCTATATTGATGAACTTGACAATGACAGTGACTTAGATGATGACACTTTGCCTTTAGATCTAGTGAAAACAATGGAAAAAAAAAACAATAGAACCCCATCAAAAAGCTATAAAGTTAATGAATCTGGGAAATGTTAATAATAAAAAAATATAAGTTAAAAAAGGCACGTCATTACCTTTAGATGATAGACAAAGATTAAAAAAGTTTCTTTGTAAATATGTGAATGTATTTCCATGGTTTTACCAAGACATGCCAAGATTTAGCATTAAAATAATAGAGCACAAATTATCTTTGAAGCCAAAATTTAGGCTAGTGTAATAAAAGTTGAGGCATATGAAACTTAAGATGCTTTTGAAGTATGATTTTTGAAAGTAGCCAAATAGCTAAAGTGGGTAGCCAACATAGTTCCTAATCCAAAGAAAGACAAAAAAGTTCAAATGTATGTAGATTATTAGGATTTAAGCAAAGCAAGTTAGAAAGCTAACTTCCACTCCCTAATATTGATACTTTTATAAATAATACAACTAGACACTCTATGTTTTTATTCATGGATGGCTTTTCAAGATACAATCAAATTAAGATAGCTAGATATGACATAGAGAAAACCACTTTTGTAACTATGTGTGGCATATTTGGCTATAAGGTGATGCCTTTTTGATTGAAAAATAATGGGGCCACTTACCAAATAGCTATCGTAATTATCTTTCATGACATGATGCATAAAAAAATAAAAATGTATATGGACGATATGAGTACAAAATCTCATAAAAGAAAAGATCATGTTTTCAACCTCAGAAAATTATTTAAGGGTTAAAAAAGTTTCAGTTTAAATTAAATCCTTTCAAGTGCACATTTGAGGCTAAATCTGAAAAGCTATTAGGTTTTGTATATAGTCAATGAAAAATGAATAAAAGTGGATCATCACAAGATAAGGGCTATCCAAAATTTATCTCTTCTGCACACACCAAAAGTTTTTTTAAGAGATTGAATTACATTTCTTGATTCATTTCTCAGTTCACTCTTAAATGTGATCCTATCTTTAAACTTCTTGGTAAGCATAACTTTGGCAAATGGGATAATGATTGTCAAAGAACTTTCAACAAAGTCAAAAAATATTTGTCAAATTTGCCCATGTTGGTGGCACTTATTCTTAGAAAATTATTGATTTTGTACCTAATATGAATGAAAGCTTGATGGGATGTGTATTAGGACAACATGATAAATAAAGTTAGAAGGAGCAAGCTATTTACTATTTAAGTAAGAAATTCACTGATTATTAGTTGAAGTATTATTCATTGGAAAAGATATGTTGTGCTTTAGCTTGGATGACCCATTAGCTTAGGTAGTATATGTTGTACCATACCACATAGCTCATAGCAAAGTTGGACCTTTTATATATGTTTGTAAGAAATCTTCATTGTCTAAAAGAATTACTCGATGGGAGCTAATGTTTTCTAAATACAATATCATGTATGTGACTTAGAAAATAATTAAAGGGAGTGTAGGAGTTAAATTTCTTGTAGAATGAGTTGTTGATAATTATGAGCTGATGTAGCTCGATTTCTTGGACAAAAATTTTATGGTTACTTCCTAAGTTGATGAAAAAAGGCCTACCAATAAATTTTGAAAGATGTACTTTGATGGAATTGTAAATGTTTTACAATATGAAATTAGGGTAAACTTAATATCCCTAAAAAAAAATTATATCTCTATTACAACAAGACTAAACTTCAATTACAGCAATAACGGGGCTAAATATGAAGCTTGTGTTATGAGTTTACAAGCTATAATTGAAAGAAAAATCAAAGTGCTAGAATTTTTGGAGATTCAACCTTAGTCATCTATTAGCTAAAAGGAGAATGGAAATCAAAGGATTTAAAGCTGATTAAATACCATAAGTATATCACTAGCTTGATTAAACAATTCGAAAGGGTCTAATTCAAACATTTACTTAAAGAAAAGAATCAAATTGCCAATGCTTTAACCACCCTAGTAGCAATGATAAAGATTGAGCCAAATATTGAGATTCAACCCATTATGCTCAATGTGAAAGACTCTCTAGCACAATGTTTAAATATTGAAGAAAAAATCGATGGAAAACCCTGGTACCATGGCATCTTACAGTACCTTAGGAGTTTGCAATACCAGAGCTTACAATAGAAAATGACAAGAAGATTATTAGGATACTAGCTATAGGATTCTTCCTTTACGAGAATATTTTTTATAAAAGGAATCAAGATCTAGTTCTCTTTAGATGTGTAAACTCAACAAAAGCACAAAAATCCTTTAAAAAGTGCATGACAAGACTTATGGATCTCATACAAATAGCCATGTGATGGTTAGACAAATTATGAGAGTAGTATATTACATGGAAAGTGACCAATTTGATTATGCTAGGAAGTGTCATAAATGCTCGATCTACACAAATAAAATGCATGCCCTTCCAAATGCTTTACATGTTATAACACCCCAATGATCATTTTTTATATGGGGCATGGATGTCATTGGACCCATCACACCAAAAGTTTTAAATAGACACAAGTCCATTTTTGTAATGATTAATTATTTCACGAAATGGGTTAAAGTCGTATCTTATGCTAATGTGACTCGATTAGTAGCATGTAAATTCATTAAAAAGGAAATGATATGCAGATATGAGCTTCTAAATAGGATTATATCAAACAATGCTCAAAATCTTAATAGTAAGATGATGAATGACGTATGTAATCAATTTAAAATCAAGCATCACAATTTGCATCTTATTGCCTAAAGATGAACAAAGCAGTAGATGCTACAAACAAAAATATCAAGAAGATTTTAGAAAAGATGACTAATACTTATAAGGATTAGTATGAAAAGTTATCTTTTTGCTTTACATGCCTATAAAGCCTTAATTTACACTTCAACTGATGCTACCCTTTCTCACTTGTTTATGAAATATAAGCTATTTTACCTATGAAGGTCAAGATTCTTTCTTTAAGAATTTAATGGAGGCTAAATTAGAAGAAGCAGAGTGGGTCTGAATATCTATAAATAGTTAAATTTCATTAAAAAAAATAGACTCACAGCACTTTGCCATGATCAGTTATACAAAAAAAGAATGATGCAAGCACATGATAAGAAAATTTGTCCTTGTTTTTGTAAAGAAGAGTGTTTGAAAAGGGTTTTCCAAAATCAATATGACAATAGAAAAAAATAGAAGCCTAATTAGGAAGGTTCATATGTGGTCATAAAAGCTTTTTCACTAAAAACCTTAATTTTAACAGCAATAGATAGAGATGATTTTCCTAATCCAATAAATTTAAATGCTATAAAGAAGTATTTCTTTAAAAAAAAACAAAAAAGAAAAAAGACGGCTTAAACTAAAAACCCGAAAATGGTGGTTTGAGTTGAAGAATGATATCAAAGTTGAAAACTTAAAAAGACAGCTTAGAAAAGCATAATATCATTCTCATAATGCAGGTGCAAGTGTGATTTGATGAGCTTAAAAGGATCAAAAAGCTTCAATTGGATGTGTTTTTAATAAAAAATTTGGGTTGGTGTGATTCATAATTATCTAATTATTTAATTAGGTACCTATGACCCATTTAAGCTAATCTTTGTAACCCATTCCTATGATTGTTTAGCTGGAGAATTTATTCCCTTAATAAAAGATACTTCTTTCTTTATGTCAATGCTTACCTTTTTATATTATTCAAATTTTTATTGTCTACCTTTTTCTTTCATTCCTCCACAATGGTTAAAAGAAATGTGTGAATGCATTACATTTTCCATTACATTGAAATGATAATGAATGAACATATAATAATATGAAAGTTTCTTATATTACTTAAAAATGGTTAAAGTGACAAAGGCAAGTGAAATAAGAATAATAGAAAATTGGCACGACATTGATGCTTGAAATATCAGTTTAATTAGAACTAAAAGATAAGGTTGATTTGATTCATTGGTCAACTATGCTTAAAAGTTGAATTATTGAAAACAGAAAAGGAAATAAGAACAAAAAAGGGCTTGAGAACTTTTCTACCATAATTAGATAAGCATGGCATTCCATCGCATTTAAAGCATGAATGTTAGGAAATTTGCAATTGTGGGAACACTTTTCAAAGTTTTAATCCTTAGTTGATTAAAATTTAAAGAATAAAATGGCAATTTTTTTTGCCCAGTCTATGTCATTTTCAAATTTTAGTGCAATTCATGTCATTTTACTTCGATTTAGTCCAATTTTTTTTTTAGACTTCAATTTAGGCTTAAGTCATTTCATTAAACATCGATTCAAACCAAATCCTTTTATTTTCAAATTTTGGCTTCATCAGATTGTTTATTCTCAGATTTTGACTTAATTCAGATCATTTCATTTTCAGACTTCGATTCGATTCAATTCAAGTCATTCTATTTTCAAATTTAAGCTTGAAACAAACCCTTTTCTTTTTAAGTTTTGGCTTAGTTTAGATTGATTATTCTCAAACTTAGGCTTAGCTCGAGTCATTTCATTTTAAGACTTTGGATTAATCTAAGTTGTTTTATTGTCAGATTTTAACTTAGACTAAATTTTTTTATTTTCAAACTTCAGTTCAATCTGGGTTGTTTATTCTCAGGCTTAAGCATAGTCCAAACCATTTCATTTTCAAACTTCGGTTCAATTTAAGTCATTTTGTTTTCAGATTTTGGCTCAAACCAAATCATTTTTATTTTTAAATTTCAATTCATTTCAAGTTGTTTATTCTCAAACTTGGGCTTGGTCCAAGTCACTTTATTTTCAAATTTTAGTTTGGATCAAGTCCTTTTATTTTTTAATTTCAACTTAGGCAAGATTGTTCTATTCTTATAATTAAGCTAAATCCAAGTTACCTTATTCTCAGATTATGGTTCAAGCCATGTCAAATTTCAACTCAACCCAAATCATTTCAATTTCAGGATTTCAGTCAATCATTTTAAAGTGATATTCCCAATGCTTTTCAAAACAATAAAAGGAAAGTTGTCATTTTTCCTTGGGTAAGTCATGGATGTCTATGTATTTGCATAATTCTTATTTAATAGGAAATATGCAAAGAGGAGTAATTGCAGATATCCATTTAAAGTTACAACTTTTAATTTAATGTTTGGGCCTCATCTAAAAACCACATGGGCTAGGCAATAACAATTTAACTTAATTTTGGTTTATCTTTAATTTTTTTATTTATTTTTGTTTATTAATTATATTAATGAATAAGATAAGATAGAAGAAATGAATAAAACATAATAATAATAATAATAATAATAATAATAATAATAATAATAATAATAATTGAAATTTTAGAAAAGAAACATGAGTAGATAAACAAGTTTTTGAAATCTAGAGGTCAGATTAAATTTTTTAAATTACCAAGCCTTTTGTTAAAATCAAATTTAGGATTAAACAAGGTAAGATTTTTAGTTTTGAATTTTGCAACACAATCTTCATTGGAAATAATCCCTATATAAACTACCACTTACAGATCGAATTGGCAAAGAGGGAGGAGAATTAAGAGGGGCAATAAATTTGTGCAAAATTTTGGAGGTTTTTGTTTTTTGGATTTTTTTTTAGTCTTTAAAGAAGAAAGAAAGGAGGAGAATTGGGAAGGACGGGCAACAAATTCGAATAGAAATTTGAGGATTTTGTTGACCTTTAGATCTTTGCATTTTTTTATAAGGAAGTAGCATTAATTTGTTTCAAGAAAGTTTTTGAAAGGAATGTTGTTTTAATTTGAGAAAGGCTACGGAAAAAAATTTTGTTTGGAAATTTTCCAAAATTCGATGAAAATTCTAGCAATTTATGAATTTTTCTACTAAATTCTTGGTTAAAGTTTGAAGAATCTGGTTGCTGTTTGAAGTTTTTGTCATCGAAAACTAGGTCTAAAGGGAGAAATGAAAGAATTTGGCATCAGAGAGAGAGGACTAAGTGAGATAAGTTGATTGGTTTAGGTTTTATATGGCATTAAAATGCACAATTTTATTAAAGCACTAAGGTCCGTGCGTTGCTTTAACCCGTATCCGCGACCCGCGCAACAAACCGAAGTTTGTAACACTTGTTTAGCTGAGCTGTTCAAGTTGCAAGCCAAGCCTTTGAGTCCCTAAATTGCTCTTGAGTCTTAAGTCAAGCCAAACCGATTCCCCAAGTCAAGCCAAACCATTTTTTTGGATAATTTTTTTTTATTTTTTACTATTTTGCCTATTAATTTAATTATTATTTTTTAACTTTTATTTATTCGTTTATTTTTTTAGTAAGTTTTTTAAAATTTTTGAAAAAATTTGAGGCAAAAGTTAAAATATCAAATTTTTCTTAAAACAAAAATAATTTTAAAGTTTGAGGAAAAGTTGAATATCAATATTTAAGACTTAATAGATAACATGAAAATAACTGATACTATCCTTTGATGAAAATTATAAGGGTGTTATAATTTTTTTCATATGTAATCATACTTCTAGATCTAATTTAATTTTATAAACTAGAATCTACTACGTTAAAGAACTTGATTTAAGCTTAAGATTTCTTTAAAGGAGGACACATTTGATTACATAACCAGTTGTATTTAAACAAAAAATATTAGTAACGACTTCATATCTAATAATCAAGTTCATAATCTTGTATGTTATTATTATTATTATTATTATTATTATTATTATTATTATTATTATTATTATCACTGCCCAACTAAAATCAAGCCAAATACATATTTGCGAATGGAGCCATTAATTCTTCAGCCAATAAGATGGCCCATCGATATTTTTCAAGGAATATTGTGACGTTTTACCGTAAATTTATGCTCTCTTAGTAAAAAATTATCACCCATTAAACAGTACATTTTTTTGTGTCTATTTATTGCAGTGAATGTCTTAGTAAAAAACACCAAACCCTATGATAATTTCTGTCTTGCAAATCTTTTGTTGTGAATAATCACGATATATTTGGACATCAAACATTAGCAATGATTGCGAGCTAACGAAGTGTTTGGATTTGAGGGTGAAGAAGTAACGTAGCTAATATTATTATTGCTCATAATGAACAAACATACGTAGACACAAGCTGTAACAAATTTTCACATAATGTTACTCAAAGGTGCTTGGATTGTTAGGTCCAGCTGCCTTGCATTAAAAACCGGTGAAAAAGAAAATAGATTGGGAGCCTAACCAGATAGGTGTGCTTACTCATTCACTTTCACCTGCCTAGCTCACAATATTGTAAAAATATAGATAGATAGTTGTACAAATTGTTATTAATTGGCATTATAGGCTTATAGCTCTTGTTCTTTCCCACCAATCAAAAACAATGTTTTTACTTCAAAAAAAAAAAAAACGATGTTATCATTTTTGTGGTCCTGTCGCATGGATTAATGGTTACCAATCCTGTGTCGACCGCGCGCTTACGTAATGTATGATATAAGACGATCATTGTAAAAATTAGGAATTTATAATGGTTATTAATTATTATGTTTGATAAATATTTAATAATTTTGAGTGATAATAATTTTAGATCACAAAAAGTGATCAGATCATTATTTATAACAGTGATTTGATTTTTATCTAAAAAAATAAAAAAATTTATTATCGAGATTAAGTGATATATAAAATTAATAATGATATATAAATTTTAGTTTTAATTTCTCTTAAAATTATAATTACTTTATATTATAAATTTTTATATTTTCAAACTAATATTCATTATAATAAATTTAAAAATATTTTTTTTACTTTTCCTAATGTTTTATATATAATATAGTGTTTTTTTTATGAGTTTAATAGATTAGTTTTATTTTTTAATTCAAATATTTTTTACATAATTTATATTATAAAAATTAGTTTACTTAAGAAATAAATATATTTATTAATTTAATAATTTAATTATATTTATTACGAAATAAATAAAATATTACTATATTTTATAAATTATTATCTCTAAACAACATTTAAATTATTAATTTGTATAACTATTACAATAAAAATAGTTATTTTCATATTTTTAAATAAAATAATATTTGATTTTAAGTAATACTAAACATAATGATCTATAATTCATATGAATTAATAATTGTTAACCAAATAAAGTAATTTCGATCACGAGTGATAAAATAATCTTAGTAATAAAATCATATCGATGATTACGTTATCATGATGATATTGAAAATAATACGAAACGTTACCTTATAGAAAATCATTGATTTGTTGAAAGATTTTTTTACAAATAAAGTTGCAATATCAGAATAGAAGAAGGGGTTGCATACACTAAAATTTAAACTTCAGATCTAATTTATAAAACCTCTTAAAAATGATTGCATTAACTAATTGATCTAAACTTCGAATTTAAATCCCCGTGTTGTCAACTATTGCAATAATTTCCGTCCAAATCCATTTCATCTCATATCTCAAATTTCTTATTCAAGATTTCCATATTAGAATTTCTAAGTTCTAATGCTTAGATTTCCAGAGTCTCCCTTCCATTTAAGATGTCAATTGGTCTTTCCCATGTACTTTTTTTTTTGTCTGCTAATCTAAGTAAGTTTATTGATTGAGAGATAAAAATCTTTTAGTTGTCCAAAACACATCCAAAACAGAGGAGCCCTAACAATAAAATCCTTTAAAAACAAAGCAATTCCTCAAAAAAGAAACCAAACTTCTTAAACCAAAGGTAATATCAGATAAAGCTATCCCTAATCAACTGATAAAATTTTAACAGAGAACCTCATACAATGAAATCATAACAAAATAGTAGTAACCTCTTGATCTTGATGAAAAATAAACACTACAAACCAAATCAGCTTAAATGACACTTGATTTTACCAATCATGTTGTTAGACCATTAACTTCTCTAGTTAACAACACAAGGTAAACTAAAATCATAGAAACTTCATTCTTGGAATTCTATTACATTAACTGCATAAAAAATTGATAAACAAGCTGATAGTTTGAAAATCTCACAATCAAGAACAATTCATTTTACTAATGATAAGATCCATCCAAAAAGAAGAAAAAGCATTAAGGCTCTTCATGTTACTGCTAGATGCAAGAGTCATAGATGGTCAAGGTCCTTATTGATAATGGCTTTGTAATTAATGTTATGCCTATGTCCACTTTAGCTAGGTTACTCGTTGGCATGACCTACATGAAAACTAGCCATATGATTGTTAGAGCCTTCAATAAAGCTAAATAAGAGGCAATAGATGACATTCAAATATGATTGCAAATTGGGCCATATGATTCAATGTGAAGTTTCAAGTGATGGACATTTCACCATCATATAATTGCTTGTCAGATAGGCCATGGATCCACATGGTAGGTGCCATTCCATCCTCTTTACATTAAAAGATAAAGTTCATTGTTGATGGGAAGTTAGTGTGTATATCAAGAAAAGAGGATCTATTTATGACTCAATCAATTAACACCCCATATGTCAAAGCCACAGATGAAGCCCTAAAATATTCTTACAAATATTTTAAACTTGTTAATATGACCTATGTTGGTGAAAAATCTAGATTGTATGCACTGCATTTGTCAGTAGCTACTAAAATGGCTATGAAACAGATGATCGAGAAGGTTGGCATCTCGGGATAAGAGCAATAGCAAATTTAGAAACTACTAGCAATAATTGACAATAAAAGAAATTAGCCTAAGGTATAAGCATACGAAGATGGATAGGAAAAAGATGTTAGAAAACAAGAAAAAGAAAATGATGGCTAACTTCAAAGGACAAGAGCCAAATCAAGAAGAATGATTATTACCTATCTCAATGACACCTTTTAATCAAGATGATGTATATCTCATGACTTGCTCAAAGTCGATAATCAAAATGTTGGGCTGGAGGAAACTTTTTTTGAGCTTACTATCCATGTTATCGAATGAGAGGCAATTAACAATCAGGATAGAGAATTGCTTATGTATCAAGTTTGCCAAGTTTAGAGTTAAAGAACAGGGAGATTATAGAGTTGTCCTTGAATCTTTTCAAAAGTAATGTAATGAATAAAATTCATGTGCTTTTGCCCAAAAGTACTAGGACATTTTTTTTATGTAGGGCCATTCATTTTCACTTTAATAAAATATCAATATGATGTATTTCCATTTCTTCTTTCCATTCTCTTATTCTCATTTCCATACATTTTGCCAATATTTTTCCTTTTTCACTGACTCTTAGGTTTTCAAATGATAAATATGAAGATAATCATGATAGTAATCCAAGGTTTGACTTTAAAAATCTAATCTATATTGATGAACTTGACAGTGAAGGAAACTTAGATTATGACACTTTGCCTCTAGATCTAGTGAAAACAATGGAACAAGAAAAGAAACCAATCGAACTCCATTAAAAAGCTATATAGTTAGTGAATCTGGGAGATGTTACTAATAAAAAAGAAGGTAAAATAGGCATGTCATTACCTCCAGATGATAGACAAAGGTTAAAAAAGTTACTTTGTAAATATGTGGACGTATTTCCATGGTTTTACCAAGACATGCTGAGATTTAGCATTAAAATAGTAAAGCACAAATTACCTTTGAAGCCAAAGTTTAAGCCAGTGCAATAGAAGTTAAGGCATATGAAATTTGAGATGCTTTTGAAGATTAAAAAAAAAAAGTCATAAAGCAACTAGAGGTAGGATTTTTGGAAGCAACCAAATAGCTAAAATGGGTAGCCAACATAGTTCCTAAACCTAAAAAAGATAGAAAAGTTCGAATATGTGTAGATTATTGAGATTTAAATGGAGCAAGTTAGAAAGCTAACTTCCACTACCTAATATTGATACTCTTATAGATAATACAACTAGACACTCTATGTTTTCATTCATGGATGGCTTTTCAAGATAATCATATTAAAATGGCTAGATATGACATGGAGAAAACCATTTTTGTAACTATGCATGGCATATTTGGCTATAAGGTGATGCCTTTCTAATTGAAAAATGCTGAGGCCACTTACTAAATAGCTATGGTAATTATTTTTCATGACATGATGCATAAGGAAATAGAAGTATATGTGGATGATATGATTGCAAAATCTCATAAAGAAGAGGATCATGTTGCCAGCCTCAGAAAATTATTTGAAGGGTTAAAAAAGTTTTAGCTTAAATTAAATCCTTCCAAGTGCACATTTAAGGCTAAATCTAAAAAGCTATTTGGTTTTGTAGTCAATAAAAGATGAATAGAAATGGATCTTCACAAGATAAAGGCTATCCAAAATCTATCTCCTACGCACACTCCAAAAATTTTATTTAGGAGATTGAATTACATCTCTCGATTCATTTCTCAACTCACTCTTAAATGTGATCCTATCTTTAAACTTCTTGGTAAGCAAAACTTTGGCAAATGGGAAGATGATTGTTAAAGAGCTTTCGACAAGGTCAAATAATATTTATCAAATTTGCCCGTGTTGGTGCCATTTATTCTAGGAAAATTGTTGATTTTGTACTTAATAGTGAATGAAAGCTCAATGGGATGTGTATTGAGGCAACATAATGAACCAAGTTAGAAGAAGTGAGCTATTTACTATTTAAGTAAGAAATCCATCGATTATGAGTTAAAGTATTACTCATTAGAAAAGATATGTTGTGCTTTAACTTGGACAACCCGTTGGCTTAGGTAGTATATGTTGTACCATCCTACATAGCTCATAGCAAAGTTGGATCCTCTTATATATGTTTGCAGGAAATCTCCATTGTCTAGAAGAATTACACGATGGCATGTAATGTTTTTTAAAAACAATATCATGTATGTGACTTAGAAAGCAATTAAAGTGAGTATGGTAGCTGAATTTCTTATGGAATGAGCTATTGATAATTATGAGCTGACATAGCTCAATTTCTCGGACGAGAATTTTATGGTTGCTTCCCAAGTTGATGAAAAAAGGCCTACTGATAAGTTTTATTTACTGCAGTGAATTTCTTAGTAAAAAACACCAAAGCCTATGAAAATTTCTGTCTTGCAAATCTTTTCTTGTGAATAATCACGACAAATTTGGACATCAAACATTAGCAATAATTGCAAGTTAACGAAGTGTTTGGATTTGAAGGTGAAGAATTAGCGTAGCTAATATTATATATTGCTCATAATGAACAAACTTACGTAGACACAAGCTGTAACAGATTTTCACATAATGTTACTCAAAGGTGCTTGGATTGCTAGGTCCAGCTGCCTTGCATTAAGAACCGGTGAAAAAGAAAATAGATTGGCAGCATGCATGTACTCACTCACTCATTCACTTTCACCCTGCCAAGCTCACAATATTGTAAAAATATAGATAGATAGTTGTACAAATTGTTATTTAATTGGCATTATAGCTCTTGTCCTCACCCAGCAATCAAAAACAATGTTTTTACATCCAAAAAAAAAAAAAATCAATGTTATCATCTTGGTGGTCCTCGTCACATGGATTAATGTTGAAACTTTAATGTTGCACCAACAAAACTCAATAACTCACCCCAGATATGAGCAATGTTCTTGAAAGTAGAATAGTTCCAGGTATGAATAGGTACTCCAAAACAAGTCAGCCACGCAGTTCAATATTTTAATAGAAACTTCTCCGACCATGGTTCAATGTCATCAAACCACTCTTTTAGCCATGACCAACCAAGGTTCTTCATTGCATTCATCATTTCTTTATCTTCAAATTCAATTAAGAATTGCCTGTCCAAGATTTTTTTAACAGCGACATCAAACACCCCTTGCATTTTAAAATTCTCCATGAGCCTCCCTGTTTCATGGTATCCCCCTAGTGACTCCAATCAAGCATTTATCCAACTTGTGCAAAACCTCATCATCCACTACTTCAGGACACGATTTTATATTGACAGTCGCACAACCATCCTTAATAACAGTGCCTCCAACCTCAGGGATAATATCGTCGAGAACTCGGTTCCTTGTATTGGAAACCTTATTTGCATAAAAGCGTGCAGAAACGTTTTGCGATAGACAGCAACATCATCACCAACAAAACGCCTTGAGACCATTCCATCCTTACCTTGATTGTTTAAGCTAAATCTCTAATTCTCTGAAACTTGATTGCCGACAACCTTTTGATTCACTATCGATTAAGTTTTCTCCAAAATGTTGATCTTCCATCGAATTTAGCTAGATTGACACCAATACGGAAACCCAACAGCCAAGTTCCATTTAGACCATAAGCAGCTCTCCTAGCATCCTCTATTTCGAAAAAACGAACAAAACCAAACTTTTTACCCCTACTGCTCCATATCTTTGGGATAAAAACATCCCCAACTTTTCCATGATTCTTGAAAACCTACTATAGCCATTGCCAATGAATCTGCGGAGGAATGTTATTCAAAAACACTATAGAGACTTTGTTGTTCATTTTTTTGCTACACCATTTTTTTATACTGCGTTGTCTTTCCCGTTTACTTATTTGTGAAGGAGAAGATCAATATTGTTTCCACACTTGAACAGCATGATTTCAGCATATAATCCTATCACTACCGCTTGCCTAAGCATGTATATGAACGTCCCCATGAACTAAAGTTGTGAACATTCGGAAACAATTAATAATATTTATTTGCCCTTTTTGCCTTTGCCAATCATGAATTAGCTTACAGCTAGGGAAGACTCATCCACCATTAATGTTCTATTATAGGCTCGAGCACTAATCGATAACATGGAAAAAGTATTTGCTTAAAGAGGAAGCCTAGGTAGGATTAATAATTATATAAAAAGTTTAAATCAAATGATTTTTTGTTGGGGTAAAGAATAAAAATCTAAAGGCATGAAAATTGAGAGATCAGTGGTGATTGGTTTTGACTAAAAGGAGCACACGAAGGGAGGCAAATCTTTGAGTGTAAAACACGTCAGCTTTTTGCTCAAAGAGATGCAGCGGCAGCATTCAGCAAGTGTCCTTAGTCAAAATGTTGGTAACCTGCCATATTGCTTGCTTTCTTTCCCTTCTTCTACTCAATAGTCTTGATGCACTTCCATTTGATTAAGCTTCCGATTATTAAATCGGTGACAAATGCATGGACTATCTTATTCAATAATGCATGAGATTTGCTATACGTAGCAACCCCCCCCCCCCCCTAAGTGAAATGAGCTTTGCTTTGGGAAGTCCAATTGATTGCTGAAATTTGAACCTCATATCAAATTAAAGCTTTACTTGAATATATATACACACTATTGCTATAACTTTGCACATGACTTTTGAGACCTGTAAACTGATTTTCAATTACCGTTGAAAGCTAGCTTGATGATTTGGATAATATTTTTTTTTCCTTTCAAAAAACATATACAATCACTACAGGGGTTTAAGTTTTTAGTGACGTTTTTTTTAACATTTAACGACGTTTATAAACGCCACTCAAAAATTTGTGGCGTTTGCAAAAAACACCACTCAGAGTGTCGGCTATATACGCGTCACGAAAAATAGCGGCGTTTTCAAAAAAAACGTCACCATTTTAGCAGCATATCTTTGAAACACCGCTAAATTAGTTGTGTTTTTATGAGAAAAATATTGTTGCTTTGGTGGCATTTGCAATTGAAAATGCCACTGCTTTAGAGGCATTTGCATCTAAAAATACCTCTATATTAGCAGCGTTTGTATCTTTGAGATGCCACTAATTTAGTGGTATTTTTATGAGAAAAATGCCATTGCTTTGGTGACGTTTACAATTGAAAACACCGTTACTTTAGAGGCATTTGTATCTAAAAATGCCTCTATATTAGCAGCGTTTTGTATCTTTGAGATGCCACTAATTTAGTAGCGTTTTTATGAAAAAAAACGCCGTTGCTTTGGTGGCATTTGTAAATGAAAACGCCGCTACTTTAAAGGTGTTTGTATCTAAAAATGCCTCAATATTAGCGGTGTTTGTGTCTTTGAGACGTAGCTTAGTGGCATTTTTATGAGAAAAATATCATTGCTTTGGTGACATTTGTATAAAAAATGTCATTTAATAACGACGTTTACTGGTAAAAGCGTCGTTACTTTTAGTAGCGTTTTACGATACAAACGTCATTAAATTATTCATTTAGTGACATTGTTGAACACAAACACTGCCATTATGTAAAAATGTATTTTTTTTAATTTTTTTAATAAATTTTAATTTCATTAAAGAGCTTAAATTTAGAAACTGAAATTAATATAATCTTAATTCACATTTAAGTATGCATCTAATTAATACAAAGTTTAATAATTAGTATAATAACATTCAAATATTTTTAATACATTAAGAAAAAAAAAATTAAAATGTATGAAAGGAATGGCTGCATACATTTTGCTGGCTGCCAATTGATGAAAAAAAATTTTCACCTTGATCAATAGCGTGTTTAAGAACCTATTGAATAATACCATACAATTTTTAACACTTCATTGTAAGCTTTTTTTATATTTAAAATTTTAAATATTTACTAAATATAATACCTGAGTTGGTGGAGCACCAAGATCATTTCCTGAAAATTGTTGTTGCACAAAATTCATAAAATGATCAAATCGATCATACAAATGCTAAAATTTTGCACATTTTTTCTCCATTTTAGCACGTTCTTCCTCAATTTTGGCACGCTTATATTCTCTTTTTGCTTCCATTTGCCGAAAATGTTGTTACATAGTTTGCAACTCCCCTATCAATATTGAAATGTCTCACAAAGATTGACTTGTTGAAGATGTAAATTGCTAAGAGCTGTGTCCATAGTAGGCAAATGGTGTTGGACCCAATCTAAGGCCTCGGACTCGTCCATGCTTTTCTTTTCCAATAACTTTATATATATTCGATTTTTCATTTCTTGCATGTTGAGAGAACCATCAGATGTTACTTCAATCTTAGCAGCCATTTTCTCTTTCGTTTTTTCTTGTGAATTTGTCATATACAACTATCAAGTTTAATGATTAATTGATAATATGTTAAAAAGAGTAAATATTTACTTTCTATTAAAATAGATGATACAAATTACCACAATTTCTTGTATTTCGACATTCATGTAAGATCCATCTTTTTTGGTGTGTCATGCAAAAAAGTTTCACACGTCCAATTGTACCGTTCATCTCATTCTCCTATACAAAAACATATGTTATTTGATAGAATACATATCAATCGCAACTTATTCATGCATATCAAGCCTGTCAATCAAGTATTAACATTTCGAATAATTTTAATCTAATGTTTTATATTTTGGCCCTGTAACAACACAATAGTCTTAAACATAATCACACCTAAAAGCATTTTGGGCTTTCACACATATAGATCATGGAAATCAAATTCAATTATTTTCTACCGATTTAATATCATTGATTGAAGCCATTCAATATGTTAAAAGCCATCCAAAAGTTTAATTTGTATATTTGCCTTTTATATGCAAAAATAGTCCCAAATAGACATAAACGACAACTTTTTCTCCTATATCAACCGTAGAAACCAAGTTCAATCAATCAGACAAGTTTAAATCAAGTATTGAAGTTATCCAAACTGTTAAAATACAACAATAACAACAAATTTGTATTTTTACCTAAATATACATAAACAACAACTTTTTCATACATATCATCCATGTCAACTAAGTTCAAAACTTTCGATAAGTTTAATATCATAAATTGAAACTATCAAAACTATTAAAATAGAATAATAACTGTTAATTTGCATATTTACCTTTTTACGGCAGAAAAAGGTCATTCATTGGAATAAGTTTATTATCATAAACTTACTATTTCTTTTTGCTTTCTTGCAAAACTTTTTGATCCACTTGTGTGGGAATATTTTTGTTGCTTTCTACTACCAATCCCAATCTATTCTCTTTCCTGTCATAAAAAATAATTGCATATATAATAGAAATACAAATATTACCAACTTAAACCATAAAACACTTTCATCATTTCATTTTACTATACAAAGTTATAAACCAGTACCTCTCATTTTCTTAAAACCCAAAATCTAACTAATTATTCATATTGCCACCTAATCACATTACAGGGTAGATTTTCCATTATCATCTCTACAGAAGTATTTCGATCGAAATACTTATTCTTCAAACTATGCTTATAATCTTTCCATTTCTTTCCCAATGACTTAGGCATAAATGAAGTTGGTATTTCAAGTACAAATCTTGACTGTAATAATACAATAAGAAAAGTTTGAATAAGTAAATAAAATGTCAAATACAAAATTTTTTATTTCTAATTAATTATACTAATACCTCAATTAAGTTTAAAGCATCGAGCTCAACTTCTTTTGGAACTTTATGCCATGTTTCATAATGAATAGGCAATTTCATTCCATTATGAGCTAGCATGCTTAGAAATTCAGCCAACAGTTAAGCCTTTTCATCAATTTGTTGCCTATCAGAGTTTGCAGACACTACAATACACTCATTAGGAGGTAGTGAAAATAATTCCTTCAAAGTTGTCTGGCCTTTAGTCTTCCGTTAACCATTATTATCAACTACAACAAATAAAAAATAAATTTGTAAAATCATAGTACTTTTATCATTATACTTGAATTCTAAATTTGGAGTATATCATACCTGCATTTAAATTTAAAACATAATCAATTGATGGGGTACTATCTAAACCTGGACCTCCTATATTACCAGATTCAATATCAGTTGAAGGGTTAGAAGTGATGGAGTTAGATCCGACAGTACGTTCATTTCCTTCCAAAAGATTCAGTCTATAGCTAATATCTACAGGTGCCACAGACAGTTCTAAACTAATATCTCTGATATGTTTTCCTTTCAACCTACTTCTCCGTATTGTAACTTACCTACATTATGAAAATGAATATAGAAAAGATATTAGTTTAGAACATATATAAAGCCATTAAGAAGTTAAGAAATCAAAACCTACGATATATAAAGAACATATCGATTTAATTAAATCAAAAGATAATGTATGATTTAGAATACAATAATTTTACAATAACGAATGTGACATTAATTACATACAATCATTTATTACATTATGTCTTAAACACTCGAATTATAGATTATAGATGCACCATTTCATGGTTCATAAATGTCTTTAGTAACATCTTTGCGGACCCACTAAGCCTAGGTACTGGAGATATTTTCATCCAAGTTTTGTTCAGCAAAAACATAACATTCAGTTCTATGTTCAACATCATCTCTGGTATCTAACCTCATATCAAATAAGTCTCTAGGTGTGTTTCGAAGAACAACAAACCAACCCAATTCTTTGGGATCTTTAGAATAAAATACTTGTTTGACTTGAGATGAAAAAACATAAAGTTCATCGATGAGTTATTGTACAGTGTGAATTAATAGAGAAAAATTCACAAGTGTAAATTCATACTGATCTTTCTTAATACCCTTTATACTATTCACATCAGCATAACCACATCGAAATAAAATAACTTTTCACTTTTCGTAATAATCCAACTCAATAATGTCATTAATCATGCCATAATAGTCACTATTTCCCTTTAAAGGGTTGTGTTTCTAGCACTAACATAGCTACTAGTTGATGAAATCACAACAACTCCTAAATTTTATGTACTTCTAAATCTCTCACGGGATTTAGTGTAAAATCTAAATCAATTGATGATGAAATGATGAAACCTTTGTATCATTTCATAATCCGATTCGAACTGTGTAAAAGACACTTCACCTTTTCAGTAACAAGCCTTCCACTCCAAACTTATAAAAGTGGAATAAATATATATATGTTATTAATGTTATTTATACCGTAAGCATTTTATGTAGATTTCTCATTATAGAAAGTATGGCATTACTTACAGTTGCTCCAAACCATTCATGAAAGTTTTCAGCAAATAACTTATTAAGCTCTCAAGGGATTGATCGTCGATAATGTGCAAGATCTCTCAAATTATTTTTATACTCACTATAAAGCATCATGATAAAGTATTAACAAAAAAAAATAAAAGACAATAAATTATGCTTAATGTAATGAATAATTTCTGTGCTAAAAAACTTATGTGCGAAACAATTCAATTGAGTCATGATGAAAAAGAACATATCGATGTGCTTTTGCCCAAGATTTATCATCTAACCCCACCAATTTAGCTTTGCCTATTGGTTGTCCAAAACTTTGAAAAAGATAATTGTAGGCAGAGTTTGTATATTGCATACCAACAATTCCCAACGGTTTATTAAATCTCATTTCAACATCTTTCAAATAACGAGAATAAAATATCATACACTCTTCTGCTAAATATCATTCAGTAATAAAATCTTTTAGATAACATTTGTTACGACAATAAGACTTTAACCTTCCTAAAAACCTATAGCATAAAACATTAGTCATATGTTATTTTAAGTAGAGTAGCTTGATAAACGTAATCAATCTATTAACGAATAATAACTTTCAATATGATACACCCATTAATAATAACCCAATCCACCGAATTTTACTTCATATGAAAGGTGGATAACCAAATACATCATAATAATGAAAAAGTTTGGAGAGAAGATCTTCGCTAAATGGCATAAAGTAATCACAGCTCGATCTTAAAGTTTGTCAAGCTCTTCCACATTCATACATTTTTTACATAGAAATTTAAATATGTGCTCAATTCAATTACCACAGAAGTGACTTGGTTTAATATTGATGAACGTAAAGCACTTACATCAAAATGTGATAATCATGAGACTTCAATGAAGAAAGTTTTCACTCATTCAGATTCATCTATCTCAATATATTTGACCATAGCCATCCAAAACTTTAACATTTTTTAAAACCTTGTAAAACATATCTTTTTCAGCTTTAGAAATCCCAAAACAAGCAGCAAGCAATCGATATTTGCCATTAGAAAGCAACTTCAAATGAAGGTTTAGACGAATCTCCATATCAACTAGGTCAAGCCAACTCTTTAAGTCATCATTGGATCTTCTATTCACATTGAGAATTGTCTCGATAAAATTTTCATAAACATTCTTCTTTATGTGCATCAAATCAAGGTTATGGCATAATAAATTATATTTTCAATAAGGTAACTCAAAAAAGATATTTTTTTCACAACTCAAACTCATTGGGATTATCTGCTTTATTATCTTTTTCATCACTTTGAACATCAAGATCACCAGAGTATGAGTATCACTAACTTGCATAATACGAGGCCATACACCTTCAAACATGTCCCTTATTCTTTTCCTTGATGGAGTCATTTTTTCATAAGTGAAATTGATATCTTTTAACTTTGACAAGATATTTAACCCACTAATGGGTAAAGATAATCTTCTCAACTCTTCAGTTCCATCAAAAAGATGTTTTTAGAATCTAAATCGATGATTATCATCTAACCATCACAATGTCCCATATAATAGAACTTTTTACCATTAGGTAACCATGTCGAACATGTATGTGCAGCACAACATGAACAAGCATAACGACCTTTTATACTTCAACTAGATAAATTTACATAAACAAGAAAATCATTGATAGTCTATAATAAAGCAAAACGTATATTGAAGTTCTCTTCTTTTAATGTATCATAGGTCTCAAATCCTTTTCATAATTACTTTAACTCTTTAATAAGAGGTTATAAGTAGATGTTTATATCATATACCCAGATCTATTTCCCTAGAAATTGTCATAGACAATATAAATGATTGTTGCTTTATAGCTATCCATGGTGGTAAATTGTAAGGAATTAATATAACTGGCTAAGTACTATAAGAATACTCATCATTTTGAACGGGTTGAATCCATCAAATGCTAGTCTAAGTATAACATTTTAAGGATCATATGCAAAGTCTGAAAACCTAGAATGAAATAATTTTCATGCTAAAAAATCTATAAGATGCTTTGATGATCCATTATCCATCTACTTCTCATGGTGCCACTTCATTGAATCTATAGTTTGGAAGACATGAAGAGTTGTTAAAGTCTTTGTATTAATGGAAAATAGCGTAAAATCTTAACAGGCTTTTTTTTGACATATACCTCATCACCGTCCTCATTCAACCTTTCATCGGGGTTTTTGTCCACCCAACGAGAAATACTACACAAATGACAAGATTCTTGATTTTTCTATCCCCCCAATACAACATGCAAACATTGGGACAACTATAAATTTTCTCATATCCGAGACCTAAATCTTTGATCATTTTCTTTGATTCCTTATAAGATTTAGAGATTTTTCCAAAAAGAAATATTTCTTTCATAAACTATAATAATAAAGTCAGAGAGTTTCTCGTCCATCTACATAAGCATTTCAAGTGAACAAGATGAACACAGAAAGAAAACCTCGAATGCTTCGATCTTTCAAAAAGTTCTTCATTCATATCCTCATGTCACCTATAAAACTTTAGTGCTTCTCCTCTAGATTGTTGGTCTCGTACACCTATCACAGGTTCATCAAATTCATGCATTTCAATATTAGATTGATTAAATCTTTCATTTTATGGAGAAAGATTACAAAAATGTTGGTTATGAATGTTAAAAGTATCTTGCAACATGCCTTCAATGTCGTCTGCTATAAAAGAATCATGTTGGTGTTGAGGAGCCCTTAAAGTTAAAGGAACTCTAGTGAAAGATCTTGACAGTACAGACTTTCCATGAAATATCAATTAACATATCCTGAAAAAAATCCAATACAAATTAAATGTTCAAAAATAACTTGACATATTTGTCACTCGATATTAGCACACTTTACACATGGGCATAATATCATGTTATCTTCACTTGTATTCTCAAATGCAAAATTAAGAAAATTTTTCACTCCATCTCTATACTCTTAACTTAATCTTGACTTTTGCATCCAACTCTTATCCATTTAGTACTTACTACATTATCACCAAATGTATATAAATAATTTATATGAAAATGAACATGTCCAATACTTAAGTTTACTGTGTTTTAAACAAAAGATAATAAGAAGACATGTACTTACACAAAACAAGAACTCCTTATTGTGAAGTAATTTATCAGCTACTAGATATTATGAATGTTAAAACTCTGCAGCTAATGTAGACAATACCCAAGAGTATTTGTAGTTGGGGTTGAAATAAGGTGAAATAAGGTAGGTTTTGGATAAAATTATTTACACAAAAAAAATCATGATTTGTAAAAGCTAAAGAAATACTCGAATAAAGTAAAAGCTAAAGTAAATAAGTAATGAATAGTTAAAATAGAGTTCTAAAAGATAATGCTGGAATACTAAAAGTTGAAGGAAAAAGAAAGTAAATTGTACTTGGTCTGAAAAGAGAAATAGTATAATAATGAAGATGAAGCTTAAAGTTGGTGATTGGATGCACTAAGTTTGGGAAGATTTTTATTGGACCGGATTATGGAAGACGTTTACTAAGAAAAATGCCTACAATAATTTCATCCTAAATATTTTTTGAAAATATTATAGGTGTATTCAACAAAGTCATATTAGAAAAGTTGTGTAATATTAAAGGCGTTTATGCCACAAAAACATCGTCACTGATTTCATTTAAATTTTTTGTATATTTATTGAAGGTATTTTTTACATAATATGCCTTCAATAATTCTCTTATTTTTATCTTACAATATAGTGAAGACGGTTTTTTACAAAAAAAATACCTTCAAAATTTTTTTTTTAAAAATTGTTTGGGATTATTAATGGTATCTTCTGTTGAAAACGCCTTTAATATTATACGACTTATATTTTAATGGGTTATTGAAGGCTTTTATTCTAAAAAAATGCCTTGACTAATTCATTTTATTTTTTAAAGTAATTTATTAAAGGCATCTTTTAGTGCAAAACGCTTTCAATATCATACTACTCAAATTTTAAGATGGATAGTGAAGGTATTTATTATAGAAAAATGCCATTACTAAAAGCTTTTATTTTATTTTAAGTACAAACACATTGAATAATTTTTAATTAAAATTATTGGTATCATTAATGGCATCTTCTAGCAAAAATCACCTTCACTGACTACATTTCATTATGTACATAATTATTAAAGGCGTTATTTATAACAACCGCCTTCAATAATTTTTGTTTAAAAATTTTGGGATTATTAAAGACATATTCTTCTGAAAAACACCTTCAATATAACACTAAAATTATAGAAGGCATTTATTCCATAGAAACGCCTTCAATAATTTTTCTCTAAAAAATTTTGAGATTATTAAAAGTGTCTTCTACTGACAAAGGCCTTCAATAATTCCATTTAAATTATCTACATAAATATTGAAGGTATTTCTTGATAAAAACACCTTCTAAAATTTGTAGAGATTATTAAAGACATCTTCTACTATAAAACTCCTTCAATATACAGTTATACAAATTTTAACACGGTAATTGAAGGTGTATATTCAAGAAAAATATCTTTAATAATTTTTTTAAAATTTTGTAGATAATTATTAAAGGCATTTTTAGATAACAACTACCGTCAATAATTTTCTTTTAAAAAATTTTTTTGATTATTAAAGACATCTTCTACTAAAAAATGCCTTCAATATACCACTATGGTTATAGAAGGCGTTTATTTCAAAAAAATACATTTAATCATTCTTTTAAACTTAGTACATAATTACTGAAGGCATTTGTTAATAACACACACCTTCAATAATTTTTCTCTAAAAAAATTTGAAATTATTAAAGGTGTCCTCTACTAACAAACACCTTCAATAAATAAATTTTAAATTATCTTCATAAAAGTTGAAGGCGTTTCTTTATAATAAACGCCTTCAATAATTTTCTTCTAGAATTTATTGGGATTCTTAAAGGCATCCGCTACTATAAAATGCCTTCAATATAACACCACATAAATATTAACACCATTAATAAAGACGTATATTGAAGAAAATATCTTTTATTATAAATTATCTACATAAATATTAAAGGTGTTTCTTGATAATAACCACCTTCTAAATTTTGTTGGAATTATTAAAGGCATCTTTTACTGCAAAACGCCTTCAATATACAGCAACACAAATTTTAACACGGTAATTGAATGTGTATATTCAAGAAAAGTGCCCTTAATAATTCTTTTTAAATTTTTAGATAATTAGTGAAAGCATTTTCAGATAATAATCGTCGTTAATAATTTCTTTTAAAAAAATTTTGAGATTATTAAAGGCGTCTTCTATTGGAAAAGGCCTTCAATATACCGTTATGGTTAAATAAGGCATTTATTCCAGAAAAATACCTTTAATAATTTCTTTAAACTTAGTACATAATTACTGAAAGCGTTTGTTGATAAGACACGCCTTCAATAATTTTTCTCTAAAAAAAATTTTTAGGGTTATTAAAGGCATCTTTTATTATAAAATACCTTCAATAATTTGTTATAAATTGTAGATTATTAAAGGCATTTTCTACATAATAAGCCATCAATAATTTTCTCCATCCTTATCACGGGCATATCAGTAAAGGTAATTTTTTACTCAAAATGCCTTCAATAATTTTTAAGAATTATGAAAGTCATTTTTTAAGGATAAACGTATTCAATAATTTCGTTGAAAAATTATTTTTTGGATTACTAAAGGCATCTTTTTGTAAAAAATGAATTCAATAATCTTCAATAAAATTTTAAGGGGATTATTAAAGGCGTTGTTTCTAGAAAAAATGCCTTTAATAATAATTTATATATTCATATCCCTGCCTTGAACATCGGAATGACAAACTATTAGTACACAAAATGATTAAAAGCTACGTTATTCAACCAAACCAAACTCTTAAACACATTTTTATTAGACCATTCGTTTCTTTATCCCTATCATCGTTATTGACCTTCAACAAATCAACGATACGCGCCTCTCTTTCTACCGGTAAGTTTTTTTTTTAGGGTACTGTATTATTTATAATATTCAATAGAGATTTTTTTTTTTGTTCCTTAATATTTACATATACATTTATATATTTTCATTAACTTCACCATAAGCATAGTCGTCCAAGCACTTTTCATTGCATGTATGCTATTTCTATGTAGTACCCCTTAAAATTATGGTTTGCTGAATCTTATTGTCTATTTTTTTTGCTGAATGGTATTGTATGATATTAGGGGGTTGAATCGTATGCTAAATAGTTTGCTAAACCTTGTTGTATGATATTGTTTTGTCGAATGGTATTGTATGATATTGGGAGGCTGAATCATATGCTGAATTGTTTGCTGAACCTTATTGTTTGACATTGTTTTGTTGAATGGTTTTGTATGATATTGGGGGGCTAAATCATATGTTGAATGGTTTGCTGAATGGTGTTTCTGAGTGGCTTGCTAAAAGGTGAATCTGAGCACATTACTAATTGGTGTGTTGAATGGTGTTTCTATACATAGTATGGTATTGGTTGTATTTAATAGAGTACAGTGTTAAATTTAGACGATCATATTGTGTAATTCATATAATTATGATCAACATTGCAAGAATCATGGACTCCGAACAACATCATTCTCTTTTTAATGAACACGCACAAGACACAGCTGTAGGCCAAAAAAGAAAAAGAAAGGGCCCAAATAAACAAATTAAAGTGAGTGACATAAAAATTCATGTTCACTTCAATCAAAGTGGGTAGCCTGTATCTGAAAGAGCTGCCAAGATGGCTACTTATATTGGAGCCATCATCCGTCATAGGATTTTCATTACGTACACCAATTGGCGATGAGTTCTTGATGATCTAAAAAATAAGATATGACAGTCGGTTGTGGTATGTTTATTCAATTATTTCATAAAATTTGTTAAATGATCATTTAATTGAAATTCAATGTGTTCATACTAATTATGTTAACTTATTTAGGAACGGTTTGACATCCCAATTGACTGTAAAAAAATTATGTTGCAATATGCTGAAAAATTATTTAAAGACTTTAAAAGCATATTGACAACCCAATTAATTTTACTGTCGACTGGTGAAGGTGATGTATTGGCTATTTCACCTACGGCATATGCAGATGTGATAAATGTTCAAGATTGGACAAATTTTGTTCAATATCGACTTTCAAAAGTTTTTCAGTACGCAAACCCATTACCAAAAAAATTGTTTGTAAGTCTTTATGCAATATAGCCTTTGATCTTCGTATGTGATTGACCTAATTTCTTGATTTTGTAGAAAATCAAAGAACAATAACGGGACATTCGAGCCAAACAACAATTTCACCATCGAACAGTGAGAAAGGGATATGCAAATGTGAAGTATAAGCTTGTATGTATTCACACACTTATTTTATACTCGTTAATGAATATTTATAAACATTCATTTCATACATTCTGATTCTTTTATTACGATAATTTAATAGGAATTAGTGAGCTCTGGCATAAAAGTTTTCAGATGGGATATCTGAAAATAAGGACATCTATGAAAGAATGGATCTTTTGCAGATGAAGCAATCGAGAAAATGGTAAAATAGATTGTATGTATAACTGCTTTTTTAATATAATGTATGATTGGCATTGTAGTTGTATGCATGAGTGTATACTAGCTTGTATAGATTTGTTGTTACTGCCTATCTTATTATTGTCTTTCAGGATGATTATACAACCAAAGTTCAATCTGGTGAACTGGCAACCCAGTATGGCGAAAATCTTTTATCTTTAGCATTAAATGCTAAAGAAAGGCCTGGTCGGGTTTGTAGGGTTGATAAATTTATCTTGCCATGAAAGTTTTTTGGTAATCAATAAAAAATTCTGCGAATAAGAAATACACAATATAAAGCAATCATTGAGCAACAACAACAACAAATTGATGACCATGAGCAACAACAACAACAAATTGATGACCAGGAGCAACGTCTCAATGACCAACAACAAAGACTCGCTGCTTTGGAGTCCATGTTGACAGTAATGCAGCATAACATACTAGTATATCGATCTGATAGCATCGTCCTCATAGGAGAAGTTTCCATTGAGAGTAAGAAAATAGTTCCATTTTTTCACTACCACCCAAGAAGTATGATATTTTTTATAATTTTAATATTAATTTGTTTATTATATTGATTGGTTTGGTTTTAATACATATATTTAATTAAATATTGTAGTATGATGTTCGAACTCACAGTATGATCCTTGCTCAGGTTTCCATAAATGAGTTATCCAAATATTCGTTGGAACATTTTTTCAGAGGAAATTTCATAACCATTGAGTTTAAGGAAGGGTTATTTGATAAACCATCATTTTTTTTCATTGATGTGGAGGAGGTTAAAGAATTTTGTGAATTAGATGAATTATCAGCTATTGAAATCATTGCTTATATAAGGTTAGCTTATAAATACAAATATGCACATTCAATATGTAGTAATCTATAGGGTTGTAATATTAACTAGCAGTGTTGATTGTTATCGTGCAGCTTCCTATATAGAAAGCTCAAGGGAAGATAGTTGACCAACAGATTTAGATTTATTAACCCCAACTTCATTAGTGAGTAGAGTGGGATAATCGCTTATCGTGCTAATCATGTGATCCTATGCATGAAAACACTAACTAATTATTATTTGCTCTCGTATAATGCATAGTAAGCTATATTCCAACCTTAATTATTCCAACCTTACCCAAATCTGATCTGATGCGTAATCTGAGTATATCATTGTTATTATTTTGCAATCGTCATTGGGTGCTTATTGTGATTGACACCAAATCCTTAACACCATACTTACTTAATTCAGTTAATCCAATGATGATGCCTAACACCGATATTTAAACTTTTATAAAATGGTATTATATTTTATTATATTATATATCTTATGTTTCTTCATAAGTAATTTTATTTATATATTAAGCAATTTTTTTCTTTTTAATTTAAGGTAATATTTGCATTTGATAAGAAAATAAAGAAATTGAAATTGGTGTCATTATCAGTAAATGTGAAATACATTCTTTTATGCTGAGTTTGTGTAGGTAAATATTTCTTAAACCCACTCAATTTAATTTTCAGGTACCTTGTCAACCCGATAATACTGAATATGGATATTATGTCCTTCGTTTTATACGGGAGATAGTGTTACATGATTTTATGACCACACCATTCAAGGTTAGTATAAGTCTCATAAACTCGTTATATCTTCAAAAAAATAAAAAGGTACATTTTGTTCTCATTTCTTAGCATTTACTTCTGATTTTTTTTTTAATGAGAGAGTAAATAAAGCTTCATGGAAGAGGAAGTGAATGAAGTCCGTAAAGAATGGTGTGATTATGTATTATCATTTATCAATGTTGATAAACTTTTAGGTTAAACATTGTTGGTTGAATGTAAATATATAAGGAACAAAGTGTTATAATGTTTTGAACATACCATGTTGAATGGAAACTTTAAGTTTGTACATTGGGGTATTAGTTTAATATTATTGTTATACTTAATATGAATACACTATGTGTATTCAATAAATTTTTAGTACGATTATTTCAGAAAAGTATATTAATATGGCAACGTTATCAGTTTTAATTTTAGATGTGTGGTCAATTTATTGAAATACAACATGCTCATTATGTAATTTTTAAAATGTAATTCGTAGTATCACTTATAAAAACCAAATGTTTTATGGGTATTAATATACAACTGACAGCAAACGCTTTCTGGGCATAAACTTACAACTGACTTGACATATACAATATCAAATATAATTTTTTGATGAGATTATTGAAGGTGTTTTTAGCAAAAAAACGTCTTGAATTATCCTTAACAAAAAATTTTGAAGGCATTTTTAACCAAAATCACCTTCAATAATCACCCCAAAATTTAATTGTGTGGAATATTGAAGGCATTTTGAGAAAAAAAAATGCATTCAAGAATCCGTCATGCCTTTTTTATATGGATTATTGAAAGTGTTTTAAAAAAACGCCTTCAATAATACCAACTAAAAATTAATTGAATGGATTATGAATGGCGTTTTCCTACGGGTAACGCCTTAAATAATCTCTAATAAAATATTATTGAAAGCATTTTTGGATATAACCACCTTCAATAATCCTACCATCAAAATTTATTTTCTAGAATATTAATGGCATTTTTTACCAAAATTACCTTCAATAATCCAATTAAAAATTTATTATGTGAAATATTAAAAGTGTTTTGGGTAAAAAATACCTTCAAGAATCTGTCAAGTCTTTTTTGTATAAATTATTAAAGGCGTTTTAAAAAAATACCTTCAATAATACCAACTAAAAATTAATCGAATAGATTATGAAGGGTATTTTCCTATGGGTAACGTCTTGAATAATCCCTAAAAAAATGTTATTGAAGGCGTTTTTGGATATAACCGCCTTCAATAATCCGACCATCAAAATTTATTATCTAAAATATTAATGACATTTTTACCAAAATCACCTTCAATAATCCCACCAAAAATTTATTGTGTGGAATATTAAAGGTATTTTGGGCAAAAAACGCCTTCAAGAATCCGTCGAGTCTTTTTTGTATAAATTATTAAAGGCATTTTAAAAAAACACCTTCAATAATACCAACAAAAATTAATCGAATGGATTATAAAGGGCGTTTTCCTATGGGTAACGCCTTGAAGGGCGTTACCCGTGGGAAAATGTCTTTCATAATCCCTAACAAATTTTTATTGAAGGCGTTTATGGATATAACCGCCTTCAATAATTTGACCATTAAAAGTTATCGTCTGGAATATTAAAGGCATTTTGAGCTAAAAACGCCTTCAATCATCCGTTCAAACTTTTGTCTATAGGTTATTGATGGCGTTTTTGACAAAAATCGCTTTTAATAATCACAACAAAAATTTATTGATTGGAGTATAGAAGGCAAGTTTGGCCAAAAACACCTTCAAGAATCGACTTCATATTTTTCTTATGGATTATTAAGGGCGTTTCTCTACGAAAAACGCCTTCAATATTCTCTGTAAAATTTTTTAAAGCAATTGGTGATGGCGATTTTACAAAAAAAAATACCTACAATAATCAATTGCAAATAATCTCTGCAAAAACTCAAAAAAGGCTAAAGGGAGGGATTGAACCTACAACCTTATGGTTAACATTCGTACAATCCAAATATTTTGATATGATATTTATTGAAGGTATTTTTTAACAAAAACGACTTCAATAAGCCTGTAAATTTTTTGGTCCAATTATTAAAGGGTTTTCTTGTAGAAAACACCTTCAATAATCTTATACAATTTTTTATTAGGTGATTATTGAAGGCGTTGTCTGCCAAAAAAATACCTTTAGCATTCACTGAAATTTTTAAGGTAGGATTGTTCAAGGCATTCTAGTCGAGAAACGTCGCTGATATCAAGTCTTGGGTGGCGTTTATAAGTAATAACGTCGCTATTTGAATATTTAGTAGCGTTTTGATAATAAACGCCTTAAGTTTTATAAAAACACGGAAGCTAGTAGTGTTTGTAAGTGAATGACCACTACAAAACTGCCACTAATACGTCATTTTTTTATAGTGAATATTTTATAAGTTTAGGGCTTGACCATCTGTTTGTGATCAGTAAAATCCTTAACTCTTAGGCACGCAAACTACAAATGACACACTAAAGGAAAGGTCATGTAGCTATGTTAGAATTCGGTATTTAAAACTTTGAGCTGTACTCGGAAGGTTAATCATTTTGCCTTTATATCCAAGCTTTGAAAAAAAGAGGAATTAACCTATAGCCTCTCAAAAAGCAACATCAATGATTAATTGCCCCACATTGACTAAAATTGCACCAATACCATACAATGCAACATCCATGCATGGAGAGGTGAAATTGACACAATAGGTTTTGACTTTTGATGTGATCAAAATAACCAAAACAATGGCTTCTTTTTCTCTAACCATTGGAAATTGGGTAATTCTGAAGCTGGATATTGCTCTTAAATTTTCATTGTTGTTATATATGATTTGTCATTGTCCACTAACACTAGTACCCTAAAAATATGTCTAGTTTTAAAAGAGAAGGTCTCATCTTATGAAACTCACATCAAACCACTCTTGATCTCGATGCATGTCTGAGTTTAGGACCGGACACACCACACACGCATATATGTATATATGAGTTTCGGATTTTAACGCTAAAACATCGAATTTGGGTGGCCATAAATATATATTAATTTTTGACACGTTCATAATGTATGTATAATTTTTAACTAAAAATTTAATTTAATAAATAATTTTTCTATATTATACTAATAATGATAAATATTAATAATTTAATTTTGATATTGATATAATATAAATACAATTTGGTAACTTTTGATATAATTTAATTTTGATAACTTTTTAAATGTTTTGGTAACATTTGTTAGAAATTTGATAACATTTAGTAAAATTTTGGTGATATTCAATATAATTTTGGTAACCTTCAATATTAGTTTGGTAACTTACAACATAATTTTAGTAACTATTGATACAATTTTGATAATCTTTGATAAATTTTAATAACTTTTTGATGTAATTTTGCTAACCTTTATAATATATTTTTTATAATCATTAATAAAATTTGTGACATCATATATTTTATAGCAGATTCTAGCAACAAAGAGCTAAATGCTAAGTGCTACACCATACACTCCTTTTTAATAATTTAAAAAGAAATATTATAATAAAATTTTTATTTAAATTAAAATTTATAAAAAATTTATTAATGATATTTTAATCAATCACTTTTAACATTTTAAAGTTAAAATTTTATTAATAATATTTCAATCAATCATTTTTAACATTTTTTGAATCTAATTATAAAAGAAGTCTAATAATTAAAAATTTTATTTAAATTAAAACTTATAAAAATTACTAAGCATATTTTAATTAATTAATTTTAAAGCATTTGAAATTAAATTTTAAATTTTTAAATAGTTTAATTTTACATAGACTCTATTTTTATTTTTAGTTTATTTAAATTAAATTTAAATAAATTAATAAAAATTATATATTTAAAAATAAATTTGTTACTTTGAAAATTTGTAGGATTATTTTTAGTCAATTATTTTTAATATTTTTTAAGTTTACATTTTTATATATATAATAAATAATACATATTTATGACTAGAGACAATATAAAAACAAACTTTGGTGAACAAGTTATTTACATCCTCTATTATTGAGAGTAGTCCATCTATTTTGGATCAGGAAAACTCATTGTAAATTCTTAATCATATATATGAAAAACGTTATAAACACTCATTTCGGACTAACATTTTGCAAACTTACATAATAAAAATTTTCGTCATTGAATTTTTAGTTCAGTGATATTAATTGTATTGGAGTCAGTTTAAAGATTAAAAATTTTGAATTTGAATCTTAAATTTAATTCAAAAGATTAAAAAAAATCAAAATTTTATTACTTCACAGAAAGATTTTCATACTTTTTACTTAAATCTCTAAAATAAAAAATAAAAAAGTGAGTGTACCACTTGAATGTAATATTTTAGTGCATTTAGCAATATTGTATAATTTATTTATCTTATGATAGGTGAACCCATTAATTGGTATATATGCCAAATGCAGCAGCTGCTAAATAGTATAAGCTCTTAATTTCATGCCCCCCAGCTCATTGTCAACTGTCAATATTTTATCATAGTCTTAAAAATCGTTAATAGTTCCTATGTTGAATCTGCTGCAATCATTTATTGGGATTTTGTATAAACTTCAATTACTCAAAATTATTTATGACCATACCATACCTTATCCAACTCAACTCGTCAGCTCATAAACCACTTGCTTCCTTCGCAATCCATTGAATAGATTGAAGAAAAAAACATTGACTCCCAAAATCAACAACTTAATTAAGCAAAAAAAAAAAAAAGTAAAATTCCACCATAACTTATAAGTAAAGTTTTGGTTTTAATAAAAAAAGTGTTAACAACATCTGTTGATCCGAGTAAAGAAACTCAATTTTTTTTATATAAAATTTTAATTTCGAATTTTATGAATGAAAAAAAATATATGTTAAGAGAGTTTGTCCCCCTTATAAGATTTAATTCGACTCAATTTTAAAATAATCAAAATTTAAAATGATTATCAAATATCGAAAGATTTTAAATAAAAAAAAATGTCATAAATATAGTAAGGTATCTATGTTTCCGACAATCTCCGCTTTTTTTTCCAAATAAATGTCATTCAGGCTGTTGAACTAGCCATGTGCAAAGATCCGTCTGCTAAAAGAACATCTTTCGACCAATTTGTTGCTTAAAGCTAAAAGACTTGGTCACCACATGTCCTACCAAAGTCACTTGAATTCCAACATAGTTTGGGGTTTTGGGCATCAAATCACTTGTTTTCCTAGATTTCAACAATTTCAAATGACAAAATGTCATGCCCTCTGGCCTTTCCCTCTCTCAAATTTGTTCGCCTGGTAACCCAATCTCACACCACATGGAAAATTGAAAAATCACATATTTCTCTTATAAATTTTCAACATGGGCTCCTTGAAAGTGCAATACAACCATTAGAGAAGTGACAATCCCAAGTTAAAAGTTCTAAGGCGTCCATGTTGCTTGTCATTCTTCATCAAACAACCCATCTTACATTGACCCAGTCTGTCAATAACGAAACCTGCTCATAAGGCCCATTTTCTCAATCTCTTAACCAAATACAATATATTATATAAATTTTATTGAAAAACAGATATAAATTTTTAATATTTTATTATATAAAATTGAGACTATGAACTTTTATTTTATTGTGATTAGAATTTTGATGTTATAAAATATTTAATTTTTTGTTAAAATCCTCTTGGTTGGATTATGTAATTTATAAAATAAAATATTAAAATATAAAAGATTGATCAGTAATTAATCGAGTACTAATTTATATAAGCCAATAGTATTATATTATTTCGTTTCATAAAAAATTTAAGTTAAAATTTTGAATTGACTGGCATTAATTATATTAAATTCAAATTTAAGGTTTCAAATTTTGATTATGAATTAAGAATGAATAATTTAAGAAAACTATAATGGTTTTTTTTTAAAATATAACAACATTTAATTTACTTGTGAAAATGGAAGGAGGATTTTGAAATTAATATTGTAATGGGGACAATAAATCATTTACAATTAATTTGTTGTTCTAGCTAGTAGAAAATTATTTTTTTGTATTAATTAGTAAACAGATGGCTTTAATTTAGATTAACCTCACGTTGGAAAAGCATATGGTTAAAATATTAAAAAAGTCTTAAACTATTTTATTTTTATTATACCAAAAGAAGCTATTATCCTTTAATTCATTTTCTAATAAATTTTTATTTCAAAAGAAAGATTGATTTATGTTTAGGATTTATTTAAATATAAATTAAAAATTAAAAATTTATTTATACTATTTAAAATTAATTTTTGTGTCATCTATTTATAATTGTATCATAGGAGACAAATTAATTAATGTATTTTAATATAGGAAAGAAATATTTGCAATTTATTAGTTTAAATTATAATTTTAAATTTTAACTTTTGAAATGTGAATTAATTAAAAGACATATGACAATTTTTTAAATCTATCTACATGTTAAAAATGTAAACTATCTACATAAAATTATTTTTTATCAAAATTTAAATTTTTATATATTAATATAAGATATAAGATAAAATTAAACATTTCAATTAAAATCTTGGAAAAAATTTTCAATTAAAATATTTGTGTCAATTAAAGCGTGTCAAGGTTTATAAATACTACTAGTATTTATTGATCATAACTATTTACAGAAAGTTTTGATCTTTGAAAATTATGTTACAGTACAACTTCAAAATAAAAACATACATTTCCAGTCTCGAAGTTTATAAAAAGTTGAAAGAACATATAAAATCAAAGCGGCCTTGACCTTGACATACGAACAAGAATGGAAGAAAAATTCAAGGGACTGCAACCGCAATGCCTGTCAAGCGATGAGTCCGGCCTGGACAGATTAGGTAACCTTGATGATCGAAAAGAGAACGATGATGAAGATGAAGAGCTCGACAAGCGTGGTGACGCCATAAATTCACCATCATCAGAGCTGCACATCTCAAAATTCGAGTACTTATCTGACTCAGTTATCACATCCAAATTATCTCCTTTGGGCCCTGCTTCATCGAGCTTCTTGTTTCCATGGTTTTTCTTGCCTGGCTTCCAAAACTTGAACCTTAGTTTCATCGAAGGCTTAGGTTCTTCGATGTTAATACATGGTTTAGGTAACCCAAGGCTAAGCACTGCCGGTGGGGGACTTAGTGGTGGAAGAACATCTTCCTTGTGAGGTTCTTTTGGTGTCCCTGGCTGCATTTCCCAATTAAAGGGCATCCCTTCAGAGCTCCGATAGTAATATCTCCTAGAAGAACAACCAAAAGAAGAATTTCTTGAAACGATTCTATTGAAGAACAATTCATCACCTTGAATCACCGATACCCTTTTTTCCACACCTCTCCGACAATTGTTATCCATGTTTTCTTCACACCTTTGTGATTGTTTTCAAAAGTAACAGCTATTTGAAGCAATACAAGATTATTGAGTGCATATATATATATATAGATAGAGAGAAAGAAAGATTAAGAAATTAAAATTTATAGTCTAAATTATTAGTTCATATAATTATTTTAAAAAAATAATATTCAATATTTTTAAAATTTAAATTTTAATATTTATAATTTTTTTTTATTGTCAACTTACGATTTTTTTTAAATAAAATGAAAAGTTAAGGAAATAAGGTCTTAATTATCCGGTATTTTCGACAATGATAGAGTACAGGCACATGCTCCAATTGTCTTGACAGTTGACTAGCAACTGGTTTTTTTATTAAACTCAAATAAAATTTGTCTAATCTTTTATTAATCAAAGGTGTTAGTCCTTTTCTGTTTGCTTATCGTTTTAGTGACTTGAATACATATTATATGGACAAGAAAAAGAAGATTAAAAAAGAACGAAAATTTTCTTTCTTCTTAAGATTACGTTAAATTTTTTGGGTGCGTTGGACGGTTTCTATAGCATGTGCGGTTACCAAAGCCTTAAGACATGGCTCATCTTTTATTTCTATTTACCCCTGCATTGTTCTCTCCAGGCAAATGATGAATGGTGAATTACTAAATTATTGGTCATTTGACATTTGTTGCCACCAAAAAAAGGCAAAGGGTGAGTTTTATATAGACATGCCTACCCACCGGGTTATCTTTTGCATATATGAGTTTGATTCTCGAATCGAATTTTATATAAAAATTTATGAATTGGGATTTAATTTAAAATATGTTTTAAAAAATTAATATTTTAATATATAATTAAATTTCAAACTTCTTAAATTTAACTAATCAAATCTTGAGTAAAACTTCTAAAAGGTTGACCAACCTTAATTTAATTCGACCCATAAACATTTTGAAATTCAACCTCCAAGAAGGTGCTAAGATAGCATGAATTTCATTTTTTTTTCCCTACTTCACCTCGTCTCAAGATGAAGCCTCAAATTGCCCTAGACTTCTAGTCTTGTAGATCAAATGCCAACAATTTGCTCTAGCTACGGAGCAAATCGAGGGCCTTCCTCATGGCTAAGGAACCAACCTTTTTTGTGTAAGAACTTTTAGATTGATTCATTGTACATGTCTAAGAATTTATGTATTTAGTTGACTTTTGAAGACTTTTTCTTTTGCCATACATGTGAAAGTTCACTGACAAATGAGGTTTAGTTATGATAATGGAAAGATAGAGAAGGTAGTTAACCAAATAATTGAAATCTAAAGTCATTCATGTTAGGGCAAACATTTAAAATAAAAATACCTCCTCTTATTCATTGCTCTTTAACATATGTATATTTTTTTCTTTCAAGTTTTATTTTTTTTTCAATTTAATTTTTATATGTGTATGAAATACCGACCTGGACAGAATTCACAAAGATTTTATTTAGTTTAGGTTGAATTTGAAATTATATCAAAATTTTTTATTTTTGACTCTTAAAAAGATTCAGTGGCCAAAGAAACTATTGGAAAGCTTAGAATATCAATTGAAACACGAATAAAAAGCTATAGGCCATTTCTGAAATTTAGCAAAAGTGAAGTTCAAAGTTTGCCTCAAATAGACTTTGCAAATTTTTTTTTCTGCCTAAAGAAATACTTTAAGAACAATTTGAACAGAATATATATCGTTGATTACAAATTGTTCAACTAAATATCCGAATAGAAAACACCAATTCTTTGTATCAATGGCATGACAAATAAAAAGCTATTGATTTTTGCTCATTGGCATGATTTTCTGCAATCTTTTCAGTAATCCATGAACTATTTGAAAGCCAATTTGTATCAAATTTAAGATAAAAGGACAAAAGTGAAAGAAAAGAAAGTGTTCATTTGGAAATTTAGGATGAAAATCTAATCATTCATTTATTTTCTATGGTATTGGTCTATAGGTTGCTTGCTTTAACTACACTGACTTAAAATTCAAGCTTTTGCTGCTAGTGCTTCTTGGTACATGTTAAGAATTTAACCCCTTACTTGCCCTTCTCTTCAAGCTTCATGCATAACGACATGGGCTACTTGAGATTTTATTTGTCAAAAACACACGATACCAATTGGTGCAGCACATGCAAACTTCCATGGAAAAGGAGAAACCAACAATTCATTTAGGTTGCATTTGGTGACTTTCCATGTCATGATTTCCAGATTGTTAGGAATCAAAGATAATATGACAACGTTTGATACATATGAGAAAGTGTTGATTAAATTCATAAAATGTGTTGTTTTATTTTTTCACCCATGGGAAAGTAACTTTTCCACACCTCCACGTTAATACACTTTGTGAGGAAGTGATATTCACGAAAAAGTTAAATTCCCATGAATGTAATATGTCAGAATTTGCTTTCCATTAATTAAAATCCAAAAAATGTGAGCACATTTTATAGTAGATGTATTATTCATAATTTTATCTCACAAAAAATTTATCACAAATATTGATTCAAGCCTCTATATATATATTATAATGAATCCTCAAATTATTTTGATGTAAGATTGAAACATTATAAACTCCTTCATTAAAATTTAATGTCCAAGTTAAGCCAAACACAAAACATATATAACCACACATGGAATATACTAAACCAAAATCATACAATACACTAAAATTTTAAAGATGACTTTTATCATATAATACTTAACTCCCGTTTATGAGAATTCAAAAAGGTAAGTGCATAGTGTAACACTTAGCTCCAACATTTTTTATCGGTGATTATTCTAATATTGGTTATAAAACCTCACACTAGATTTACAAGATATTATTTTCTTTAATCTAAAAATCTTTTGATTTTATCCCATAAAAAATATTTCACAAATGACTTCAAAATTTTACATATATATATATATATATATATCATTTATATATAAAAATATAAACTTCAAAAGTGTTAATAGTGATCAACCCAAATATCTATATAAATTTTTAAATTAACAAATTTATTCATAAATATATATAATTTTTATTAATTTATTTAAATTTAATTTAAATCCACTAAAATTTAAAATAAAGTTTATGTAAAATTAAACTACTTAAAATTTTAATTCTAAAAGTATTAAAAATGATTGTTTAAAATATCATTAGTAAATGTTTTTATAAAATTTAATTTAAATGAATTTTTTTAAATTATTAGACTTTTTTTTTATAATTAGATTAAAAAAATATTAAAAGTGATTAATTAAAATATTATTATTAACTTTTTTATAAATTTTAATTTAAATAACTTTTTTCTATTATTAAACTCTTTTATATATATATATATATATATATATATATGACAATTACATTCCTGGTTGACCTCACAGCTAAGCCTAAAGCTCTAAAACTTACTTTCAAAGACAACTAAAGCATTGCACCTATTGCTCCGCGTTGCTAGCCTGGAGCTCTGCAACTTGATACTGTTGCGTACAATTTTTTTATTTTTCTTACTAGTCTCGAGAAAGACGACTCCAATAATTGGATTCAAGTAAAAATGCTTTGTTTATGTCGACGTTAAAAATGTCTGTCAGAAACATCAAATGCAAAATGTTAATTTTTCTTCGACTTTTTATTCAACGGCCGACTTTATTACATAATAGCAAAAATTCTAATGCTCGACAAGGTAATGAATTTAGAAATATCTGAGTTGAGGACAAGGATTTCAGTTTTCCAGGAGACTGCTACTTTGGATTTTTGATGATTTGGTTTCAAGTTTCAACTATCTTTAACTGTTCAGTTGCTTGGTCGTGCATGAATGCACTTGCGAACATGTGTCAATAGACAAGACAATAGGCATATTGTTCTTTTAATTAAACTAGAACTAGGATGATAAAATAGATAAAGACATTCACTAAGCAACTGCAAGCATGCAAATACAGCAGACGATACCTATGTCACTAATTACATTAACACTACAGCTTTAGAAGAAAGCCTTAATGTAGTTACCACAAATTCGAATAGACCAGACGGAACTCGGTAGTTTACAAGCTTGCTTCCTGCCACACAGCTTTGCAAAGAACCAACTTCAGTTGATCCTAATCCGAAATTTCAGACGTGGCTTTTAGGCTTCCCAAGTTATACCCCCTGAAAATTACGAGAAAGTCAGCGTGAATAAAACCACAAAACAGTATGAAAGAAACCTAACAATTGAGAACATAAAGTCTCTAATTAACATGAGTGGATTTCCCCTAAACCATATCTCCTTCCCAAGGTAATAATTTGAAATATAGAATTGATTTCAGCCATAGGCAGTGGAAACAGTAAACGGATTGCAAAATGACCAGTGAAGGTGGAACAAAGATATGCAGAAAATGAACCCAAAATTTAACTCGATTGGTTCATACAATCAACTTTAAGAGATGACATCCAACAAGTCTGGAATTTAAATCTCAATACCAGCAACTCCTTCCTCTATTCCCAGGCTACGGCCTCTTTTGTACCAAAAAAAAGAAAGATAAAACAGAAGATAACATAAGCCTAGCTATGTTAATCCCATCTACATCTCATGTAATTCCAAGTAGCCAATCCCTGACAGGAAGAAATCAAACACCTTTGATACCATTTCACGCTTGCCCAGTATATACACCAGAGAAATCTTGCTTCGTGTTACTCCTATGGATGCAGGGTTCCTCAAATAAACTATTTTTGAAATAAAAGTGGCATAAAGGGTAGTAGCATCTAGGCTCAGGAAGCTTTAATGGGAGTTGTATCACATCAAGTTGCCAGCAGACAAGGTTAATTGGAATTTAATTGCGAGCACATGATGATTATAATGGTGTAAATGATAAGATCATGCATGCTATTGCCAGGGATGTCTTCTATCTTTTGTAAGAGCAGGCAGGATGGACATGTATTGAATAACCCTTTAGGAAAAGAAAATAAGGGCAAATGGAAGCTCTTCCAGATAGTATCACCACAGGCTCTTGGTCACGGCTGCTATTTGACATGGAAGCTTCTTTGATCTCCAAAATACACAACCCTTTTAATGATATTTAATGTTTATACCAAGATTGATAAACCCTTAAAAATAAGGCCAAACAGACCTGTACATTTGCACCTATGAGGACTAGAATCCTACATCTATATGGTAGAGATGCACAAAAACCTGCCTTTTTTTTTTGTTGCAAGTTTAAGTTTTTGTTTCGTATTTTCTTGAAAACAGTCACTGTTTATTGACCCAGAAAAAGTTTTACTGAATTTTAGGTCCTTACTCTTCGAAGCTTTAGCATGAAAACAAGAAGAGGGGTGCCTAAAAGGAAGGACTTTCTTTTATACTTCAGATCCAAAAAAAAATTTATTACCATTTTAACTTTTAATACGGATCTGAATTTTCTAAATTAGCCAGCATAGTTTTTAGTGATGCAGACCAAACTACGCACAATATTCCTAGAAAGAAGTCCAAAGAAAAATCACCTAAATCAATCTAAGACCATTTATAAGCTACTTCTAAACAAACAGCATTCAAGGAAGCCTCAACAAGATATACCTAATAGAGTGCCTCAGTAACATCAAGATGTCAATCTAGCAATTTGATGGAAAAAAAAGTTTAAAAAAATGAAATTGGACAAATTCTCAAGAATTGAAAAATCAAGTTATACCTCAGCTGGTGATGAAATAATAGATTCCCTGGTCAAATTTCAAACATTCACTCTTAGTTCCTCACATGATTATGTAAACAATTAAAAAACATATAGGATTCCACAGGACAACAAGAAGTTGGAACTACCTTGGTCTCTCTGCCTTAGCAAGATGTTTGGACATAATGGATGCCTGCAATAAGGTCCATTGTCATGGTTATATCAATATTTTCAAATAATAACAACGACAAAAAAAAATGGACTTGCAAGAAAATATTACTATCTGCTGGATCTAGTTATATGTGTGCAAAAGTTACATGAAAAAGTTGGTATATGGAAAGAAAATATTAAGCTCAATCCATTAAAAGTAATAAAAAAATGGTTAGCTGGATTCCTAAAATCTCTTGTAACATAAAAAACTCCACTAGTAAGACTATATATTCAAAATGCTTGATTGTCAAACAGAAGTCCTGTTTAGTCATAAAACATTACGACCAAAATGCAGACTAAAACAATTATTGGCACAGTTATAAGACCAACAGGATCTCAAATGATGTTTGCATACATCAAAAGTTGAAGTCCTTAGCTATATGCAATGTAAGGGGAGAAAAAATGCTGAACTGAGATCCTTGCAAAATCTATCATAAGTTAAATTAAATAGGTAGGACTATATTGCAGAATGCTTGATTGTCCGGCTAGCAAAACAGGATCAAGTTATGTATTTAACACTCAAATTAACTCATTAAAGTACTACATCTATAAAGTACGCTACCTGCTCCTGGATTATGCTCCTCGCTTCAACAAGTTGAGCTTCAAGCTCAAGCTCCCTCTCTGTTGCTTCAGAAGTGACTTCTGCACCTTTATGTGCATCTTGTAATTGAACCATACGCTCCTTGAAACAAAGAAATGGGAAAAAAAAAAAGTGTCAACATTTTACCATCTTAGTATATAATTGTTATAATAATTACATACTTAAATTTAAGAGAGAGAGATTACTTTTATAGAAGCCATCTTAGTGCGAAGACTTTCTTCTATTTGATCCCTAGCCATGTGAAAAGGAAGATCAAAGACATCCTATAAAAAATAACCCAGAAGCTTAGAAGCAGCACTTGGCCCATTGGAAATTAACAATTTTACATGCTTTAGTAAGTCATACCGTCCTCCCACCCAATGGAGATTGTGATGGATCACTTTCGTGTCTTTCGCTGACGGGCAAAGATTGCTTTGGCAACCCATTAGGAGCATTAAAGAAATCACGCATATCTACCTGTAATCAAAGCTGCAGTCAGAATTCATATGGGTACAAACAAAATAAGGAAAATTGAACACCAGAAGCCAGAAACATGAAATAATATTTGAGGACAGTTGGAATAACAAGCAATAGATAATAAAGTATTGGAGGAGGCATATCTATAACAGTTCCTCATCACAGTACAGTCCCCATTACAAAATCGCAATGCCACTTACAAGAATAATGATGTACCAGGGAACTGATAAGTGAGACATTTGCAATTTCATGCTTATTCTTGGGATGCATAAAGCACAAATACCCAACTCCTAAATGGACAACAATACTCTACTTCAGAGTGGATATTGTGTTCCCAGCCCAAAAAGGGGTACATGGTGCTGTGCCAATTAAAAAAGATACTGAGTCCTTAGGAAATTCAGTGCAATATATGAATATGTCGAATGTCCTTTAATCTATGATAATGTAACTAAACATACCATTTCACCAACATTATAGACATATCCAAAAGGCCAAGACAGGCATGCACACACACACACACACACACACATGATTAATTTGATCAATCTTCTATAGTTTGGTTCATCGCGCAGATCACTGTTTTGAACTGTTGATACTTGACAGATTCTGACTTCAAAATGTTAACATTTGAGAACAGCCTTTTATTGCACACCATCTTTCCAAAGCCTTTTACTTCCTTACCACATAAATTCAGAAGTTAGAACATAGCAAGTGTCGATAATTTGTAGAATGTAAAGTCTTTGATACATTCAAGATTAATTGACTCATCAGTCATCCATTATAGGTGTGATACCAGATCAACACTTGGCAATAAAATAGCATCGTAATACTCTGGGCACAGAGTAAACTATCTGCATCAAACATCAACCATATATTCTAAAGGACAGTACTCGTTATTAAAACCATTGACTAACCAAGGAACATCTGAATCTCTTACTTCTTCCATTCTTTCATGTTTCTTACGCTACATACTTTGCAATCATCCAAGTCCTTTTTTAGATGCATCATATTTACATCTTTTGGGGCTAATATTATTTCATAAATTGATCCATTAGGCAAAGAGCCTCAAAAAATGTCAAAATGAACACACCACTTAAAACAGGAAAAGAGAGAAAGAAAAGACAAGTAGAAAATCGGAGCGAGCTGAGAGCAGCACGGAAGTACTATAACAATAAAACAGATATTTCCATAGTTGCATTTTTACTCTCAGACAGAAGTTAGGAGCTGTATAGGTCCATTATGCTGCGGCAAGAATTCTTAAATAATTTCACATCATTAGCAATTAGCAAAGCACAAAAAAGAAATAAGTGAATCCAGTTTTATATTTCTAAGCTAAAAAGCAAAGCTTAAGCAAATTTAATTCTTCCATGCTACAAAAAAAATGTATACATCATATATGGACAAAAAGTTAATTTCCCAGATAATAGTAATTTGCTCTGCAGCCAGATCTGATTAGCATAGGGCGATACTGGACAAAATTGAGCAAGTACGACAATAGGGGATAAAATGATAAGTATATACCTGCATTGATCGCAATAATGCTCTTAAATCAGCATTTTCTGCCATCAATTCTTGATTTTTTGCCTCATAAGCATCCACCTGAAAGATCACACATCAGTAAACATAATTTCATGGAGGCCATAAATTGTTAATAACTCAATCACTCTTCATACAATCTTTTTATAGAAATCATTGTCTGCCTTCTTCCCGTTCCAAGTCCCACGTTGCCGTCCTTCTTTCTGTGTGCACATATCATAATATCTGTTAGCGGCATTAAATTTAGATTCACTCAGTAGTACAATTGGCACTAGTGCAATTAACACCTGAAGTAAATTCATTATCTCCATTCCTGATCTTGATTCCTTCTTCTTCTCCATTAAGACTTGGTTCAGTCTCTCCTGCAAAAGCAACACAAATTATATTTCCTACTTAAATATACTGCTTTCTCCTCAAATGATCAATAAATAAAAAACTAAACAAGATCCCACCTGCAACTTTATGTACTCCTTTTCCTTCTTCTTCATTTCATGTATTTGTTGAGTTCTCACTTGCTTTTGTAGTATCAAGTAAAAATAATAATTGTCAAGAAATTTATATCATTCCATATTGAAACACAAAACAGAAATCGAACTCTGAACAAGCAAAATATGCCTAACCTGATTACCAATCACCATTCTCTGAAACTCATCCCGCTCTTGCTGTAGCTTCTCAATCTGTGCCTTAAAAGCAGCTGTACTTTTGGCTTCCTAAATCATAAAGCACCACTGTAAGTTTCCTTAATTCGAATAGGAATTAAAACTAACACAACCCAACACACTAAAAAAAAAAAAAGAAGATAGAAATCAAAACCTTTCTGGTAATTGTTGCTATCTCTCTATCTTTAGCTTGCAAGTGTCCATCAAGCCTCTCAACTTTAGCCTCTAATCTTGTTATATCCGACAATAACCTACACAGAACAAAGGCAAAAAACAAAACGAAGGGAAAGGAAGACAATGAATAATGCTCCCAAAATCCATTAATGATGAATAGACATATCCAAAACCAGTACACAACTTAATCTTTCCATACTCATATAAAATTAATTAAAAAACTGAAAGAAAATTATTGGGATCGGACTAAATCAAGCCACAGTTGTCAAAAATGCACTAAACTAAGTTTAAAGTTAATTAAATAGACAAATAAAGATATACTACAATTTATAAGCTTTCATTCCCCAAAAATAACAGAAGCATCCATAAAGGCAAGCAACTTCAAGGCGGAAATAAATTACTAAAATTGAAACATCAATTGGAATTAAAAAGAAAAAGATTACCGTTGTCTTTGCTCATTAGCAGACTCTCTAAAGTCAATGTCGCGCTGCCTCTGCTGCAGCAATGAATAAATGCAATTGCAAGTCCTCGCAATCGAAACCTATCAATCACATAAAACAAAAAATCCTTTACTCTCGATCACAAAAAAATTTTAAAAATCATTTCTTAAAAAGGAAAAGAAAAAAGGAACGTACCGGATCATTGGAAAACAGATCGAGAGAAGCAGGAAAGCCGAAGGTAACGAGCGTCTGGTTCAAGTACTTTGAACAGTGGTCCAAGTTTCCAGTATCGGCAAATGTATACTCTCTGAAACACAGAAAAACTACATTTAAAAAGAAAGTTGTAAAAAAAGAAAGAAGTTTTGATAGAAATATGAACTGACCCGATAGATAAGGTGGAGTGAGGAGGCGGCTGTGACAACCAACAAAAAAAAAAAAAGTTAGTTACAGGAAAGAGAGAGAAACGAAGTGTTCGATTTTATTTTAGGGTTTGAGAAAAAATTGATTACTCTGAGATCCAAGTCTGCATCAGTCGCTGGCATTGCGCGCGAGAGAGAGAAAGCACAGTGGATATCTGTGAGTCTCCTTTGTCTGAGTAGCGAGTGAGGGAGGAGATAGAATAGATCTAAAAAGCCCTTAAAGCGGTGGACAAATTTGAAAATTGAAATTAGTTAAAACTGGAGACTTTCTTTGGACTTTTTTCGGGGTTTCAACAAGCTTCGTGACCTCCGTATTTCAATTGAAACTTGGCCAACCACTAATCTGGCGTGGTAGTATAGAATAAGTTCTTGTGTTTTGATACGTGGCACTTGATGATTGGTAAAAGAGTGTTAAAATTGGCGCCGGATGTCACGAAAAGCGTGCGGGAGTGGGCACGCAACGTTACGCTTTTTCCTTCGATAAAAGTTCCAAATCTACAGTAGTATCGAAAAAAGGCTGGTCAAAGATTCATGTCACTGCATTCTCATTTTTAGACCCGCTAGTGGTTTGGTTGGATAGAGTTTGGTTTAATATTTTAGGATTTTAAGTAAATTCAAATTTTATTGGCTTTAATTTTTTAAATTTAATTTTTTATTTAAATTTGCTTTTATATGTAATAATAAAGTTTAATTTTTCTTAAAGTATTGGTATTTAAAATGAAAAAAAGTTTTTTTATTTTTTATAAATTATTAATTTAATTAATTTTAATTAAATTTATAAATTATTTGAATTTGAATTTAATTTAATTTTGTTATATGTAATTTAAAATTGAATCATTGTTTCGTATAAAAGAAATGAGCTTTATCATATTATAAGTAATAAAGTAAATAAATCATATTCATTACAAATAAAAGCAAATGAATTTTGTTTTATTATGATAAAAATATTTTTTTAATTTTTTAGTCAAATTAAGTCGAGCTTAAGCCTTAAATAGTAAAACGCAAGCCTAATCTTATTTTTTGATCGAGTTTCTTTTATTTATTCAAACTCATTTAATAGGTTTAATGTTCATATTCAAACTCTTCAAAATTTTGAAAGAGCTTTCAAGTTCAGACGACCACTTAGCCCATAAGTAGGTTTACTCATTTCCCTAATTTGTTGATATAAAAGATGATTTTTTGGATAATATTTAATATATTATAAGTTTTTTAATTTCATAAATAGAATTAAAAATTAATATAATATTTCATTTTTTAATTAATTTTTTATTTTTTAACTTAATCATATCATATATAACATTAAGAAATTATCAAATATACTTTAATTTCACGAGTAGGATTAATATAGTGACACATGTGCTTTATATATTTAAAAAAAATTAATTTAAAAAAGAAATACAATATTTTATCATCATTTTAATCCTACTTGTAGAGTTAAAAACTCTACTATCAATATATCAAATAATCTTTTTATAATATTAAATTATAGGATACATATTTAACAAATAAAATTTACTGAAGTGGACGCTTATGTATATAATTTTGTAGAAAAATTTTTAAAATTTTTTGTATAATAATACATAAGATATTTATTAATTTTAGATTATATATCAAAAATATATATTTAAAAAATTATTTAATTATCCAAAACTTTCAAATTTTAAATAGAAGACCAATTCATATATAAAATAAAATTTTTTTAATGTAATTGTTGTTCCAATTTTGACTATACTTTTTTACAATAAGTTTTTATTTTAAATTTTTAAGTTCTGGTTTCACATTATCAACATTTTTTGGCCAATTTAAATTTAAAATAATTAAATAAATAAAATTATATATTTAAAATAAAAATAAATTATAATATAAATTTAAATTTTTAAAAATTAATCTTATTCAATTCAATTGTTATTAGTTACGTAGATATATCTATTTTTTTAATTTTAAAATTTTAAAATTTCATATTTTTACTTGCATTGATTTTTTTTATATTCATTTATTCTTTTTAAACTTTTTAAAATTTAAAAAGATAAATATCACTTATTATATTTTTTAAATTCAAAAAATATTTATCAATATGAAAATTATCTATACTCTTTAATTGTCATGCAATAAACTATAAATAATATGTGCTACGTCATTATTAATTTTTTAATTTACAACTTTTATTTGAAAGATGTTCTATTACTTTTATAATTTTATTCTTATAAAAATTAATATTTATTTCAATTCATTTTTCTTTTAACACTTGCTTATTAATTTTTCTTTCATAGTTTACAAGTTTTGATAAATTATCATAGAGTGATGGTATGTTCATAGATATTTATTAAAATTCTTTTGTTTTCCAAAAAAGTTTATATTAAAATATAACTTATTAGGATATCTTTTTTCTTAAAATTGTAAATTTTTTTATTCCTGGTGACTTTTTCCTAATTTGAACTTATTATTAAGAATTTTTTTACTTTTCACATTTTTCATATATATTAAAAATAATTAGTTTTGTTATGAATTAGTTCTTGAAATCATACAATATGATTCTAATAAAATAATTACTATCATTTCTAGAAGAAAAATACTCATTTTATTGCTTGTTTTGAATAATTGTTCTGAGTCAACTCATGAGATACCAATATAGAAATATTATTTTTCTTCTTCTATTTTAAGATAGATGACTAAAGAGATATTTAATTTGATTGTATTATATATCATCACCTTTGGTTTAAATTTATAGTTATATACTTTCAATATTTTAAAAAATATTATAAAATAATTCGTAAATCAAACGTTTTGGTTTTCCATTATATATATATATATATATTTTTTTTTTTAATTTTTATACTTCACATATTTACTTAATCACTTTAGATAATTCATAATTCATGAATCAAATACTTTAAAATTTTTTTCATTTTATATCATAAATCAAATAGATTATACATATATATATATATGCATTTTCAAAATAAAAACTTTAGGATCAAAATATGATAAATTATTTTTATATTTTTTATTAAGGTAATATAAAAATTAAAATAAATTATAAAATTAAAATTATAAAATATAATAAAAATCTGTGCATCTCGCAGCTTAAAAAGTTAGTTTTTTATTATTTTAATGTACGTTTAAGGATAATCCAAAATTTACGTTTAAGGATAATCCAATTCTCCATTGAGCTACTCTCTCAAACACCATACCCAATAAAAAAAAAAAAAGACAAATGATCGATCCTATCTATCAGGTTTATTGGGAGTCATTTTCATTCCTCTCACCTCTCCAAAGTTTTTCTTCGTTTTGGATGTCAATAGCTATTGACTACTGCTTAAGAATACCCGAATTTCAAGAAGAATTGGTAGGTATTCTAATAATTTAGTTTATAAAGTTTACAAAATTTATTAATTGTGGATGAAATAATTTTTTACTTAAACATAGTTTTTTTATTGGATTTACTAGCATAATTCAAAAGCCTAAAATTTTTTAATGATTTTTAGTTATATATATATATTACTATAAAGCTTTTTAATTAATATTAATATAGAGTAATAAAAGAAATCATTTGCGATTGAATAATTAAATGGTGCGAGACTAAATAACTTTATATATTTATGCTTTAATGAAAGTAAGTTCACATAAAAAAAATTTCAATCTCTGAATTTTTTTAATATACTTCTTTCAACAAATGCATGAGAAGTGGAATTTCCTGGAAATTTTATAATGTTTTTAACTTTATTTATATCCATTCGTAACCCAAAAAAAAAATTTCTAATGGCTTATTATTTTATATTTTAGTGGTGAAATTTTAAAATTTTAAAAACAAAATTAAAAGATTTTTTTTATGTTTTTTGTTATTATTTTTTAAATATATTTTAATATGGTGCCAACCCTTTAATCTTTTTGATAAAGTTTAAAAACTCCTCCAACAATATATTAAGCATATTTGCAACAACATTTTTTTTTGTCTTTTCCACTATCAACTAGCTAGAGCATCCAGTAGCTTTTGATCTTTATATATATCTTGAATCTCAAAACTCAAAGGCAATAAGTATGATTAAAATTAATTTGATATTGATCTCTTTTTTTGTCATAATTAAAATTATCAAAATTTAAATTTTAAAATTAAAAGTTTAATACTTTATTAATAAATCACAAGCAGTTAGCATATTGATTTTCTAATTATAGAGTATTTCTTGCCCTCTGATTTCACATGTCGTGCTTAATAATTCATCCTAGGCAGCTGGCGGGACACTTGAAAGTGAATATCTCTTTCCATAGTGAAAAAAAAAAAAAATTAACACATGGTCTGCTAGGAAGGAATCTCAATCAGCATTTGCTGCTCGGATTATTCCACAAAATTGATCTCTTCACATGACTTTAGATTTGGCTGATCATTATGAGGCTATTCCTACCACTCCTAACCTTAGTCATTGCTTTCAAGCGAAGGTAGCTTACCATTGTTGACATCTCTCACTACCCCGGCTTCTTTCCTTCTCATAATACCAATGGTTACAGTGGTATGATGATGCAAACAGAAATTAAAGATTTTTTTACTATATATATACATATATCAATATGCATAAAGATAAAGTATGTGATACGAATAACTGACATATGATATGGCATGCTAGAACAGGATAACAACATTGGAAGGAGGAAGCAAAATTCTTTAGCAAGGAAAGGAAACATCAGTTGGGTTGCTTCTAAAATCCGGATCATCCATCTGGCTATGAGTGTACGAGGAATGAGATTATTTTTTTACAATACGATGAGGTTAATATATGGGGTCACGTTTTCTTATCTCATGGACTTGGTTGGGTAGAAATGATAAAAAGAGATAATTATGAAAATTTATTAAAATAATGGTTAGGTGGCGCCTAATATGCATCTTCAAGCCTAATCACAAAAGTTTCAAGAGTAAAAATTCAAATTCAAGGATTATTCTATTTAGAAATGGAAAAGTATGCCCTGTAGGTGAAAATTTAAACTCTACAAAAGAGTTTTTTTTTACAAGATTACCATATGTAGATTAAGTTCCAATTAAAAAAATTAATCAATTAATACAATCACATATGTGTGAAGTTTAAAAATTTCATTATCGGTTTATAAAATAATTAGCTGGATCTGTGCAATTCACATGAGAGTTTTATCTCTTTAAATATTTATAAACATATAAAATTTAGTATTTTATGCACACCAATATTTAAATTTTTAAAATTTATTTATAACACACTTAAATTCAGATATTGAAATGACATATCATAAAAAAATAAATTTGTTTAAATATATATGGTAAATAGTATTAAATCATAAAATAAAAAATACATGATAAATATAAATAAAATTTGCATCTATACATATATATTTATATCACTAATAAAAACAAATTATGTTCATTTTAAAAAGTATGAAATTATTGTTATGCAGTTTTTTATAAAAATAAATTTTGGGATTTTATTTATTTTAAATTAATTAAAATTTAACTTTTATTTTAAATCAAATAAGAGACTTTCATTGCTAATAACTTGCATTACAATCAGTAATGATAATATCTGTAATACTTATATGAGAATCCTTCTATCTGAATTACATTAGTAATGCAGAGTTCAAATAGTGTTAACGCACCAATTTAATTGGTTTCTTACCTAACATGCTCCATAGAACAGAAAATGGAATCTCTTTCTCTTGAGCCTTGCTTCATCCATATGATTATCTATCATTGATAGGTATGTTGAAATCAGTCGGATCAAATTTATCATATCCTTCAAACACTTTGTAAACCCCATCTTCTTTAGCAAAGTCAAGAGCTTTTAGCAGCAAAAGCCTCTACTATAGTAGGATTTGTCATCCCTTTAATGCATAACTTAGAGCACCAACAACCACCTATCCTTATCTCTGGTAAGTGCACTAATACCACCAACTGCATCTGTCACATGAATATTTTTATTAAAATTAATTTTAATAAAATTTAATTATTACTTATTTCATTAAATAAAAACCTTAATTAAAGATTAGATCAAAGTAAAATAAAGAAGAATAACTAAAGAAGAGAACAAATGAATCGAAAGTTTAAAAATTTTTATTAGCATTTGCTGATGTGTTATACAAATTTTACCACTAAACTTTGACTTGTAGAAGAGTTTTCACGTGTAAAGCAAAATTTTAAAGGATTGTAGCTTGTAGATTGTTGTAGGTTTGTAGCTTTTCTTCTCTCTTGTTTGAGCTAAAATCCAGACTACCCACTTGCTTCTCCGGGATCTTCCTTTTTCTTTTCTTTGGCAGAAGCTTTGCAGTTTTTCTTTTCAGAATTTTCTTTGCTGTCGCTTACTTTTTTCTTTTCTAGTTTTTCAAGTTTTTACTGATTTTTCCCTCTTTCCTTCTTCAGTATAGAAGAGTCTTAAAGAGTTTGATTTTTTTTGTCAGTTAATGATTTGATTTTTCAAATTTTTAACCAAATCGTATCACATGATAACAATTTAAGAAATATTTATTTTTCAATTTAATTTAATTAAATGAAATGAATTAAATTTATTTAGCCAACTTTCTAAAGATTATTTAATCAAAATTATATATAATACATATATAAGAAATAGTATTATCATACTTAAATTTTAAGAGAATATTTGGTAAGAAAAAAATTGAATTAAAAGATAATTTGTGAATTTTAAATTAAGAATGATAGATTTGATATTTCATTATATTTTAATTATAAGTTATTTCAAGACATAAATAATTAATAATATATATGATTCGGTCTTTACTTAAATTTTAAAAGATTTGAATAATTAAATAAATTTTTAAAATTTATTTGTTTGATAAATAGCATAAAATTAAAAATGATCTTACATGTTCATTTTTTAATTATTTTGAATAATATACAATTGCTTTTAGATATATCTAGATAAAAACATATTTAAATTTAAATCAATATTTACATATTTTGAATATTTAATATGATTTAGTGATATAATTTGAAAGTTTTTTATATTCAATTATTTTGAATAATATTTAATTAGTATTATCTTGCATGTTATTTAAAGAAATCTTTCATGTAAACGTTTACGTGAGAGTATTTATTAGGTATTTATATATTTTGTAATATAATATCTATGATTAATATTTAAAAAATTTTATTGAGATATAATTTTCCTTTACCTTTAACTTTCATTTTTTTTATCATATATAAATATTAGTTTCAATTTTTTTATGAAAATATTAATTTCATGTTACTTTTTTTTTTTTTTGTGAAAAATAGGATGATGACAAAAAAAGTACCTAAAATGTAAAATTTAAATGATTGTTTGAAAATCATATGTAAATTTCATAGCTTAATAATGAAATTATTTATTCACTTTCAATTTTTTTCAAAATCTGATTTCTTTAAAAAATATTAGAGCTTATCTATAGAATATTTTTCTTTTTAAGAGCAAAAATCCTAATCAAGTAAAGTACATAGAATTCAAATCTAAAAATACAAAAATATATTAAGACAAATAAATTTTTTAATATCAATTGAACTTACATTTTCAAATTAATCACATAAAAGTTTATTTCCACAAAAAGAATGGTATCACAATTTTACTGAGTCTAAGAAATATAATTTTTCTTTAAAACAACAATTAAACTTGCATTTATGTTTAAATAAAATGATGTTTAGAGCTAACTTTTGATTTAAGAAGTAAAAAAGAAGAAGAATTTAAACAATTTTATTTTGAAAAATACACTTAAAATTTTTATCATGTTAAAACAATTATCAATTTAAAGTTAGCACTCTAATATATATTAAAAATTTATTTTAATTGCATTAATAATATTAAAAATTATTAAATGCTAGTTAGTATAGTTTTTTTTTTTTTAATTTCACCAATGAGATTAATAAAATGACATATTTCTTTTAGGATAAATTTATAAAATAAAAATTAATTAAAAAAACATATGTCACCATAATAACTTCAATTATGAAATTAAAAAAAAAATGTATCAAATAATTTCTCTTATAATATTTATCTTGTAATATATATATTTATATATATTTATAACTTCAACAAAACAAAACAAAAAAATGAAAGCAAAAAAAAAAAAAACTACATTGCGCATCAAATGAAAATAGATATAATATCATAATTAAAGATTTACTAATGAATTGGGTGGTTCCACAAGTTCCTCTTGGATTTGGCCCAACTTAAGTGAGTTGGGACAAAAATTTTCAAGTTTAGACAAGTTTCAATTCGGGAAAATATTTTATCATAAAATAATTTTTTATTTAAAATTAATTTAAAATATTAATATACAAATATTTGTTTAATATTCAAATATTTGTTTAATATTTTAATTATAAATTTAAATAAAATAAATTTAAATGGGCTTAAGTGAGCCGATCAAACCAAACCTCGCGCAAACCGAGTTGAACGGACGTGATGCAGTCCGGTTAGTGGACATCTCTACTCTAATCGTGTGATTTTAATATGAGATTTCTAATTAATTGATTTTTAAAAGATAGAACTTCGATTCCCGCTTTCTCTCCTCTTTTCTTTCCTCTTTGGTTCTTTCCTTCTTCACTGTCCAAAACCCATAAAACCTCAGTCTTGAAGCAGCTGATCAGTTGCCGCGGAAGCCAAAACCCAACAGCTCTATCCCAGGACCTGGGAGAATTACAACATTGTTTTTTTCAGAAATTTTCGTCTTAAAAGAGGTAAATGTGCTGATTTTAAGCTACCCATTTAGAGTAATGTGAAGAAGAACAAAAAACTTTGCATTACATGTCAGCAAAAACCTGCAATCTGTTTCTAAAACCCAATTATAAGTTTTCTCATCTGGGTATTATTCCAAGAGCAATCAATCAGAATCTGAAAACGAATGAGAGAGATTACTCATACCATTTGACCTCGATGACCTTCGAAAATTATTCAATAAGAATACTTCTTATCAGCTTTGTAAATTACTTGAATTGCCACTTGATGTTCCTACATCTTTAAAGTTGTTTCAATGGGCAGATTCCCAGAAAGGCTATTTCCATACATTTGATGTGTATTATGTTCTTATTGATAAACTTGGGGCAGCTATGGAATTTAAGGTCATAGATAGGTTATTGATGCAAATGAAAGAAGAATGGGTTGGTTTTAAAGAATCCCTTTTCATTTTGATGATGAAATATTATGGAACGGCCGGTTTTCCTGGTCAGGCTATTAAGTTGTTATTGGATATAAAGAGTATTTATCCTTGTGAACCAACATTTAGGTCTTATAATGTTGTCTTAAGCATTCTGGTGGCTGGGAATTGTCATAAAGTGATGCCGAATGTTTTTTATGACATGTTGAATCAGGGGATTTCTCCTACTGTTTCAACATTTGGTTTGGTAATGAAAGCCCTTTGTATGGTTAATGAAGTGGATTCTGCATGCTCACCGCTTAGGGATATGATGAAACATGGATGTGTGCAAAATTCAGTGGTTTACAATACTTTGATACATGTATTGTCAAAGAGCAACAGAGTTAATGAGGCAATGAAACTTTTGGAGGGAACGTTTCTGATGGGTTGCCCTCCTGATGTTCAGACTTTTAATGATGTTATCCGTGTCCTCTGCAAGTTTGACTGTATCCATGAGGCAGTGAAAATGATTGATCGGATGCTTCTCTGGGGCTTCATCCTTGATGCTTTGACTTATGGGTTCTTAATGCAAGGGTTATGTGAAACAGGTCAAGTCGATGAAGCAAGGGCATTATTAAACAAAGTTCCCAGCCCCAATGTTGTTCTCTTCAATAACTTGATAAATGGATATGTGGCAGGCAGATGGTTTGATGAAGCTATTATATGTATGATGTCATGTTAAGTGTTGGCTGTAAGCCTGATGTTTTGACATTTAACATTCTGATTCACGGACTTTGCAAGAAAGGGTGTCTAAGGTCAGCTTTTGAATTGATTAATGAGATGGAAGGTAAGGGATGTAAGCCCAATGTGATAACATACTCAATTTTGATTGATGGGTTATGCAAGGTCAATCAAATGGAAGCGGCATTGGGACTCTATCACAATATGTTTGTTGAGGGTGTAGTTGCCAGCAAAGTAACATACAATGCACTGATTCATGCTTTTCTGAGGTGGGTTGAGATCCGAGAAGCATTTAAGCTTGTAAATGAAATGTTATTTAGAGGATGCCCCCTTGATGAGATCACTTACAATGGCCTGATAAAGGAACTTTGCCGAGCTGGGGCAATCGATAAAGGCCTAGGGTTGTTTGAAGAATGACAAGGGAGGGAGTTGTTCCAAGTAATATTTCTTGTAATATATTAATAGATGGCTTTTGTAAGGCTGGGAAAGTACATAATGCAATTGAGTTTCTAAGAGAAATGATTCATCTTGGTTTGATGCCAGATGTAGTAACCTATAATAGTCTGATAAATGGTCTATGCAAAGCTAGACGCATAAGGGAGGCTTTGAGTCTGTTTGACAAATTACAAGTTGAAGGAATTTATCCTGATGCTATTACACATAATACTTTGATTAGTTGGCACTGCAAAGAGGGCATGTTTGATGAGGCCTGTTTACTTCTATGTAGAGGTGTGGGGTATGGCTTCGTTCCCAATGATGTGACTTGGTTTATATTGGTCAACAACTGTGTCAAAGACAGTCAAAAGGAGAGTTTTTCAGCTCCATTTAATGTCTAGAAAGAAATTTATGCTTTTGAAAGATGGTGTCTTGTTTTGCCTTTAAAAAGTCAGAAAGAGTTCAAGTTGATTCAGCCAATGTCGATATTTTTTTCCCTCCATTTGGATAAATGGGCGTATGGTATTTCCTGATGGCTCTTATAGGGTTTAATTTGTCAACTGCCATTGGTTTGAAAGGGAATGCTCTGAAAGAAATCAATTGGTTATATGTTGAAGCCTTGCAGTTTGTTATGAAGGTACTTTTAACTAATCTCCAGTGCAGGGAATTGGGCTCTCTGTAGCTTGATGTTGTTGTTAACCATTTAAATTACTTTACATGAACCTTAGAAGCAGATGTGTGACTTGATCTATTTTGGGATTGGGTGACTGCCACTTTTCTAATAGTTGCACCTTCATGGTGTTTGTCAAGCCTTAAATTGTTTCATTCTGTCAGTTTTCTTTTTTAAAACTCTTGGGTTTTGAAGAAGGATCTGTTATTCTGTTATCTTGCAAATACTGACAATACTTCATGAATTAAATAATATTTTTGTTACTGTTTTAAGAATATTCTCAGATGCAACCTAGTTAACTGCGTTGAACTGATTGGGTCGAAATTTAAGAGCCTGTACCGATATGGTTGTTGTGTTGATTGTCAGTCAAATTTAACTAGAAGAATTGTGTAAATAGAGCTTTCCTGTATGATAATAGTGTTTGTGCTGGCTTAAGTTATGCTGGCCATAGATTTACACCACATGAAATCATTGGGTTGGTTACAAAAGCAGTTTTATCTTTTTTGTTTCTTGGGTCATTGTTTCATTATATGATTTTCTGCTTAAATGTAAGTCATACTCAGTTAGTGAACTTGCTAAATCTTTGTTGATTTCTAATCTCTATGCTGTTCCTAGGTTACTGAAAGTTCTGTTTCCATTTTTATGAATAGAAAGCGGTCTCAACTAGGACATGCCATTACATGTGTTCTTCTTATGTTGATGGCATGCTCCAGGATGGGTTTTATTTGGACGTGTATGGTGACTTTGGAATGGGACGTGTAGAAATATGTTCTGACCAACACACCATTACATGAGAGGAGCAGGTAGTGTCTCTTTGCAATCTGTGATCGTATGTTTAATGTTTTCTGGTGTCTTTTGCATTGTCTAAAGTAGAGCTAATTATAACTGTTTGTTTAACTTGTATGCAACTGCTTGTACAAACGTTTTGATCACATCTGATTAGCTCCTTCTAACTGTCTTTGCTCCCTGCATTAAAATATTTTGAAATGCTCGGTAATGTTTCAGTTATATTCCATTTTTTTACCTGCTACAATTCTTAGAATTGATCTTATATAGTTCAAAGTTTTTTTTGTATGTTAATTTTCTCTCATATGCTATAGTATTATTTTGTGGCAGGATTCTTGTTCTGTTCTGAGCATTAGGTTTGGGATTGTAGCTCAAGGTAATAGCCTCCTAGCTTGGGAAATTGTTCCAATGCGGTTTTGATTTCAATCTAAACTTTGGGGTATACTGTCAACATAATTTACACAAAATTTTGCATGTATATTGAAGTTTCTGGAGGAATAGAGCAGCCATCCACAGTTGTAGATAAGGATGAAAGTTGAGGAAGGGGGGAAGGATAAATTTGGGGTCTTATTTTCCATATTGCATCTGTTTCGTTTACTGTGTTTTAACATTTGCTTGTCCTTGAGTAAATATCTATCGAACAGAATGGTCAGCATTTTGATGATGAGACCATTTTGTGATCCATCTCCTGTTGAAAATAATAATAAGAAGAAGATGAAGAAGAAACTATATCAGTGAAGTTGGATCCAACACCAACTGTGGCATAAAATTAGTGAGAAGACTAGTAGATGCATTGGCTTCATTGTTTTTCGCATTTGATCTGTTTCCTGGTGCATGCATTCCCCTTCATGTCATTGTAGATTTTCCTTGTAACCCACTCCTTTTCTTCAATACTTCCTTTCTCTATACAAGGTAGAAACTGGTTCCATCCAAATAATTCTCTATATGAAAAATATAATTCTGTAATTTCTCTGCTATTTATAGTTTTATCTAAATATAAGGCCCGTCATTTTTTTAATTTTTATCATTATCAAAATCTTTTGGATACAGCAGTCCATATATAGCTGGTTTAATTCCTAAATAATACCAAACATTAAAGCTTTTTTTTTTTTGCCCACACCAATTGTTCAAGCTTTAGTCCATGTTGGTATATTTCATGCTTAGGTGCTGATTTTCCTTTCTCATTTTATTCCCATCTTTTGTAGTTTGATGCTGCAAATTTGAGGAAGCTTAGATCGAGCTTTAAGGGAGATGGTGAATCTGTTACTACTGGCAATGCTTCAAGCATAAGGTCCTCTCTCAATCAACAGTCAAAACCCCCACCCCCCACCCCGCCCCTCCCCCCAACAAAAAAAAAATTCTTTTACTCCTAATTTCCTCCTCTTCTTAATCAATTTATGAGATACTTGCAGTGTATTAGGAATTTGATTGCAGTTGCGTTCTACTTCTATGTTGTTTCCTCTCTTCAGCCGGCGGTCAATAAGAAGGGAGGCCATGCATCTGTTTATCTCCTCTTCTTTTCATTTATAATTTTAGAGCCCGGTCGGATGCCACCGCCTAGTGCGGTAGAATACAACTCCTGTTTAGGGTTAATTGCATTGTGGGTGTAAATTTGAATAGTATCCGCGGTGCAATTGACCAATTAGCCTTCAGTTTGTGACTGGAACAAGGGTCCAGTGAACAACTAAACTTTACACTTCACTGCATTCGTGTAAAAATAAAAAATAAAAATATTTTTCAATTATGGTAAAAAATTACTTTTCGCAGAACAGTTGACTGCCATATTTATTCTCACTGCCGACGTTATATTTATATCAAAATACATTTTCATAGTTAATTTTAATTTCACTGTCATAATAATACATAATTTCATTGTCATCGTTATTTTTAATTTTATCAAAACTAATTTTATAATCCATTCAAATGGTACCTTCGACCAACAATAAATTTTCATCCTAATGATTGATATAATAAAGGCTCCTATGGACATGTAGTTCTAATCTTGGCAATTTGGGTATTTTTGTTACGTCTTATTATTATGTTTAACATGTGTAATGATATAAATTATTAAAATAAATATATAATATAAATTATAAAATGTGATTAAATTTTAAAATAAATATATCACATTTATTATATGTATTACATATGATATAATAAAATTAACATATATATAATTAATCTATTTAAACACGATAAATAACATGAATAGTTACAATTAACATAAATATATATGAGTAGACACAATTAAACATGATTAATATAAATATATGCAAATAGACACAATAACATAAATAATAAAGATGATGCAATTAAATTAACAAACAACTACTCGTTTACAAGTTACAATTAGAAGTAGAAGTAAGACTAAGTAGTAAAATAATAAAAGACATTGAACACTAAGGGGAAGCTTATTATACATTTTAATTTTAAATGTATAAAATTTTTTGTCAAGTGGTTTAAAATAAAATATTTAAAATAGATTATGTATGTTTATGATAATAATTTATAAGTTCTATTTAAATAATCTCATATTATATGATATAAAATAAATTATATATATTTTTTATCATTATACAAATTATTTAGACTAATGTTGTTTTTAATTTCAAATTTATAATCTATTATCTTGACTCTTATGATTGAAAATAATATCTTATCATGATTCATGTACTTAAGATGATTATATAGTTTTTATCATTATACATGTTATTTTTTCATATAAAGGAGGTAGTAGCCTGATATAAAGAAAAGATGTTGAAAGTATCGAGATTTAAATATTAGATATGCTAAATATTCTCTCAAAAGTATAATAATAAAATAATATCTTATTATATATTCATGCAATTTGAATTAACTTGATTAATGACCATAATATTGAAAGTTACTTGTTATTAACAATTAAGTATATAGTCATTCTCAATTCTTTTTTAAAATAAAAAACTGTTTTTAATTTTATTATAAAAAGTTACAAAGAACAATATATATCTAATATGTTAAAATTTATATATTATATAAATATAACTAATATAAAAAATACTTGCATATTGCATTTAACATATACATATATTTAATATATATATATATATTACTAATATAAAAATCATAAATATATTTAACTATATTTGTTTTTTAACACTAATAAATCCAAAATGATGAGTTACTAAGGATCAAAGATTAAAGCATAAATTACTAAACAATGACTTATTGTGCTAATATAAAAATGTATTAAATATGTATATGTATGACACAATTTAATTAAATGTATTGTTTATATTGTGTAATGTGTTAAACATATATTTATGTGATATATTATTTAAACATGTATTTCATGTTTTATATGTGTTTAGTTATGCCATCATGTGTAAGACACAAATAATATCGTGTTTAAATTCATGCCACACGAATAAACATCAAACACACATTTTAAAATTTACATAATTTTTTATATTATTTTTATATTGTGTTACTGCATAATATTTAAAAAATTGCCATGTACATGCAGCTCAATGGTAAGCGAAAAATTCGGATTCCAATTTCCCTTACCAAATCCAAAGAAAAAAATGAAGGCCCAAAACCACGGGAGCTACCCAGGCAATAATCCAACTGATCCAACTTAACTATTGATGTTAATTTAGTCAGAAAATTTATAACCGGTATAGATTTGCTTTTATACTCCGTTTTGCTTTAAAAGTTGATACAATGTAAAAGCGAATTATATAACAAAATCTTTTTTGTTTGATTAACAGTGAGCAAATAGTTTAAATGGAGTGTCAATTCAAACACAGTTTAAATGGATGCTTAATTTATGCACCATATTTTCTACTCATTTCATTTTACATGATAGGTGTTCAATCTTGCAAAAAGTTTTGAATTCGATATTCAATTGGTTGGTACGTATATTTGTCAATACTAAATATGATAGTAAAAATATATGAAAACGATACGATTTAAAATTTTATTAGTTGAATTTAGAAAAAAAAAAGTGTTTATTTGGCATGTTTGTATAAATTATGATAAATTATTATATTTTATTCATATTTAATACAAAATAAATAAATATAAATATATGAGTTGACAACAATATTAATATGTTGTCTCTTTATTTAAAGAATTTAAGTTAAAATTTTAATTTCACATCTTCTAAATTAGAAAAAAAAAAACATTAATGTATTAATCCTAACTTGATTAAATGTGGCATCCAACTTTTAATTCATAGAAACGAAGAATGACATGTTATTAAATGTGGCATCCAACTTCTAATTCATAGAAACGACGAATGACATGTTTTTATCTTGATTTTTGTATGTCTCTTAATTTTTACACAATTTCACTATTTGAGTTAGTGTCTTTTATCTCTTGAAATTGACTCATCTACTCATATTTTATTATATTCATAATAATTGATGAATACTTGTGGAACGCCCCCTTTATTTGCCAAGAAGTACTGTCCCATTCAATTTTGTATACAAGTAGAAGTATTTGAGGATTTATAGATAGGAAACATGCATAAGGTGATGCTATTTTCACCAAAATTTGAAGGTTGACTTTTTTTCATCACCTAAATCTCTTTCTACCTTTTCATATAAAATAAGAAAAAGAAAAAGATGAATAATTTTCATAAGCTATGGAAAACTTTAAAATTTGATATAAATCATCAATCTTTTATTTATTGCTTTTATTGCGTAGAATCGAAAATAGAACTTTTATTTTATCATGAGTATATCCTTAAATATAAAAATGAGTGAATAAAGTATAATTTTCAAAATTATAAAATTAGCATTTTCCAAAGTATTTATCACCTAATTCATTCAAATAAATTCAAGTATTTTATATAAAATACATCGAAAAGATTTTAATGAAATACGAAATGAGTGAATTTTATCCATGATTCTTATGCCTCATTTGGTTTTGACTGCACTTTTAGTGTGTTGCGCTTAACTTTTTTTTTCCACTTTCACCATTATTTGTATTTGGGTAATATCAGTTGTATTGCATTTGAGTGTGTGGATTGTGCCGACACATCAGTTGAAGATTGGATTTTTACAGATTCAATGGATAACTAGTGTCCCAATAGGTTTTTTTTATCTTCATTTTTCTTTTCATTCCTATCATGCCCATTTATGAGTTTTTATTTACAAAAAACCTAAAATTTGTTTCTTTTCTTCACTTCTTTTTCTTTCTTCCCGTTTTCATCACAATCCCAAATACCTAGCCCTAAACTATCTCTTCTTCCATATTGTCGTCTCTTCCTCTTGTCACCTATTCTATTTTGTTGTCTCCTTCAACTTTTGTCGAAGCTATCGCTGGTTTGAACTATTCAATGAATGGGGTTGTAAGCATTGAAAGGTATGTTTTCTTTATTTTTTATCCAAAATCAAGATTGATTTGGATTTGTCTATTTAATTCTTATTTGATTTGTTAAAAAGTTAAGATTTAAACGCAAAATACTAGCAACAACTTTGTATTTTTTATTAATGTCATCGGATGAACAAGTATCAATCTAGTGGGTGGGTGTTTAATTGGTCAAGGATTATTTGCTTTGGAAAATTGGAAGTCTTGAACTTTAGCAAAATTTGGATCTAACAAGACAAGATTTGATGACTTTTACATGACTATAGATGTTGTATTTGAATTGGGTTATATTCATTGTTGAACTGGCTTGTATGTAATGCACACTTGCTTCTCATGAAAATATTCTTGAAAAATATTCATTTGGTTTGCAGTAATTATTTAAGTTTTATTACTAAAAAGTTGTATTAAAATTTTATTGTAGCCTTTAGCTTTTTAAATGTATGGGTTGTAAACATGTGATATGGTATTTTGTAGAAAAAAATGGTGTAACCTTTTTAGTGTTTAGTCTCTTTGGTATCTTTGAGGTGGTGTTTTATTAGTTTTATTTTGAACTTGCAAAGAACTATGTTATTTGCTTTACTAGCTTTTAGTTAGTTTTTAATCTTTTGATTAATTAATAAACTTCTTTAACTTAGAAGAAAAAAAAAGAAAAAAGCTAAAGACCATACCATATACTACTTAATTTTTAACATAGTGACACCATGGATGGTGATAAAATGTTTTAGCTGAAGCCTATTTTTTTTTCATTATTTTTGGTGAAAATGAAAGTGAAGATTTTCACCTTTCAATTTGACGAGTCAAATATATGGTGAAATATAAACCACCTTAGTGTTCCATAAAATGGTGGTTTTGTTAAATTCTAATAACCTTTAGATTCTATTATAAAATTAGACATATGTTTTATTAAAGAAAAATGTCTTTTTTCATTTATGTATATCAGCACCATAACATTCATAACAAATTGTGCTAATTGATGTGATAGTTAGTTGAAATTCATATTGATAGTTATCTTTAGAATTTTGAAAACAACTCCATTTGAAAATTATGTAAGAAAATAATGATTATAGAGTATTTAAGAATAAAAAAATTGAGCAACAGTTGAATGAATTGATGTGGTAAATGTTTGGTGACATTATAGCTATTGAAGAGCATTATGGGCATTTTCATCAGAAGTTCTTCCAGATGGAGCTTCCGGGGAGGATGTTACACCTATTAAGGGGTTTGGGATTTATATGAACACTACACTTGATGATGAAATAGATGTAAATGCTTCTCTTGAAACTTATAATCGAGGTAAGTGAGTTGTTGGAATTATACAAAATAAAAGTAAAAAACCAACTCCAATGAAAATAATAGTAAGAAAAGACATTGACTACTCAAATTGAAAAATTGTGTAATGGTATTCGTAACCAAAGGAGATCGGTAAATGAAATTGTCTTTCCTTGCTCCTAATATCTTTTTTCAAATGCAATGGATGCATTGAGGGCTATCGAAAAATAAATTATAAAAAAGAGTTATCTACATTTTTTTGCCACCAAAATATTTCAAGTTTCAGTAAAACAGGAGGTTTTCTTGAATTTAGATACGGATCTTAAGGCTTGGTGGCTTTAGTGTGAGTATGATGAACAAAATGCTATTGTACGCTTTTTTTCCTTGCTAGCAACGTCATGTGGCTTTCAACCATTCCAACAAACACCTCCACCACCACCTCTATCAAGTTCTTATAGGTCATTGATGTGAAATAAAAGTAAGTGATTATATTTTTTGGTTTAGGAATTGTCAAAATATAGTATTATGATATTTTGAGTTGTTGTTAATATATGTATGTACAGGTAGGTTGTATGTTTCTTTTGATGTATGGTCATTTTAGCTTAAACCCAAATGAAACATTGTATTATGCTTTTGTTAAGGTGCCTTATATTATATTTTAGTGTATATATGTAATGTTATGATGCAATGTCATAAAATGTGAATATGTTTTTTTTTTTCAAGTTATGGATGACTTTAATAATTTATATGAGAATTTTGTGATGAATCATGGTAATGTTGAAGTAAATGAAGATAATCAATAGAGAATAGCCACAATTGTTACACAAGTTGAGCAGAATAATTATTATGATGTGAAAGATAATGCAATTAGTAGCATAGTAGTGCATTATAAAACTTATTTTGCTAAATATCCATGTATGAATTCAAATTATAATGAAGAAAAATGGGTCCCAGAGATATTAAATAAGCATGATAATTGTTGGATGAATAGTTTTAGGATGCCAAATAATATATTTTATCATTTGTTACATGATTGGCAATCAAGTTATGGTTTAAATAAAGGGAATGTCTATGTATCGGAGAAATTAGCATTATCATTATACATTCTTGGACATAGGCAAACAAATTTTAAGCAAAAGAGCAATTTCAATAATCTATCATACTATTAATCGAATTTTTCTAATATAGTGAATATATATGCTTAAATGGGAATAGACACGATTAAACCAATTGAAGGTCAATTTACGGAAGTTCCATATTTCATTCGAAATAATATAAGATATTGGCCACATTTTAAAGTAAAATTTAAAGATTTGAAATAAATTTGAGATAAAAATTATTAATAATTTTAATCTCATTATTTTTATTTGATTATAGGATTGCAATGGAGCTATGATAGACCTTATAAAATCTTGTATTTTTTTGTCCCAATAAATACCTTACAGTAGTAGGAAAGGTGAACCAACACAAAATATTATGACGGTTTGTGACTTTAATATGTGTTTTATTTTCTCATATCTTGGTTGGGAAGGTATAGCACATGATAGTTGAACTTTTTCCAAGCATTTAGAAGGCAAAATTTGAATTTTCCACACCTTCCATCAGGTTTAAGATTTTATATTATTTATTAATTACTTAAAATAATATTATGTTCAAAATTATTTTTTTCAAAATGTAAATAATTTTTGTAATTTTTACTTTTATATGTAAATATTATCTTGTGGATTTAGGATATTTACAAATGGTTGGTTTTTTGAGACCATACAAAGGATGATGATATCATTTACCTGATTTTCATCGAGAGAATAGTTGCATATTAGGAAAAAAAATCTTTAATCATGCACATTTTTCATTAGTTTTGTAATTGAACGAACATTTGAAGTATGTAAGAAAAAATGACCAATTTTGTGAGATATTTCATGTTATTCATTCAAGAAGCAAGTTCTAGTCGTAAATGCAAAAATAGTTTTGCTTAATTACATTTGAAGACGTGTTGGATTAAGTAATAAAGATTTTAGAGAATTCTAGAATATGCTTGAAATGCCAACTTCTACAAGCAATTTTGATCAAGGTGAATAAAGTTCTATTAATTGTAGAATTACAATGTTAAGAGAAATAATAGCGGCTAGTCTAATGGGTTCGTCTTCCCATGCACCTAGCTTATTACATAATTCTAATAAAACTTTGTATCAAGTTAATTTATTTTCTAAAAATATTTTAATTGTTGTACTTTTGTAGTCATCTTTGTTTTTTTTTTGTAACTTGCTCTAATTACATAAATATTCAAGGTAAATTCTCATTTATACATGAAAAATGGAAGTAGCTTGTTGTAATTATATATTTTTTTTGTCTTTTGTAAATTGAAAATAAGACTTCACTATGTTGTAAGTCCATTGTTTTATAAAATGAGATTTTTAAACGATGATGTCTAACCTTTTTTTTTTTTTATTTTGGTATTTTATTTTAAATTTTAGTAAATAGTTATGTTAATATAATTAAATTTGTTAATTGTGGTAATGCATTTGAGAAATACAATAATTATTATAAAATATGATGTTGAAAGTGTATGAAAATAAATTATTATAAATGCATCAACTCAGAGCAAATTTCAATAATAATTTCAATATTTCTTACCTTAATAAACAATTTTAATATAAAAAAATATATCATTATTTATTTAATAAAATTTTTAGATTTTAAGTGTTAAATAACCTTAACATATATACATAAACATAATTCTCACTATTTAATAATAAAAGTATTATTTGATATAAACATAGCTTTACTAATTTTCAATTTATTAACAAAAATAATATTTGATATTAATATAATTTTAATAAATTTTAATTATTTATTAATTTAAAAGTATCAAATATATATTATAAATTTATTATATACGAGTTTTAATATAATTTTGTTAATGTAATTTTCTATTATCACTACATTTTATTTTACTTCTACTATTATTTTTGCATCTAAATATATATCTCACTATTAATTTTAATTTTACTATTATAATAATTAATCTCATTGTTATGATTGTTTTTAGTCTTATTGCCTATCCAAATGAATCCTTAATTTTTTATTCCGATTCCATTTTAATCTCTAACTTTTGAAATATTTCATTTAGGTTTTTAATATTTTAAAGTGATTTCATTTTAATCCTTTTATCACATTTTTGTCTATCACATTTTTGTCAATAAAATATTTAACCAACACACACTTTTATATAAAATGATTAGAAGATCATTTTATTATAGATTATAGATTATATATAAATTATAGATATAGATATAGATATAGATATAAATAGATTATAAATAAGTATATTTTGTTATTCAAATAGTCTATATTAAACAATAAAATTATTAATTTACATGCATATAATTTTTTCATTTTTATTAAAAAATATCAATTTGAATTAGTGATAAAATTAATTTTGATGAGATTAAATATATTGATAGAAGTGAAATTGATTGTTTTAGGGGTAAGAGTAAAATCAATGATAAAAATATATGTTTAGACACAAATGTCATGGTGAGAATATTATAAATTGTAATATGAAAAAATATATAGATTAAAGATATTATATTAAAATTTGTATGTTATAAAAAATTTAAATTATGTAATACTTATAAAATTAATAAAATTATTGAATTATTTTTATATCAAATCATGAATAATAAATAATTTGATTTTATAAAAAAATTGTAAAAGCGTTTAAGTACACAAATTAAAAGTAAAATAAAATTTAAAAAAGGGTTTAAAAATATAAAAGACAAGAGAGCGTTAAAAGTGAACCAAAAAAAAAAAAACGATTGAAATTTGATTTTTTCGCTGGACCTATAAAAGTTTGGTGAATGACTGAAATTGCAGCATAATGATTCACCGCATATTTGTTATAACAAAAAAAATATATCAAATCAGGCCTAAAGCGATTGGAGGCATTCTCGACGTTTCCACCGCGCGGCCACCACAACAGATTCGATTGTTGTCCTTATCAATAAAAGCCAAGCCCAATACTTCCAATCTGTGGGCACCCTTGTTATTATTGTCTCCTTTTTTGGTAAGAAATCTCATTGAAATGGTCAACCCCATTTTTTATTGGATGAGGATTAAGTCAAAACAGCTTTCTTTAACCCTTTGATTTTGTTTGTTCGGTTTATAAAGATTTTCAAGTATATAAAAAATGTTTTTTTTTTTTTAATTTCACAAATTCAAATAGAGTTTAAATTTAATAAAAACAATTAATATTTTTTTCGACTGATATGAAATTTAACCACAGTTGACTTAGTGTTTGGTAGGTTTGACTGATTTTGTTTTGCATCCTATTTAAACCTCGTCCATCTCGTGTATCTCCTTCCCTCTCACAGAGAAGTCTCTGGCAACTCTGAGCGACCACCAAAACTCCCAACGACACCAAATTTCATAGAACTGAAGGATCTTCTCCACCTCCAATTCTCCTCCATTTCTGCATTTACGGTTCCTCAAATTCCGTTCCGGTGAATTTCAAAAACAAATGGAACCGTCATCTTCTTCCTCCGGTTCGGTGAAAGTTTCGCTGGTCGATCTGATGTCAGCAATAATAAAGGCCAAAATGGACCCTTCCAAAACAGCTGCTGAGATGGCCACCATCCTTCTCGAGAACAAGGAGTTCGTTATGATTTTAACTACCTCAATCACGCTGCTCATCGGCTGCGTCGTCGTTTTAGTCTGGCGTAGATACGCTTCTCAAAAACCTAAACAAATCAACCCTCCTAAGCCTTTGCTCGTTAAAGTGCCCGAACCCGAAGTCGATGATGACAAGAAAAAAATCAGCATTTTCGTCGGTACTCAAACCGGCACCGCTGAAGGCTTCGCCAAGGTTCCATTCTATTTATATATTTTTAATATCTTTGGTTTTCATTCATTTATTTATTTATTTTTTCTCGATCATGATTTGCTTATTGGTTTTGTTTATTCATTTCTTTTTAACGTGACTCAGGCTTTAGCTGAGGAGGCAAAAGCGCGCTATGATAAGGCGACGTTTAAAGTTGTAGATTTGGTACGTTTAATTTTGACCTTTTCTTTTTGGTGATTAAGTTTCGAACTCGAATTGGCGATTTTAACTATTGAACTTTTTTTGTACTATAAATAGGATGATTATGCGGCGGATGATGATGAATACGAGGAGAAGATGAAGAAAGAGAGTTTGGCCCTTTTCTTCTTAGCCACGTGAGTTATTTTGAATCATTTTCTTTTTGATAATTATATTTATATCATTTATATTCGTATGTATAGATATTTTGGGAATTTGTTCTGCTGATATAGTAAATTTGGTGAACTTGTAGATATGGAGATGGTGAGCCGACTGAAAACGCAGCTAGGTTCTATAATTGGTTAATTGAGGTAAATTTTAATTGTAATTAATAAAGGAGGATAATTAGTTTGATTGTTTTTACTGAAATTATGATACTGCAGTTGTATCTAGAATGGGATTTTTTTTTTAATTAGCTGTGTGGATGGATATTTAGGGAAAAGAGAGGGGAGAATGGCTTCAGAACTTGAAGTACGGAGTTTTTGGCCTCGGTAATAGACAGTATGAACATTTTAACAAGGTTGCAAAGGTGGTTGATGACATCCTTACTGAGCAGGGTATGCTTCTTTATTTTCCCCCTGCTTATAAACGGATGCGTTGTTCCATGGATTTCTAATTGTTTTACTTTTATTCTAATAGCTACTTGGATCCTAAAAATGCTGTTAATGTTTGCTAACTATTTTTTTTTCATGAATTATGATGATGCTTATGGGAGTGTGCTTGCTTGCTTTAAATAGTTTTCAGAGTTAAATTATCATGAATATAATTTAATTTCTATAAATTGCAGTAATGTGCATATATTTAATTGGTGTACTATCAGAAGTTGCATCTTAGATATTCCACCATTTCAGTATAAAAACTATATTATTACTTAGCTATAGTGACTTTACCACTTCATGAGGGGAAAGCTTTATTGAAAGAAGAATGCAGAAGTTTACAGTATATCTTTTTGATCAAAGAGCACAAAAATCAGTCAAACTGTTAGTAGGCCTTTCATTGTACTTGATTGCCATGAAAAGCTTAACATCCCTTTCAGTCCAGAACTAGAATGTGCATCTTTTGATTAAATTTTTTGGCTTCTTTTATTTCCAATCCATGAAAATTGTGAATAGATGGGCATTGTGTTTTCAGCGAGGTAAAGTGAATCTTGACATGTAGCCAAATGTTTCTATTTATATATTCTAATGTTCAAATAGAAATAGACAGATGGATAAAATACTTGGATGCATGTAGTGAAAGATTGTTTTAGAGTTGGCTCATATACAATGGCATTGTTTTAGAGTTGGCTCATATACGATGGCATCTAATTTTCACCACATTGGAACCTGTTGCCTAACATTAGCCTTACTATATTTACAGGAGCAAAGCGCCTAATTCCTTTGGGTCTTGGAGATGATGATCATTGCATTGAAGATGACTTTTCTGCATGGTATTTAGAACTTCAACTCTGTTTTCAATCAAAAGTTTGTTCATTTTTTTACTTTTATTATTTGTCGAACTATCTCGCTCTTCTAGGTGTGAACTAGTCTGGCCTGAGTTAGATCAGCTTCTGCTTGATGAAGATGATGCAACAACTGTTTCTACCCCATACACTGCTGCTGTGTTGGAATACCGTGTTGTATTTTATGATCCTGCAGATGCACCTCTTGAGGATAAGAACTGGAGCAATGCAAATGGTCATACTATTTATGATGCTCAACATCCATGCAGGTATACAAGAATAGTTTTTTCAGCTATCCTGGTGGCCATTTGGTTTAGTATTATTCTTTGATGCAATCTAACTTTTTTTTTTTTTTTGTTTCTAACTTGAAGGTCTAATGTTGCTGTGAGGAAGGAGCTTCATACTCCTGCATCTGATCGTTCTTGCACCCATCTTGAATTTGACATTGCTGGCACAGGACTTTCGTAAGTTGCTTTCCTAAATCATTTGGTAAATGTATTTGTAAATTTTTTATGTTGCAAACCTCCCTTTCTCTTTTATCCTCATTTTCTAAAACTAGATGCTGAGTCCTGCCAATTTCAAGTTTTCTTGTTAACATCATAGGGAACTTCGTCTGCTTGTCTTCCTTTTCAGATATGAAACAGGGGATCATGTTGGTGTTTACTGTGAGAATCTAGATGAAGTTGTAGAGGAAGCATTGAGATTATTGGGGTTATCACCAGACACCTATTTCTCTGTTCATACTGATAAAGAGGATGGTACTCCACTTGGTGGAGGCTCTTTGCCTCCTCCTTTCCCACCTTGCACTTTAAGGACAGCACTGGCACGATATGCTGATCTTTTGAGCTCGCCGAAAAAGGTTAGGCTATTTTATTTTTCTCAATATATCATGAACTCTTCTATCTTTTTCTTTAAGTAACTAAGCTAATTCTTTAATTCATACAACTTCCAGTCTGCCTTACTTGCTTTGGCTGCTCATGCCTCTGATCCAATTGAAGCTGATCGACTAAAACACCTTGCATCGCCTGCTGGAAAGGTTATAGGAGTGAATTTATATTAGTTTGGTTCCACTATTTTGTGGCTTATTTGTAAGCTAATGCACTTTCTGGCGTTTATACAGGATGAATATGCACAATGGATGGTTGCAAGTCAGAGAAGCCTCCTTGAGGTCATGGCTGAATTTCCTTCAGCCAAGCCTCCACTTGGCATCTTTTTTGCAGCTGTTGCTCCAAGGTTGCAGCCTAGATACTATTCTATCTCATCCTCGCCAAGGTAATCCTATTTTCTTATCTTTTCTTGCTTTGGCAAGTAGCTTTGCATTAGGAAAAACTCCATTGTGATATTTGGGTCAATTTTGGAGTGATGATTCCTCATTTCTAGATCAGTTGAGCGTGAGAGCTTGCCCTCTTGTGGAAAATGACACCACAATTAGATCACGATGGAGTCATCCAATTCAATTTTGTTTTTTCATTTCCTACATTAGCAATGAAAACCCTTCTAAAGAATAAGGCTAGGAAATCTGTAATAGATGATTAAGTTAGTAGCATTATGAATCTCTCATTTAGGAAACTTCTATCGTCTCCAATTTCACGTTTTATTCTAATTCTAATATTTTTAAATGTATGTGGACATATTTACCATCTATAATTATGTTTTACAGGATGGCCTCATCTAGAATTCATGTAACTTGTGCATTGGTTTATGAGAAAACACCAACGGGTCGTATTCACAAAGGAGTTTGTTCAACTTGGATGAAGGTACTCAGTTCAACATGTTTTCTTTTTCTCTTTTACATAGTTAGGAGAAGTCAAGCTCTGAAGTTAATGGAGACTTAGATGACATTTTTGAGATACATGATGTGTAGTTCCTGGTTGCTAAGTGCTAACTTATTAGCATCCATTTTTAACTCTCCTTTTATTATACTTCCCTCTTGTATTGTACATATCTTTATAATTGAATAATAGTAGTAATATAATCTTTATCCACATTGGCCCCCTTTCTTTTTCAGAATTCTGTGCCCTCGGAGAAGAACCATGACTGCAGCTGGGCACCTATTTTTGTCAGGCAATCAAACTTTAAACTTCCAGCTGATACTAAAGTGCCCATTATTATGATTGGCCCTGGTACTGGATTGGCTCCTTTCAGGGGATTCCTTCAGGTAAGTTTTGTCACCTTTTCCTCGTTCATCATGTTGAATGAATTTTTAAGCTAATTATTTGTATTTTCTTTTTTAGGAAAGACTTGCCCTAAAAGAAGCTGGAGCTGAACTAGGTCCATCTGTATTGTTCTTTGGCTGCAGGAACCGGAAAATGGTTAGTCGTGTGCTTTCCAGTATTGTGATTAGTATCTCCCGTGGGTTTAGCGATATGCTTGTAATTAAACTACAAAGTTTAATTCAGTACTTTTTTCTTGGTCCAGGACTATATTTATGAAGATGAGCTCAACAACTTTGTCAACAGTGGTGCACTTTCTGAGCTTGTGGTTGCTTTTTCTCGCGAGGGACCTACTAAGGAATACGTGCAGCATAAAATGATGGAGAAGGTACTGGACATGTTTCGCCTACCATGAATTTCAGGATAGAAGCTTTTTGAAGGTTTTAAGTTCTCTTACCAGTATATTAATTTGAAGCTCTAAACACCTTTCTGCCTTATTTCCAGGCCTCAGACATCTGGAACATGATTTCTCAGGGAGGTTACATATACGTGTGTGGTGATGCCAAGGGCATGGCTAGGGACGTCCATCGAACTCTACACACTATTTTGCAAGAGCAGGTACGTTTATTACGTGAATCCTAGACTATATAGTTGTTAATATGAATAATTGAATATATAATTGGTAATTGGGTGCAACAAACTTTACCAATATCAGGGATCTCTAGACAGCTCAAAGGGAGAGAGCATGGTGAAAAATCTGCAAATGAGTGGCAGGTATCTACGTGATGTATGGTGATGATTACCATGAAAATACAAAAAGAAATTGCATAAACTATATTTATACATATACCGAGGTCATATCATTTGGATGAAAAAGGCTCGAGAGAAGGCTACCTGTAAAACCATCTCTGCCCCTAAATTGGTGGAGATTAAATTTGTTCATTTTTACCGCTACAATATGATGGGTTTTTTTTTAAGGTTCATGTAATTTATGTATATAAATAATTATTAAATTAGAGGATTAGCTACAGGAATGGAATAATTAACCGGCCGGCGAAAGAAAGGAGGTTCAAATGACGAGCAAATGTTGTTGTTGTTGTTATTTCTCCTACTACATGTAACTGAATGGACATGTAATTGAAGTTTAGAATCTCAAGTGATTGCTGCTAGTGGTGGACGTGGGCGCTGGAAAAAGTCAAATTGCGCCTCCATTGCGCCTGCATTTTACTCTGCATTTGCTGTTACGAAAAAGTTTGTGATGTATGCTTGTGCTTGCTTAATAATTCAACAATGACTTTTCAATGAAAGGCAAATGATTTAAATATTGTTTCTTCTCGTATTCCAACAAATTCGTTACTCAAAAAATTCTTCGGACTTGAAGTTTATAAAGCGGAAAATAACCCCCCAACCCCCCCCCCCCCGGTAAAAAAAGGTGACATAAAGGGCAAAAACGGAAAAGGTCAGGTTTGAATTTTGAATATGTATATGATACCCCTTAATTTTTTGTACAATCAAATTTGAACGTTTCTCTGTTTCTAAATGACGTGATTTTTTTATCGGAAACTTGCATCTGAATTGAACAATTCTAAGCAATAATCATAAAAATAATTTTTTTTTTTTATTGATCAAGTCAAGGATCTTACTCAAAACAAGCCCCAGTTACCTAGTTAAAGTCAATTATTTTATTTTCCAGTTTAAAAATTAATTGGATAAATCATTCAAAATTTTCAAATCATTGAAAATTAAAACTTTTAATGGTTCTATATTAAATTTTTAATGGTTTTTATATTTTCAATGTATTTAATGACCATTTTTAAAAATCACTTAATTGAAGATTTTCAATGAAAAAATTTTGAAAATGTTAAATAACTTTTAGCTGCTTAATGAATTAAGTCAATTTTGTTTAATAAAAAATGTTATCTAATTGCATTAATTGCATGTTCTTTCCTTTTAACAATTTATTCTTTTTTTTTAATTGAAAATAATTTTAAAATCATATCTAGATTAATAAAAATTTTACTTGACATTTAATTTTCAATAGCATATCAAACAACACTTAAATCATAAATTCAGTATTTAAATTTTTTTAAACTAAAAATTTAGTACTTAATTTTTAATGTTAAATTTATTCCATTTAACAAATAACACCTGAGTTAGAAGTGTGTATGGTTCCATAGAGTCATTTTAGTAGTAAAAAAAAATACATTAATTTTTTTTTTTTAAAATAGAGAGGGTTGACATATATACCAAATTGCATTTATTTGTTGCTGTTGAAAACAACTTCAATCAAAATGAATTGTTATGTAAAGAGGCTGAATGAATTCCTAAATCAATCAAGAATTAATAAGGAAAAGGGAAAAGAGAAGAGAAACAATTTTACCCAATTTTTTTAATAAAGAGGCTTATTAATCCAACCACTTCAAGTGAGTTACTGGTTGGGATAGACCTGCATCACCATAATCTTCATTAAATTATTTGTGAGGATTAAAATTATTATTACTATTGTGTTTTTAATATTTAGTCTTCCTTTGAATCCTCTTACTTCATTATTCACTTGAGTGAAAAACTCTATTATCTACTTGGCTGAAAAAGATATTGCATGCGTGTAAAGTTATTTGAATCTACAACCTTCGACCGCCAACTCAAATGTCATGCTAATTAATCTAAAAGTCAATTAGCTACTATTATTTAAGAAAAAAACAAATGAGTTGTTGTGATATGTTGGAAAAAGATGCAACAGTTAATTGGCTAAAAGATGCATATTCCAAATAATGTTGGTAAGAGCAGTAAATCAAAACACAGTTGAACTATATAGCAGTTTGTTTGATCAGTGGATTAAATGACATACATGACCTACAATAACGCTAGATAAAACTTACATCAGCTCTGGTCGAATAGCCAAAAGTTCTAAGCATAAACCATATGAGAACCCATCTAGTCTCTATCAGCATCTTCTATATCTTCATCTTCCGGAACCCCGCGAAGATATAGAACATTATTACATCTGCAGCAGTAATGGTAGTTGGTTCATTCATTTTTAAACATGCAAAACATGTAATCTAATTTTCTTCTACATACTATCCTCATGTCATAATTTGATGAAAGGTAGCTGTACTGTACTTCTCATATAGTAACAGGAAACAGGCATGGAGATGGAGGCATTGTAGTTTCAATATTTTCAAAGGTAATCAAAGGGCGCTGAAACAATCTAGGTATGAGATAAACTCCTTTGTCGTTTATGCATGTCAACCAACCCATTCCTTGCTCAACTAAACTCAAATCAGAACAAACATAAGACGGGAAATCCAATAGCTAATTCACCAGTATTAATAAATGTTATTGGTAGCCAACAGCTTTTCATTCCAGACACCATTTGTTGGACTAACTTGCATGAAATCTGATCAATTATTTCAAAACTCTTGTTTTTTGACAGATAAAGTGCAACTGGACCATGGTGCAACACACAATTTTAAGACATTCAATCCGAAAAGAAATATGCAACTATTATTGAGCAGTGCAGAAAAACTCATGGTACAGAACCTGATGCATTATTTATACCAGATAAAAGCAACATGAATTTTAAGAAAATAACAAAGATTAATGAAAAAAATATACTCTCATAACTGGAGGATAAGAAAAATCTAGCATAACAGCAATAACAATATGCTCTAAAGATTTAATCAAAATAATCTCTACCAAGCCAAGCAAAAATTTATTAAAATGCAAGACAAGCAATTAACATGTATAGGATATGAGACCACAAAATCAAGCCAACTGCCTTAATATCAATCATTCAGTGGCAAAGAGAGTTCATTATAGATACAGTTCAGATAAACCAAGAGAGCAAGGGTTTCCAATTTAATGCATACAAAAAAGGAAAAGGAAATATTGACAAAGTCATGGAATCCAACCAGCAAAAATGAAAGTAGGAACAAAATATTAGAATATGATTACAAATAGATTATTTAGAAAATCCTAAAGATAGAGCAGTACATGTGAATTCAGAAAATATAGATAGAAACACAATCTGCATTGCTAAATTTTTAACTTCAGCAATAGCATTTAATGTTGATGAGACTATCAACATATGTACTGGAAATTGGTCAACCCCCCCCCCCCCCCCTTTTCATTACCCAAATATCCATAGAAAGATAAAAATTAAAAATTTGCAAGATGAAGTTTTAGCAGAGGAAGGGAAAAGAAGTGATAAAAATTTGGGAGGAATAATAAACCAATTCTCATACATGACAGCATGCACTTAACCAATTTATTCACTAATATGTTAATAAGTTACACTATTTATTCACTAATATATTAATAAGTTAAGCTACTCCAAAGTATCTAGATAAGCTTTTCTAATGTCACTAAACCAGAAAAACAGACTTAAATTTATTACTGGTTATAGTAGACATATGAGCTTTTTCTCTATCATGATTGCTTTTTGCATTAAAAAGATCATGCCATTGACCAATGTTTAAATTAAAATAAAGCAGCATCAATAACTGTAACTCGAATATTCAAATTTCAAACATGCACCATAGCACCACACACACACACACACAACACAAGTGTGCTAGTGCACACTCATTCAAACCCACCCATCCACATCTCACAGTGCCACGAATAGAAACCATTATATTGTCCCGTATATCCCCTGCATTTCAAACCATACACACTTACTCTGTCTAGTTCAAACAAAACAATCTCTACCAAGCTCAGCAAAATTCTTTCGACTGCAGGAATAATGCAAAACCCACCAGGTAATTCTTCAGATTTACGCGACAACATTAGCTGAAGAAGACACCCTATTAGTGAATACTGAGGCATCCACATCTCACAAGGAATAGAGGAGCTCCGATGCCACATCTCATATGAGAAAATCACAACTAAATTATTTAAGATTTTCCTTGAACAAAGCTGGAAATTGGGATGGCTTTAAATTCATTCTATTCAGTAGATTCATTGTGTTTTCTAAGAGTTTCCTTGTATATTTTCTCCTGATATAAGATATAGTCCAAACATTCAACCAACTCTAGAGATTGACATAACAGCAATAACAGTATGCTCACATAAGATAAATTCAAGGAAGAACAATCTAGCATTTGGAAGAAAATACCTGATTAAAATCTCCCCTAGATTTCCAGTGAATTGCCCATCGATAAACTCTTCTGCATTGCCGAGCTACCAAAAAAAAAAAAAAAACCAATTCATTGGAAAATGTTAGCAACAATGCCCTTCAATAAAGAGAAGAAAATACGAAACAGTTAAAAAAAAAAAAAACCATGGAAATAATCAATGCCATTTCCAAGTTCCAACAACAATATTATACTTAAATCAATGACAATGATAATATCAATGTCGTTCCAAATTTCAAAAAAAAAAAATGCATGCAATTTAGAAGTTAAATTAAAAACAAAATAAGGTCATACCTGCAAGTTCATGTACGAATCAACCGAGGCAAGAAAACCTACGAAAAGCACACAATCAAGCGCAATGTTAGAATATCAACCACCAACGAAAAAAAAAGAATTTTTTCGGATAATCAAAATGAAAAGAAAAGAAAAGAAAATTTTTGCATTACCTTTGTATTCCATCCCCCATTTGAGCTTCACTATAACAGTCTTTCCAGTCAAATTGTTCAAGAAAGGTTTTGGGTTAACAGGTATTGTCTACAATGTTCAAACAGAGTTTAAAATTTAGACTTTAAATTACACTAAAAAAAGTGTAAAACGAATAAAGAAAATCAATAAATTTCGACCACGTAGAGAGGAAATGAAACTTTGAATCACAAGGAATAAATCTAAAAAGATTAAGAAAAAGAAAGAAACTCACAGCCATTAACGAGAATAAAGGAGGCTTCAGCGGTGAGCGGAAAAGTTAGGGTTTCGACTTTGAGTCCTTTCGCTGTTGGCTTCGACAGGGTTTAGGGTTGTTCTCTTCTAATCTAACAGCAAGTGCCATTTGGCTTCCTTTACAGCGTTGGATTTTGGGCTTAAAAAAATTGGAAGAGAAAAAAGAATGGATTGTGGCCATGATCCAACCCAAAAAGCCCAATTATTACGGACAATCTTTATTTAGGAGTCTTTAGAGGCCAATTCAACCCAAAAAAAAAACGAAATCTTTTAAGCATTATTATATATATTCTTTATTTATTCTTCTGTTTACTTAAATATTTTCTTTGGAAGATTTATAATTTAAAATAATTTGTACAAAAAATAAAATATAAAAATTTATCGAACTTATAGTTTTAAAAACTAAAAAATAAACATATGCTATGACGTGTAAACATATAATTATTTAAAAATAACTTATAACAATGATTTTTTAAATCTATTGTATAAAAATTAATCCTATAGCGATGTCCGTGTAATTAACTCGTATCTATGAATCTCAACTAGATATATAGTATATATATATATATTATGGACCACTCGGATTTTGAAGTTTTGGACTAAAATAAGATAGAACTTTTGGTTAAACGAGACTTCGGTTTGTTCCTTGTAGTTGCTGAATTCAGGTGCTGCATCGAACCGAAGCAATGTGCTTGCTGATGTCTTTGTAGTTTGGATTCACGTTGTGATTTTGGCAACCTAAATGCTTGATTGAAAAAAAAAAAAAGCAAAAAAAAAGGAGATTAATAGCAAAATCATGACTCATCGGAGATCACATCAGTTCAAATTTTTAAGAAAATATATTTATGAGTAACATTAATTTCCCGTTGGTACAATGATCAAATGAAGTGCTATTGCCGTTAGAATTTAGAATTTGAGTAAGTTATACGTTTAGTAATTCAATTTTATGTGGTATTTTATTTTGATCATTTAAATATAAAAATTTATGTTTTGATTACTAATATTTATGAAATTATTTTTATTACTTTATCGTTAAAAATTTATTTGGATAAGTAATGAAATTGACTTAATAAGATTGAAAAAGTGGAACATGTTTGATTAATTGCTATAACTATAAAATTAAAATAAATGGTGAGATATGTGTTTGGATATAAAAATAATAATGATAATAAAATAAATCGTAGTAAAAATAAAAAATAATTATTAAAAATATCATATTAAAAAGTTATAAATTATTTAATATTTATAAAATTAATAAATAATTAAAATTTAATAATATTAATTTTGTATTAAATAATAGTTTTTAATAAACATTTAAAAGTTCATAAAACAATCGTAATATATCATATGTTTTTCTTAAAAAATTTATTAGTAAAAAGGCGCTATGGTGAAAATAAAAAATTTCACATAACCCCTTTCCCTCTGGTAAACTTTTACGTCCATGGTGCGATTATTTTGGTGCAATCACACAATTTTTTGTTATCCAAATATCTTGTACGAGTGAGATTGTTCCAGAAAAGTCTCTAATTGCATCAAGATGGTACTTTGATGGAATCCAAGTATAGCAGAAGACTCGTAACATGTCTGAATGCCATTGTCACATCATCTATTGACATAATGTGACATCGCCACGTCATCAACATGTTAATTGTTATGATAAATTTTAAACAAGTTTTTTGAAAATAAAAAAATAAATTACACTTTTATTCATTTAAATTTTTGTGAGTTTTATTTTAATTATTTAATTTTGAAAATTTCACAATTTCATTATTAGCATTTGTGAAATTTATTAATATTTTAATTTTTATTATCAACGTTTCATTATGAATGTGATTTTGTAATGATTTAATTATCAACATTTGTGAAATTTAATATAATAATTTTTTATTATTTATGTTATTTATGTTAAAATATTTTTTTAAAAAATTCAAATAAGCTTTTAAACTTTATATAAAATAGAAATAAACATTCTATATTTTTTTATATGAAATTAAAACTACAAACTTTTATTTTATTGTAATACAAACTTTTATTGTAATTATACCTTTTGAATTTGAGAAATGAGTGAATAAATCAACATTTTAAAATTCTTAAAATAGTATTACGAAGTATTTGTCATCTCTTGGTCAAAAAAGTATTTGTCACCTAGCTAATTTAAATAATTCAAGTAAGTATATTTTTTTATAAATTACACATCCAACCAAAAAAAAACTTAAATGAAATATGAAATAATTCATTACAAAATATGAAGTATTTGTCATCTCTTGGTCAAAAAAGTATTTGTCATCTCTTGGTCAAAAAAGTATTTGTCACCTAGCTAATTTAAATAATTCAAGTAAGTATATTTTTTTATAAATTACACATCCAACCAAAAAAAAACTTAAATGAAATATGAAATAATTCATTACAAAATTCTAATTACAAAAAAGTTTATAATCTTAATTTTATAGGAAATATAAATAATATATAGAAATAATAAAATAATTTATTATATTAAGTTTTAAAAACATCATGATTAAATTGTTATAAACCACATCGATCGGGAGACATTAATAATAGGGACTAAAATATTAATAATTTCAAAAATGTTGGTGGTCTTGTAAAATTTCAGAGTTTCGGTGCCAAAATATAGAGAAACTTTTAAAATATTAAGTGATCAAAAGTGTTATTTTATAGTTTTTAAATTTAAAAAAATTTTATTTATTTTAAAAAATAATAATGTCAGATTACCGTATCAATATGTTGTTAGTCCCTAATGGTTGGATGGAAAAAAAATTCGTAAATGTTAGTGATCAAATCATAATTTTTCATAGTTGAATGATTAAAATAAAAAATTACCTAACGTTGAGCTACCAAACGTTGAATTTGCCCTTAAAATTTTTACTCAAACCACACTACAACTTAAGTCTAAATTTGATAGACTCAAACTAAAATTTATGTATCCCTTGAACCTAGCAAGGTAAAATGCGTAAGAATGAAAATAGCATCTTGATTGGAATACAAAATTTAAACTATACCAGTTAATGCTTTTTTGGCATATAAGAGAAAATTTAAGAGTAGATTAGATCTTATAAGGTTCAATTTGACATGATTAATCTTTATCAATATACCAATAAATAAATTACTATAATTAATCTAGTTAAGATGTTGCATAATGTACATTTGCAATATATAATTATTCAAATTTTTTTAATACAAAATAGGTCGTAATCTTGAAAAAAAAAAGAATAGTACGTAGGTATTACTCAATTTTTTGGTTCATTAATTTGCCTAATTTTTTTCTTGGCTACGTATAAACATGTAATTTAAGTACTCCAAGAGAATATATATTTATAAATCATGATGGTCCCTAAGACACTATATATATCATATGATCTTTCTAAACCACTTTTACAAATGTAGTTTGTTTAAAAGGCATGTCACGTACTGAATTTTCAAACTAAACAATATATAATAATTTGACATTTCTTCAGCTATAGAGAAAATCTAAATTAATTTCTTCAATTCCAATGCCTTATGATTCTTGGGATATATAATTTAGACGTCCCAACGGCCCCTTTCACATTGTCATCCAAGTGATTATCATGTCGATTTTTGTTGGTTCACATTGACATAAAAACTGTTTTGAATATGCAAAAAGCAATTCTAGAAAACTTGTTCAGGTTTTCTAATCATATAATTATTTGGATTTTGAAAAAAGATTTCATATGCATTACATATGGGCCATCCAACAAATATATATGTATATCAACTTCTTTTATTTGTTATTAACATTTATTAATATTATAAATTAAACGAATCAAGTTCCTCGTAAGTTGTTATTTGATCTTAGCTTGTTAATTCGAACCAAAAACTAAGATCTAGTTGGAGTTCAAAACGATTAGGTTATCGATTTGATTGAAAAGGTTGGACCTATCACATGGTCCAGAAAACCTTTAAGGCCAAAACTAATCCCTAGAAGTCACAAACTTTAATAATAATTGAATTACATTATTTTTTATCTAAAAAAAATCATAATGTAAAAATTATTAAATTTTTAATTACAAGTATTATAATTATAATTTTTAAAAAATAATTACATAAATAATTAAATTAAAAATTGAATTTAATTACATAAAATTTAAGTTTATATAAAAAAAAAAAGGAACTGCTGTCATAAAATAACTTTTCAGTCGAGACATCAAAATGTTTCCTTAGAAGGACAAAACTAATTGTGTTGAATATACAAATTTATTTATTTTTAATAATTTTTGGGCCAATTCATAAATGTAAAATGACGTGAAGTTCCCAACCGTCTCGAGAGTCAAAGAAGCGAGCCGTTCGGCGACCGTAGCGCGGTCGTCTCTGTAGCCCATGCATTCCGATTTACAAGAATTTGTTATATATATATATATATATATTCTTAAAAAGGAAATTGTTTTATTAGCTAAGTAATACTTCATCACCTTGCTTTTACTTCACACATATGATCACCATCCCCATAAGTATTATTATATTATTATATTTTAAAAAGAAAAATTCTACTATATATATAATATAATTAGAGAAATTATAGAATAGATTGAAAATAAAATTTTTTAATTTTATAAAATAAATTAATAGAGTGACATATATCTTTTAGTGTATATTTAAAAAATATATAAATTAATTAAAAAAGAAGTGAAATATGTATCACTTTATTTAATTTCACTTGTAGATTTAAAAAATTTTACTGATAATATATCAAATAAATTTTTAAATAACAATTAAAATTTATAATTCGTGTATTTATATTGTATTTATTTTGTATTATAATTCATATCAATATATTAAACACGAAATATATTTTTTATTTTTATCAAATTCATATATAATTTTTACTAAAATTTTAAATTATATTATTTTATATTTTTTTATCGTATCATTTATCATATTTAAAATTATCGGATCATATAGTAATTTAAAACAAAATCCAGCCGAACAAATTAACTATACTATTGAAGCATTCAATATCTTTTGCAGTTGCAAGCAAACATCCCCTTTCGCCATCACTCCCACGTCCCACCACCCATTGCTCCCTCTCATCCCATATATCTTTCCTTAGTTGTCTAATCTTAGCGAAATTTATCTACAAAATTGGTTTTTTTTATTCATAAGAAAAAGTCATTTTTTTCCTAAAATAATGCAAGCTTTGACTCGAAAATCTTTAAATCTTAACAGTAGAATCTCACATTATTTAATAGAATCTTACATTATTTAGTGTAGATATTCACATCTTATATAAATATATAAAAGTCAAAATTTTTGGTAAAAATGAAAAAAAATTTTATGTGGACGATGTAAAATATTGACATATGGATGGTCTTAAAAATTATCACGTGATATCTAATAAATATATTTTATTTTATTTAATATATTTTTAATTTAAAAATAATTAAAAAAATTAAATTGATTATATTTATATTTTTATTATTGACCTTAAATCACTCTCAATTCAATTCATATTGAAAGTATTAAAATTTTAAAAATTTTTTAATTTGACAAATTAAATCAATCAGTATATAATTAAATAAATACTATAATTACAATTATAAAATAGTTAATTCTCTAATCAATTATTTTATACATTTATATTTGATTAAATATAGTATCCAGTAATTGATGTATTTCATATGTAAATATATAAAACAAATATAATTAAAAAAACTAAATTGATTATATTTATGTTTTTATTATTGATTTTAAATCACTCTCAATTCAATTCATATTAAAAATATTAAAATATTAAAAATTTCTTAATTTGACAATTAAATCAATCAATATATAATTAATAAATTAATAAATAATACAATTACAATTATAAAATAGTTGATTCTCTAATTAATTATTTGATATATTTATATTTGATTAAATATAGTATCAATTTGAGTAATTGATGTATTTCATGATGTATTTCATGTGTATATATGTAAAGCAAATATATCAAATTAATTCTCCATAATTAAATTAATAGAATAAAATATTTTATTAATTTATATTTGATTGATTTGTTTATATTTCGTTAAATATGATTTGATTTAATTTCATTTGATAAAATATTAATGTATGTTTATTTCATTTGTTTTCATTTATAACATTTTATAATTTTATTATTTGATATTAATGCATGTTTATTTAATTAAAATTTATTTTATTTTATTACCATTATTAAATACAATAAATTTAATTTTTTTTAAATTAAGGGATTTTTAAATATTAATGATATAATAAAATATTTCAATATCAATCAACTTGCCATTATTAGATCATTATTCACTCATAATTTTTATTATTTTAACATTAACTTTCATAATTTAAAATTATCTTATTAATTGACTATATTTATATTTATATTATTGATTTTAAATCACTCTAAATTCAATTCATATTAAAAATTTTAAAAATTTAAAAATTTCTTAATTTGACAAATTAAATCAATCAATATATAATTAATAATTTAATAAATACTACAATTACAATTATAAAATAATTTATTCTCTAATCAATTATTTGATACATTTATATTTGATTAAATATAGTATCCATTTGAGTAATTAATATATTTCATATGTAAATATAGAAAGCAAATATATCAAATTAATTCTCCATAATTAAATTAATGGAATAAAATATTTTATTAATTTATATTTGGTTGATAGATTTATATTTCATTAAATATGATTTTATTTAATTTCATTTGTAACGTTTTATAATTTTAAAATCTAGATATTAATGCATGTTGATTTAATTAAAATTTAATTTGTTTAATTGCCATTATTAAATATAATAAATTTAATTTGTTTTTCTAAATTAAGGGATCTCAAAATGTTAATGGCATAATAAAATATTTCAATATCAATCAACTTGCCATTGTTAGACCATTATTCACTCATAATTTTTATTAGTTCAATATTAACTTGCATAATTTAAAATTATCTTATTAATTAACTTACAACACACCTTTTGTATAAGTAGCTCTAGGTTAAGTATAATACATCTTTAACCACTTTTCACTACTTTTATATCTTTTGATCACTATTTAACTTTATTTTAATTTTCTCTATAATTTTTATTTTGCATCGTTTCTTGGTTTGTACTGCTCAAAAGTTATTTTTTTATACTTATATTTTATATTTATTTAACTATGATATTAACTTTCTTTTTATAATTTTTTTTTTGTTGATGATTGATTTAAAGATGATTGGGTATATATGAGAAAAGTTTTTCACCAATAGAGTCATTATTATGAAAGTTAATACCACTTTTGGTTGGTACTATATGTCATGTCGGTGTAATAAAAAACTATTTGAAATTGATGACAAATTTCAATGTTATTCCTGCAATGTTAATATCCTTAGTCTAACTATGAGATAATTAGTATTTATATTTTTTATATTTGATACATACAAAAATTATTATTCCACAATGATAATAAAAGTATTTTAAATTATTATATTATATTTATAATTATAGAATTTTACATTTTTTATAGGTACAAGTTTAATAGTGAGGTAGATGATAATTCTGGAAGGACGATGTTCATACTGTTCAATACAGAAGCTAATGATTTAATTAATAGAGAGATTGATGATTTTTATAAAATATTTGTTAAGGTATTGAGTTAAAAACTATTTTAATATTATTTAATATTCAAATTGATTGAATGATATATTTATACTTATGATTTAGGAAAATAGAGATTATAAAATCAAGAAATATTTGAAGATCTTAGAGGTAAAATTTGTGTGTTCCAGACGAAGGTAACTAAGTATAATCTTAAGACAAATAATACCAAACTTACAGTGAATAAAGTGTATGATTTTATCAAAAATTATTGAAAAAGATATGTATAAGCTTATTATAATGATTATGTTTATTATAAAATTATATAATCCAGATTATAACTCAACTGTTATTAAATTACAAATTACTATTTTATCTATTTCTTCACCTCCATCTATAAAATTTATTAGCTCATCAAGTAAAATGACACCTATTGCAAGATAGCAAGAAATACTGAAAAATCAATTGTTGCATCTTTGCTTCAATAACAACTTATAAAATAATCTCCCATAAAAAAAGTTTGTATGCGAGATTGATTTTAATGATAAAATTTTTAATTTCTTAAAATCAAAATATTATTGCCTTTTGTCTAGAGATTATTTGAATTCAATAAATTATAGTTTGAGTTTTCTTTAGAATTAATGGTAATTGCATAAGTATATTCAATATGTAATTAATTTATTTTTATTATATTAAAATATATAAATTTAAATAAAAATGATTATATAAGTTATGAGTTGTTTATAAATTTCATAGTTTATATTATCATTTAAAAAATTTATATTTATAAAAGATTTATTGATATATAAATATATTTTTGTGCATCGCATGAGTTTAAAACTAGTACCAGTATAAAATTAAGATGGCAATTAAATTCAAGTTAAGTGTGTTAAAAGTACTAATTTATGAATATGACCATATTTACACGGAAGCATATCACTTACATTATCTAATCATAATAAAAAATTATGTAGAAGCCAACCACTTATAAGTGTGAGCTCTACATAAAATTTTGATGAATCTCATACAATTATAAATTGTGATTGTTTAATTGTATTATAATGATTGTGGATGAAATGTAATTGGTTACATTGTAAACGAATAGGGTTTTTGATGAACCATTTGTGAACATGTATGATTTATGTTCTTTGATTAAATTTAACAAATAATTTTGAACAATATTTTTACGTTCTTTTATTAAATTGAACTAATATGAACAAAGGTATGTTTGACTTATTTATGTTCACAAAAAAACTCCTTTAAGGTTTGTTTAAAATTCGTTCATTTATTATTCGTTTATAATAAATAATAATACAATTACATTTTTATCTTTTACATTAATTCTATTTTAAGATTCATTTATGTTCATTTATGGTTTGTTTGTTTAAATTTGTTTGGTTATGGTTTGTTTATTGTTCATAAACATGTTCATTTATATATGTTCATAAACATGTTCATTTAATGTTCATGAATGAATTCATTTAATCTAATTAAATTAAACACGAACCGAATGCAAACATTTTACCATTTAAATGAACTGAGCTTGAATGAACAAAGCAATTTTCTTATTGAACACAAATCAAACCCAAACACCTTTAAAAATAAATAAATAAACCACATACATACATTTGTTTATTCATGTTTGGTTCATTTACAACCTTAGTTACACTGCTATTTAAAGTGTTTAGGGGTGTTGAGTGAACTTATTTACTATTAATAGTACTAATACTACTACCAAGTACCAATTTTTTAATTAAAACTTGCATGAATTTGTCTTTCTTTTATGTGACTTGATATTTATATAATAAATATTTCATAAATACTTTCATAGAAATCACATAAGAAAGTGAGAGAGAAGAGCAAAGACAGCATATAGAGTTGGGGTAGTATAAAAAACGTAAAGAAACTTAGAGTTAGAGATATATTAAGAGGGAGAGAGAGACCATCCCTATTAAATTAGGGTAAAGTACAAGGATATATAGTCACAAACTATGAAATTTAATGTTTTAGTCATTACTATTTAAGTAACTATTTTTTGTCACTAGGTCATTAGTCTATATCGGAATGTTGGCAAGGCAATGTATGTTTCATTACCAAACTTTTCATCAACATTGATGAAATTTTATCGATGAAATTTAAAAAAAAAACACTTTCATCAATAGATTACCAACGGATTTTACTGATGGAATAAAATCTAGAGGTAATCCATCGCTAAAAATCTAGCGTGAATTGCTGACAATTTTACCAATAGATTTATCAACGAAAAATTTTATCATTAAAACTTATCGACACAAAAATCTATCGTTAAATTTTTTTTTTTTTTGACATTCTTGATGGAAATTCCATCACTAAAACTGTCAATCATAGTATTTAATTTTTTTAATATTACAGATGGAATTTTCATTGATAAAATTTTTACTAATAGCAAAAAATTTGAAATCCCCCACTAGTTGGGCACCTCATTTTTCCCCCTAAAATTTTTCTAATCCCTAATTCCCTCTCTCCTTTTCTTTCTCATTGCCACCTTTTTGTCGTTCTCCACCATTGTCGGAGTGCATCGGTTGATGTCGTGATTGTCCCCTCATTCTAGTAATTTTTTGTTTTAATTATTTTATTTTATGTTATATTTTATGTAGTATATTTGTTGAGTTTTAAGTTTTTTTATTATAAATTTGGTAAAATTTGTTTGAGTTTTGGTTACCAATGTGTTGAGTTTTTGTTAGTTGTTTATTTGTTGAAATTTATTTGGATTTTGGTTACCAATTTGTTGAGTTTTGGTTGGTTTTATATTTATTGAAATTTGTTGGTTTTTTGGCATTCCAAATCCATGAGATGATAGAGAAAAAAGAAGGGAAGAGAATCAAAGTGGTTTGAAGGCAAACGATAATAGTGACAACGATGATTGCTCTAGGTTTTTTATGTTTCCAATTTTTTGAATTTTTGATAAAAGAAGGTTTTGCTTTGGAAAATCTAAAATCATGGGAAGAAATAAGAGATTAAGGAGAAAAAGAGGGTAAATTTTGAAAGAGAAATGGCCTCATCAAACAGTGGTAGGCAATGAAAGAGGTGACATTTATTGGTTAGAATGTGGGTTTTGAGTTGCCAAATACTTTGATGAAAAGGATAGAGAGAGAAACTATTAGGTTAATAAGAGAAAGGAAAAATAAAATAAAAGAATTATTTAAAGCTATGTTTGTTTGGCAGAAAATGACTTCCAAAAAATGATTTTTGCATTTTCAGGTGTTTGTTTAGCAAAAAACTGATTAGTTAATGAAAAATAATTTACTGGTCAACAAAAATACTATAATTTTTCTAGGTAAGACAATTTTCGAAAAAGAGTTGTTTATGAGTAAAACAGCTTATCAATGTGTTTAATTATAATTTTACTCAAGTTGAACCTTGTATATGATTATTTTAAGCTCAAACTTAATCTGATATGGCCTAAAATATTATTATATTAATAAATAATATTTTATTTAATTTTACTTAAAAAATTAAAAAATTAATATTTAAAGTCTTTTAATATTTTAATATTAAATATTTTTTTAATTTTATTCAAGTAAGACTTTGAACATAATATTTTAAACTCAAATTTGATTTGATTCGATTTAAAATATTATTATATTAGGAAAAATATTTTATTTAATTTTAATTAAAATATTAAAATATTAATATTAAAAGTCTTTTGATATTTCAATTTTAAATATATTTTTGTATATTATTAAACATAAATATTTTTAGTATTTCGATAATAAATAATATTATATTATTATTTTAATAATAAATAATAACATTTATAATATTTTTACTATTTTAATAATTAATGTTAAATAATATAATAATATTATTTTCTTAATATGAATATTTTTAATAATAGTTTAAAATATATAATTTTATATTTTTATAGGTAAATTTTAGAAATATACCCTATGGTTAAGGCCAAAATGAAAGTGTTACTTAAGATTTAAAATGTGGCACTTAACTTTCTTATGATTTATTTTTTTTTGTTTTTACCAAAATCATTATTTTTTTTGTTTCTTTTTATTTGTTAAAATTTTTTTTTCTCCTTCATCTAAATTCATACTCTTTCTCGAAAAATTTATTTTCTCTCTTTGAAATCAAACTAATTCTCTCTCTATACCAAGAGCAATCTATAAACAGCAACTTTAAATCACTAAAATCTTCACATCACTACCATCATTAAGTCAGTTCTAATAAATAAACACTTCCTATATCCTCACATCCCATTATCCTCAGCACCCTAGAGTGCTTAAAGTCCAAGTCTCCCTTCTAAGATCTGATAACTTGAATTGCTTCTCATCTTATATCATTTGCTTTGTGGGGTTTATAGATGACACTGCTTGTTAGAGATTTTCAAAATAAAGTATGAGAAATAATCTCACATTGAAAAAGGAAATGATAAAACAGTCATTTAAATTAAAAAGAGCAAAAGTTCATTATAGTTGGACTTAAGTGACTAATGGACCATGGGTTTGGTTTTTCAAGCTTGGTTGGTTTTGCATTAATTAAATAATTAGTATATATTAATTTAATTAAAGGTACTTGACATTTGGCACTTGTAGTGCAGTAAATAACATATTATTTTATTTAAAATTTATAAAATTTTATTTTATTTAAAGCTTATAAGTGTCTGATTAAAGTCCATCCCAAAACAAATAGAACAAATAAAAACAAATAGTTAAGTCTATACAAAATAGATAAATAAGTCTATTTAAAATGAAACAGTTTCAACTATTCAAAAATAGATAGTTTTTTCTATTCAAAATAGACAGTTATATTTATAGGAGAAAAAGACACTTATCTATTTATATAAAGCTCATTTGGTTTTTTGAAAAGAAAACAAAAACAATTCTTGGAACTCTCATTTTTTTTTCAAATTCCAGATTTCTTTTATAAAAGTTTTACTGTAGAAAGCCTTTATAGAAGTTCAATAATCCTGTGATACATCGATAAATGCTCGATGGATTGATTTCATCAGTGCAAAATGCAATCAATCACTAGGCTTCATTGTATCCTTAAGGTTTATTACTTACAACCCTTTTGCACACCTACTAAGTAAATAATATGATGAGAGCAAATAAAACTTAAGGAAAGTGGTAGTATTACACACTTTGAAGCTTTTTCTCAAAATTTCAAATTTATCAAAAGCAATAATTCTAGATTTTTAGTGCTTCTACTAACAATCTTAAGATTTTATTCTGTTTAACAATGGTTATTGAAGCAACTCTTAGGGAATTAGCTTCTAGTTTTGTCAAATTGGATCATTTTAATGATGGTGATTTTTTAAGATGGTAGAAAAAGATGCATTTCTTGCTTTCAACCTTGATGGTTGTATATGTTCTGACTACACTTAGGTAAAAAAAAAATGTAATAGAAGAATTTATGGCTGCAACAAGAGCTAAACAAAAATGGATAATGCAAACTACATGTGTAAAGGCTATATTCTAAACAGTTTGTCTGATAGTTTGTTGATATATACCAAAATAAGGCTATTGCAAAGGAGTTATAGGAAAAATTGGAGACTAAGTATATGATTGAGTATGCAACAAGTAAGAAATTTCTCATTAGTCATTTTAATAATTATTATATAGTTGATGAATGTTCTGTGATTGAATAATTATGTGAAATTAAAAGAATGTTTAATCGGTTTAAATAATATAATATGAGTATGGATGAAATAATTATTGTGTCTAATGTAATAGATAAAATTCCTCTATTATGGAAGGACTTTAAAAAAAGTCTAAAACATAAAAAAAAAAAAGAAAATCACTATTAAGGCTTTAGCTAGTCATTTTTGAATTGAAGAGGAATACAAAAAGCTAGAATAGAATTTTAGTTTTGATGATGCCAAAGTTCAGGTGATGCCAAAGTTCATGTTGTGGAGGAAAAACAAACCATAAAGCCTATAAAAAAGAAGTTCAAGTTCAAGCAAATTGCTAATAGGCCTAGATTCAAGAAGAACTAAAAAAGACTAAAAAGCTTATGTTACCATTATGGTAAGTCAAGATATTTTAAAAAAAAATTTTGGTTGCTACAAAAGAAAAAAAATTCCTTAAAAGATAATGCTTTTGAAAAATTTGTTGCCATGATTTTCGATACCAACATGCTTGAAAATGATGAATCTTGGTGGGTTGATTCTAGGGCAACAAAACATGTATGCAAGGACAAAAATATGTTCACAACATTTAAACCAAGTGAATATGGTAGTATCCTTTATATAGAAAATTCTTCTATAGCAATAATTAAAGGCAAAAGGACTGTTGACCTCGAATTCGCATATGAAAAAACTCTAACTTTGAATGATGTTTATTATATACCAAAAGTTAAGAAGAACTTAGTGTTTGGAAGTCTGTTAAACAAGTTTTGTTTTAAACTTATACTTAAGGTAAATAAGTTTATTCTGTCTGAGAGAGGAATTTTTGTTGGAAAAAGGTATATGTATGAGGGAACGTTCAAACTCAATATTATTAATTAGAATAAGAATGTTATTTCTACTTACATGGTTGAATCTTTATATTTATTGCAATATAAATTAGGTCATTTAAATTATAGAAAATTACATGATATGAGTAAGCTTCAATTAATTCTTGAATTTAATCAAGATATTAATAGTTGCAATATATGTATGTTGACTAAGATTACTAAAAATTCTTTTCCTAAGGTTAAAGGAAATACAAAGACACTTGAATTAATTCAAAGTGATGTTTGTGATATGCATAACACTCTTACATTGTCTAGAAAGAAATATTTTGTCACATTCATGGAAGATTGTACTAGATATTGTTATGTTTATCTATTATATTTCAAAAATGAAGTACTTGATAAGTTTAAAATATATAAATATGAAATTGAATTTTAATGTGAATCTTTTATCAAATGCTTGAGGTTGGATAAGGGTAAAGAATATTATAGTCTAAGTTACTTTGAATCCACCGGAATAATTTACCAAATTATAACTATTTATACACCACAAACAAAATGGTGTAGCTAAAAGGAAGAATAGGGTCTTAACAGAAATGACAAATGCAATGTTATCATATTCTGATCTTGGATAAGGATTTTAGGTTGAAGCTTTATTAACAGCTTGTCATTTATTAAATAAACCTCCTAACAAAGAAACAATGATAACTTTATATGAGCAATGAAAGAAAAAAAAACTAAATCTTAATTATTTAAAGGTTTGGGGATATAAAGCTGTAGTTAAAATTTCAAAACCCAAAAGAAAAAAAGTTGGGTGAAAGAAGAATAGAATGCAAAATTATAGGATATGCACAAAATAATAAAGCATATAAGTATATAGGTTCATGGTTATTGAACTGAATGATTTAATTTTAGTTAACATTATTATTGAACAAAGATATGCAATTTTTGATGAAAATAGATTTAAATCTATTTCGAGACAACTACAACCATTACAAGCAAGTTATCCTACAAGTGAAAAGAAAATTCCAAATTCATTAAAATAAAATGAAATTAGTGATGAATCTTGTCAAGAAATAAGGACAAGTAAAAGGGTTAGAAAGGTAAAAGATTTTAGACAAGATTTCTTTATGTTTCTTATGAAAGGGATTGGTGAAAGCATAAACAATAAAATTACTTATTGTTTTAATACGGATTTTGATCTTGTTACACATGAAGAGGCAATGAAGTGTCAAGATTTTACTTTTTGAAGAGAAACAATAAATGATGAAATAAACTCAATATTGGGAAATAACACTTAGATTTTGGTTGACCTTCTACCAGGTTCTGATCTAATAGGCTATAAATGGATTTTCAAAAACAAAATGAAGGTGGATGAAACCATGAATAAATTTAAAGCAAGGTTGGTAGCCAAGGGTTTTACACAAAAGTCAGGGATAGATTACTTTGATATTTATGCTTCAGTAGCTAGGATTACTATAATTAGGCTTATAATCTCACTTGCCACTATTTATAATTTGATTATACATCAAATGGAAGTAAAGATAGCATTTTTAAATGATGAATTAGAAGAAGAAGTATATATGGAACAACCAGAAGGATTTATCATTCCAGGTTAACAGCATAAGGTTTGTAAGCTTGTAAAGTCCTTGTATGGACTTAAGCAAGCATCAAAAGTTTGATGAAGTTATTCTTACTAATGGTTTTAGAATTAATGAGTCAGATAAGTGTATAAATAGCAAATTTAAAAATGACAAAGGAGTCATAATTTGCTTATTTGTGGATGATATGCTAATATTTGGCATTGATTCAGAACAAGTTATGGAAACAAAGAAATTTTTATTAAATAACTTTTCAATGAAAGTATGGGTGTAGCAGATGTTATTCTTAGAATTAGAATAATCCGGATGATAATGGCATAACTTTGTCATAATCGCATTATATTGAAAAAGTACTTAAAAAGTTTAATCTTTTTAATTGTATTCCAGTATCTACACCTATAGATTCTCAATTGAAATTAGTATCTAATATTGATAGAACAATTGATCAGTTGTATTACGAAAAAGTAATTGGTTATCTAATGTATGCAATGACTTGTACAAGACCAAACATAGCATTTACTATTCAAAATTGAGTAAGTGCACAAGTAATCCAAGTTACTTACATTGGTAAGTAGTTAAAAGAGTACTTTGATATTTAAGAAAATAATCAACTATGGATTGTATTATAATGGATATCCTTCAGTTATGAAGGATACTTTGATGCTAGTTGAATTACTAATATGGAATATCATGTTTCTACAAGTGGGTGGGTCTTTGTATTTAGTAGGGGTGTCATTTCTTAGGGTTCTGAGAAACAAATGTGCATAACGGATTCTGCCATGGTAGTTGAGTTTATTACATTAGCCGCAGTAGCTAAAAAAGTTGAATGCTTAAGAAATTTATTACATGAAGTACCAAAAAAGCTGAATGACTAAGAAATTTATTACATAAAGTATCTTTATTGCCTAAACTAATTTCTCTAACTTCTATCCAATGTGATAGTGAAGCAACTCTAGTAAGGACATATAACGAAGTATATAATGAAAAGTCTAGACAAATTAGATTAAGACATAGTTATCTTTGACAATTAATTTAGATGAAGTGATTACTATAAATTATGTGAGGTCAAGTGAAAACTTAATGGATCTTTTAACCAAAAGTCTTGTTAGAGACTTGGTAAAAAAAATTTCAATAAGGATGAGGCTCAAGCTTATGAAATAAAATCACTCATGATGGAAACTCAACTCAACACTTAGTATAACGTTAAGTTTTGAGTTCAATGAAACAAAAGTACATCATCTGTATATGATTACTAGTACTATAGTAATATTTAATGCCATCCTAGGTATAGTGTTAGGTACTTATAATGGTCAAATAAGGATGAGTAATATACTCTTAAAATACCCATAACATAAATGTGTTAGAGTGTTATAGTTATGGAAACACTCTTAATGAGAGTTACCTATGTGAGTGTGAAGTGTGGCCATTTCTAGGAGCTTAAGAACTTGGCTTTAACAACACTTATGAAAAAGGATGCAAGCACATGGCTATAAATGTGTCATCAGATACTAAGCATTCATTGGGTGTAGAAATCGTTATGTGAGATAAGTTTAGTTAACCAAGTGGAATAACTGGTTTAAAGCATGGTCTACCATACGATTTTGGTTAACTTTAACTTGTTTTCACTAAGTGAAGGTTCAAATCAAAATATATCTTTATTTAAGCAATTGATTTTCAAGGTTATAATAAATCTAGATTATTTTGAAAATGGTGGGGGATTGTTAGAGATTTTTAAAATAAAATATGAAAAATAATCTCACATTAGAAAAAAATTGATAAAATAATCATTTAAATTAAGAGCAGTAAAAGTCCACTATAGTTGGACTTAAGTGGCTAATGGACCATGGGCTTGGTTTTCCAAGCTTGGTTGATCTTGCATTAATTAAATAATTAGTATTTATTAATATTTAATTAAAGACACTTAGCACTTGGACATGTGAAACTTGCAGTACAGTAAATAAAATATTATTTTATTTAAAGTTTATAAAATTTTATTTTATTTAAAGCTTATAAGTGTTTAATTAAAATTCATCCAAAAATAGATAAAAAAAATAAAAACAAATAGTTAAGTTTGTATATAATAGACAGTTGAATTTGTTCAAAATGAAACAATTTCAACTATTTAAAAATAAATAATTTTTTTAATTCAAAATAAACAGTTATGTTTGTAGGAGAAAGAGACACTTATCTATTTATATAAAGCTCCCTTGGTTTTTGGAAAAAAAAGATAGAAACAATTCTTGGAACTCTCCCTCTTTCTTCAAACTTCAGATTTCTTTTATAAAAGTTTTACTGTAGAAAACCTTTATAGAAGCTCACTAATCTTATGATATGTCAGTGAATGCTTGGTAGACTGATTTCGTCAATGCAAAACGTAGTTAGCGATTGGATTTCATTATATCTTCAAGGTTTATTACCTATAACCTTTTTGCATACCTACTAAGTAAATAATACAGTGAGGAAAAATAAAACCTTAAGGAAAGTGGCACCATTACACGTCTCAAAGCCTTTCTTCAAATTTTCAAATTTATCAGAAGCAATAATTCTAAATTTTTAGTGTTTCTACTAACACTACTTAGACAACTACAACTACTTTCATCACTAACAACTTCGTTAGTGCTCCCTCTATAGATGCTTGTCTTCCTACTCACTTTAACAATTTCACCATATTTTTTGACATTATTTGTATATTTACTAACTTCTTTACTGATGAAACTTTGTTTGGCTTCAACATAAAGTGTGCCAATGCACATATTATTTGAAAGACTAGGACAAGCACTTGGTTCAATTTTTTCAAATTCTAATGAACCACTTGAATTATAACTCATGATCATTATTGGGATATTTGATAGAAAATTTGTTTTCCACTGTTAAAATCTTTTTCTGGTTAGAAATAAGAATCTCATTTTTCCCATTGATTTAGATATCCCATTATTGGAATCAAAATAGTGATTTGCCATAGTAGGCAATTCTTCAGGTTGTATGTTGTCATAGACTGTTTTGTATGAATGCTTTTGATAGCCAATAGAACCATTAGGATGTCGAACAATCCTTATGCCATGATTAAGAGTAGGTACATAGGATGTAGAAAAAGGCCTTTCATTTCTTGATTTTTTGGGAGATGGAGGCCAAGAAGGCCTAGAAGTCCTAAATGTTAAAGTATGGTTATTGTTACTTATAACAGAACTAGGATTTTGTCTCTTTGATGAAGAAAGTTAAAAGATCAACTTTGATGGTGATGTAAACTTGTACTGATGGTGGTGGTGGTGTGGAGATTTTGGTGATTTGAAGGTTGCTATTATGGATTGATTTGGGTTTAGAAAGAGAATTGATTTGGTTTTAGGGAGAGAAAATGAATTTTTAAATATAGAGTATGAACTTTTAGACAAAAAGTATGAATTTAGATGAAAAATAAAGAAACAAAATAGAAAGAGTAATGATTTTAGGTAAAAAAATAAAATAAATTATAAGGTAGTTAAGTATCACATTTTAAACTTCAATGAGCACTTTCATATCAGCCTGAACCATATGGTATATTTATGACGTTTACCCTATTTTTGTTTATTAAGGTATTTATATTACTATTTTAACAATAAATATAAATTAAAAATATTTTTGTTATAATTTAGTAATAGATAGTTTTAATATAAAATATAAATATTTTAATAATAAACATTAATATTTTAATTTTAATAAAAATAATATTTTAAGAATAGTAATGCTATTTTAAATATTTTAAAATATTAATATAAAGAATAATACATAATTTTGTTTTAAGTATTTTTATATTGATATAATATTTTAATATTAAATATTATTATTAAAATATAATTATTTTTGAATACTAATAATTTTAATTAAATAATTTTAATATACTTTAATAATAAATAAATTTTAATATGTTAATAGTTATATTAATATTATTTAAAAAAATAGATTTTTCAAAAAACAACTAAATAACTTAAAATATTTTTTATTAATTCATCCAAATAATAAAAATATCTACTTTTTCAAGAAATATATATTTTTTAAAAAATAATTTCTAAAAATCAATTTAAATGAAACGAAGAAAAACTTATATTTAGAATTTCAAATTATGTATATATATTGTGTCAACATTATCACATATGCATGTTTGTTAATATAATCATATTATGTGGATATTGGCATCACATACAACATGCTTCATCAACATTCCCTTAGAAAGTAATAGTGATAGTGATCAAAGGAAAATTTTAACCAAACATTTATTACTAAGATGTTAAATTTCATAATTAATGATCAAAATAAAAAAATTACTCAAAATCGAGTCACTATACGTGCATTTTACCCTAAAATTAAATGGCTTTGAAAGAAGGAACCGTAAGAACACAAAGTTAGGACTGGTTCAGACGCCTACCTGACCCCTCCCGACATTTGTGCCTCTCTCATTTATATTTCATATATAATTCTTTCACCAAAATCACATCAAAACACAACACAAACGAGGCAAGTGAACCCCCTACCACTTGGTTATTAATACAGTACTGCTCACTCTTCAATCGTCAAACTTCAAACCCTGTATCTCTTCATCTGTCCTAATAACCCCACCAAAACCCCAACTCTTCCCAGTTTCCTCTTAGAATTCTTACTTTCTCTCCTTTTAACATAAAATCCCCCTCCCCCCACTCTGTAGACCAAACCCTTTTCAACTTCTTAGCTGTATCTCCTCCCAAAAATTAAGACAAGTACAACTCGTTCTTATATAATTCCCTTTTATTTATCAACTACAAAGCCAGACTTCTCCTTCAGATCCTCACCCAGACAAAGTCAAAGAAGAGAAAGATGAACAGTACTTTTGATTCTCAAAGACAAGACTCCTTGAAAAGGAGATGGCAAGACAGAAGATCCCCCAACATCAACACCTCCAGATTTGTTGGTACTGTTGCTGCTCCAATCCCACCTCACTCTTCTGCACCCTTAATCTTGTCTAACCCTAATAACAGCACCAAACTCATCCAGCGTTTCCCTGGTCTTGATGATGAGGATCTTCTTTCCAGCGTCGTGCCCCCAGTGACCGTGGTGCTTGAAGGCCGTTCGATCTGTCAGCGCATCAGTCTCCATAAGCATGCAAGCTACCATAGCCTTGCGAAGGCTCTCAGGCAAATGTTTGTGGAGGGAAACGATGATGGAGCCTCCTCGGAGAATGACGTTGATCTTTCCAATGCTGTTCCTGGTCACATCATTGCCTATGAAGACATGGAAAACGATCTTCTTCTCGCTGGTGACCTTAATTGGAAGTACGTTTTCAAGCATTACAGTATTCCTCTTTCTCTTAAACAATTACTACATATTATTTTAAAAATTTCCAAATTTTTTAATTGTTTTATTTTTCTATTTTTAGTATGATTAAGGGTTTTAATTTTTTTATGTATGAAAATGAACAGTGATTTTGCACGTGTGGCAAAGAGAATTAGGATACTGCCAGCGAAGGGGAAGGGAAGAGGAGGGGCGTAGTTGGTTGGGTTTTGGCATGTTTTGACAAGGAGCACATGCTGTATTTGCGAAGGAAGAAGTTATATAAGTGAAAATATAATGAAATTAAGCCCATCTGCAATAGGATTTTGAAATATCCGAGTCCTTAGTTGGGAATGGATTTTATAGTTAATTTCCTGTATCCTTACGAATAAAACAACTTTTTCCATATCATTTCAAATGTATGGATCGACTTGTTGTTTAGGGTATGAACAGAAATCCTAAATTTAAGTGCCCAATTTGTGTAAGTTTGAAAATGGTCGTGAATAGAGACAAAGTTCAATATTGTCCTCTTAAGCTTATTTAATTTCCTTGCACACATTGTCATTAATTATAAATGTGAACCAACCAATTTTTGGACTTCTAGACTAAGGTATAGTCTAGCAATAGACACCCCATTATACCTAATAAAAATAGCAGCCCTCCATGCTAAATGAACTGCAAAGGCCGCTTCCTAGATTGTATTAATTTTGTTATATATATAAGTAGAAAGAGAAAGAGAGGTTTTTAGATTTCGAGTTGGAGAAAAAAAAATCAATAAATGAGTTCAGCAATCATCATAGTACTCCAACTGTATGTAAATGCCTTAGGAAACAAAATAACTTAATTTGACATATTTAATTTGATGAGTTCAATTTAATGTATTTAGTTTTATCTACTTTTTTCTGTTATATTTATGTTGATTAATAAGAAAAGTATATCAATTGGTAAGTGAATCTCCATAATAACTTAATTTGAGTTTATCTAAATGATTCAGTCATTTTTTTTTTAAAGATGGATTACAACAAATTTGAAATTCGATTGTTAGTACTTGTAATTTTTTTTTCAATTACCATTTGGATCTTGATTTTTTTGTAAAAAAAACAATGAGGGATAACCAATTTACCAAAATGCATATTATAATAATGCATTACACAGCCCCAATTGGCCAATTGCCACTTGCGGCTGTTTCCTAGCTATTAGCCATACATATTATGTACCTTCTTAATTAAGTTACATCAAGTTACTTTTTTATATATATATATATATATATATATATATATATATATGTACACAAACTCAAAGAAAAGGTGTATGCAATTTGTGAAACCTAATTTGTGAAACCCAGTTAATTGTAGAGTTGCCCTAGTCGATCGATGAAGATAATGCTCTTCCATTCATTAACTTGGACTTAAAAGCACCCAAAAGATTTTTAGTTATAATAATTGAGATTTTCCTTTTAAAAAATTGAGACTTTACATTGATCAGCTCGACTTAGAAATTTTAAACTAGAAAATGTGGGGTAAGGATCTATGTTACACCTTATGTCATCTTGAAGAACATATGATAAGTTTCTTCTTTCCATTCTTTTACCCTTTTCGTTTGATATGAAAAAGGGCATAAACTAAATTAAAGATAAAGAAAAATTTTTACTTAATTATTTTATGTAATTATTTAAAAAAAATGACATCTAATAGATTTAAACAGTGATGAAACTAAAAATTTTATCTAACGAGATTTAATTCAAATATATTAAATTATAAAAAAATAATAATAAAAAATTAAAATTTTTATATTTTATCATAATTATTAAAAATTTTATAATTATCGTTGACGCTTTTCATATTATGAAAAAAATTATACAATAAGTTTGTTATCAATTTTTTTAAACGCATAATTTTCAAATGTACATAATTAAACTATCATTTAACCGTTGGTATTTCATTTGATTATGCACATGAATTTTTAAAATGTTTGTTGGTGAAAATACTCTCTCAACTTTGATACTTACAAAAGATAGAATTAATCCTAATATCAACAATAAATAAATTAAATAAATAAAATTTTTTTATCTACGACTAAAGCATACGAGTTTGTAGTTTTGTGGACTCAGTGGGAGCTTGTCCCCATTGGGCACTATAGGGCGCCGCACTTGAATCTGAAATTAAATTTTCAATACTTACAACATCTTCTTCTATCTCATGCCGCAAACTTCAAAAAGAAATTAAAGAAAAAAGAAGGTCATGCTGAATCTTGAGTTGTGAACCATGCACCCCGTTTCAAAGTAATGTTGGTTATAATAAGGTATGGACCCTCTTCAGATGCCGTTGGTTAAGGCACGCATTTCCTGTCTATTACTGATGACGAGAGAAGGATTTCACCACAATTTGCATCAAAATTATATATATATATATATATATATGAGGGATCAATTTATATAATGTAAAATTAAAAAAAAATTTACATATTTTTCTAATAATTGATTTTAATAAATCTAAGGGATAAGATGAAATCATTTTTACTTATTTTTGTTTGTTTATCTCATCTTTTAAATTTATTAAAATCCATGATTAAAAAATTATATAAATTTTTTTTTAGTTTTATATCATGTAAATTGATCGTTTCTCATATATATACTTACATAAGAAATTAATTATTTGAGATACTAACAGTAAAAACTTTTAACTTTATAAGTGGAGTTAGAATGATAACATATGTCTCATTTTTTTTCTTTTTAAATATACACAAAAGACATGTGTTATCATTTAATCTCGTTTATAAAGTTAAAAAATTTTATTGACAAAGTATTTGATTATATATGGTCTGATCTCTTCTCTCTTGTTAGTTGTGTGGTAGCCATTACCATTAGAAGTAATCATACATGGAATGCATGTTTAGGCTCAATTTGTATTTGCATGCTACATGCTATCAAAATTCTTATCACTAGTTTTCTTTTTCACCTTTTTCTTTTATTTGGATACATAAAATTTACCAAACTTTCAACCGTACAATAGAACTTCAAAAATTTTACGTTTCTCAGGTTCTAAATTTAAAACCTTTAAATTATAATTCTAAAGTCTAACTATTTTGATATGTCTCTTGTCTTAACCATCATTTATTCACTTCTAATAATACAGTCGATCATTTCGTCATCGAATTTATATCACATTAACAAACTTGTGTTATGTCGCGACATGAATATGTTTCTTGTATCAAAACACAAATTAAATTATGCGATCTTAATCAATTGATATTTTTATCAGTTGTTATAATATTAAAATTAAAATTTAAAAATTATGGATTAAAAGAAATTTGTAAGTGTAAGTCATCGTCAATCAAATAAATATAAAAATAAAATTTTCAAGAATAAATTAAAAATTTTAAGAAAAATTATACGATCTCACATGAGAACCATCTTTTAAGTTGACCGTTAATTATTAACAAGACAATAAGTTGATATTACAATATTATTCAATTCTTTATTACATGGCAAAAACCGAATTCACAATTCCTGCCTCAAACCTCTCGTTAAAAATTTTCCAATTTAGAAGTCTAGTGGTTTTACGAAAGAAGAAATAAAAGAAAATTTTAATTTAATGATTGAACTATAAGTTAGTACAAATACATATTTTCATCTTTTACATGGAAATATCAAAATTTATAAGACAGCATATTGCCATTTTTCAATTTTCTCAAATTCTTTTTGACATCTAATTTATTTCTCGTGTTTTGTCCCATAAAGATTTCAAGTAGAAAAAAAATTGGAGACTTGGTTATATGTTGGATTAGGAGAGTGAAATTGTCATTTCAGTCATTGCATATTAGCCCAAAATCAAGTATAATTATATTTATTTATTGCCAGTTGGCTGAAAAAAATTAATATTATAAATAATTTTTGAATCATAATAAAATGTTCGATGTGATATCTAAATTTTATAAATTTTAATATAATATCATAAATCTATTAATTAATATGATATTTTAAAAATCATTTATCAAATGCGTGTCATCATTTGTAAATCATGCTAGAAATGATTACCTTATTAATTAAAAGATTTATCATTTTGATATCAAATTAAAAATTATCAAAATTTAAGAATCACAATGAATATTTCATTATGAATACTTTACTATAGTTTAAGGGCTATTAGCAACATTAACCTAAAGAAAAATTACTTCTTCCATTTGTGTTATTGATATAATTAACTATAAACTAGAATAAAATATAAAAATTAACGTACATGTATAAACTATAAGGTTCAGGAGGCGTGGTTAGGTTTCAAATGAAGGCAAACCCCACTCACTTGGGTTGAAATCTGATAAGGAGCTCAGAACTTGGTCTGCTATTGCATGGTGGGAGCTGTCAAGCCTCGGATCCGGAACCATAACCACAGACCTACAGAGAGCCAAATAAAAGCCGGAAGGAACTTAGAGTGGTCAGAAGAAGCACGACCGAAGTATTCAGTTGTACACAGCCTATAAAGCCTAAAAGCTAAACGATATATTAGATTAAGGGAAATATATCTTAACACAAAAGAAATGAGAAAAAAGCTTTGTTAACAGATAAATACATCAACATAAAAGAGCATAAAAGAACAGAAAACTCAACAATCAAAATGAAAATCCCAGAAGTAAAAATTAGAGCATGGAACACATGATAATCAATTGCACTAATAAATCAGTAAAACAAAATTCACTTACATCCCAGCATTTTTGGCTGCAAGTGCTCCTGCAGGTGCATCTTCAAACACAAGAATTTTCTGGGAATCTATTGGCCCACCCTGTTAATCAACAATCTCTCTATCACTTGTTACATACCTTGACCTTGGACAGTTCAAAGGCTAGATAGAAAGGTAGCCTTTGAAACAAGAAGAAATTCAGGACGTTTGCATTGAGAAAACTGGGGAGAACTCGAGGTTGAGAGAAATTGGCAAACTCCTCTTATAAGGAGAATAAAGTGAGAAGAGAAAAAAAAACTGCCAAAAAGCTTTTGTTAACCACTATTTTAGTTCCTTCGAAAGTTGAGAAACGCGGGTAAGAAAGGACAATAAGATTTTTTATTTTTTAAGCATTTTCTGAAATGAGGTGAGCCTTGGCACAACAATAAGGTTCCTCCTTTGCAATTATTTCATAGGTTAAAGCCACAAACAGCCTCTTTGAAAAGCTTGGTAATGCTATGCATATTTGACAGTCCCCAGACTTTCTGCAATGCATAGGCCTCATGCACTAGGCAACCCTTTGTTATTTTTTGAATATGGCACTTATGATCATGAATAGCATATTGATATAAAATTCCTATTGTTGTCCAATTGCCATTTCTCTCTCCTTATTAGTTCTATCAAATCCAAACAAGCAAAGGGTGTGAACTTCAGTTAAAATCACTTCTATGTACTTCTTTCTTACCGTTTCTCTTTACTCCTCATATAACTAAAATAATAAAAAAAATTACTCTTTATGTATGTCCAATCACATGTTACCATCATCAGGTACAATATAACACTATGATAGACTGATATTATACCTCAAACCTTCTAGCTGCAGCAAGGAATACATCTGGTGATGGCTTCCCTTGTTTAACTTCCGGATCATCACCAAGAACAATATGATGCATCGGCATAAAAAGCTAACAATGTCTTTGTGTTTTTAGCTCAAAATGCCGCCTGTGGCTTCTGCAAAGTACATCTGCATAAGTGACGCTTGCATAGCCTTCAATAGCTTAAGTAATTTCATTTAAAAAGAAAAAGAAGGCAAACCTCATTCACGTTTTTGAATGTACTCCATGTTTATTTGTGAATGATGCTATAAAAAGGAATAAGAACTGGAAATGACAAAGTTTACCCTGTTGCCAAACAAATTGGTACTCCTTTGGCATGCAAGCGTTCAATCAAACGGCTAGCCCCTAGAATAGGAATATACAACAATTTATTACATAACTCATTTGCAACAAATGAGAAAATGAAATAAAAATACGTATATCTTCCCCTTTTGCTGTCCAGTTTCATACATTCACCATCTTCAAATTGCTTTTCCTTTTTTTTTTAACAAGATTTGAAAAATTCATGGGATTTCTTTGCAAAAAGTATTAGGGGAAGCAGCTTCAAACATGACTATATCTCAGATGTAGAATCCTTAAAAATAACTTCTCTGTGTTGTTGCACAAGAATCATAGAATTTTGTCCCTCCATTTTCCTCTTTGTACTTTCTAATTCAGGAATTCTAATCATATGCTACTTTTTTTTGTTGTTCAAACTTATCATGTGCTGTTTGCTATGATTAAAGTTGCTCTACAGCTTGAACTTACTTTTAAGAATAAAAATTTATATAAAAAATATTTATGTAAAAATCAGATGGTCAACAATAACAAATCTTTTCATAGAAATCGAATCGAAAAGAAGTCAATTGCAATGATGTTTAACTAAGGTGTTAAAGATAGATCAAAATTAACACAAAATTTGTATGCAAAGATACCTCTATATGCATATTCAGCTTCCACATAAGTTTCTCTCAAACTTTCATTTCACTTGTGAGAAAGTCCCACAAAATACAATATTTAAGCAATCTTCTTTTAACTTCCTTTTGTTGATGGTGATTTCTACCTGATAAAACAAAAAAAACCCTTCTTAAATTATTTTAATAAGAAATACCATCCTTACCCCAAGGCAAGGTAAAACAAATCACCTATGGAAATTTAATTTATGAAAACAATTGAAATTGTCATACATAAGAGTGGAAATTTGCTAAATAATTAGTATGGAAAATACAATTATTATTATTTTTATTTGGGGAAGGGAGATTTGAATTCTGCTCTTTGAGCAGGGTATCATGCACCAACCATTTGAGCCAAATGCTCGGGTGCATCTACAACTATTATTAGCATTGCATTAAAGATAAGAAAATATTGTATTCCTCAAAATACAATTTTAAAATAGTTTGGGTCCTTGTCTTTGGATTAATTATTATCTCCTTAAAATTATTCTCATTAAGTTAAATAGAAAAATTGAACTAATGTTTTGATAAATAATTAGCTGACAGATGAATGTTCTAAGAAATATTTATTACCTGGCAAGAGCTCACTAGTTGGAAACAAACTTTGCAGCATCACCTCTCTTTTTACAAGGAAATCCTGAGCTGAAAGAGAATCATTGATCCCAGTCTCTTCAACAAAGACTCGAGCTGCTTCTATTGCTTTCTTCCCCATCATTTTTGCCTTAAGAGACCAATCAAAAGTTTTATTAAATCTATCAAGAATAATTTCCTGGACCTCAGTGTAGAACTTCTCTGTGTCTGCAGAAAACAGTAGTAGACACTTGATCAGATAGTTTGTTTCATAGAATAGTTTGTATAACCCTCACCATTTAAATGTTCTATAGGTGATGCGATTTCTAAATACCACAAGAACTCAGCACAAATTTGTTAGCCATCTATCATCAAAGCAAATAAAAAAACTGGAGAGGGAAGACACTTAGCTGGCAACTTTCAACATAGAAAAATCTGTATATTCTGACAATATTACCAGTGCACAAAACAGCTAACTACATTTTGGGTAAATACGTAAAATAAAACTTCTTTTTACCAAATGTCTATCATAAAAACAGCACCCACCAACAGAATAACTCTACATGCTCATATGAGGTAATATGTTATTGTATTTAAACATAATACTAAATTTAATATAATATCTTGTATTTTCAAGCTGAAGGAAAATACCACCATATTTGAAAATTTTATTATGTCAAAATGAAACGTTAAAATAAATGAAAATGCATGCATCCGCTATCAACTTCCTCTTTATACCTTGGACTAACAAGGTTGATTTGGTGCCATGAGAGAAACTTCCATAATAGCATTCGTTTATAAATCCCATCGATAGTCATACAAAAAGACAATGTCAACTTAAGAAAGTAAAGGTGGGTCTCGTGGCAACCCCAGGGTTATATGTTGCACGAGATCATTCAAATTGCACTGGTATCTCATAAACAACTTGTTATGCCAATAAATCAATACGTAAAACAAAAAGATAACCAACAAAGAAAACTTTGGGAAACTAGACCCTCTAGAATGCTTCAGCAAAACCAATAACCGGTGAGAACAAAAGAAATATGAAGAAAAGCACAAGTATCTTTTCCTTAACTAGACTGTGATCAATTTCAGCATTTTCTTTGGGATCAAATATCAACATCTAGACTGCCAGAATTAAGGAAGATAATTAGGAATGAAGATATCCAAGCTCAAAATAATTATTGGATTTCAAGAAATCAAACAACACAATGAGATAAAATGAACAACACTTGGTTGTCATCTAGAAATTTGAATTTAAATCAGTATCCAGCAAACAATTAGAGGAACATACTGTCAGAGACATATCAATCGAGTGAAATGAAAGGGATTGCGTATGAATAACAAGCAATACGCCAAAATCATTATAAAACCATAAAACCTTAATTGCGAGTAATGATTGCATACAACCGAGAAATGTTAGCTACAGAGAAGTACTGTTGAGACAACAACAGAAGTAGCCGACAGGTTTAGCATCTGATGCATTCGACTAGATCATCAGTTTTTGGGTCTTGTTTGAGAAAAAAAAATACATGGATAAATCACTGTACATCCCAAGATAAAGATAAAAAAATGGTTTTTGTTGCAAATCATTTGGAAATATAAGGCACCCAGACAGTTATTATAATCAGTGAATCGCTAATCATTTAATGGGTCTAAATGGCCGAGTGTGGGGTGGTAAGGAATTACCGAGTAAGAGACCGTCCATGTCGAAGATGACGTGAGTAATGGTGGGTCCTTCGCCTGAAATGGCTGCCATTGAAAAATCAGTAGTTGTTTCGGCCGGACTTCGTTTAGAAAAAAATGGAGTGGCTGATGTATGATTTGTTTGGTCTAACTTGTCCAGTTTAGAGAGGCTACCATTGCCTTTTGAGTAAGATACTATCTGCTATCCGCCCACACAGTTTTCCAAAAAAACCAAAGTTACTGGGTTGGGTCTGCCCTGGGTATGAACTAATGATCATATATATATATATACTCAAACAATTTCAATTTCCAATTGGGCCTCTTTTGTTAAAAAAAAAAACCAAAGAAAAAAAAAGGGCGTCTTATTTTGGATGTCCGACCTTGATTAAAGTTATTTATGCGATGGATTTCTTTTACAAAAGCGGCAGTAGCTTGTATATTCGAAAAATGATTATAAATATTGAGTTTTCAATGAATTTTAAATTTATATGATATTTTGTAAAAATAATAAATGGATCAAATATCAGATTCATTTGATGAACTATTTTGAATTAAACAATACTACTCAACAGTAGTTTTTCCGGTTGTTTTAGATCATATATATTTCTCTATCATTAATTAGTTACCTATAGTCATTGATGTCAAATCTAGTTTTAATTGCTTTGCAATTTAATCACCTTTATAGTTGGTTGAAATGATCCTAGCTAGGCCAATTATGATCAGATTAAATTTTGAAAGAAGATAGAGTACGATACAACTTATTAATAAACTAAATATTTATTTTGAGATTAAATGTTTGAATGATTATTTAATTTAAAATTAAATATTTTAGTTTATACAAATAATGATTAAATATTATTGACATAAAGCAACATAGGGATTTTTTTGGATAGAAATGTGAATTTGAAAGACACGCAACGTAATAATGCATAAAAGAATTAAGTTCGAGCTGACATTATTATGTTGATTTGATTATTATTTTTTAGCATATAGTAAAACAAATAAATGAGTATAAAATTTTAAATCTGGTTTGATTAAAAACAAAATAATCGAATTGATTTGTTTGGAAGTGATACTAGAAATTGATGGATGAGATGTTGAAAATTAATTATAAACAGAAAACTCATAAAGAAAACAACTCACAAGATTATGCATAATGACTGAATATTGTTATTGAATTAAACGCATAAAAGTTCACTATCAAGGTTAGACACTAAGGGATACAGAAACACCATCTTAAGAATTCTAATTAAAGATATAGAATTATAGAAGTTTACCACTCTAAAAAGTCTACTTAAGAGATACAAAACTTGAGAACAATTTAAAAGATTGCTTAAGAATAAACAAACTCTACTTTGCCTTTTACAAACAAAATAGAAAATAAATGGGTTTAGAACATCCTTCCAAACATAAGAGCTTCAAAGACCTTTTTTTTTTTTTTTATTTGGGTTGCTAAATTGATGAAATTGATGTATTTGCCTTCAATCTTATCTTTTTGAGATGGTGCCTAAAATCATGAGATTGACATGTGAACACAATAATTTGTTGTGTGAACATAATTAGCTATTACTTAAAGTCATGGGATTGTGAACACAATAATTAGCTGTTGCCTAATGTCATAGAATTTACATGTGAACAAAATAATTGGCTGCCGCCTAAAATCATAGGGTTTGCATGTGAACACAATAATCATAATTAATTGCCCTTTACTTATGCAAATTATAGTATTGCACATTAACAATGTGCCTAGTGTTTAGTGTCATGAATCTGATCATAATCCTAGCTATTTTCATAGTCTCTTTTTCAAGCTAATATAAATACAATCTCTCTATTTTGGCCAACTTTATTTCTATATTTATTTAGTGGATTTGAACCAAGGATAGACGTATCTTAGCTTACCAAATTTTAAATAGGCCATATGTCTTAAACTGTAGCTTACTAAACTTCCTTTATGAAAACTTTTTTTTGTACAAGTAATTCCATACCAAATCACCTTATTTGAACTTCAAGTCTTCGATGTATGATTGTTGCCTTTTTATATTTCTCATTTTTTTGTAAAATCTTACTTCGAACTTGCTTATGAAATCTTTTGATACTTTTGGCTCTTTTTTCTACATCTCTATTAAACTGTTGGTTAGTAGGAACTAGAATTAAATCCAAAAGATTAATTGGATTATTACTATGAAGAACCTCAAAGGGACAATAACCAACAGCTTGGTTAAGTGAATGATTATAGGCAATTTTCACTTGTGATAAAATAAGATCTCATTGTTTGACATTCTTTTCCACATACCTCTTTAAAAAATTTCCCAAGCTGCGATTGGTAACTTCAATTTGCCCATCAATTTAGGGGTGAGGACAAAGGTTGTAAATAAAACTAGTGACAATCTTAGTCTAAAAGGTGCTTCAAAAATGACTTAAAAACTTAGAATCTCAATTGAACACCAAAGATTTTGGAACACCATGTAACTTCATGCTCTCTCTTAAATACTAATTAGAAACATGATAAGTATCTATAGTTTTGTTACAAGAAATAAAATTTACTATTTTAGAAAATCGATCCACAACCACCATGATGGAATCCTTATTTTGTTGAGTCCTTGGCAATCCTACTACAAAGTCCAAGCTGATATCTTCCTAAGAAGCATAAGGTACAAATAATAAGTAGTACAAATAGTACCTATCACTGAAAATAACACCAATTCTAGAATTAAAAGCATTACACTCTATCTCAATCTTCTTTCTACATTTGAATTGAGTGAATAAATTACTTCCTTTTTCTTTAAAAGGTTTGGGAGCATTCACTGGTTTAGTTGGACCCAATACAACCTTACAACCATCCATGAGAAAAGTATATGCATTTTTGAATATATCATGCAGAATTCTTTTATCATAGTGCCATGGTCTCCTATTATAGCACCATGGTCTCTTAAGTAATAAATGGCAAGCATCCATGGGGATTACTTCACACCATAATTCATCATTATAGTGTTTTCTTATAAAGAATGACACCAAATAGCTTTTGTTGACCTTTGATCTCATTTCCTCATTACAACCATGACTACTTGTAAGGATAATGGTGTTCTATGGTTTTGAGATCTAGTCACTGTACCAAGAAAGTAGATACCACATTTTCAAAATTTTCATTATCAATAATCACATCACATACATTTTCATGAATAGTGCACTTGTGTGGAACACATTTTTGTGTAACTAGTCTTTTTCCTCTACATCAATATCACTTAAGTTGTATTGTATAACAAATGAGGATCTAAGGTCATCATAGGTCTCCTTAACATTTTCTTTAAGATCTTGAGATATTTTAACAAGTTCTTCTTCAGATTTTCCAAGATCTTTATCTTCACCTAATGTAACTATCTTGAGTTTTGGACACTCAAAATCTGTATGCCTAAGTACTTGGTACTTGAAACATCTTTGGGTTTGAGTGTTGGCAGCACTGGATTGTAGTTTGCTAGAAATAATATTTTTCTTCTTTAAAGGTAGCTTTGAAGGGGGTTTGATAGAAACACTGGTCTTGGACGTGCTTCCCTTATTAATGTAGCTCTCCTATAACCCAAACCTCGAACCATTACTACGGTTTTCCTTTTAATGTCGTTCCACCTTAAAGGCCAATTTGCACACATCATTAAAAGTCTAATAAGGTTGTTACTATACCATTTTAAAAGCCTCATACTTTATGCCATCAAGGTAGCATGCAATGATCTATTTTTTTTACTCCCCCAATTTGCACTTCAACATGAGATAGTTAAATTTTGTTTTGTATTCTTTCATCGAAAGATCCTTTTGCTTCATATAATAGAATTTGAGAAAGACATCTTGACAAAAATTGTTTGAAAGGTATTTCTTTTTTAACTCTCATTTCATCTTATCTCAAGTTATAATTTTGCTCATGCCCTTTATTTCTCATTATTTTTTTAAGTTTTTCCACCAAAGTGAGGTATGCTTTCGAAGCTTAATGGCCACCAACTTGACTTTATAATGTTATAGAGCATTGTGATATTCAAAGATGTATTCCATTGTATGTAACTAATTAAGAAATTCTCTAGGTTACATTTTTCTTTCAAACTCAAGAATTTTCATCTTTGAGTTGAACACGTTATGTTAAGGTTGGTTTTTGTTTAGGTATTCTCATACATTTATGAGAGGTGGTGGAGTGTAATTTTTTGAATCATGATTGTTTGCATGGTGGAAAAGGTTAAATTCATCATTTTCATCACCATTTCTCTTTTCATGTTACTTTGCTTTCTTATGTTTTTCATAGTTACAAAGCTATTGTTGTAGTTGTAAAATTTGTTGCCACATCTCTTTAAGGACAACATCTTTCGAGTTTGTTGTAGTAATTGCTTCAACATCAACCATCAGGGCTTAACAACGTCGAACTGCTATAGTTTTGATATCGAAAATTGATGGATGAGATGTTGAAAATTAATTGCAAACAAAAAATGCATAAGATTAAGAATAATGACTGAATATTATTATTGAATTAAAGAGATAGAAGTTCATTGACAAGACTAGGCACTAAGGGATACAAAAATAGCACCTTAAGATTTTAACTAAGGATACAGAATTATAGAAGTTCACAATTTTAGAAAATTTACCTAAAATATACAGAACTTGAGAATAATCTAAAAAATTGCTTAAGGATAAATAAACTTTACTCTACCTTCTACGAATAATAATAAAAAAAGGCTTGGAACATTTTTTTAAACATAGGAGCTTCAAAGACTACCTATTTTTTGGGTTATTGAATTGATGGAATTGCCTTCAATTTTATCTTATTGAGATGGTATCTTAAATCATGAGATTGACATGTGAAGACAATATTCTACAATATGAACATCATTAGTTGTTGTCTAAAGTCATGAGATTTACATATGAACATAATAATTAGTTACTGTCTAAAATCATAAGGTTTGCATGTGAAAATAATAATCATAATTAGCTACCTATTTACTCATGTAAATTACAACCTTGCACATTGATAATGTGCCTAGTGTTTGGTATCGTGAATTTTACCATAATCCCTACCATCTTCATATTCTTTTTTTTTTAACTAGTATGAACACAATCTCTTTATTTCAGCTTACCTTTTTTATGCATTTGTTTAGTGAATTTAGACCAAAGATAGGTCCATCTTAGCTTTGGATAAGTCCTTCTTTGTTTTAGCTCAAGTTGTGAAATATGTTAACACTCCGGTGTTAGGGAGAAATACCTAGATTAGCATAAACCCTAAAATCAGAGTAGATCTCCTCAATCTTAAATTATCCAAACCACATTTGGGTTATCTCTTTTCTATTTCAATCGTTAATTTTGGAGTTTTGTAAAAGGCTCTTTATTATTCAATCGTGACCTTTATGATTTTGGAGAGTTATTCGCTACTATACTACACTTAAGATAAGAGAAATTTAGATTTGGAAGGTTAGTTTTCATTACTTTGTCATTAAATATGTGTAGGGTAAATAATATTTGGGCATATATTGGTTTTGTTTTTTTTTCATATTTAGGCATTTTGTGATTTTGTTGTTCTTTATTAATTGTATTTGTGTTAATTCTTCATTTTAATATATGTTTAGGATGGATGAGTATTATATTATATAGTAAATAAATTATATAATGACATAAATATATTTTCCTGTTTTTAGAGTATAAGTTTTGATTATTATATCTTATGATTTCACTATGTAAAGTTGTTTGTTAGTGAGGGTCCTAATCTTATTTATATAAATGAAATAGTAGATAAATTGATAGTTGATTTTGATAAGATATTTTACTTTTGAGTTATTTTTGTAATGATGCTGGCTATAAGAATATTAGTCATATATTTTTCGAAACTTAGAAAAACACTAGCTGATGGGCTGATAGTAGTTAATGATGATAGAAGCACTATTGATATGATAAAATATATGGTAGATCATAGTGTAGTTGATATGTATATAGATCATGGCATAGATAAAATTATTTTGGCTCTTGGGGTCTTAACAGGACCTAAAATGAAAGTTATAGCTGAAGCAGTAAAGAATGAAAAGGTGAAAAATCAAGATGTAGTTGTAGCAGTAAAAAATGAAGGGGGTAAGAAATGAAGATGTAGGTACTAAAAATATGGTGAATGAAAGCATAATGAATCAAGAGCTTGTGAATAAAGGGTTGAAAATGAAGGGATGGGAAATAAAGATTATGGAAATAAAGAGCTAAAAGTTAAGATCAAGTGATAGAAATAGTAGTGAATGGGAAGAATGGTAATGATGATGAAAAAATAGTTGCTGCTAGATCTAAACTTAAAGTTATATTAGAAAGGGGTAAAGGTAAGAAAGATATGGTGGATGAATGAGTTCAAATTGGTATGAATATAATTAGGGTTAGAGTTAATAATAACAAAAGAATGAAACCAAAGTTAACCTCACTAATTTAGGATAATATTGGTGATATTGATGAGAGATATTAGAGTGAATACTATGACTCTGATAAGTAGGATGACCTTGTTAGTGATGATGAGAAAATGGTTGATGATGTTACTTAGATAAAAAGTAAGTTTCCAATGTATTGTCCTAATGTAAAAACCCTCTTTATTGAGTTAGACATGTTGTCTGAGAATTCAAAATAATTTAAACATACTATATCATTACTATTTATTAGGATAAACATGGATATCATTTGGGCTAATAAGTATAAGAGTTTTGTTAGAAGTAAGTGTGTTGCAAAATAATGTCTTTAGGTAATCTATGCAAGATATGATAAAAAGTTATAATTATTTCAAGTAAAGACTTACAATAATACTCATGAATGCAATAATATTTTAAAAAACTCAAAGATGAGTCAAGCTATTTTGGTTGAGTTGTACACAGATAAATTCATGATGGATCTTTTTATTAAAAATGTAGAAATGTAAGAGTTAGAAAAGAAGATACAAGGGTGAATATTAGCATGATAAAAAAAGCTAAAAAGAGATGGTTGATAAGGTGATTAGCAATTATAAAGAAAAGTTTAGGTTGTTATGAATTATGCTGATGTAATTAGAGAAATTAATGAAGGTAGCATAGTAAAGATGCAAGTTCACAAGCCATTGCCAACCTCTCCACCTATGCTTTAAAGGTACTATATATGTTTCTAGGCATTTAAAAAAAAGGTTTAGAGAATGATTGTAGGCTTTTTTTTAGGGCTAGATGGCTATTGGCTGAAAAAGCTTGATAAAAGGTGAGTTGCTATGTGTTATTGGTAGAGATAGAAACAATCAAATGTTTTCAATAGCTTGTGCATTAGCACAAGTGGAATGCATAGTTTTATGGAAATGGTTTCTTAATTGTTGAAATTAATGATCTATTTTTTGAACAATGGAATAGATTGGATAATCATGACAGATCAACAGAAGGTAAATTACTAAATATTGAATTAAATTAAATTATATACTTAATAATTAAACTAATTAATAATTACTTTCCTATCACTTGTAAGGCCTTAATAATGCAATTATAAAGTTGCTTCTAGATGATGAGCATAGATATTGTGCTAAGCATATCTATGTAAATTGGAATAAAAGGAGACATAGAGGTGAAGAGATGAAACATGCTTTTTGGACAATTGCTAAGTTTTCAACCATCAGAGAATTTAAAGACAATATAAGAAAATTATAAGAAAAGGATGATATCGTAGTTACTGACATAATAAAAGCTTTATATCAACAATGGTACAGAACATTTTTCATCACATACTCTAGATGTGAGTTGGTTGACGACAACTTATATAAAGTATTCAATGAGACATTGCCAGATGCAAGGAAGAAATCAAATTTCTTTATTTGAAGACATAAATGGGAATCTGATGGTAAGAATTGGGAAGAAGAAAAAAGAATGTTCTAGGTGGAAAGATGTCATTGGTCCTAACATTGTAAAAGTAATAGAAAAAATACATCTATAGCATCACAATGTCTAGTTGCATTTAACGAAGATGATGGGTATGAAATAGATTTTGGTCAAAATAGGTTCATTGTCCATATGTTTGAAAAAACATGTATTTGTAGAATGTACCAACTTTCTATTATTCCATGTGAACATGCCATATGTACAATTAGAGATCTTGATGAAAATATTGAAGATTTTTTATTTAGTTGATATCATAAGGAAGTGTATCTATAGACTTATAATAATGCTTTAAAACCCATGTCTGGAAAAAAAGATTAGGTCAAACTAAAGACAGAAGAAAATGTTTTGCTCTTAAAGTTTAGAAAAATGCCAAAGAGGCCCAAAACCAATAAAAGAAAGGATCCTAATAATCTTAAGAAAAATAAGTCTAATAATATGAATTTATCCAAGAAAAGCATGATAATGACATGTAAACTATGTCATCAACCAAGCCACTATAAAAAAGGCTATACTATGAGAGGTAATTACATACTATTGTGCTTTATTCATTTTCATTGTTAGATTTGACTATTAAATGCACAAATTCTAAACAATCAATTCAACTTTTTTTCTCTATTATAGCAAGAATCTCATGTGTAGAGATACAGAGACTTAAACATGGACCAAGGTGGCTTAAGTATAAAATTGTAGATCCAATTGAAGCTGCAAAATGTCAAAGCAACCTTATTCCCAAAAATTGTGATGCTATTCCTCTGCTACCATTTATGGTGCTTATGCTTTTATATCCGACTCTAGTTTGGCAATTGCATCTACTTCAACTAATTTGCTTGATTTTACATCTACAGTTGCACATGTTTCAAATGCAATAAATGCTATTGCTATTGTTGCCAATGAAAATGTAGTACTTAAGTTAAAGAAGCCAACAACATCTAATGAGAGATGTTTTATGGATCGAGATGGAAGACGTAATGGGATAATTTGTGGAAAATAGTGTCATAACACATAAATCCTTTAATTTGTTACTAAACATACTAAGAAGAGTTACCATAAATCTTTTCATTTAGATATGATTGGTCACCTAACTAAATCTGTCTTCTTTTAAAAAAAAGTTCCAAGCTTGATTTTGGTATCTTTAAAAGGTAGATTCTAGTTAATGAAATTAGATCTAGGTCTGAGAGTACAGTTACGCATGAAAAATATTATAGTACTTTCACAACGCCCATCTGAAGAATAGTACCAGTTAATTTCATGTTATACAAAGCCTTAAAACATATTTATGATTTTACCAAATAAATTTGATATTGAAAATTAATCTTAAAATTACTCCAATAGTTTGGTAGCAAATTAAAAAAAATTTTTTCACCTCAAGAGTATTAATAGAAGCTATTGTCCTTCACAGAAGAGACTCTATCATCAGATTCATTAAATATTCAAGGAAATTAACAATCAATAAAATCCTCCAATAATTTGATAAGATTTTATTTAAATGCATATCCCCCAATAGCTTGGTGAGATTAATATTCAAAAATTTATTTATGAATTTGTCTTAAGAAAAATCATTAAATCTTCCAATATTTGGTAAAATTCAACGCTGAGATTTAAATCTTCTAATAGTTTGATAGTATTAAAAATTTTATAAATTTAACTTTTTTATAAAAAAATTATAATTAAACCTTCTAATAGTTTGATAAAATTTAATTTGATATTTAAAATTTTCAATATTTTGGTATGATTGATATTCAAAACTTATTTACAAATTTGTTTAAAACTTCATTAAATCTTTTAAAAGTTTGATAAGATTTAATTTGAGATTTAAATTCTTCAATAGTTTGATAAGATTGATTTTATTTAAAAATTTATTTTTTTCTACAAAAAACAATTAAACCTTCAAATAGTTTGGTAAGATTCAATTTGAAATTTAAATCACCCAATAGTTTGGTAGAATTAAAAATATATTTAATATAAAATTTACATCTAAAATAATAATTTAAATACATAAAATAAAAAAAGCCAAAGGAATTAGTTTGGCTCAACATAGGCATCATTTGGCTCGACTGTAGAGACAAAAAAAATGACTTGGCTACTCGGCTCGGCTCAATAGATAGCTTAATTTACAACAATGGAAGCAAGTTAACAGATAACACTACCAAAACAAATTTCCCAAAAAAAATATTTTTGCCTAATACTCTCACAAAAATTTTTTCTCTCTTGCTTTTCTTCTTTTATTGATCTATTTGTGTTAATTTTGGGTCTTTAAGTAAGGATTTGATCCTATGTTCAATAGGAGTGCACATTTGAAAATAATTACCTTAACTTTTTTTTACTCGGTTTCAACCTTAAAAATCTAAATAAAACACATTTAAGTATTTCAATCATTTTCATCCCAACTTTTTTCTTTTATAATTTTGAACTCTTTGTTTTTTTTTAAACAACCAAAATTAAAAAAAAAAATAATTCAATAAATAAATAAATAAAATTTTAACTCTAACTAAAATCTTGGACTAAATGGGGTGTTTATAAAACAAGTCCACAATCAACGTCAAAATCTTTTACAACAACCATTGAAAAGAGAGCAATTTCAGCAAATAGTATTAGAAGTAGTAAAGACAAAAGCCTTATAAGATATTCAACCAAAAACAAGAAAAGAGGCATACAAGGTTATGGATTATATACAAAGTTTAAAACAAGAAGAGAAATATTAAATGTGAGTTATGTTAGTTTGAACATATCAATTTATTATTTTTGTATAAAATTTTACCCATTTTAACTTGATAAATGGAATTTTATAGCTTGGATTTCCAAATCAAAAAAGTGATAGCAATTGAGATAAGTAAAGGCAAGAGAAAGGATGGTGAGGATATAACTACTAGTCAAGAGAGTCAAGTGGAAGGTTTTAAAGGAAATAAGGGGAAACCAAAAGTTTGATCAAAACTTCTATTGACTGTTTCTACTGGAATTGTCATTTTTTTTCATTAACTGTTTTTATGTTAGTCTTGATCAAGAACAATTTTTGTCAAAAACCATTTGTGGATGTTATGTGTACAAACATATTCACTAAGTTTGAAGATGATGTAGGCATGTTGAACATGCATTTCTATTGCTTATATAAATGAAGTCATTTTCATTTTCAGATTCAGTTTTGTGAATTATGATTTTGTTTAGGGTTTTGTTTAAATTGAAGCCTATTTTCAGTAATTATGAAGTTAAAGCTAAAATTTAAATAATTTTCAATAATCTAGTTAATTTACTTATAACATATAGCAAATTCAAGGAAAATAAACTCATTCCATTCATTGTAACCCAGCCTTTACATTAGGCCTTGCGTTTCACATTCCTAACCCACTACCAAGCATAAAAACAAAGTTATTTTCCTTTTTTCTATCATTAAAAATAATTACACAAAATACAAGTACAAAATATAATAATAAGCAAACTTAATTTCTAATTGCTATCTCTACCATGTCCAATGGCAAATTTTCTACTTTCATTCAATTTCAACATTAAAATACAAAGTTTTCTCTTCAATTGCATATTCTCATCAATACTTTTGCTTAAAAAAAAATTCACAATACTTTTCTTCAACATTGAAACTTCATTCTTCGACCTTTAAACATGACCATATAAAAAATTTTCTCTATTTTTCAGCTTTAGAATAATCTCTTCCTCTCTACCCAAAAATGGGGACCGTGTCATAAATGAAATTCACAAACAATATCGTAATCAAACGAAACTAAAATCAAAGAATTTAGTAAAGAAATAGATATTTATTCTTTGACATATTAATTCATTAATCAGTTTATAATATAATGCAGGCTTCCATAAAATCTTCTAACAGGATCACAATTCATCTATGAAGTCCATTAGCTAACTTCATATTGTAGTAATAGAAAATGGGTTTTCTTTCAAAATCCCATTCTATAAGGTAACTAGCTAAAATTAGCTTATACATGTTTATAACATAAAACCCATTTCTAGAAACCTTGCAAATTTAAGATTTTGAAAAACAAAATCAGAGAAATCTAGAAAATAGTCTTAGTATGAAAAATTTTCATAAATGAGAAATTTTCATTTATCCCTAAACTCATATTTGAAGTAGATATTGCATTAGGGATTTTACTTTCGAAATATATTTTTTGAAATTTGTAAAGAGAAAAAACAGAAGAAATAAGAGTGGTTGTCATGAAAAGACCATAATATTTGAAAAAAAAGAGAAAGAAAAAGAATTGGAAATAATTTAGCAAAACAAAAAAGGCAAAAACAATATTTACATGTCATTTTTAAAATTACAACAATTCCACATCATTTCTATCTATCATGTTTTTTTAAACTTAATGGTCTCATTTCTTTCAAATCCAAAATTTCGTCCAAAAAATCTTATATTACCTTAGGTCCAATGTTTAATATTTATTCATATAAAATAAAATGTTTAATCATAAATTAAACAATCATTCAAACATCAATCCCAAAATGAGCATTTAGCCTATTAATAAGGTATAGATATATCATTCTCAATACTTTCCTAACATATCAATTTGGTTCATGTCGATCTATTTTATGTAAAAATATGTAAAATACTATAATTATTATATTATAATTCGTGTTGATATATTAAATATAAAACATAATTTTTTTTACCAAACCTTTATTAAAATTTTAAAACCATATTGCTTTTATGTCTTTTTTTTTATTATTTGGTATCATATAATCGTATTGTATTTAAAATTACCAAATCTATTTGCCTGTGTTTTCATTTGAAATTCTATAAACTAGCTAGTTTTCTTTATTTTGTAACTTCTGCTTTTGTCTTTTTTCTTGTTTTTTAATTTAAAAATTTATTTAATAAATAGCTTTTTAGATTTTATTTTTTCTAAGACCCACATAATATCAATTGTATGTCATCTGTTTATTTTCTTCTTTTTTTCTTTTTTTAATTTTTTAAAATTATAAGTAATATATTTTTTAAATAATTGTATTTTTTATGTGTAGAATTCACTTATACCAAACTTCTTTTTATATTTTTTTTACCCTTTTTACTTTTTTCTTTTTAAAAAAAATTAAATAAAGATTTTTTTAAGATTCTTTATGGCCCATTTGAGTAATGTATAGTCAACAATATTATTCCTTTGGGTTATTCCATGTCATTTTTAGGTTTTTTTTTTTAAATTACTTTTATCTTCTTTTGAGGTTTTAAACATTTACTTTTAAATTGTTTAATGAATATTTTAAAAAAATTTTAAAAATACTTTTTAAAAATTTTATTTTTTATATTTGAGACCTAATTATACCAAAGTTTTTTTATTTTTCTTTTTTTGCCCTTTTTTACCTTTTACATTTTTAAATTTAAAAAGTATTTGACAAAGTCTTTTTAAGATTTTAATTTTTATGTCGACCCATTTGAAATAAATAATTTTATTTTTTTATAAAAATATATTTTTTGTATATAGATTTTAATTTTATATTTTTATATACTAATAATTATACCTATTACTTTTTTAATAATTTAATAAATAATTTTTTTTTATATTTTTAAAGGCCCACTTGATATCAATAGTATGTTAGTTTGCCGCATGTTAAGTTAGTTTATTCCTTTTTTTGCTTTTCCTTTTCCGTTTTTCTTTTTTCTTTTCTTTTTTGCTTTTTACTTTTTTTAAAAAATGATTTCTAATTTAAAAAAATATATTTAAAATTTTCTTTAATACGAGGTCATTTGATATGATTATTTATATATGTATTTTTTTATTTTTTCCTTTTTTTAGTTTGATAGTTTTTAAAGAAAAAAATAGCAAATGTGTTAATATCACACTTGGATTTGATTTTACTTTCTTTTTTAATATTTTTTAAATAGATCAATTTTATAACAAAATGAGTCAATTAATATGGGTGACAAAACAATTAGTGTCAAATAGATTTTTATCTGTCTTAATTCGATATGAATATTTTTGTAAAAATCAATATAAGATAATAGGCCAACTTAAATATCTGCATGTCACCTTCACTTTTTTTGGTACATTTTGTCATGTTTTGTTTTAAAAAAATTAAGTACATTTTTCAACAATAAAACCAATAAATATGGATGGTAAAATAAAAAAATTTTGACTCACGATGACGCGTAAATACTCACCTAATCTTAATAAAAGTTTTTCAAGGACAGGTATAAACGTGTTTAAAGTTGCCATATAGTTAATTATTATATAGAGTTAATTACATTTTTTGTCTGAACTTTGAAAAAATATAAATTGGTACCTAAAGAAATAAAATGTATAATTTTGCATCATAAACTTTCAAAAAATATATCATTTTAATCTAAATTCTAATATTATTAACTTAACTCGTTTATACGATATTTAAGCATTATAATTTTTTTATATACCTGTTATTTATTAAATAAAAGTGTTAAATATTTTGTAAAATCCTTCGTGTGAATGTAACATGGCAAAAAAAAATGATTGATCAATCATAGACAATTTTTACGATTTAGGTAAAAATATATATAATTTAAATTCAATTGAAAAAAATGTTAATAATATGTATGGTGAATATATAACTTGATCATATTAATTAAACATTGCATATATAAACTAATATTGTTAGTGGGATTAGAGTTCAGGGTACGTAAAAAAATTAAATTTATATTGAAAAAATTATATTGAAAAAAATTTATAAATTGGTATCTAAAAATAAAATATATAATTTATACTCTAAACTTTCAAATAATGTATAATTTGCATCCTAAACTTTTTTTGTATCGAAAAAGAATAAGGGATAAGGAAGGATATTTAATTTCTAGTTGTCTTTCCCGCCCTACATTCATTAAATCTCCGATCTTATTATAGGAAAAAAATTTAGACGAAGTTATATAGGTAAAGCTTGTAAAATTTCATATTAAAAATAATTAAATAAAAATTAAAATCGATAAATTGAAAGCCATTGATGTCATATTTGGTTTTAATTGGTTTGAAATTTAATCACTTGTGTTAGTTGAAATTAGCCTACCCAGGCCATCTATGACCAAAAAAATATTTGGGGAGAAGATAGAAAGCGAAGTTACAACTTATTAATAAGGTATGAATATGTGTCATTTTCAATACTTGCCTAACATTTAATTCTATACATGTTGTATCTATTTTGAGTTTAACACGTATAAAATATTATTATATTATAATTCGTATACGTATATCAAATATAAAATATCTTTTTCTATTTTTGCTGAACCAATATATGTTTTTGGTTAAAATTTTAAATTATATCTCTTTGTTATCTTTTTTTTTTTTTTAATCATTTTTAATCTATTATCATATTGTATTTAAAATTACCAAGTATACTTGCCTATATTTTCATTTGAAATTCTATAAACTAACCAGTTTTCTTTATTCTTTAACTTCTGCTTCTTATTATATGTCTGAAGTGTACCTTTTCATGAAATTAGAGTAGAAAACAATTTTTTTGATTGTTGGTGGCTCGGAATTCTTTAAGTTGTAGTACAAACAATAATAAATAGTTTTTATGAAACAAAAAGATCATCTGGTGAAAATTTTAATAATAGTTGTTCAAGAACAAGTATAAACTTGTTTAAAGCTGCTTTTAGTTAATCCATTAATCTCACAAAATGGACTAACTAATTTGTTTTTTGTTCCAAATTGAGAAAAAAACAACAACGCTCCTATATAGTTAATTAGTATATAGAGTTAATTACGTGTTTGGTAACAAAATTTTGAAAAAAATTATAAATTCATACCTAAATAAATAAAATATATAATTTGAATCCTGAATTTTAAAATAATATATCGTTTTAATTCAAATTTTAATACTATTAACTTAACTCACCTCTATGATATCTAAGCAGTATAATTTTGTTGTAAGTATGTTGTTTATTAAATAAAAGTGTTAAATATTTTATAAAAACCTTCATGTAAATATCATCTGACAAAAAATGATTGATTAATTTTAAACAATTTTTACGATTTAGGTAAAAATATATAATTTTAATTTATATTGAAAAATATATTAATAATATGTGTGGTGAATATATAATTTAATAATATTAATCAAACATCACATATATAAATTGATATGGTTAGCGAGATTAAAATTTTGATTAATATAATACATGCATAATTTAAATGTTTATAGTGCAAATTGTACATTTTATTTTTTAAATACCTATTTTTATATTTTTTTCAAAATTAAAATTCCAAAAGTGTAATTAACTATTATATAAGAAAAAAAATTGTAAACCCTTAATTTCAAGTGAAAATTCATTCATTAATTATCATTTCAAAAAGTCTAATTAATTAATTAATTAATAATACTTAATAATTTTGAGGGAAAAGAAAAATATAATGCACCTCGTGGATAAGAAGATGGATTGTAATTATTTTTTAAAATCGATTTTAATGATCCAACTTAATTAAGCTCATATTCTTTTTGCAAATCTAACCTACCGTAATGCAACTACTAATTAAGTATAGTATTAAGAAAAGGCCCTTTAAAAAAAATTGATACAAATCGAAAGGGTACAAGGGCCAGGGAAGGATATTTAATTTTTAGTTGTATTTCCCACCCTACATTCATTAAATCCCCAATCTTATTGTAGAACTCCTAATCACTGTAGTTTTTCCTTAATTATTTACATAAAAAAAAACTTAAGATGTAAATTAAAATCAAACTTAATAGTTAGACAACTATTATTTATATTTACTAATGCTTGTTGATTTTAGAAATAAGAAAAATCTTGATTTTAAATCTTATGAATGAAAAAAATAAATTTTAAAAATTTATCTCTTTTATGAATTTTGATCTGATTTAATTTTAAATTAATCAAAATATAAAATAATTATTGGATACCAACAAATTTCAAACAAAAAATCTATTATCTGTCTTTAATCAATAGGATGGACGTACGTTAGCTAGCCAACTTACAGTCACAGACACCGCCACTGACGACATATTAAGTTACCAACTCTTTTTATGGAACCCTAAAAACTCAAAAAGTTAAAAGAATCCTTAAGAAAAGCTATCAATTAAACTAAAACAACAAGAACATATACATAGACATATATATATATATATGTATTCATACAAAAACTTCTTAAATTACAATGTTCCCTAATTTCTTTTACATGTTTTAAATGAACCTGCCTATACTTTGTTTCTAGGTGCTTGTTGCTGTTTTTTTTTTTTTTTTTTCTAATAAAAAGATTGATTTTTAAAATAAAAAAATATATATATTAAAATTTAAATTTCAAATCAATATCATATTTTATTTTATAATTTTCACCATTTGTCTAAAACTTAGTTTTGGGATTTGAAGATAAAATTAAAAACTACTTACAACGCTTTATGTCTAATTTATGTCCAATCATTTAGCATAATGCTAGAATCCGGATGTTATATTTTAAAATTTTTTTTCATAAATTAATTAAATTTTATTTTATTTTATTTTGTTGTTGTACTCATATGTGATGTAAAAGCTATACATGGACAACAATTAAAACAAGAAAACCCCATAAACATCACTTCAAGTAGACGCCAACCAAAAAAAAAAACTGCATCAGAAATAACAACATTCCTCCTCCCTCAATTCTCTTTAGACAATTTTTTTGGGTGTATATACTATATATTCTCCTTATTAGGCCACTTCTTTTTGTAGAAAGCTTTGCGTAAAATTTCTCCTCTTTTTTATTAAATCTTCCAACTTCCTCTCTCTTACACACAAAACCATGGGAGAAGACATTACTACTAATATTCATCTTCATGATGATCAATTTGCAGAAGAGGCAGAAGAAGAAGCACTTTCTCTTTGCGACCTTCCCTTAGATTTAGATACGAATAACAGCCCTGGAAATGATCACTTGCAAAAAATATTGTATAACCAATCTCAAAGATCATCATCTGAGGATGCCTCTGATGAATTGTTTGAGTTTCGCAGCGACCTTAGCTCCGATATGTGCCCAGCTGACGGTATAATCTTTTGTGGCAAACTCATTCCTTTGAAACAACAGCCCCTTTCCTTTCGAACACGGGAAGATTACCCTTTGGGAGAAAAGAGTAAAAACCTTGTTTTACGCAAACGATCCGAGTCACTTTCCGAGTTACGCAGCAGCTTCAAAAACAGTACTACACTTCTCAGGAACAGTCGTTCCTTGGATTATCAAAAGCTTTACAGTTCTGACATGGAGATGAACCCTTCCACAAGAAGCGTCGAAAAACCTGAGATTTCACCTAAAAAAGAAGTTAAGCCAAGGTGGTATGTTTTCATGTTTGGAATGGCTAAGTTTCCACTGGAAATGGAGCTTAAAGATATCAAAAGTCGACAGTTCCGTCGGAGTCCGTCGTTTATGTTTCCCACGGTGGAAGATGGCGGCAAGAAATTTGTTGATAACCGGAACTCCGATAAGGGTTTTTCGTGGAGCTTGTTAAAAGTGTTGAGTTGCAGGGGTCATACTAGCGTTGTTGTAACATCATCGTTCTTGGAATAACACCAAGATGCACCAATTCCCAGTAGTTTGTTTGTTTGGGTTTTTTTTTTAATTATTATTACTACAAATTTTTTAGTATGTTTGGTGGGCATAGGAATTAATGATAATCACGAGACCCCCGACAAGAACATTATGGATCATATCGAGGATATTGAGTAAATTAATTTTGCAATACTTAGAACAGAAAATATCATCACTCTGGGATTTTTTTTTTTTGATTTGGAAGATATAGTTGGTAATTGATAATTTATATGTTACCCTTAAAAAATATAATAACTTTGCTTTTTCAACCTCTTTCAATTTTTTTTTTTTTTTGTAATTAGGTTAAAAAGATTTTATATTTTATTATTAAAATTAAAATTTTAACATTTTATTCATGCGGTCTTTAGTCTCAAACTCTTTCATTTTAATATATATTGTTAAAATTAATATGATTCGAGTAACTCTTACATTCGCATTTTGACAAGAAGACGACATTTACCCATAAGATAATGCATACCTCTAACGTTAGCTGTTGGAAAAGGAATGAAAGGGCCAAGAGAAATCAAGGATTTTCTTCGTGAGCATGGAATGGCTAATCATGAAAACTTGGGTTTGGGTTCATCTAAAAGGTTCGATGGTTGATTTTCATGCGAAATAAGTATAATTTTTTAGTTGATTAAAGAAGCAAAGTGGGTTTTAGTGGTAGTAGTGCTCCAATATACTTATGTTGTTCAACAATGATAATACCCGCAATTATAAACCTTCTTAATAATGGAAGGTGAAATGGGAGATTGAACTCCTTTCTATTGCATAGATTATATAGGTTAAAGGAAAAAAAAACTCTCCAACGAAAATTTAATAATTATTTAAATTTTTATCGTTCTATTACAATCAATTAAAATTTAAATATTTATTTTCATTAATTAAGTATTTATTAACGAAAATTGATTAACCATCAACATTAATTTTTATATAACCAAAGATTCAATTATGATAAAAATAAATATTTAAAAATTTAAATGAATAAAAATAAATATTTAAAAATTCAGCTAATTTAAAATAAAAAAATTTAAAGTTTTATAGGTTACTATAAAATATCCAAAACTTAAAATGATTATTAAATTTCTATTCCTCAATTAGGCAAATATTTGGGCTCCAACCAAAGCTTAAATGCCTCACAAACCACTACGCCATGGGGTGGTAACCCAATATGCTTAAATTTTTTTCCTATTCAATTATACTTGTTATGATCGATGATTCCATAAACCCCAATTTCTCTCATTGCAATTTAGAAAGCCTAATACTGTTTATACAACAGGACTGATCAATGCTCTAATATCATTCCTCATAATAATTAAATTGTTAGCATCAACAACAAATTCATCACTATAGTATGAGTTAATGTTACATTTTGTCACACAAATAAAATAATTGACGAAAGTTTACTACTTACATCAAACAAATATTCTAATAAAATATTCCAATTTAATTATTTTTTTTCAAAAATTAATAAAATTAAAAATATAATGATAAAATTCAATAGTAGTTTCTGATACTGAACCGTATTATAATGACACCTTGGCAGTTGGATAAATTTAAAATCCTATACTAATTATTATACGGCCTCGAAGCCTTTTACACACTCTCTCTCTCTCTCTCTCTATATATATATATATATATATATATATCAAACCAATAACTCTAATCAAGCAATTTACTACAAAAATAAAAAGAAGATAAAAAGTTATCTAAGAAATTTCTGGCATCAACCAAGATCGAGACGAGGAAGAAGAAAGGGTGATTGTTACTCCTTTTTTATGTGCAAAAGGTTGTGGCTGTTAAATGGTTGGATGGAGACCAAGGATTTATGCTCTCAAGTCTTACAAGTATAAGCTGTTCAAAAGAAGGGCTTTCCATGGCAGCAAAGATACACATAAGGGCAGCCATTCACATTCAAAGATGCACAGAGTCTCTGCAACAAGCACAGCAGCATGCACAAACATGCACATACACATATATACATATTTGCATATATATTACATACAGGAAAGATAAATGAAGTTGCTGCCCTCGCTGTCTTCTGTATGCACATGTGCATGTATGTATTTATTTACTGTGAAGCTAAATGACTCAGAATGATGCCTGTTTGATCTTGATTTTCTAATCAATCTTTACACCCAAAACCTCTAGCCACCAGCACAGGTGGCACAAGTAGCCAGATAGAATAGATGATCACATGCAAAAGACTGAGAGTACTTCGCAACGTAAGATATGCACTTGCAATCAAAGTAAGAAAGCATAAAGAAATGGTTCCAGCACTTGAGATATTAGCCTAACAACCATGGCTGGCGATCTGAACTCAGTATGCCAAGGTAATTTGTCTATAAGAATGCAGCATGCCAGTAGAACTAAAAGTGTGCTATTTGGCAACCTGCTAAAAACACCTCAACCTTCTCTTGTCTCCCCATACTAATAACCGATGAACAAAGGAAATGAACTTCATATAAAACACCACACACATCTTTCTCAAGGTTAACAGGGGAACATTGTAATTTCAATCAATTAAATTCATTCCAGTAAGTAAAATAATCACCTTATAGTTGCCAATTGCCAGCTCTGAACTCCTCATGACAAACTTCACAAACTATAAGAGGTTGGCAGAAACAGGAGAGGAAGAACAAGGGAGGAGGTAACAACATCAGATTAATTCCCAAATGCTACTGGCTTGGCACTAAACATTGATTGCTTCGCTTCTAATGCTCACAGATAGCCACCACTTCATAGAATAGTTTGTCAGCCAATCACCAAGTTCAGATATCATAAGCAGGATTCAAACAACAGGGTTGAAAATAACAGAGAATATACACGTGTTAGGTTTACTAGTAATCATAAAAATAGCAAGTCTTTTGCTGCATATGGCTAGACAGAAATAAATAAAAAAAAAAGACATTCTGAATAGAACTACCTTTGGATGTTCATCCAAGGATCCTCATTCATCTTCCTCTTGCTATTCATTCAAAGGTCAAACTTTAGGTTATTTAAAGGATTTGAGTTTGTTTCTTCAAGATTCAGAATCCAGACCAAAGAACCATAAAAAATGCAGAAAGTGCAAGATCATGCAAAAGAATGCATTTTCTACAACTCAGAGTCTAAAGTACACGAGTCATAACAAATACTTCCGTACATAAATCAGGACTAACAGTTGCCCTTGCAAGAACAAACTACTCATCATAATTTCAAATTCCCAGAAAGCTTCACAATAGCATTTTCAGAGGAAATATATTTTATAGAATTCAAACCATAGAACAGCAATCAAACTTTTTAATAAGATAAAAAGTTCAGGCCTAAGAGAAAAATTAAGTGCTGCACTATTTTAGAGATACAAATTGAAAAAGGCCATTAAACTGGAGCTGAAAGTTAATATCTGTTACATTTGAGCAACGATCCAACCCCACTAACAAACAAAAAAAAAAAAAAGAACCCAATCCACTTGCCAAGACTAATCTTAACAAGTACCTCACAAATATCACTAGACAATCGGAGGACGAAGAGAAACCTATTTTTGTCCCATTGTAGTTCCCCAGAAACTTCCTTCACCAGATAATAGAACAACAATTGGATACCAACAATCAGAATACCATCCATCTCTCTAAAATTTAATAAAAGCAGAGCTTACACAAGTCATGTCATGCAGCAGATCAAATAGATTTTAAGACAGGAAACTCAGACTATAAATTTCTGATCCAAAGGTGAATGAACACCACAAAACTGATAAGAATCATTAATTATTCACTTCTTTTACTTATTCCCTTTCAGCTTCCTCCCTAAGCAAACCTTTGGTTGTTAAACAGTTAGTAAGCTAACAAAAGAATGAAGAAGAAAATAAAGCTATTGTGATATCATGTCTCATAACACAAAATGGAAATACTAAAACATGTAGAAGCTGAGAATTTAGGTCTCCATAGGAATAATAGTTTTTCAGCTCAACTCCCCTTGATCTAGCTGGTCTCAATTGCATTAGTCAGGTTTATAACATATGAATTATTTAAAAGAAAAAAAATGCTCAGGCACATATTCTCATTATCTCACTAAAGAGTGAAGTTTACACTTAGCCTAAACTAGACTGCATCATTATTCTAGCTTCAACCAATCCAGACCTACTTACGCCTAGCAAAATTTAACCTCTAACATATAAAGAAATGGAACCATAAATAACGATAAAACATGCATTCCAGAAACAAAGTCACTGATTTATGAGTCCTATTCGTTGTAATAATAGAGAAATGAGCAATCATGCTTACATGGTTATGGTTCTACTCCAAGGAGGATCCAAAGTGCAAACAGTACAACAATTAAGGAAAAAAATTCACAAGCCAACATTGAAAATCAATGGTTAACAACGGGAAAACACAAACTTTCACAGAAGTCGATCTAGATTACAAGCTCAATATTCAAGAATTCAACAAAAGTAATGAAATCATATCTATCCTCAAAAATAATAAGGAAGATTAGAAGAAACACAACAATTTTGTACGGAAACAATTATCTTATCAGAGTTCAATTGCACATATAAACCCTGCTCTCATACCGATGATTCACCTCATAAAAATCTGTCTTGCCCTCAGAAGCAGGCCGTAAACAGACCCCGGACAATGAAGTAGCTCCTTGCACTGAAAATTTCACATAACCAACAACTTCTAGTTCTTCATCATCCTCACCAGAATCAACAGGCATCCTTGCTCTCAACTTGCCAGGAGTACCCTTTAGTGGAATCTCTGGAACATGCCACTTCAATTCTCTCTCTGATCTGTTTAACACAGCTTTAGGTGAAACCTTTAACAATGTTGGATCAACTGGCAATTTCAGAACAATCGTTACATCACTTAACGGTGCTAGTAACTCTGGATTTGAAACATACTGTATCATCACAGAAAGTAAAGTCCCACTAAGACGCTTAATCAACCTAACTCTTAAGGGCAATGGTGTCAACCTAGGTAACAAACTATACTTCAAAATTGGTATAGGCTCCTCAGATGGGGCAGTTCTCACATGAAACATTCCATTACCTAGGCTACTAACCTGAGAACTCTGTATAACAAACCTCTTAACCGAACTTGTACCTTCAACACGAAAGGAAAACTCAGTATCCTTATCACCAGAACTTTTAGGAGGCATCGTTCTCAAGTAAACCACACCCATTAATCCAACTCGCGCGAGCAACGATTCCGTAAACTCTGCACTGATCTCCTCTGAAATATACATTTCGGGACCTTTCATCTCAGTCTTCTTCACCAAAAGATTCTCAAGAGACTTCCCTCCATCAGCACCAGCAGCGGCTGCAGTTGGAGGAGCAACATCATTCCTAGTTTGCAAAAGTTCAAGCCCACTAAGTCCTTCCTGTTTCTTAACCTTTTTATTTTCCAAAAACTCGGAAGCATCCAATCCTCCACCCCAAGCATCACTAAACCCTTCAAAAGCTTCTCCAAGAGTAGCCTGTTCATTGCCAAACTCAATCCCTCCATACTTCCCCTCAAACCCTTCAACAGTAATATCAGTAGATTGGGTTGCTTCAGCTGGAGGCAATGTAGTCAATTCTAACCCCGCCAATGCCACCGTTAAATCAGTAGGTAACGGATCCTTTGTCTTCTTAAACCCTCCAACTAACTCTTCTTGCTTATTTATGGCTTCACTCGCTGCGAACGGATCCTTTTCTGCTTCTGGTTCCTCTGCTTTTATCACTTTCTCGTCTTGCTCAATTGTACTCTTAGGTGCAAGTGTTGAAGCTATCTTATCGCCCGCCGCTAGAGTTTCAGGTGGCAATTCGAAACTCGCATTCGAAAAGGCTTCAACATTGGCTTGGTGTTCGACGGAATGAGCTTCGACGATAGGCCATGTATCAGCACCACGGACCTTGGCTTCAGTGTCGAGTGCGGAATGAACAATCTTGGCAATCCCGTCGCCGTGCATAAAGGAGAGCATGGCGGCGAGACGAATGTTGCTGACACCACGTAGGACGATGTCGAGTGCCATGTAAACCTCGGCGTATTTTCGGGCGAGTTTTTCAGAGGTGACGTCGACGCCACGGCAGGCAGTTACGATGACAATGACGGCTTGGTTCACGATGTGGATGCACTCGAAGACGTTGATCGAATTGTCCTGATCCGCCGTAGTGATTCCAAGAACGTAAATGGAGTTGACAAGACGGTAAACGACGCGATACTTACTTTCAACGCCGACGATTAATTGGCCGCTGGAGGCAGCAAGGGGGTCGTCGCCGACAGATTCAGTGGCGGCATTAGATTCGGAGGATGCAGCGGCGGCGGAGGCAGGGATTTTGTTGGAGAAGGAAAGACGGGTTTGGCGGAAGGCGTGGAGGGCAATTAGGGCACGGGCTGGAGGGAACCATTCTCGGGTTTGAAGAAGGACGTCGGATCCGTTGGCTGGTTGGAGAGAGAGAGCCAAGCACGACATCGTTTTTAGTTTTGGTTAAAGTATTTTGTTGTTGCGAGATCTATCGGGTAGGGCTGATCCAGGGTTATGTAATTAGGAAGGAGTGGATCTACGGGGAGGAAATGATGACAACCGCGGGAGTTTACTTTGGAGTGGATTTCTTTGAATTTTGTTTGCTGAAAAGAGCTGAGACAGATAGAGCAGATGGCTAGGGACTTCCAGGTAGGATTGAAGTGGTTCATGTCTTTGTTGGTGTAACGGGCACAACCCAATGAAATTTGGTCTCCTCTGACATTGGGCTTCAATGCTTGCAATTTACTTTTGCAAAACGTTCATTTTTTTCCTTTTTTTTTTTTGGTCAATATTTTTTCTAAAAATTTTTAAACCACACGCACAATACACAATAATATATAAAAAATAAATAAATATAATACCATTAAATTTTAAATAAAAATTTATATAAATTTGATAAAAATAAAAAATATATATTTTATTTTAATAATAATATAAATTATAATATAATAATTTTATATTTTATACATATTTAAGATAAAATAAAACATAAATATACAAATTATAAAATGTAATTTTTCCTTTAACGAAAAACATAAAAGAAATACAAAATTTATTTGAAAAAAGCCCTTCGGCGCCATTTTCCGCAATGAAAAATGTAAAGCTATTCCAAATCGAAGTAACAAAAAAGGTCAGCAAACATATAAAAAAAAAAAAAAAACTTGAGCAAACAATGATACCGCAAAACCTCCTTCAATTAACCACCCAAAAATGCACGACAGGCTGCCCAATCCTTGATCACTTGCTCCGCGGTGGCGTCCGTTGCGACTCGATAACCGAGATCGTCGCCGAGAGCGGTTCTGGCAAGACCCAAATCTGCCTCCAACTATCACTCCATGCCCAACTCCCTGTTTCCCATGGTGGTCTCGCCGCTTCCTCTCTCTATCTCCACACCGAATTCTCATTCCCCTTTCGCCGCCTTCACCAACTCTCTCTTTCGTTTCGCACCTCAAATGCCAACCGTTTGCCCACTAATGACAACCCCTGTGATCATATATTTGTGCAAAGTGTGCACTCTGCTGATCAACTGCTCGAAATTATGTCTAAAACAGAGTCCTTCATTGAAAACACGAAAGCCAAATTGCCCGTTCGGCTTATTGTGATTGACTCAATCGCTGCTTTGTTTAGGTCTGAGTTTGACAACACCCCAGTTGAGCTTAAGAGAAGATCATCTTTGTTCTTTAAGATATCTTCCAAGTTAAAGGCATTAGCGAAGAGGTTTAGTTTAGCGGTTTTGGTGACGAATCAGGTAGTTGATTTGGTGGCACCTAATGAGGGAATAAATGGCTTGAGGATTGGGAATTTAGGATGTTTATACACGTCAGGTAGGAGGGTTTCTCCTGCATTGGGTTTAGCTTGGGCTAATTGTGTTAATTCAAGGCTATTCTTATCGAGGAACGAAGAGGTTATTCGTGAAGAGGATCGAAAGTTAAATGGCGAAAGTAGTGATATTTTGTGTAAGCAAACAAGGAGAAAGCTTTATGTTGTTTTTGCACCCCATTTGGCTGAATCATCGTGCGAGTTTGTGATAACCAGAGAAGGGCTTTTTGGAGTTGAAAGATAGTTGCCTGATTAATTTTTGTACAAGAAGAGATCATCCGAAGGTAGCTATGTGGAATATTTGAGTATTTATTTATTTATGTTTAGACTTTGGAAGAAAGGTTGAAGTCAGAGGTGGCTTTTAGCTCTGAGAGTTTTAGTGTTGCATCATTTAGGGCTGTCTATTACATTTTGACATAATCGTTTTTTGCAATAGTGGCTTTGTACTTTTCATTTGTGAATAGGGATGTAAATTTGACTTGGTTATATGGTTTCTTTAAAATAAGATAGACATTTTAGTTATATTTCTTTATAATCTATAATTAGACATTTCAATACATTTTGATCTGGGTTAAGATATTCGCTCCTTTGTTTTTGTGATCTTTTACCTATTATATTATTTCGCTTATCTTCAAAGCTTTCAGTTGGCATGCTGTCTTGGTTGTATCTGCCTGTTTATTTCTTTTCTCATTTGCTTGTTTATATCATTTCTTTTCTTGATTTCCAAGTTGCCGCTTGTTGATTGTAGGCCTTCTCTATTGGTGTTCAAAGTGGGTTGCCACTCAATGGACTGTTTATTGCATCTTTAGTTCTATCTTCTTTCACTGTGTGGTTGTCTCTGGGGTATGTAATAATCTTGATTTTTTAACAGCCATCCATATTCTCAAAGAATTGTTGCAAAGATGATTAAATCCAGTTTGTCTGATGTGTTTCCCAAACTGGTTGTATTCATGACAATATATGCTTGAGTTGGGTGTTGCATATTGATGTGAAGAGTAGTTAGATCTATTTTGCAATGAAGTAGGAAGCAACGAGGACGAATTTTGGCAAGTATGAATGTGCTTTGCTGCTCAGGGATACAATCACATCATGGGGCCTGTCTTGCCTGTGTAATCCTACTGGTTTTGTTTGTCATGTAGATTAAGCTCTGGTTTCTCTTTTACTTTCCAAGTATCATTCCACATTTCCTGTAGTTAGTATTTTTATCTGTTACAATGTGTGTTGCCCGACAAAGTTCTCATACAATCCAAAAGAGGAAAAAAGTATACTTTTTCATTGTTGTTGCAGAGATCGGTGGAAGCAGCAGCATTCATTTCTGAGGGAGTTGTCTGACTGGATTTTGCAGACATGAATTTTGTACCATCGACCTCAAAGTGTAGGGTCAATTGTTTCAAAAGTTCAATTTCTCCCCACGGTTTTTGCCTGGTTTTGTTTCTGCGTTAACGTTCTGCATTCTGATGCCTGTTGGTTGACTGAATTGTAAATACCGGGTTTTGATTTTAGGTCTCAACAGAAGAGGCAAACATGGACATCAGTAGATCAAGTTATTTATACTATAAACTTAAAATCTCATGCTGATGAGGCGTTTACTGAAAAATAATTGATTTTCTGCGATGGGTTTGTCAGGCAATCAGTTTTAGCTGAGATATCGTTGCTTTCTTTCCTGAAGTTTAAATGCACAAAAGCAGTCGAAGCACAGAAGTTGCCATAATAAATGTGAATCAAACAGAATTTCCCGTAGGAATTGTATGCTGCTGTCCGACTGCCATGTTGAGGACTTTCAGCTTACAAAGGTCGAGATCGAATTGCCTGTTATTTTGAGTTTAGAAAGGAAGGAATTGGAGTAATACTAACCAAATATTATATCCCCCAGTAGAGCAGACAAATGCATTAACAAAGAAACAAGAAAAATGAAAAGGAGTTGGGGGTGGCCAAGAGGCGAGGACCTGATAGCTGTTAGCACGTGAGCTAACGCACCCAGCCCGGCCTGCTACTCCTCTTGAGGGACAGTGAGGAAAGGAAAGCCACTGGGAGTAGTAACTCGTAGGGCATTGGTGCTTCTTTTTTTGACCACACGGGGGAAGCACCAGAGAAAGACCCCCCCCTGTTGTTATACCCCTAACCGAGGCGTGGTTTAGGGTTTGAAGTTACCGAGATTACTCCCTGCCCCACACCCCCCCGGTTAGCCGTCGTCGTTCCATCTTCAACTTAAAAGAAGCGAAAATTAGCATCTCCTCCTCGATGTGGGTTAGACAAGTCTGGGTTGTTTATCCCACCTTTTCATGAGATTGGTGGGTTAAGGCTCACAACATAAAGCAGTAGGCAAAGAAAAGCTCGAAAAATAAGAAAATTGTGGATTTGATTTGATTTGATCTGATCTTCAATTGGGATGCAACGCGTTCAAGGTTCCCAAGTCAGTCTTTGGTTAGTATCAGTTTTTGAACATTATACATGCTTCTTTGGTGGAGTTATCATTGGCTAGCGTTTTTACTCCTTTAAACTTCAAAATATAACATTGTGCCAAGAAATTGATTGCCAAGCCTCTTGGTGAGTTCAAACTTCAAAGTAAAGGTAAAGGTCTGACAACTTGGCTGGCTCACCAAACTAATAGACGATGAAAAATTCAACAAAAAGTTGGTGAATTGATACTCATAAAATGACATATATTTCACTAAATTTGAAGCAATGACAACCAAAACAAGCCTTCCAATATTAATTCCAAGTAAATGTAAGGCCAAACCATCCTTTATAAAGGGTTGGGTAAGTCCCCAATGCTACAATTGACAACCCTTCTTAATGTATTATTTTTCTAGTATATGCATCAAAGTTCACTTGGGAATACTGTCCATGCAAGCAAATACTCTTGCAAGCTTACATATTTTTAAGATTCTATCAATGCATTTACAGCATGTGGGAAGGAAAACTAGTACGACATCCAACTTTTGTCCAAGCTAGCGCCATGACATCTTGAGAGGAAGTTTCACCCGGCTCCCGGATCTCGAAAACAACTGGGAAGAAATTTAGAATCACTTTCTTCACCCCTGAAGGGATTCCCAAGCCAGAGGAAATAGATCCAACACCTGGAGGGACAAAAAAGTTAAAAACTAGCCAGGGCTTTAATTCTAGGACATGTCATAGGAAACTAGAAACCACACCCCTCCAAGTCTCCAACCCCTACTTCTCCCGCTGCCTCGTCATACAAAATAAAGCTCCCCAACCTCAAACAGAATGCCTAAAGGGGAAGTTAGAAATTTTGTGTGTGTTTGATTGATGCATTTCTTCCAGCAACAACTGGTATCCTGCAGTGCTAGTTATTCATCGATCAAAGCTGTTTTAAATTGTGGCACATCAGTGCCAAATGGAAAAAAACTGGCTTAAGTTCGGTATCTTTGACTGCACAGCACATAATGAAATATGAGTTGTTGCTACACTGAGTATAATAGAAAATAAATTGCCGTATTCTGAGGAAAAAGGTTTACCTTTTGTCTTGATCAACAGCACATAGCAGCCACTTGCTTTCAACTTGAATAAAGTACAAAAGGAACTGCAATGCATTTTTTGAAAATCATGAATAAGTGCTATCTCATTAGAATTATTCACAAATTTACAATGCCCTATGAAATTTACAGTGAGTATTCGTGAAACTATAAACACACATCAAGTATTCCTAATCCTAAACTTGGTCCAAAACCAAAAGGTATCAGTGATTATTGGAAGTAAAACAGGATCTGGATTAAAATGCCAGATTACAAATTGAAACCAAACATGAGATATAGGATCAATCATACTAAGTAATTTCCGATCCCTGCAGCTTGATCATACTGATGCTAAAATTACATTCACAAAATTCACCTTGGCTTTATGCAAAACATATATAAACAATTATAGGTTGTTTGTTGTTTAAAATGCAACTTTGTCTGCAAAAGATACAAAACTAGTGTTAAAAGCATGAAAAATCAATTATTGGCATCTTAAGAAAGTGCTCAGAGGTATTAGCTCATGATTGACATGCATCCAATTGATCAACTGAAAGTTTCTTATTTGTAGCAGAGCAAAAATGAAAGGAAAGAAGCTTAGAATGCCCAATAAAATAAAATAAAAAGCATGGCTGTCATACATTCTCTTCATCAAATTTTAATGGATGTTTTGCATTGTTTTAAACCAAAGACAGCATCTATCAGGAAAACCCCAGACTAATTAGTGATAAACAGTCAGTTTATAAACACGTAAAATCAGTCTTTCAAGTATGCAAAGTCCTTGACTACATGTAATTAAAAGCCCCAAATTCAAATAGAGAAAGAACTCACCAATTAGAAAAACAGCTATCATTAAAGCAAGTGTAAGTTGCATTGAGCAACTAAACTGCAACTGCACTGGACTCTGCAGATGTTTGTGTAACCCACCAACCCAGCCAAAACGCTACAACACATCAAGGTTATTAGATTCCCTGAGAACTTAGCAAACTGTGCTCAAGATATTGATTACACAAGAAATATAGCAAAGCATAAAATCAGTATAAAGAAGAAATAAAGTATGTAAACAATGCCCCTCCCCTGATTTTTACCTGATTGAATAAATTAAATGCACCCTTGGCCTGACGAAGTTCTCCACACCTTTGCTTACGGAAGAAAGGCTTTGATCCTTTTTCTCTAGGAGTGGACTCAATATCTGACCTGATTTGGCTTCTATCTTCATATTCATCAGGAATTACAATTTTCAACGCACCAAAATTTGGTGAACTCCATGTTCTCCTTGTACCAGTTGTTCTTCCAGAACTGTCCTCATCTTCTACATCAATGACACACTCAACATCTTTACCAGAATCTTTAAAAATTTTCACTTCAGACATTTTTCCATTACAAGTAGCATTGAAATTAGGGTCTGTGTCCTTTCCCCTATGACAATTCTCCAAAAGAGTGTTTGCCACAGATGGTTGCAAGCTTGGAGAGGTTCCAGAAAGGAACATTGCTAAATCATCACATTCCTCTTCATCCAAATTTACCCACCGAAGTGGCTGCTTTCCCTCCTCGATAAATGCTTGTTTTAACGCAGCTTCTACACGGTAAATCTGACTCTCAATGGCAGTAATAAATTGTCTATGCCTATTTGCTGTAATATCATCACTACGATGTCCACGGCTCAACCTTATAGCTCTGTCAAACTCTTCCAACTGAATTTAGATCCACAGTTTAACACACAACAACTATTAGCATGAGCAATTGACTGGCTAAACAAACAGAAAAGAAAATTTAAATCCAATTAACTTGCACTACGATTAACAAGAACATGCATGTAAAGGGTGGGGAAAAATATGATAATGCTTAATGTCAGTTTCCATATTTGTGGAGACATAGGAAAGCAAAAAATCTACTCTGAGTCTGTATAAGCACTGGGTTCGAAATTGAACAGTCTGGGGTAAGTTTTGTCTATTACAAGAAACTAAACACAACTGAAAAAGAATTAGTTCTCGTTGAGCTTCTTATAAATGGATAAAAAGCAATGATATCTAGCAAATGCCAATGTCCTAAAATGTGATAAGTTTAAGTTAAAAACCGAAGAAGAAAATAAAAAGGATTCAAAATTTTAGTTTAACAAAAAATAAAAGAAAGAAAAGCCATACCTGCCATTTAGCAGTACCTAAAGCCGTTTGCAGTTCTCTACAGAGTTCAGCAGAATCTGCAGTTTTTAGCTCTTCTCTCCTCTCTTTGATCCACATCCTGTATGCTGATTCCATTCTGGAAAACAGAAACCATGAGCATACTTTAAAATCTTCAGGAAATGTAGAGAACCCCTACATTTTACTTGTACAAAATCTTCATGGAATATTTATTTTCGAGAATTTTTGAAGCTGAAACTTCTTATATACACAAAACCTTTATTATATGGTTGATTAATAATATTAAGCATTACAAAAGCTCAGAAAATTGGCTTCTTTCCTTGTTTTAGAAGATAACTTTCATAGGCCAGCATCTTCATTAAGGTTTTCGGATCACATGCATATAATCATAGTTTTTCTGTTTCAACAATCAAACAAACAGCGTCTTCTTTTCTATTTCATCAGGCATAAAAAAAGGTTAAGAAAGTTACCAATATAAAAAAACAACAAATTCAAGATAAACTGGTCGAAAACAATGTCCCCAAAAGTAAGAGAAAGAACATAAATCCAGCATGAACATCAAAACATGCCAACTAGGCTACATCCAAAAACTGTAAAATTTAGGAGCTACAGCACATTTACTAGAAATCCATCCAAAAACAAAAAAAAAAAAACCCCAAAAACCAAAGAATTAAACACTCAATTATATGAAGATTCTAGTCTTAAAGCAAACATTTTAAAATGCACAACCACTTCAAACAATCCAAAAAAGAAAACCCATATGACCAATCAAACCCCTCATTAAATGAACACAAACATTTTTTTAAAAGATAAAGAAGCCAAAACCCAAACAAAAACAAGCCATGAAAGGAAAAAAAATATAAAACATACATATCAGCAGATTCTTGGACCTCTTCTGCTGCAGAAAAGAAGGCATCTTTTTGCCATAAATCGAAACTGTTCGCAACCATCATCTTCTTCACCCTTCAACACTTAGAACCTAAAATAAAATTATAAATTATAAGTAGTACTATGAAGAGATTTGCAAAATGGGTGGATTTTCTTTTCCTTGTTCTCTTCTCTCTTCGTTGCTAAGGAGCAGCAAAGAAGGAAGAAAAAGAAAGGAAACAGAGAAGCATAAGAGAGAAGAGAGAGAAGAGACGTAGAATGGATTTCTCTCTTCTCTTCCCTTCCCTTCCCTTCGCCTTTCCTTTCCTCTCCTCTCTCTTTTCACGCTTTTTGCAGTTTTCACCTTCCTTACTTGTTTTTCCATTTTTTATTTTCTCTGATTCGGTGTTTGGTTCCAAGAACAGGAGGTTCTATCTGCTGTTTCTCATTACGAGTTATAAACCAATCAAAGTTCTCCACGCCAACATCACCAAAACTTGTGAATGACGTGTTTTAATCTTAACGATTGACTTAATGTAATTATAAAAGTTTTAGAAGCGGGTGATAGGAACTCATTAAAAGGGCAAAAAAAAATGGTGGCGTCGGCTGTTGGGTACGAGAGAAAAAGATAAGGAACAAAGCTGGTGAGGTGGGCTGTCAATTTGGAACAAAAGCCAATCCAGTGAATTTTGTGTCATAGATCAGATTTAAGCGGGTCCTTTCAAGCACTTCATTTATTTATTATTTTATTCTAAAATATATTAATTAGGGTCCACATTAGAGTGTTATTAAAAATGTTTTTATTTAACATAAAAATGTACCGCTATATATATATATATATTGTCTTTGATACTTAAAAAATAAAATTATATATTTTAATTTTTATATTATCATTTATTTTAATATTTCTAACTAACTTGTATTTATTGATATAATTTGAACATCTAATAAAATATTAACATATGTTAAAAATTTTTGTTAACGTTACATTATCAATTGTCGTATTAATTTTTAAAAATTTTTTTAAAAACTTCTTAATTCAAAAAATTTTTAAAATTTTTTGAAATATTTTTAAAATTATAAAAAAATTTTAAAAATATGAAATATTTCAAATTCAAAAAATTTTAAAAATTTAATAAAAATCTAAAAAATAATAAAATTATGAGAAATTTAAAAAATGAAAATTTTAATTAAAATACATTTTCTTAAAAATAAAAAAATTGGAAAAAAAAACCTAAAAATTTGAAAATAAAGAAAAACTAAAATTTTTTTGAAAAAAAATCTAAAAATTTTTTTAAAAATTCTAAAAAATTTTAAAAAATTCTAAAAATTTTTGAAAAATTAAAAAATTTCAAAAATCTAAAACAAAATAATTGAAATTTTTTAATTAAAAATCCAAATAATTCAAAAAAAATTTTAATTTCTAAAAGCTTTTGAAAAATTAAAAAATTTCGAAAATCTTAAACTAAAAAAACTTGAAATTTTTAATAAAAAATCCAAATAATTCAAAATTTTTAAAAAAAATTAAAATATATATAAATTAAAATTGTAAGATTAAAAAAAGTAAAATTTTTACAATTTAAAAAAAATATTAGATTTTTTCAAAAAATTTTAGATATTTTTTATTTTTATTTTTTAATGTTTACGTTAATCTTTTTTTTTTTAATTTTGAGAAATAATTTTTTTGAATTTTTTATTATTTTTTGTTAAAATTTTGATTTTTTTTGAAATTTTAAAGTTTTCGTAATTTTCTAAAATTTTTAAAATATTTACAATATTTCAATTTTTTATTTTGTTATTTTTAAAAAATATTTCATATATTTACTAATTTTTTATAATTTTTTATAATTTTTTTTTAATATTGACGTAACAATTGATGATACGATATTGATTAAATTTTTTTATAAGTGTTAAATTTTATTAAATATTCATGTCACGTTAATAAATTGACAGATAACATTAGTTTTAGATATTAAAATGGATGATCAAAAGAAAGTTGAAATATTAAAGTAACATTTTTTTTTAAAATACCAAATTGATAAAAAAATATAATACAAATGCTATTTTTACATGTAACTTTTTTTTTTCTAAAGGTTTGATTCGTTTAATAAGAGGAGACTAGAATAAATCATTTGTAAGAATAAATAAGAGGAAAATAAAATAAAATAATTATTATGTTTGTCAATTTATTGAAATAAAATATAGTAAGAATCAGTATAAATATGTTTGATTAGTTTAAAAAATATTATTAAAATAAATTTAAAATATTTTTTTATTAAATTAATTATAATTTATTATAAAAATACTATTAATTACAATTAATTAATAAAATATAATTATTAATTGCACATTTCTCTTTCATTATTAATTATTAATTATTAATTAATAGTATTTAATTAATAATAATAATTAAAATACAATTAATCATAATTAATTAATAAAAAATAGAAAAAAAAAATTTTTTCTCTCTTCTCTCTTCTCTCTCCCTCTCCGTTCCTTCCCATTTCCCTTTCTCTCTAAACACCAAAAAACCAGAGCGTCTCACTACCTTCGCCGGCCGCTATTGATCGACATTGGCAACCATCGCCTGCTGCTATTGACCACCATTGACCGACGTCGATTTTTACCAAATTTCACCCACATGCTCATCTCGATCTCTTCATCACCAATATCCACTTTGTTTTTTCAAAAACAAATTAGAAAAGCTTAGATCTAGTGTCCAAGCCTACAGTTTGCACTCTAAAAAGCACCATCTCTTGTCACTCCAAACCGCCTGAAAGTAAGATATGTCTCTCCTCTCACCTAACTCCTCACCTATTAGGTTTAACCCTCCAACCACTGCTGATCTCTTCTATTCTCCCTCTCTCTCCTTCACTTCACTTCATTTTTTTTATTAAACTTTTGTTAGTTCCCTTTTGAAGTGAAATTATTCTTAAGCAATTAAAGTTAGTTATTGTAATTATTTGCAAATAATGATATTTAGTAGATATAGGGTTTAAATTTTAATATTTTTAATTATTTTATAAAAAAATATTGAATGATTATTGACAGTAATTTATTAATAAAAAAATAAAATTTAAATTTTAATGATTAAAATTTAATCATTGATAATTTTAAATATATAAAGGTTTGACGAGTCAACTATCATATCCTGTCAATAGAACAATAGGCTTTTGTTTTGAAAATGATGTAAATGCAAGTGGACACACCTAAGCTAAAAATTATAAAAGTTAATTATCTTAGGTGAGCAATAATAGGAAAGGATGGAGGAAAGCGATTGATACATTAAAAAATGAATGCGGCAGGAAAGAAGTCAACATCATCAGAGTCACACCTCACTTAACCACCGCTTTAACTGCCATTTCCCTTATCGTATTGTGTGGCTTCAATTGTATTTGTAGCCATTGCTATCCTCTTCTTTGTCTTTTGTCCTCTCTCTTAACATTAATTAAATTATTAGTAGTTATTTTTATTCTTTTGTTGCATTTGATTAAATAATTTAAATTTATTAAATATTATTTACAGAATCATGATTTATATTTTATTTAATTCAAGTAAACTCATTTCTATAAAATAATTCAAATCAAATCTTTTTCTTTTATTGCAATTTTTTCTTCTTTATACCAAACAATCAAAACAACTTACCCCTATTTTCTTTCCCTTTTCCCAGATTCGGCTCTCTTAATTTCTGCATTTATATTAATTTGCATGAAATATAGCATAATCTTCATTTTATATTCTAGACATCCATGATTTGATGCTTTGAATTTTGATAACCATTGCTTAAGTATAGTGCGTAAGAAAATAAAGAGATGAAAAAAAAATTAAAACGTGTAATGATTCTTTGTAGGAAAATAGAAGTTTGTTTAAAGCAAAACTACATGGTCCATTACTCACCGTTTCTTAGTAGATCCACATATTATCTCAATATGAAAGCTATTCTTCAACTACTTTTTAACAATATTCTTGTAATAAGAAAAATGTCATACCGATGATTATGCGCCACAAACGCAGCAATCAGTGTATAATAGCCTTTTTGATGAATACATTGTAGAGATCAGCTCTGGGAATCGAGGTACTGACCAGTGAGCTAATTTGGTTATAGCTTGTCCTTTCTCCTCAGCCTTGCATTTAGACTGTTCTTATTCCACCAGCTTGATACCGGTTGAACATGAAGTTAAAATCGAGGAGACAATCCCCTCATGCATCTCTTTAAATTTCAACGCTAGCTTCACATCCCAACTGGCATCTTCCCTGCATTAATGAGACAGAAAATCTCCAATAATTTTTTTCCATGTAAGACAATCAGATTCAGCTTCAATGAATTCATAAATGCTTGCTTGAGGTTTCTTTCCTTATCAACCAACTATGTGTCACCTAAATTTTCCATCATGTCATTGAACGTGGATTGTAGATCTTCAAGGGATTCTTATCTATCAAATTCCAAGTTTGCTTGTTTCTTGAGAAAGGGACCCCAAAAAAGACTACTATGAACTCAAATATGCTAATATTGATAAGTATTCAATTTAAAATTAATTAGTATTAAGTAAAAAAATTTAATTTAAATATAAAATTATAAGATATTTAATATTAATTAGATATAAAAAAATCCATTTTAATAGGTTTTCATAACGTATAGACCAAAGATGAAAGAAATTTTTTACGTGACAAATTAAGAAATGACAACGAAAAATTTTTTTTTACTCTAATACCAAGTTAAGTATCTAATTTAAAATCAATTGATAGTAAATGAATGGACTCAACTTGAATATAAGGCTATTGAAAATTGAGAATTTAAGCATTTAATTTAAGATCAATTGACAGTAAGTGCAAGAATCCAACTTGAATGTAAGGTTACAAGAAATTAAAAATTTATTAAATGTGAGATAACTCATTTTAACAAGCCCCTATTAAAAATTTTTTAGATGTGAGATAACCCAAAAAGATAAAAGAAGTCTTCCATGTTACAAATTAAAATCCATGTTACAAATTAGGAAATGCCACTTCAACAAGCAATGGAAGTATCCAATTTAAAATCAATTAACAATAAGTGGAGTGACTCAACTTGAATATAAGACTACTAAAAATTAAAAATTTAAACATTCAACTTAAAACTAATTAGCAGTAAGTGGAGAGATCTAACATAAATATAAGGTACAAATTAGGATCTACGTTACAAATTAAGAAAGGCCACTTTAACAGGTAACGGAAGTATCTAACTTAAAATCAATTGACAATAAGTGAAGAAATTCAACTTGAATATAAGGTTATTGAAAATTGAGAATTTAAGCATCTAACTTAAGACCAATTGACAGTAAGTAGAAGGATCCAACTTGAATATAAGATTATAAAAAATTAAAAATTTATTATATGTGATATATCATTTTAATAGGCCTCCATTAAAAATTTATTAGATGTAAACTAACCAACTTTAATAAGTCTTCATTATGTGTAAGGAAAGATGAAAGAAACTTTTCATGTTACAAATTAGGAAAAGCCAAAATCTTAATTTTGAAATTATGTTAAATATCTAATTTAAAATCAATTGATAGTAAGTAGAGTGATTTAACATAAATATAAGATTATAGGATATTTGATATTTATTAGATATAAGATAACAATTTTAACAAATATTTTGTGATTAATTGATAAATCAAAAGCATTATACGGTTACCAAAGCCGGAGATAATCACGAGGAAAAAAAAAGCTTTAGTATAACAAAAACATAAAGGCATACACAAGATACAGAAATATGGTGGAAGGAAATTACACTGTTCTTGGTGAATGCCACAGGGCTCTGGGCTCTTCGTAGATAGTCTAATTAAGGAGATAGTAAGCCATAATAGAAGATATTTTGATTCTTCGAAAGCCAAGTTCCCCTGACCATGTGGGTGGTCCAGTTGGACAGGGAACAATCCTCAATGGAGTCAACTTGGTCAACATCAAAATCGGCACCAAAATAAGGCTTAATGAATTTTACAAGGAATACACTAGATGCCTGCAAAATATCAGAGACAGGGTACAAGTGTGCATGGGTGTGAAAGAGTTAAAAAAAAAAAAAAAGACAAGGAATCTATTAAAGAATATATATAACTTAAGTGAAAGTACGGCTTCAAATATTCCGGATACATAGGGGCTGTAGAAAGCTAGATGCAATAAAATTACCCAATGGAATCACATCATAAAGGTTTGTCTCCTTATGGTAGGAAACCATAAAAGGTAATTAGATGTGAACCGGAGAAATTTTCATAACTAAGACAGCATTGTTCTCCAATACTGTAAGGTCTTGATAGAGGAAATTTCAAGGAATGCAGAATCTACTTTGCCATAGTGAACTATGTGTGGATGTAACTGAAAAGAACAATACCAAAATATCAACTAGAATAAAAACTAAGAAAAGGCTGCAAATTAGATGAGAATAACCTTGCGATTGGCCTCAAAATAGGCCTAAACATCTGTCTTAAAAATTGTTGTACCCATTTGAAATGTTCATAAAGACAATTTTAAGAAAGCATAAAAAAAAAAGGCAAACTAAATGATGAAGGAAAAACCAAGATCATCGATACTAGTAAATTTAGGCTGGTACGACTGGTATAGGTGTGGTAGTAGCAACACTAGGAAAAACAAATTGATAAACAACCGAACACCACAAACCTAAACATAGTCTAAGATTCATCTAAGATTCATATTAACAATTGTATATGAATGATCTAACATGGACATCTAACATCAAATGAGCAAAACAGATTGCAGGATGGTGGATAACAAGAGAAAGAGTGACTTGTAGAATGATTGAGAAAGCCTGCAACAGGAATCAAACAAGTCCTCAGCTTTCCATCAGCAAACATAATTTTCATGCTGTTACTATACCAGAGTTCGCAGGCCCATAAAAACTGCTCCCACGTATAGAGCCCTGGTGGAAATGTATCAGGATGATCATTCGATAGTGCAGGAAATAACTCATCATATTGAACACGCAAATGCTGCAAAATTGAAAAAAACCAAAAAAGAAGAAAGGTTATACATTATCATTAGAAAATTTTCTCGTCTTTCCACTTAAAGCATTAATCATATAGATAAAAAATGATAGTTGCAATTTTCTTGAATTACACTAACTAAAATCTCAAGAAGATTGAACTTTGGTAAACATAATATAGTTCCCAAATCAACCTCGTTTGTAGCTACTAGAAGTCACTTGGAAGCAGCTTTAAGTCATAATTGTTAAGTATTCAACTTTTAAAACCAATTGGCTATAGATGCATAAACCCAACCAAGGTAAAAATACCAAGTGATGGAAATAACACCACTTAAAAACTCTCCCTCGTGTGTAGGCCTAATAGAACAACTAAGTAAAACAAGCTTATCATGTGGAAACACAATAAGGCAAGAAGAAACCAAAGCCCTGACACTGTATTAGTCATCCAACCTAAAACTAGTTGGCTACAAGTGGAGTGATCCAACTTTAATATTCAGCCACAAACCCCAATCCTAGCTGATGTGATACATAATACTACTTAACAATCATCAGAAACCTAGAGATGCACAACTCTTGGAACATCTGGATCCTTGTCCACAAGTTCATCATCCTATCAAAAAAGAATGAGATAACTATGAAGTAGACTGTATATATGTAAGTAGCAGGTTGGACAGCTTGATAATGGATAACCTCTTTTGCTTGCATTATCTCTTCGAATAGCAAAGTTCCATCCAAAACCATTATTGCTTCAACTTCAAAGCTCAATCCTATAAGACAAAAAAGTGGTGGAAATTTAATCTCAAGAAACTAGAAACACATATATTTTACTTTATAAACATGCAAAAAGATGGTAACATTATATAAGACTGGCATTGGACCTAAAAGATCGTATTACCCCTTGCTGTTGCTTACTTTATCCTTGAGTTAGTTTATGGCATTCATTAATTTATGCAAATCAAGTCACAGGAAGAGGAAAAAGTGGTGTCTTTTCCATTTGAATTTGTACCTCCGATTTCAAAATTATCGTCATTGTCAACAAATAGGACCTACAGATTTTACAAAATATGGGTTTGCTAATGTGCATTAATAAAAATGAGAAGTACCAACAATTCTTTGTGTTGCATTTTCTATTCTATAAAATCTTCAAAATAACTACCATTAAACCAGGCAATTCCACCACCCTAGCTGTCTGATCTAAGAACAAATGCTTCTTCCCCATCCTTCAAGTTATCATTAATTAAATATCCTCTCGATGAAATGATATTATGCAAAGGTATTTTACAAGAGAGCATGGAAGGCCTAATATCACAGAAAAATAAAAAGGCTAAATACCACTGATTTCACGTGCAAGTATTTTAGATTCTTTCTTGCATTCATTGCTGCAAACATGATTGACAATAATTTAAATTCCAGATTATTCTGTTAGTTCTGCCTCAAAAAAAAAGAAAAAAGAAAAGACAGAACAAAATAAAGAAGGAAAAGCAAAGAAAAATATCTCGGCAATCTGTGGTTCAGTGATCGGATTTCATATATCCCACAAGTATCCTTAGAGTTGGAGCAGAATATGTTAAAATCTACAATCTTTGACACTATCCTCTTGGCTAATGATGCTAGTGATGCAGGCCATGGCAACAAAATGGAACAAATTCTCGTTGAAAGGTTTAACTCTAGGTTCTGTAGCATGGTGGTTTTTTGTTTTAACTCCAGGTTTTGCAGCATGGCGAGTAAAAGTTTAACAAAGAAGGTTTTTTTATCTTCACATTTGAATTAAAACAAGAAAATAGGACACATAACTTACAGCGACAGTGACTCTACCACATTAAATTTAGTCCCATGTAAAGAAAGAATCACTAATCAGCATCAACAAACTTACATAGAGTATCAATAATAAAATTCAAGAACAGCATAATCCTCAAAGACACATTTCAAATTTTGAAATAGCATTTCAAACCATTCACTTTATCCTTATGATAGCAAAGCTGGTTAGTATTTCAAAGCAATAAAACCGATTTACTACAAAATAGATGTTATCAATAATATGCATTACAGCTAAAAGTCAAATCTGTATTAAAATTTTCTTGTAGGGTATTAACGTAAATCTTGAATTTTGAATTACAATTATGCTTCTCCTTCATGCTCCACAACAATGACTTAGATGACTTTCCATCAATCTTCTCTAATATTTGATACTGCAATAAGATAACATAAACAATAATGTCCTCCTCCAGTATTAAAATATGTATGCTATACTATATGACGTATTCTATGAATTAATTGCCACCTTCCAGTAGCATAAGTTCTGTATAGGCATAGCAGGTAAAAGTAATCATGAACCAGATTTATGCCAGGAAATCTGATCCAAACATATGAACACTTACATAGAGATGAGTAATGGATAAAGAATTGACGCAAATTGTCTGTGGCTTTTAATGCATAGCAAACATACCAAGTAAGAGGTGCTATGCCCTATAGCAACTGAATTTATAAACAAAACATTCAGACACCCATAAAATCTTTTGCGAATGAGATGAAGATGTTTCTTGTCTCCTAAATCAAAAGGGAGACTACTGATCAATAAAATTTTTTTGGATGATTGTTATACTTTTTATATTCTTTTCTCCAATTCAACTCCACATAAATGTACTGGGGATAACACTGCTGGCAGATAAAAAACCGGAATCATAAAATGGTATCAAATTTGGAATAACCAAATAACATCCAGAAATCTATAAAGTCTAATATACTTCTTTTTTCAAGTTTAGGTGCTTTGGAAAGATGTTAAATCAAACTCAGGTAAAACTATTAATAAGCTAGATATACATATTTGGTGAAAGATGAAATGTACCATGTCAGATTTATGTACAAGATCCTCAACATCTGTATGATGGCCAAGGCAAGAAAAGGCTAAATAGTAAACAGCTAGACTTCCTTTCAAAGACATCTTTTGAATTTTTTTTTTTTGCTGGTATAAAATCATCTTTTGAATGTTGAAGAGCTGTTATAAGGTCCAACTAGTAGTAAAGTGGATAAAAAAGAAAGAGATAAAACAAAACAAAAGCATGAGAACACAAGAAAACATTCTCCGGATGCTAATCAGCAAGGAAACACTGATTCTAATCTTAAACTTACAAGCTATCCGTAGTCTTGTTTTTACACCATTGTTTTCAGCCAACCGCACTAAGCACTTCTCTTTATCATACTTGTAGTTTATATCAATTTTATTCTCCACTTTATCCTTGGCTCCAAGCTCATGGATCCTATTAACAATTGCATTTTGTAGATCTTGCAGGGCAAGTGTTTGCATGTGTACTAGATTGGAGAATGAGGTTTTGATAAGTGAAAGGATCGCATTTAGAGCCTCCATCTCATTCTTATGGCTGCCAAATCCCACTCCATCAACTTGACCAAAATAAAATGCTACCTGCAGCCAGAAGCCCATTGCATTATCATTAATTATTCAAAGTTAAAACAGATTATTGAAGGGACTTGTGAATCGATGTCTTGGCACCTTATATGCCCATTGTTGCAACATTAGCTATTCATCAGCATATTGAAGTGACTCTGTTTTATTCTTTGGCCAAAAGAATATTGAAGGGGACCTGGGACAATCTCTTTAGTGATTTTTTCTTTATTAGACTATTAAGCAAGATAACCGTAGTACCAGCTACAAGAAGCAACAGAAAAGTACTTGAGGAAGATAGAGTTCATCAAATTATTTGACCCTCATTCTACCATAAGAGAAATAAGTTGAAGTAACAAATCTTAATCCTCATTGATATTTTTACCTGCTTCCTACCATGATTCAAAGTAAATACAATGATTATATAGAGGCAAATTGCTACGTACCTCATCTAAATGTATAATTCTAGCTTGTTGGGATTTGTCTTGAATCTCAGAATCCCACATCGAAAGTTAAGTAAGTTTGAATTTGTCTTGTATCCCACATCGGGAGTTTAGTAAAGGTATAAAGGGTTTCACCCCTATAAATAAGATGTTTTGGTTTTAGTTTTCTAACCTCAGAAAGTTAGACACCAAGAGAATAGCTAAGTGAGTAGGCTATTAAAGGGTGTAATTAGGTTTTGGGTTAAGTTTTGAGTAAGGAGTTTTATGAGACTTTTCTCATTCTAAAAGTCTCACAATTGTAAAGATTTATTTGATAGTGGATTAGATTTGGAGTAGGCCATTTTGAGTTGAGCCGAACCAAATATATTTGTGTGTTTTTATTCTTGATTTGAGCTTGTTATTTTTGTGTGTGGTTGCTGCGCGTGAGTGTTGTTTTTCCCAACAAGTGGTATCAGAGCCAGCCCTAAACCGTTCGATCCACGTCGAGCACCTCCAGGGAGGTAGGCAGAGTGGCCGGCCTCCGTGATGAGGGCGTCACGAGGTTAGGTGCGGGAGAATGTCACGGACCTAAGGGGGAGTCCTGAATCCCACATCGAATATAATAGGAAGGTTCCTGGGGTATAAAAGGGTTCACACCATCTCCGTCTTGTGAGGCGGATAAAACCGTGAGGCCAGGGGGGCCAGAACGGACAATACCTCACAAAGGTGTGAACCGTGGCGAAAGGCTGATCAAGGACGCCGGAAGGGTGAATGCCCGGGTCCCGGAGCCGCGCGAGTTCGGAGCTTGAGTCTCGACCCGTGACAAGTGGTATCAGAGCGACGTTCGAGGTTCGAAGTTTAAGGTTCGTGGGTCCAAGAGATCGTGAAGCAGTGTTTGAAGATGTCTGAAGAAGGTATGTCTGGTATGTCTATGCCTAAGTTTGAGATTCCGTTATTTGATGGAAAGAGTAATTTTATGTTATGGCAAATTACGATTCAAGATCTGTTAGTACAACAAGGGTTGGATCAGGCATTAGAGAGTAGTAAGCCTGAGGGAATGTCTGATGCTAATTGGAATAGGATTCAGAAGAAGGCTGTTAGTACTATTAGATTGGCGTTAGCTCCAGAAGTAAAGTACACTGTGTTGACTGAGAGTACTCCGAGGAGTTTGTGGGATAAGCTTGAAGGTATTTATGCTCCGAAGTCGTTGACTAATAGATTATGTTTGAAGATGGATCTGTATTCTCTGAAGATGGAAGAAGGCATGAGTCTTCATAATCACTTGAATGAGTTTAATAGATTGGTTTCTCAATTGTTAGCGATTTCTGTTGATGAGTTAAAAGATGAAGAGAAGGCTTTAATTTTACTGTCATCTTTACCCAAGTCTTATAGGCCTTTAGTTCAGACTGTGTTGGTAGGTAGGTCTACTTTGAAGTTGGATGATGTGACTGCCCTGTTGCGTGAGAATAAAGGTTTATGGGAGCTCAGAACTCATCACCTGGGGGGAGTACACTAGCTGTAGAGGGTTTTGATCGAGGAAGGACTCAAAAGAGGATTGATGGATCAAGATGGAGATCCAAGTCAAGAGACAGAGATTACAGTGATGTAGAATGTTATTATTGTGGTGAGAAGGGACATATCCAAGTGCGCTGCAAGAAGCCGAGAAAAGATATGGCTGCTTTCAAAAGGGCGAATGATGAGAAGAAATCAGATGAAGAAAAGAGTGATACTGCTGCTGTCTTGTCTAATGATGATGATGTTGTTTTGACAACTTGTGTGGATGAGACCCAGATTTTGAAAAGTGATAAAGGTTGGGTTTTAGATTCAGCTGCTACAGTTCATGTTTGCAATGATAGGAGTTGTTTTGTGGAATTGGATGAGAATGAAAAGTATGGAGATATTGTGATTGCTAACAAAGAAAAGGTGCAGATTCAAGGCATTGGGAGTGTTCGCCTTAGATCTCACAATGGTGTTATTAGGACACTTTGTCATGTAAGGTATGTACCAAATTTTCACTACAATTTGATTGCTTTGGGTGAGTTAGCTTCTCGGGGGTACACATTTTATGGTAGTAATGATTGGTTGAAAGTGTATAAGAATGGTAGTGTGATTTTACAAGGGAATAGGGTCAATCACTTGTACATGTTTGATGGAGGCTCAGTTGCTGGAATGCCTGTGATGAAAGAAAAGAAGAAAGGTAAGCATGTTAGCTTTGCAGATACTGTTGAAGTGTTTGGAGATTCAAGTCAAAGGAGAATTTGTTGGGATTTGCCTTGAATCTCAGAATCCCACATCGAAAGTTAAGTAAGTTTGAATTTGTCTTGTATCCCACATCGGGAGTTTAGTAAAGGTATAAAGGGTTTCACCCCTATAAATAAGATGTTTTTATTTTAGTTTAGTAACCCCAGAGAGTTAGACACCAAGAGAATAGCTAAGTGAGTAGGCTATTAAAGGGTGTAATTGGGTTTTGGGTTAAGTTTTGAGTAAGGAGTTTTAGGAGACTTTTCTCATTCTAAAAGTCTCACAATTGTAAAGATTTATTTGATAGTGGATTAGATTTGGAGTAGGCCATTTTGAGTTGAGCCGAACCAAATATATTTGTGTGTTTTTTATTCTTGATTTGAACTTATTATTTTTGTGTGTAGTTGCTGCGTGTGGGTGTTGTTTTTCCCAACATAGCTATCTATAGCATCTGATTCAAAATAGTGCTTAGTGAATCAGGACCCAAAGAGCTCTTAGTACGTAGAATTTTGAGTAATCTCTGCCAGCCAGGGGAAAGAACAGCTAGTTAACATAGAGCATCTGTGGCATCAATCAACGTAGAAATCTTATTAACGTGTCTAGTTTCAACTTCTCTACTTCAAACTGTTACACTAGCTTAAAATGGGATGCCTGTTACATATTTCCAAAGATTACATCTTATTCATTTTCACAACTCTATAAAGTAGTGATGACTACCATTAACACTTTGAAAGGAAAACTCACAAATCAACGTATCTTGATAAAGAAGATGAAAGAGAATAAAACGTTTTTACTGTTTTCTCTAACCTTCTTTTTCTTAACGAAAGGGTCATCGTCAGAACGCTCAAGAAGTATTGAACAGCCATTAGCCGTTTCCGCTTGCTGCAGAAAACCAATAAAAAAAAAGAAAAAGAAAGATTAACAATCTTTTAAGAAAGAAATCTTGAACAAAATAAAATGGTCATAAAATTGTTAACCCTAACAATAATTTATGGCAATTAACATGTTTTCATAAATTTGAACAGAACATGCACAACTGTGTAACCACCAATCAATGTGAACATGGACTTGTCCAAGAGCAGACGATATGTCCCGCAACGCCTATACTTTTATGAAGTTGGGGAACAATGCATTTTGAATCTTAATTACTAAACTAAGTTTAGATGTTAGGTTTTTAATTTTTATTGACCGCACTCTAACTGTCCAACAGTGCCTATGCTTTATTTTTATGAAGTTGGAAACAATAAATCCATGAAAAAGATTAATTGCTAGAAAAATTGAAAATGATAAATTGGTCTAACTTATATTTTTCTATTTGTAAAATTAGCATAATTATTCTTTAATTAATATGCGAGCCCACTGAACCAATTTTTGGATATGCCCCTGCTTTTTGAGATCAATTTGTATACGAGTAACCATACCTCCTTTGCTGTCATTTTTGTTGATGAAATCCATCAAATATTGTTATTACTATTTAAGTGGGATTATGTATTTAGTTTTGTAAATATTTTAAGGTTAGCCTCTCTTCCCCTCCCCTTCCCATTCCCTTATGTCTCTCTTTCTTTCCCCTCTTTTTCTCTCTTTCCTCTTCTCTTCCAATTTCTTCTCTTTCCTCTTTTTTTTTTTTTTAAACTTTTATTAGAATAAATTATTTCATTGTCCTAAAATAATGGATTGATAATATTATAAGTTAAAAGTTAAAAGATAAAATAATTATAAGGAAAATAAAAGTTTAATAAAATTTATTTTCTTAATTTATTTATATATATTAATTCTTATATTTTTTATTGTTATTTTTTATGTTAAATTTTAAATTAATTATTTTTTTATTTTTTCTAGAAAGGATTTATTAAGTTGCAATTAGATTTACCCATAACTTAAGTTATCAACCAAATCCACAAGTTAGATTCGATTCAAATTGAGTTTTGAACATGATTTTTAAGGTTTAGCCTTGATCCAATTAAATTATTATTTAATAAAAATATTTTTATTTAATTTGTATTTTAAAATATATTTAAAAATATTACAATATTAATATAAAATATTTTTTAATATTTTAATTTTTAATAATAAAATGGACCTATTTGAGTTTTTAATAAATAAGTCAATTGGATCTTGAACGAGATTTTAAAAGTGTCATCAAATATTTTATGATGATATATGGTCTAATTGTGTGTTTTTAACAAATAATAAATAAATTTTTAAAAAATATATGTAATTTTCATTTTTAAGATCACAACTTTCTTTTTCTATCTTAAAACAAAACTGAACCCAAAAGAAATTTATTAACAAAGTTAAGGGTAAAAAGTAATTTTATTTTTTATATAATTATCTAAATTAATAGCATTAAAAAAAAAAGTTTTATTATCACCCGTTTTGCAATATTATCTTTGATTTAATGATTTGTTGACCGCTGGCATTTAGCAACTGCATTAATGGTTTTGTTAACAGAATGACCGTTTTGTTATGATCATAAAAATATAAATATTAATATGTTATTTTTAAAATTATAGAGACTAAAACGGTATTTACTTTAAAATTTAAGGACCATGTAAGTAATTTACCCATTTTGTTAAATTTTTAATTTTTTGAGTTTTTTAAAAATATTTATTATTAACTTAAAAAATAGAAAAAAATTTAAAGAAAGACAATGTTATGACTTTTTTTAAAGCTTTTTTAGGGATAAAACACATTATTATTGAACACATTATCTTGATTAATGATGCAAACTGAGGGGCAAAAGAAATTATAAGTTTTTTTTTAAAGTGTCAAATTGGTTATTATTATTATATTTTATAATTTAGATACCAAATATTTATTTAATCTAAGATTTAATCTTTGTTTATGATACCAAAATTGGTTATTTCGCAAATAAAATTAATATCAATATCTGTTAATTTGAGTGATAAAGAGTTCGATTTTTCTTAAGTAAAGTCTTGATTTCAAGTTTTGTGAATGGAGAAAACAAGTTTGAAAAAGCTTTTTCCTCTTATAGAGTTCGACCTAACTCGACATTAGATTAATCGAAATTCAAAATAATTATCGAACATTGGAGTTCCAAACAAAAAAATCATTTATATTGCTTTTCGTATTCACAGAATTAACTATTTTATTTTCTTTCAGACTTAAGAAAAAGTAACAGTAATAACACATGTAGAACAAATTCTTTGCCACTCAAACTCAAAATATGCACATTGCAATGCATTTCAGAATATGCAGATTTGCTTTAAAAGCTAAGAATAACATTCATTTAAACAGTGCTATATTTTTTAATCAAGATAGTGTCTAAAGAATCATCTATCCATGCATGACAATTGAGATTCCACCTCTAAAATGCCATTGCAAATTGCATTTCAAAAATTTTCCTGCTAATATTGTCGTAACGGTTTTGTGTCCGTCCGACGAATTTGAAAACGAAATAAAAAAAATGGAGTCGCCACCAATCTTTTTTGGTTAGGTGCGATTGGCCACCTACCAAAACATATCCATTTAATAAAGTTTTAAAATTAATTAAAATTTATTAAAAAGATAATTTTACGGTCTGTAAAACAGTCTAGGTTTGCGAGTCGAATACGCGTGGAGAAGGATTAGCACCCCCACAACACCCGTTAAAAACGATACCAATTAACAACATGTTATCCTTTGATTTTGATAAAAATAGTCCAATTTTCGATGTTCAAAAAATAATTTCCTTGATTTTTTATTTATTAAAAAAATTATTCTCGAGAAAAATAAATCAAAACCTTTTTATTGAAATAATTCTTAAAATGTTCCAGTACGTTGGTAACATTAAAAGAACTCTTTCTCACCTAGAGATTTCTTAAAGCATCTCTACTCGAAATACTTTTAGAATCTCATCTTTGGAGGCTCGAATTTATTTTTCGTAAGAAAATGTCATGTTAAAAAAAATTTTATTCTCGAGAAAAATAAATTAAAACCTTTTTATCGAAATAATTCTTAAAATGTTTCAGTACGTTGGTAACATTAAAAGAACTCTTTCTCACCTAGAGATTTCTTAAAGCATCTCTACTCGAAATACTTTTAGAATCTCATCTTTGGGAGGTCTAAATTTACTTTTCGTAAAAATTATGTCATGTATGCAATGCAAATAATAACATGTTGATGCACACATTTTATTCTTTTTCAAAAATTTTATTAATTTTTTTATTAATATTCTTATTGAAATTTTGAAGAAAAAGGAATTTAATTATATTGAAGATTTTCTATAAATATTCCAATACGCTAGTAATATTTTATAAAAAATCTTCTCACCTAGAGATTTCTTAAAGCATCTCTACTCGGAATACTTTTAGAATCCCATCATTGGATTAAATTTCTTTCCTTCCTATTTTTATTACATATATTTTTAATTTATTAACCAATTTTTATTTATTATTTAAAAAAAAAAGAAAATTTTTACTGTATTGAAAATTTTTTATAAATACTCCAATACACTGGTAGTATTTTAAAAAAATCTTCTCACCTAGAGATTTCGTAGGCATCACTACTCGGAATACCTTTGAATCTCATCGTCGGATAAAAATTTTTTTTCTTACATTTTTTATTACTTTAGTATTATTATTAAGTTTATTTTTATATTATTATTTTTTAAGTTTATTTTAAAAATTAACATAATTATATAAAAAAAATTTAACCACAATTTCATCATTTAATTTAACAAATATAAATATTTTAATATGCATAAGTATTAATAAAATAATATATAAAAAATAAGAAAAATCTAAAAAAAAAAATTTTTTTTACCTGAACCGGGCCGATCAACAGTCCGGTCAACGTACAGTTCGGTTCGGTGGTTCGATCTGGCAGTTCAGCTCGACCTGGGCGGTTCAGTACCGGTTCGGTTCGATCTTGAAAATTCGATTCCGGTCTAGTCAGACCAGTCAGAGGCTGATTGAGAAGCGAGTCGTCAGTCAGGTGTGCGGACCTCGAGTCGGGTCGCGGGTTGATGCGCGGATCTTGGGCTTAAAACGACGTCGTTTTGGGCGTTTAATTGAAATGATGTCGTTTTGGCTATTAACAACTTATATAAAAAGTCAAAAAAAATTTTTTCACCCATTTCTTCCGTTTTCCAAACAAAAACCCCTTTCTTTTCTCTTTTTTTTTTTTTTGACCAAATACAGAAGGTCGTCCGACCGATCTTTCGTCGTCGCCGCTGCCTGTCGTTCGTCACCGACCGCCATTGTCGGTGGTCGAAAAAATCTTTAAATCATCAAAATGTTCCTTTCGGCCTCCTGAGTTCAGATCTGAGGTCTTTTTTACCAAAAAAAATCTCAAAATCCCCAGATCTGCTAGTGAAGTTTCGGTGAGACTATTTTTTTTATATATCTTGACCCCCTTTATTTTTTTTTAAACTAACCCCTTTTTTTTTCTCTTCTTTGTGCAGGAAGCTCTAGGCGCTGGGTTCCTCCTTACGGGAAGGACTGTGTATATTTTTTTATACAGAGCCCTATGCCTCTTTTATTAGTTTTTGGCCATATTTGATGTTTGTCAATGGAAAGATTAATTAGAGGGGTAGAGGGTAGGGTCTGGTGATCACTGGTGGTGGCAGTGTAGGGTCTGGTAGGTCTGATGGCACGGGCGGTGGCAGTGGTGCCAGGGATGGCACCACTGCCATCCTTGATTTTTTTTTGTTCTGTTCTATTTTTTTTTATATTTCATATTTTTTTGTGGTTCGTATTTTTTATTGTATTTCATATTTTATACTTATATTACGTATTTATTACTTCTGGACAAATTGATGTCTACAGCTGCCCCTCTTTGTACATTGCTGGTAATCAGTAATAGGACAAAGACAAAGACAATAATTTTGTCCGAAATCTAAATGAAATTTTTTTTTAATCGAAAATGCTCCTCTCAGCAGAGGCTCAACAACTTTAAAATTTCATTTGAAAAAGCTCCTCTCAGCAGAGGCTCAACAACTTTAAAATCTCATTTGAAAAAGCTCCTATCAGCAGAGGCTCAACAACTTTAAAATCTTATCTTGAAAAAGGGCTCCTCTAAGCAGAGGCTCAACAACTTTAAAATTTCATTTGAAAAAGCTCCTCTCAACAGAGGCTCAACAACTTTAAAAATCTCATTTGAAAAAGCTCCTCTCAGCAGAGGTTCAACAACTTTAAAAATCTCATCTTGAAAAAGCTCCTCTCAGTAGAGGCTCAACAACTTTAAAAATCTCATCTTGAAAAGCTCCTCTCAGCAGAGGCTTAACGACTTTAAAATTCTCTTGAAAAGGCTCCTCTCAGCAGAAGCTCAACAACTTTAAAAATTCTCTTGAAAAAGCTCCTCTCAGCAGAGGCTCAACAACTTTAAAATCTCATCTTGGAAAAGCTCCTCTCAGTAGAGGCTCAACGACTTTAAAATTTTCTTGAAAAAGGCTCATCTCAGCAGAGGCTCAACAACTTTAAAAATTCTCTTGAAAAAGGCTCCTCTCAGCAGAGGCTCAATAACTTTAAAATTCTCTTGAAAAAGCTCCTCCCAACAGAGGCTCAACAACTTTAAAATTTTATCTTGTTTTCAAATTTGAGTTCTCATCTTTGAACAATTAAATTTCCTCTTTTGAATTCTTTTATTTGATCATTGTCTTTACCAAAATCTTGTTTTTCATTAAGAAATGGAAAATTTCTATCTTTGTTACAAATTATCATGGATGCATCTACTGAGTGCTCATAATGCAATGTATGTAATGCAATCAAAATCATTCATTGTAGTAAAAAGGTTCTCGAAATCTCTCACTTTTGGCTTCTTTTATTAGAATTCTCATATGATCGATCTGTTCTCAACATCTGACCACAATATTTTTTTTCTTCAAAAGTCTGCAACATTAATGTCTTGTCCTGCTTTTCTCATCCTTTTTCATTTGCCTTTGTCAACTTTAAAAGTAATGCTGAGATCTTTCATGTTTGTTTTTCTTTTCATCATTTTAAGTTCAAGACAAATAAAATGCAATCACACATTTCTCTTATTCACTTGCACGATGGACAAAATATATATATATATATCAGATAAGGATAAAAGAAAGGATAGGCTTTATTTTCAAAGGAAAGATAACGTATTTCATATGGCTGATAACAAGTGCATGTCAAAGTGTTTGAGTTGAAACAAAAGTGTCAAAAGAATGATCACAAGATAATCATGAACAAAATATTCTCAAATTCTTTCTCTAAAACTAAATCAGATGACTTCTTTGGTCATTCAGAGTTCGTCAAACTACACTTGCCCCTGCATTGTGGGATCTTTTCTTGATGATTCTTCTTCCTCACATCCAAGCCATATTTTCAGGTTTTCAGCTTAGATAAGTCATCATCATTTTTTTTTTACTTTTTTTTAAGCAAAATATTTCTTTACAACATCTAAATTTATTGGGGTATGCAAATCACCTCCGTCCATTTCTGTCAAAATCAATGTCCCACCAGAAAAAGCCTTTTTCACCACATACGGGCCTTCCCAATTTGGTGTCCATTTCCCCTGATTATTAGGTTGATTTGGAAGAATTCTTTTTAGCACTAAGTCTCCTTCTCTAAAGCAACGGGGATGAGTTTTCTTGTCATGTGCTCTCATCATCCTCTTTTGATATAATTGACCATGACAAAGTGCTGACAATCTTTTCTCTTCTATGAGATTTAACTGTTCGTAGCAATTTCGAACCCATTCTACTTCCTTTAACTCTACCTCCATCAGGACTCTCAGTAAAGGAATTTTCACTTCGATCGATAGCACAGCTTCCATTCCATATACCAAAGAGAACGGTGTGGTCTTAGTAGATGTTCGGACTGATGTTCTATAAGCATGCAAAGCAAAAGGTAACTTCTAATGCAAATTTTTGTAAGTTTTAGTCATTTTTTCCAGGATTCTTTTGATATTCTTATTCGCAGCCTCCACTGCCCCATTCATTTTTGACAATATAGTGTCAAATTACGATGGTGGATCTTAAACTGAGTGCATACTTCATTCATCATTTTGTTGTTCAAGTTTTTGGCATTATCAGAAATAATTATCTTTGGAAGCCCATATCTGCATATTATCTCTCTTTTTATGAACTTACATACCACAGATCGGGTCACGCTAGTATATAATCTTTTTTGCTTCAGCTGCATTTACACATCTTAAGAGCACTTGATCTCGACCTCTTTTGTAAACGATGTCTTCATCAAGGAAGAAACTCATAGTCAATCTTCTGATAGTTTTCTTATCATTTTTAGTTACATGTTTTGGGTATTGCTGGCTTTTAATGTATTGCATGATATCATGATACCATGGCCTCCTATCAACTTCTTTTTTAACACTTGAGCAATGTGTTGGTACATCTTTTACATCCAGCTTGATGGGTTGGATTTCAGTATTTGCATCTATTTTAATCATTGCAGCTAGAGTAGCCAGTGCATCAACAATTTGGTTTTCCTCTCTGGGTAGATGCTCAAACTGAACTTCTTCAAATTGCTTGACCAACTTAGAGATGTATTTATGATATCGAATCAACTTAGAGTCTCTTGTCTCCCCGTTCACCTTGTAACTGATAGATGACTAAAGCTGAATCTCTAAACACATCTAACACTTTGATCTTCTTTTCCATTGCTGCTTGTAGACCCATAACGTAGGCATCATATTCAGCCACATTATTTATGCCATTAAAATTTAACCTGGCTGTGATGGGATAATAATGTCCATCATGAGATATCAAAATTACCCCAATACCATAACCCAAAGCATTAGCAGCTCCATCAAAATACATCCTCCATGATTCTTCAACAAGTTCATTTTTTTCAATGGCCATCACATCCTCATCAAGAAAATCTAATTTCATTAGCTTATAATCTTCGACTACACGATCAGTAAGAAATTCAGCTATTGCACTCTCTTTAATAGCCTTTTGAGTCACGTAAATGATATCATATTCTGAAAGCATAACTTGCCATCACGTTATTCTTCCCGTCAATGAGGGCTTTTCGAAGATATACTTAATAGGATCCAGCTTTGCTATGAGCCAAGTAGTGTGATAAAGCATATATTGTCTAAGCCTTCGAGTTGTCCAAGCTAATGCACAACATATCTTCTCTAATGGTGAATACTTAGACTCATAATCAGTGAATTTTTTACTCAAGTAGTATATTGCTCGTTCTTTTCTGTCAGTTTCATCACTTTGTCCTAGCACACATCCCATAGAATTTTCATGCACTGTTAAGTACAAGATCAAAGGTTTTTTCGAGATTGAAGGCACTAACATAGGTGAATTTGACAAGTATTCTTTCTTTGATCTTATCAAAAGCTTCTTGGCATTCATCATTCCATTCTCCTGGATCATATTTTCTGAGAAGCTTGAAAATAGGATCGCACTTATAGGTGAGTTGAAAGATGAAACAAGCAATATAGTTCAGTCTCCCTAGGAAACCTTGTACTTCTTTTGGGGTACGAGGAGGAGATAAGTTTTGGATGGCTTGTATCTTATTCGGGTCCACTTCAATTCCTCTTTCACTGACCAAAAAGCTCAATAGTTTTCCTGACTTGACACTAAATGTACATTTAGCAGGATTTAACTTCAGCTAAAATCTTCTCAACCTGTCAAACAGCTTTTTGAGATTGACTATATGATCTTCTCTTTCATGAGATTTTGTAATCATATCATCCATATATACCTCTATTTCTTTATGCATCATTCGTGAAAAAGAGTCACCATTGCTCTTTGATAAGTGGCACCAGCATTTTTTAACCCAAAAGACATGACTTTGTAACAGAATGTTCCCCACATGGTCACAAATGTTATTTTTTCCATATCATCTTGAGCCATCTTGATCTGATTATAGCCTGAAAAACCATCCATAAAGGAAAATATGGAATGCCTAGCAGTATTATCCACTAGAGTATCGATGTGAGGTAAAGAAAAGTTATCCTTAGGGCTTGCCCTATTCAAATCTCGATAATCGACACACATTCTTACTTTTTCATCCTTCTTAAGAACTGGTACTATGTTGGCTACCCATTCAGGATATTTTACCACTTTCAAAAATCCAGCATCGAATTGTTTCTTCACTTTCTCTTTAATTTTCAGCAACATCTCTGGTTTCATGCGCCTTAGCTTTTGCTGCATCGGTTTACATCCTGGTTTTAAAGGTAACTTGTGCTTTACAATATCAGTGCTGAGTCCTGGCATATCCTGGTAAGTCCACACGAACACATCTATATATTCTCGGAGCAGTTCTTCTAGCTTCTGTCTTTCAGTTGGTAAAAGAGATGTACCAATTTTGACCTCTCTTTTGTTCTCACCATCTCTCAAATTTACTGATTCAATAATTTTTTGATGGGGTTCAATTAGCTTATCTTCATGTTTCATTAATTTTAACAAATCAGAAGGCAGTGTATAGTTATCTGAATCTTCTTCATTATCAAGTTCATCAACATGAATTAAGTTTTCAAAATCAAATCTGAGATTATTGTCACGATTATCTTCATGTTCATTGTTTGAGACCCTGCAAAGGGTAAGATGAAGAGAATATTGGCACACAAAAATGGAATGGCAAGAAAATGTAAGAAAAAAAGAATGAAAGGTAAAATGAAGATAAAAATAATAGAAGAAATGTGGATGCATCTTCTAAGTCTTTTATTAGAACGACAAACATAAACATACCATAAAAGATCTCCTAATACTCGTAGAAAGTAATTAGAGATTTAAAGTTCATAGTACATTACTTTTCTAAAGTTTTAAAAATAACAGGCAGCTCTGTAACTTTCCAATTATCCAACTCAAAATCTGAAAGACAAGGGTACACGAACAGCTATTCACTTCGACTCTTCTTTTTTCCATCATCCACCATTTGAATGGCCAGCTCTGAAAATTTTTCCACGAATCCTACATTTGGGGCTCCCGATAAATCTGGATAAATGTATCCTCCTGAGTGAAAGAAATCATAGAGGTATGAAATGACTATGGGCTCTAACTCTGACTCATATCCCTTAAGATTAGCTATTCTCCTATTTCTTTTCTCATTCACCATTCTTGTTCTGTCTCCTCTCGTTGGCTTATATCCCAAGCCAAATATGTCTTTCTTTTCATATATGATCGATGACTCTGTGATTCCTTATAGATTTTTCCCAAGTCCAACTTCAAGTCACCATCCCATCTTGGTAAGCTGTTTGACTACCATTTTAGTCATCGTAGACAAATGTGGCGAATATAATTTAGATCCTTCAACTATATATGTTGCATTGGCAATCTCGAAGGACCTATAAGAGTATTCTAGAACTTCATTTATCGATTTCACATAAGGAGTATTTATCGGTTGAGTTACCAATAAATCTTCTTCTCCTGTCACACATGTTAGCTTCTCTTCAACAATGAATTTAACTTTCTGATTAGCTTCTCTTCAACAATGAATTTAACTTTCTGATGTAATGAAAATGGGACAGCACCTGCCATATGAGTCCACGGTCTACCCAATAAATAACTGTATGAAGGAGAGATGTTCATAACTTAAAATTTCACGTTGAAAGTGCATGGGCCAATTTGTAATGGCACTTCTATATCTCCTAGCATTTCTCTTCTGGTTTCATAAAAGGCTCTCACTATCATATGACTAGGTTTCATATAAGATTCATCAACAGAAAGTTTTGCCAGAGTAGTCACAGGTATAACATTGATGGATGAGCCATTATCAATCAAAACTTTAGCCATTATATGACTTTTACATTTCACAATAATGTAAAGAGCCTTGGTACTTCCTCTACCTTCAGAAAGAATCTCTTCATCATTGAAAGAGATATAGTTTAAAATCGTCAGATTACCAACAAGCTGTTCCACATATTCAACAGAAGCATTGTGAGACACATATGCTTGATTTAGCACCTTTAGCAAAGCATTACGGTGTGACTCTAAACTGAGCAATAATGATAATAACGAAATTCTAGCTGGCATCTTATTAAGTTGTTCTACCACGCTATACTCGTTATGTTTTATTAACTTTAAAAATTCACCTGCTTCACTTTCAGATACTGGCTTTTGACATTCTTTTTCTGAGGTTGTGTCAAGACCACTCTGACTTTCATTTTCTTCTTCTACCTTGGCTTTTTCCTTTCTAGCTTTTTTTAAAGCCTCTGGGGTATAGCACCTATCACTTCGAGTTATGCCTCCTACACCCGTTATGTTGGCAGTATCTGGGCTGACTACGATATCATAATCATACTTCCAAGGTACTACTTTATCATTCTGATATGAAAATGGGTCAGGAACTTTAATTGTCACCACAGGTAAGGAGATAGGCTTTTCTAGCTTCGATGTTGGCTTTTCATCATAATAGATAGTTATCGGTCTACGCATAAACTTATTCTTTGAATCAATGGTAGACGCTTCAGCTTTCACCGACTCTTTCCTTTCTTGGTAAAACTCTATTCGACTTTCATCCATTAATTTTTGCACCTCTCGACGAAATTGGCGACAATTTTTGATAGAATGCCCCAGAACACTTCCGTGATAATTGTAGCTTTCAGTTGAGCTAATTACTTTAGAGCAATTTTGAAGTTCTATTGGCTTCAACATGTCAACTTTGACCAAGTCTTCGAACACCCTAGCCATCGGAGTCTTAACTTCATTTATTTTTTCTTTCATGTGGCTTTTTTGCCCATCAATTAAGATAATTATTGATGGTCTGTTATGATTTAGTAGAGGATTCCCATTGACATTTGGAGTCCCTTGTTGGTTGGTATCAAAATTTAATACTCCTTCATTGATTAACCCTTGCACTTTACGCTTCAAAACAGTACAATTTTCAGTGGAATGACCTGGATTCCCATAATGATAATCACAATGTGCATTGGGGTTGTACCACTTGGGAAATGGAGGTTTCAAGGGTTCAACGATAATAGGAGCAAGCAGATGTTTATCAACAAGTCAATGATACAAATCTGTGTATGTCATGGGAATGGAATCAAAAGTGATTTTTTCTTTGGTATTTTTTGGGGCTCTCAAACCACTATTAAGACTACGTCTCCATCCTGGTCTAATAGGTGCAGCAGGACGATTGTAGGTGGGTGTCTGAAAGGATGGCTAAAAATGAGATGGATAAACTGGTTGTTATAGTGGTTGGTATGGTTGATATGGATGAGGGATAGATGTAACATGGTTTACAGAAGGGTAATGGGTTTGGTAGACTGGTACAGAGTAGGGTGTGAAACCTCTGAACTGTTGCCCTACATAGTTTACTACTTGGGCTTCATTCTCTTTTTTTTTAGAGCTCCACCTTTTCTTGCTCTACTTGTCTCTCCTACATCAAGTTTACCATTCTTTATGGCATTTTCAATGATCTCACCTGATATCACCATATCTGTAAAGTTCTTCATTACATTGCCTATCAATCTCTCATAATACGGTACTTTCAAGGTGTTCACAAATAAAACAGTCGTTTCTTTCTCAGTGAGAGGTGGTTGAACTTGTACAGCCACGTCTCTCCATCTTTGTGCATACTCCTTGAAGTTTTCAGTTGCCTTCTTTTTTATACTTTGAAAAGATAGACGATCTGAAACCATATCTGTGACATATCGATATTGTGTAAGGAATACCTTTGTAAGCTCTTGCCAAGAACGAATACGAGTCCTATCTAATTGAACATACCATCTAGCTGCAAAACCCGTAAGACTATCTTGAAATATATGCATTAACAACTTCTCATCTCGAGCATATGCTGCCATCTTTCAACAATACATGGTGATGTGGGTCATTGGGCATTTTGTGCCATCATATTTTTCAAATTCAGGGACCTTAAATTTAGGTAGAATTACCACATCTGAAACTAAACAAAGGTCAGTCATATCTGTGGAGCCATAAAAATTCATTCCCTCTACAGCTCTAAACATTTCTTCTAATAACTTCATCTTTTCCCGGGCACTGGTATCTTTTACTTTTTTAGGTGTCTACATCCCTAGCTTTTCTCTTTCCTGAGGATCATCCAAATCAGGAACTAAGATTGGCTCAGGTGGTTTTTCCATCATAATGGGATTAACAAAATTTTGAAATTGTCCTGGAGCAAGTGTGGATGTCATTCGTGGATAAGAATTAAGATATCCACCCGGAGTAGGAATTGGTACTCTAGTTCCTTGTGAAGGTTGGTTAAGTCGTGACTCAAACCCTGGAGGATAGACAGGATCTACCATATCTGGTGATTGTTCTTAAAGGCTAGGATTTTCTTCCACTGCTTTTCTCTTGTCAAGTTTCTTGAGCATATCCATTATTGTACTGAGATCCCCTCTTAGTTCTTCTTAAGCTTTCTCAATTCTCTCAAATCGACTGACCTGTTCTTGCTCTATGATTCTTGTATGTATCCTGGTATTATATGAATGACGAATAGGTTGGGCTAGAATTTTTTATGGGCAAGCTATTCTTGAACCTTTATTACTATAAAGTTTAAAAAAAAAAATCAGAATGTCATGTGTCAAAATTTTTATTTTTGAAAAAAAAATTTTTTTTTTTAAAATGATGGAAATGATGCATGAATGCAAAAAAAATATTTGATATGGTTAATGCAAAAAGAAAGAGAGAAAGAAACAAAATTGAGTTAGTGTGAGGATGTGGTTTAAGAAAAAAACATTTTTTTTTATTTTTTTGTTTTGTTTTTGTGTTTTGAGATTTTTTTGTTTGTTTTGCTTTGTTTTGTATTATACACAACTTTTATTCTTGGGTATTTTCTACAAGAAGGTGGACGGGGCTCTACATAAGGTTGGTTTCTTAGGCTTATTATATGCTAGGTTTGGATTGACAGGGTCTAAAGGTTCCCAAATTGTTCCTCACTGTCATCCATGATGGATTAGTAAGGCACCTCGATCCTCACCCATTACAGGCTACGAACGAAAAGGGTTCAATTCGAGTGAAAGTATTTCGCTTGCCATTGCGGAGGTTATCACCTCACGAGAGCATAGGTATTTTACTTTCTCTTATAAAAGACGGAACCCGGGTATAGGGCTCATGTATGAGATGCATCGTGCCATTGTGTGTAAATATATCCTAATTTATTGAGAGCAATATATACAGAAAAAATAAAACATAACAGGCATAGTAAAAAAAATGTGTGTGAATTTTTTTGATTTGCTTTTTATTGTTGATTTGTTTTGTTTTGTTTGGTTTTGTTTTTTTTTTTTTTGACCTTTTTTACTAAAAATGAAAAATAAAAATTTAAGAAATTGATTAAGACTGTTTAAATCAAAATTTGAGGATAACAAGTAGTTAATTTTGGTCTGACTCTCGAAAACAAAAGGCGTCCCCAGTGGAGTCGCCAAGCTGTCGTAACAGTTTTGTGTCCGTCTAACGAATTTGAAAATGAAATAAAAAAAAAAAACAGAGTCGCCACCAATCTTTTCTGGCTAGGTGCGATTGGCCACCTACTAAAACATATCTTTTTAATAAAGTTTTAAAATTAATTAAAATTTATTAAAAAGATAATTTTACGATCTGCAAAACAGTCTAGGTTCGGGAGTTGGTTACGCGTGGGGAAGGATTAGCACCCTCACAACGCCCGTTAAAAACGGTACCAATTAATAACATGTTGTCCTTTGATTTTGATAAAAATAGTTCAATTTTCGGTGTTCGAAAAATAATTTCTTTGATTTTTTATTTATTAAAAAAATTATTCTCGAGAAAAATAAATCAAAACCTTTTTATTGAAATAATTCTTAAAATGTTTCAGTACGTTGGTAACATTAAAAGAACTCTTTCTCACCTAGAGATTTCTTAAAGCATCTCTACTCGGAATACTTTTAGAATCTCATCTTTGGAGGCTCGAATTTATTTTTCGTAAGAAAATGTCATGTTAAAAAAAATTTATTCTCGAGAAAAATAAATTAAAATCTTTTTATTAAAATAATTCTTAAAATGTTCCAGTACGTTGGTAACATTAAAAGAACTCTTTCTCACATAGAGATTTCTTAAAGTATCTCTACTCGAAATACTTTTAGAATCTCATCTTTGGGAGGTCTAAATTTACTTTTCGTAAAAAATTATGTCATGTATGCAATGCAAATAATAACATGTTGATGCACACATTTTATTCTTTTTCAAAAATTTTATTAATTGTTTTATTAATATTCTTATTGAAATTTTGAAGAAAAAGGAATTTAATTATATTGAAGATTTTCTATAGATATTCCAATACGCTGGTAATATTTTATAAAAAATCTTCTCACCTAGAGATTTCTTAAAGCATCTCTACTCAGAATACTTTTAGAATCCCATCATTGGATTAAATTTCTTTCCTTCCTATTTTTATTACATATATTTTTAATTTATTAACCATTTTTTATTTATTATTTAAAAAAAAGAAGAAAATCTTTACTGTATTAAAAATTTTTTATAAATACTCCAATATACTGATAGTATTTTAAAAAAATCTTCTCACCTAGAGATTTCGTAGGCATCACTACTCGAAATATCTTCGAATCTCATCGTCGGATAAAAATTTCCTTTTCTTACATTCTTTATTACTTTAGTATTATTATTAAGTTTATTTTTATATTATTGTTTTTAAAGTTTATTTTAAAAATTAACATAATTATATAAAAAAAATTTAACCATAATTTCATCATTTAATCTAACAAATATAAATATTTTAATATGCATAAGTATTAATAAAATAATATATAAAAAAATCTAAAAAAAAAAATTTTTTTTACTTGTACCGAGCCGATCAACGCGCGATTCAATTCGGTGGTTCGGTCTGGCGGTTCGGCTCAACCTGGGCGGTTCAGTACCGATTCGATTCGATCTGGGCGGTTCGATTTCGGTCCAATCAGATCGGTCAGAGGCTGATTGAGAAGAGGGTCGTCGGGTCGGGTCGCGGGTTGACGCGCGGATCCTGGGCTTAAAACCACGTCGTTTTGGGCATTTAATTGAAACTACGTCGTTTTGGCTATTAACAACTTATATAAAAGTCAAAAAAAAAATTTTCACTCATTTCTTCTGTTTTCCAAACAAAAACCCCTTTCTTTTCTCTCTTTTTTTTTCTTTTTGACCAAATATAGAAGGCCGGCCGCCAGTCCTCTGCCGTCGCCGCTGTCTGTCGCCGGTCATCGACCGTCATCGTCGGTGGTCGAAAAAATCCTTAAATCACCAAAATGTTCCTTTCGGCCTCCTGAGTTCAGATCTAAGATCTTTTTTTATCAAAAAGAGTCTCAAAATCCCCAGATCTGCTGGTGAAGTTTAGGTGAGACTATTTTTTTTTTATATCCTGACCTTTTTTATTTTTTTTAAAACTAACCCCTTTTTTTTCTCTTTTTCGTGCAGGAAGCTCTAGGCGCTGGGTTCCTCCCTACGGGGAGGACTGTGTATTTTTTGTGTTTTTTTTCTCTTTTTTTTTTGTAGCGTCTCTTTTCTTCTCTGTCTTTTTTTTTTGGTGAGCTCTATTTATAGAGCTCCAGCCATGTGCGTTTGGGGGGAAGGGCATGGGGCTCGATCATGGGATGTAAACAAAGCCCCATGCTCTCTTTTATTAGTTTTTGGTCATATTTGATGTTTGTCAATGGAAAGATTAATTAGAGGGGTGGAGGGTAGGGTCTGGTGATCACGGGTGGTGGCAGTGTAAGGTCCGGTGGGTCTGATGGCACGGGCGGTGGCGGTGGTGCCGAGGATGGCACCACTGCCATCCTTGAATTTTTTTTTTTTGGTTCTGTTATGTTTTTTTTTTGTATTTCATATTTTTTTTGTAGTTCGTATTTTTTATTGTATTTCGTATTTTATATTTATATTACGTATTTATTATTTCTGGACAAATTGATGTCTACAAATATAACAGCAAAATCTATTAACAAATCCTTTGATTGACTTCCCAAAATCATACATACCTGGTTCCAACATCTTGGGATCTTTTAACTACTTGAAGGAGCCAAGAAAAATTCCAACACAACATTGTCCAAGAGTCTTTGCACAAGTAAGAATCGAGTTTTCGACAGCTTGATTAAATTAAATTAATGGCTACAGTTCATTATTCGTGGCTTGTACCTTTCTGGTCTAAGATTCTGAACTTTCCAGGTGTTTTGCATAATCAATGTCTAATTAATTTTCGTACTCTTTTTCCCATTTGCATCTGATGCTTGATCGTTGTTCTTGTTGTCAAGTTGAAATTAACAGCAAACGGCTGCTATTGGAGAAAAGTAGGCACTCAGTCACATATGGGCCTCAAGAATAGGGCTACATCAAGAATTTTGGTGAGCCAACAATGATTTTGGTTGGATATAGTTTGATGTGATCATTCAGTTCACTGCTTCGGCTTAAGCACATAGCACATCCTAATTAAATCCAGGTATGAGTCAATCTGTTAGCAACTTTGCGCTGGGAAAGTGGGTACATATTTGTTCCAAAATTTTAGGCTAATTGAGAGCTTAAAAGAATGCAATTCGAACACCAAGGATTTATTCACTTAAGTTGATTTTAGAGTAATGTTGAACGATCCGAATTATGTCCGATATAGATACGATGAAACTTCAGGACAATTCTTGGATTTAGCATATTTCAAGATTCTTACATAGAAAAAGAAAAACAAAACAAGAAAGGTGTCTGTTTGTTATTATTATTAACATGAACCCCTTACATATCAAGTACATTATTTGATATATATTGGAATTTGACAATGCATATATTCTCTTTTGGTGCTTCCACGGATTTCGTGTTATATAACTTTCCAAGGACTCTTCTACACCCATTGGAAGAGCGTAGGTCCAGAATTTATGGACCTTTTCTCCATGATAGAAAAAGATCGGATTCATTTTTGACGATATGCTGCAAAGAAGGGCTACCATTTATTTCATTGTCATCCATCCAACATTTAGATCTTCTTCATCTCTACCCAAATCTTGGAGAATCTGGTCTACAAAATGGCCATTGTTTATCCATTAAGCACTTGTCACTTTTACTTGGTCTAAGATCCTCATGTTTTTTAAAATAATGTTGCAAAAAGAAAGGCCATTCCTTTGAAATTATTCTCCCTTTGGATATAGAGACATGATAATTCATTTATTCATTTAGTTAAAATATTAATAATTTATATATTTATATCATATTTTACACAAAAATTATATACTACAATTTGTGTCCACATAAAAAATATTAAATATATTTTTTATTTTTGTTAAAACTATATATGATATTTATTAAAATTTTAACATTTATCATCATCATTTTTTTTTTCACATCATTTTCTTATAAAGTTATCATGTTCTATTTTAAATTACCATATCTATTGGATTGTTGTAGGAGCATGAGCTATGTACTTTGCATTTCTTTTTGTGGGACATTGCATAATGGAATTATCAGAAAATAGTAAATTTGCTTTGTATTTTTCTCATGGAAAGAGAGAATATATGTATATTGTATGGATAAGAAGTGGTTTTGTTAGGTAGCATGGATGGTGATTTGTGGGAGTGGAGAGCTGCTGTCTCAAATATTCGCATGTTTCAATGTCTAGCGGAGGGTCAATTCAATCAGCTGTGATCAGTTTGTATTCAGAGAATGTTGCTACCTCCTCACAGTTGTAATTCATTCTTTAGATAAATCCAACTATTTAAATATTACTTTTTATAAAATTATTGGTACAAGAAAATTGCAATAATAAAGTGTTGCACACAAGAAATCAATTAATCAATAACAAATCAGCCGAATAAATTCAACATAAAATTAAATCTAAGATTTAAATTTAAAATTTAGGAATTAAAAAATCTCTTACTTACCATTAAAAAAATATTTCATTAGTTACTTTTTTTTTTATAAAAAAAAATCATAGTATAAAAATAGGGAAAAGAGTTACAAATATTGTGACTTAAAGTCTAAACTTGTTGAATATTATTTTTTAAAAGTAATTATATAAATTAAATTAAATTTTGATTAAATTATTATTTAAATATTAATTTATAAATACTTATAGTAAAAAAGGGCCAAATTTCTTTTTTATTTTTTTAACTTTTTTGAAAAATATATTCAGACATTCAATGATTCAAAGTACATTGATGCTTTTCTTTTTTTTAATTAAAGTTATTAATGAGATAAATTGATATGCAGCTCATGATGGATCCTCATGATATAAGGGCATAATCTTGCTTTGCATCATGATTTGCATGAAACTGCTTCAAGTTTTATGGATTGAGAAAGAAACTAATTATTCAGGCAAATCCCAAACTTATTGATATTGAGAAATGTTTTGTTTATGCTGGAGCGTGTGTTACAGCTAGCGTTCTTCCCTGATCCTTGGGATTCGGCAAGACATATTAATGCAAGTCCCTGTACGTCGAAGGTGCTGTCAAGTGTCACCTAATTTGGGCCAAGCCACCATGCGAATTTGGATGGTGAAAAGATCTTTACAATAGCTTTTTCGGGTTTGCTTTCCTTTTTTGTACAATAACAAGCATGACAACCTCAAATATGGCTAGACTTTTTATTTTTTCAATTCATTATGCTTTTCTTTTGTTTAAGTAGAAATTTGCAAAGAAAGGGAAAAAAAAAAAGATTAGATCATATTTGACTTAGAATTGACAAATTAAGTTGACCCCAATTAGAACAATTCAATCAACTTATTCAACCCAATTTAAAAAAAAATCAACAATCCGAATTGTCTTAAAAGATTAATATAAAATAACTTAATGTTAAATTAATTTTACTTTAAACATCAACAATTTAAATTTAAAATAATCATAATTCAAATAATTTGAATGTCAAAGTCGAAGTAACGTAAAGTTAAAATGAATTAAAAGATAATGATTTTTTAAAAAATAATCGAATCTAAAATGGCTTGAATAGATCCATTCAAGCGTCACCAAACCTTTCAAAATAGAAAACATAAAAATATCCACAGTAAAATTTTTTGAACCTAAGCATTGGGACTATAACTCTAGTGTTGAGCGAAATCCACCTCTTAATGAACCATTGAGGTAATTAGGTCCCAAGTATAAAATGCTTTTATTTTAAAATAAAATTTTAATTTAATTGATTTATATAATTATTTTTAAAAAATAACATATAGTATATTTAGAGTTTGAATCCTAATATTTACTACCTTTTTTCGTTATATATTCTAAGGATGTGATCTCTTATGCAAAAAATGCTTCTTTTTTTTTTTCATTCTTTTATTTTTCAACTTTCAAAAATAATTTCTGTTATATTGATATTTAGAGAGTAAAAAGTTGATATTTAGATATTTAAACTTATATTCGACAAACTATTTATCCAATTACTAATATCATTAATTAAAAAGTTGATGTGATTTCATTGACCAATAATAAGTGCACCACGTATCATAGGAATGTTAGGTAATGTGACATGTCAATGAGAGAAAAAAAAATTATTTTAAAATTTTATAAAATTTTTAAATTAATTTTTTTAAAATATAAAAATTAAAAATTAAAAAATTAATTTTTTTGTTTTTAAATTTTTAATATCTCTTTAATTGAAAATTTTAGAAAATAAAAAATTTTAAAAATTATTGTTCTTTTTTATTTTTTTAAAAAAATTTCAATTAATTCTTTTGGCCAAAACAAAAACTAAAAATTTTGAAAAAAAAAGTCTATTTTATTTTTATAATAAAAATAAAAAAATTATTTGAAAAATGAAAAAAAAGAAAAAAAAGAAAATGTGAGTAAGGGGGAAAGAAAGAGAGAGAATGGATAGGAAAGAAAGGGGATTAGGTTAGATGTTGGTTGCTGATTTGGCCAATTTAGGGCAAATCGATGTTGGGTTATATTGGGCTAACCAACTTCCCTTCCACCCTCTGACCCTTTTGATTATCTCCTTTCTCTTTCTTTTCTTCCCTTTCTCTCTTTTTTTTTTATAATTTTTTTCTAGTTTTTTATTTTCAAATTCCAATTTTTTTTATTTTTTTTTCATTTTCAAAATTTTTATCTTAAAAATGAAAAAAATAATTTTTTTAATATATTTTCTCATGTGTAGCAATGAAGTCCATCTTTGTATCTTACATGACTTGACATCTCGGGTGGACTAAGATTCCAATTAGTTTATCACAACCTAGAGTTTACCCACAAGCTATGATAAGTAAATTAAGTATATAACTTTACTCATCAATCACATCCAATGTGATTCCTAGATTAATCAAGTGACAACGCCTTGTCTAATCACATTTACGTAATTCACATAATCATTGCCTCTAACTTTATATGATCATGAGTTTACTCATCCAAAATAAATAAGTTAGTTAAGTAGGACCCATTGACATAACATAAACATATTTCGAATAGTGAGTGCCTTGAATTTACCCAACAAGCTCTCATTAATAAAAACTCTCATTTTATTATGTTTAATGGAAGGAAACTAAACATGTTGAAAAACATTTACTTAATATTTGATAAGGAATTTCATTTAATTTAGGTCTCATATAACATGTAAAATTCATCATATATCATATATATGTAATCTTTTCATGCTAATTAAACATACATGGCATTTATCATATATCAAATATATGCATAAACTCTAGCATGCATATTTACCTACTAACATAGCATACATGGCATTTATCATATATCAAACACATATATAAATCTAGCATACAAACTACTTTGGATTATTATAGACTTTCACTAAGCTAGCTTCTTTTGAACCAATAAAGAGCTAGCTGGTAAAAAACCTAGGGATTGCAATGATAAAACTTCCAAAACTATCTTATTGAATCTCTTTGGTGCTTCGATTTTTGGACTTGCAACTTAATTTCTATCTTAAATCTAACATATGTAACTATTACATCATTTAGACAAACCTTAAGTTATATTTAAAAGGAGCAAGATGACAAAAAAATGTTACAACTTCGAAACTTAAGAGATAAGGTAAGGTAATGCATGCAAGTCTTATTTGGATATTTAATTTAATCTACTAATTCTTATCCTAAACCATTTAGGATTATTAATTAATTAAAATTCAAATCAAACTACTTGTATTAGGAAGTCTTAATTCTACTAGTATTAGTAGTGTAGTTCTAATCAAAATAAGATTTATAGTTCCTTGTGTAATTAATAACCCTAACTATTTAAGACTATTAATTCAACTAGGATTCTTGATTTATTATGGTCATACAAATACTAATCATATTAGGATTACCAAATTAATAAAGATCCAAATTAAATCACAAATCTTAAGAAGACCTAGTCATACTAGAATGTCTAGTCTATGTCAACTGGGAATCCTAAACTATTTAAAAATTCTAATTTGTTTTGGAGTTTTAATGAAATCTAAACCTTTTAAGAATCCAAATCATACAAGGAGTAGAACTAATCTAAGGTCTGGCAAAGACCTATTTAAAATGGGAAACTTCAATGTGACAAAGGTTTTATTTAAGGATTTGGAGTACTCAAACTAGGTAGCTTGTGTCGCACTTTTTGAGCATTAATTTTAGAGTTCACAACTCCTTAACAAGCTATTATTTGCCTCTAGTTGTGAATTATAAACCATAAGTAACAATTACTCAGGTTTTAATTAAAATAGTCCATTTTTCTTGACAAAAAAAGTAAATCTTTGAAATCTTGATAAATAAGTTTTCTAAGATTCTCAATCTTTATTACCAAGTTAGTTTTCATTAAAACTTTAATAAATAAGCTTTCAAGGTTCTTAACAATTAAAAATATCAGTTACAACAAGAAAACCTCACCCCATAATCATATTAGGATTTTATGTATCCAAACAATTTAGACACAAGTTGTCATTTGAAATAGTTTTTTGGGTAGATTTTGTTATCAACGTTTGATTAACCAAATTAACTCTAAAATTTTTGAAAATTTAACATAATTATCCTTGAGATGTCTAATATGGTGTGCTAAAATTAGTAGCCAACTGATAACTCTAGAGGGAGAACTAATTTTTCTTCTCTAGCATTATTAATTTTGGATGAAGCAATGGACAGATTTCAAACTGACTCCAATTTTGAAAGATAAATTGCATCCAAAATTTCTTAAATTTTAAACCAAAGATGATATATCAGTATGGAATCATGAGTTAAAATATCAAATCAATCAAAGATCTATAGAGAGAGAACCAAAAATTTTTTGATACATATAATAGATTGCCAAAACCTAGAAAAGTTTCTCTATTATGAATTAAATTCAATCTTAGGTAAGTAAACCACGTACATCAATCATGAAATTTAATTCCAATCACCCTATGATATTATGTTTTGATATTCTAAAATAATTAAATCAAAACAATTGAAAAACTTGCTTTTTAACTTTCTCATCACAATAGACAAATTGTAACCAAAATAATTTTTGATATCAAGAACAACCGAACAAGTTTTAGTTTGTTTAGTCTAAATCAACAAGGCTTTGATACCACTGTTGGAAATTATACAATGTCTTTGTAATCTAAATCAACTTATGAGATGGTTATTTGTTTCACACACAAAAGCATAACCATATGATGATCTCACAGCTTTTATTAATGCATTTTCTTGATAAAATATTGACCAAGAATAATTTAGGAATAATGCTTTAATGCAATGATGATGTCATAATTACAATCTCATTGTAAATCCCTTGCAAAGCTTTATTTATTTGAACTTTTATTTATAAAAAGTAAGTAATATCAATTATATGCATACAATCTCATAGATAAAGAATGCTTTAAATAATAATAGTAATGCATAATATGACATGTATCCTATAACCAATCCGATTAGTCTTAAGGCATACACCAACAATTTTCCTATATTTATCTAAACAAACAAAACTTCATCCTTGTGGATTCTATTAATCATTTTTCCAAATTTGTCTTTTTCAAGCATCTTTTACTTATTATGACCTAAACAAGTCTTTCATTTTCAACTTGCTTGTATCAACGTCCTTTAGAGTCAAAATCATTTTTAGTGTTTTATTTTTCTTTTTCATCTTATCCCAAATTTTTCTCAAATTTTTCTCATAGTAATACAAAGATCTTTTATTTCTATTGTCATTTTATTTACTCAACATCATTCAAATTTATGATTAATGTAATGTATGATAAATGTTTCTTTAAAAGTAGACAAGAAAATTGTAGGTAAGATGAAAATGATGAGAAAATGCATGCCTTAATATAAATAGGAGAAATATTTTTAATGTCAATCAAAGGTATACAATAATAGATTAAATATTTGGTAAGGCAACAAAAAAAAACCCATATAATGAAAATTCAGACCCACACAAATCAATTAATCCAATTTTTTTTTAAATGAACCATTAATTATGTTTTTAATTTTTTTGGAATATTTTAGACTAGTGTTTTGCCCTTTGCCTTATGAGACTTCTCATAAACCTTTGAAAACTTACCCTATTATCATGCAACATGTTTATTCACTTGAGCCATCCTTTTTAATCTTTAAATTGGACACCTTTTTTAGATTCAGGTCACTCTTTTAGGTTTTCAACTTGAATCCTTCTTCTTGATTTTCAATTATCCTTTTCTCTTCTCTTTTTTTTTCATAATTTCATCATACACTTAAGTTTCAAATTGATCAAACAAGAGAAAGATAAAAGAAAGAAGTTCAATATCACTAACCTCAATAATGTCAAAGAATGTTAAGATCCAATACTTGACTTTCTAATTTAAGTATCTACATTGGATTAGAATGGGCTTTTAATGTATGTAATGTAGGCCATGGTTTTAAGGTTATGAAAAAATGGATAAATATGCCCAAAATATATGTTTAGTGGTCATAAACCAAAGGATCCTTTTTCACCATATGAAACATCAATGCTTGCATTTTGCCTACTTTTGTATCATTTCATCTTTCAACTTTTCATTCATTTTCCTTTTTCTTTTTACTTTTTACCTTTTTTTTTTAATTTTTTTCCTTCGAGAGAGTAGTTCAAAACCTTATTGTAATTTACTCCTTAAAATAAATGAAATTCTTTTTTTTCCCTATAAGATTTCATTAGTCTTTTTCAAAAATTTATCCTTAATATGGAAAGTGATTCTTGGTTGGGTTTATCAAAAAGAAAATTTTTATCAGTTCAAAAAGGGTAACAAATTGGTAATTTTCTTCTTGAGAAAGATAGCTAAATGATGGCCATTCCTATTTCAAATGTGAACATCTTCATTGAAGATTATTTATTGAAAATTGAAAAAACCTATGGATAATCACCAAAATGCTACAAGCTTAGATCAACTAATTTTACTCAAACACATGATGTGACTATCAAACCTTTTTTTTTTTTTAAATCAACCACCAAAGATAATCAAGTAAGATAGCTAATGGATTTTTTCTAGACATTTTCTTATCAACATTCATCTTCTTGCCATATTTGAGTTTTTATCTTGGATTTATTGTCATGGTAGTCTTTACATTCATTACTTAGGCATTTAGTCATAGGTGTAAAGAGAACAATATAAAAAAGTTCATGTGTTGTAATGAAGGTGATGTTAGTGAAAGAATGAAGGAAATGTGACAATGTATTATGCTTGCCATTTTATTTAAATGATAAGGTGTAAATAACAACTCATACATAAAATATTCCTAATGCTTTTGGGAAGAAGCATTTAGGTGTAAGTCTATTGCATTATTTTAAAAAATACTTAAAAATAATATAAAGCTTAATTATGTGCTAATTATTCACTTTAACTATTAGAGGACAAGGATATACAATCAATCACTTCTTATTGCCTTTTACCTTTTTTTTTTCTCACCATTTGAATAGAAAGCTTTATGAAAAAAATCCCAAAGTCAATATAGATTCCCTTTTAATGGTCTTTAGTATCTTTAATTTTTTACCCTTCAAGTTCTCTTCAATCATTTTTATGTAAAGAGCAACTAAAGGTGTTGTTGTAATCATGCTTTCTTTTTCTTTAAAAAATTTAATTTTACCAGAGTTCATCATAACTTGAACTTTATTGTGAAACTCCACACAATGCTCAATGGAATGCTCAATAACCTTTCCACGAAACTTGTAGAAACCTGTTGAATCCACATCTAACCCTTAAATTTCCATATTTATCAACATGACCTTTGACTTGACCATTGCATCAAAATCACCTCTATTGAAGGTATTAACTTCTTTATTACTTTTTTTTAACCCAACATGCCTTTTTTTTTATGATGGCATTTGCTTTTGGTTTAGTATGATTAGTTAGTGGGTTGCTAATGACACTTAGATTATTTTTAATTTCAAAATTTATACACCTATCTTGAATAAATGTTTGGACCATATGCTTCAATGGTATACAGTTTTCTGTGGAATTACCTCAGATGCTAAAATGATAATCTCAATGAGTATTTTCATTATACCATTTTAGGTAAGGAGGTTGTAATTACGTCGAAAGAGTTGGGGTAAGAAGTTGGCTTTTAACAAGTTGAGGATACAACTTGATGCATAATATAGGAATTTAGTTAAACTTGGATTTTTCTTTATTATTTTTTGACCCTTTTTGGTTGTTGCTTCAGCTGCTTAATTAACTTATGGGTCAAGCTGTGAATACAAGTGCAACACGAACTGTGTTTGGGGTCTAAAGTAGGCTTGGTATGGTGGTTGGGCCATTGGTTGATATAAATATTGGCTTTGGGCAATATTGTTTGTGGTCGGATAGTGAGGTGGGTAAATTGGAAAAAGATGATATGGAATAAAATTTTCAGCTGGTTGATCCCCATAAGTCACTGCCTGCATTTCTCTTTCATTTTTCTTAGGTGTTACTCTTTTATTGGAATTAGGAGTATCACCTGCCTAGGTCTTGCCACTTTTAATAGCATTTTCTATCATTTCCCTAGATAAAACCAAATTAGCAAAGTTCTTTATGATATTACCAATGATCTTATCATAGTAATGCACATGTGTAGTGCTAATAAACAACATTGTTGTTTTTTTTTCAGTAAGAGGTGTTGCACTTACGTTGTTAAATCTTTCAATCTTTAGGCATATTCTTTGAAGCTTTTAGTAGTTTTTTTCTCCATATTTTGCAAAAACAACTTACTTGGTGCCACATCAACCATATGTTTATATTGAACTAAGAAGGTTCTAACCAAATTTTTCTAGCAATGAATTCAACTTCTATCCAAATGATTATACCACCTTGTACTAACCCTTTCAAATTATCTTAAAACTAGTAGATTAGCAACTTGTCATTTTGAGTATGACCAGTCATTTTTCGACAAAACATAGTAATGTGAATGAATGGGCATTTCGTTCCATCATATTTCTCAAATTCAGAAACTTTAAATTTTGGTAGAATCACTAAATATAGAACTAAGCTAAGTTCATTTGCATCAATGCTCACAAATATATCCATTCTTTTTGCTGCCCTAAGTTTTTCTTCCAACAACTCATATTTGTGTCGTACCGCTCCATTATCTAATGTTTTATTCTTTGGTTTTTCTTATTCTTTTGGGCCATCAAAATTTAGAACAAAAATGGAATCAACAAGACTAAATCCCAGATTTAAACTAAAACTGACCTTGGTTCTATTACTTATTTGTAGACGAATTCATAAAAGTATAAGATTGTTCTTCCACTTATAATGCCATTTATGGATATACCCTTGAGGTGTTTAAACATGAAATGGAGTGAAACCTAATGGGTATTGTCATAAATATTTTTCATCTGAGAGGACTCAATCACTAAACTTAATGAAAATTTTTAGAGTTACCACCAATTTTTTTTTGTAAGGATATGATTGGTCACCTAAAAAATCATCTTTTAATAAAAATTTCAAAATTAATTGGGATTTACTAAGTAACTTTTTGGCCTGTGAAATCAAAGGTGAATTTAAGAGTACAGTTATAAGTTGGAAAGGTATTAGCACCCTCACATCGTCCATTCAAAGAATGATACCAATTAAAAATGTGTCATCCATCCACTTTGATATTATAGTCTTCTTTATATTTAATTTCCTAAATTTTATTTATGAAAAATATTTTTTATTGAGAAATTATAAAAAAAAAAAGCTAATGTTTTATATTTTTTATTGGTTTCCACAATTGATATGTAAAAAAAAGCTAACGTTTACGTCTGTTTAGGACAATTTATGTCGTTAAAAGGTAAAATACAAATTTGATATTATTGTTCTATTTTAACAATTTGGATAGCTTCAATACATGATATTAAACTTGTTTGAATGATTGAATTTGGTTTCTACGGTTGATATGTGTAAAAAAGTTTTTGTTTATGTCTATTAGGACTATTTTTGCCTTTAAAAGGCAAAAATACAAAATTGTTGTTATTAATCTATTTTAACAGTTTGGATGGCTTCAATACATGATATTAAACTTTTTAAAATGATTGAACTTAGTTTCCATTATTGATATGTGTGAAAGGCCCAAATGCTTTTATTGTCTACATTTGTTTAAGACTTTTGTGTTGTTAAAGGACAAAAATATAATTTTACAATTACATTTATATTTTAACAATTTAGATAGATTAAATACATGATATTAAACTTATTCAAAATTTTGAACTTAATTGACAGGCTTGATATGCATGAATAAGTTGTGATTGATATGTATTTAACAATAACATATGTTTTTATATAAGAGATTGAGATGGGTAAAAAAATTGGACGTGTGAAACTTTTTCGATTAACCCACAAAAAAAAGACGAATCTTACCTGAATGTCGAAACACAAAAAATTGTGATAATTTATTACATATGTTTTATAAAGAAAGTAAATATTTATTATTTTAAACATATTATGAATTAATCATTAACCTTTATAGTTTTATCTGATTAATTTACAAAAAAAAATGAAAGAGAAAATGACTGCTGAGATTGAAGTAGCATCTAATGGTTCTGTCAATATGCAAGAATTGAAAAATCAAATTTTCATAGAAGTTGTTGGAAAAGAAAGATATGGACAGGTCCAAGGCCTTGCATTGGGTCCAACACCATCTAGCTACTATAAGCGTAGCTTTCAGTAATTTACATTCTCAGTAAATTAGTCTTCGTGAAACATTTTTATATTGAGAGAGGAGTTGCAAACAACATTTCCTGTAATTAAAGCAAAAAGAGAGCATAAACGTGCTAAAATTGAAGAAGAACGTGCTATAATGGACCAAGAGTGTACAAAATTTCAGTAATTGCATGATCGATTCAATACTCTTATGAATTTTATACAACAACAATTTTCAAAAACTAATCTAGGTGGTCCACCAACTCAGGTATTATATTTAGAAACTATTTATATTTTTTAATATAAAAAACAACTTATTATTAAGTGTTAAAACTTGTATAATATTATTTAGTAGGTTCTTGAGCATGCTAGTAACCAAGGTTAAAAAAATCCTTCATCAAATGACAGTATTCCATATCTATGAAGTCATCAATTTCATACATTTTAAATTTTTTGGTTAATGTACTAAAATAATTTGAATGTTATTACATGTATTATTAAACTTGGTGTTACATGCATATTTGAACGAATTATGTATTTATAATATTCAGTTTATGAATTTAAGTTCGTTTTTATTTCTCTTTAACAGTTTTATTTAATGATAATAATAAATTTTAAAAAAATTTAAAAAGTAAATTTCTTAATTTCGAGGTGTTTGTGTTCAAAAATGCTACTAAATTCGAAATTTAGTGACGTTTGTAGCATAAAACACCACTAAATTTAGGGGCATTTTCCTATGCAAATGTTGCTAAATTAGGGACGTTTTTCTGTATAAACGTCACTAAATTAGCATTGTTCACTAAATTAGCAGCATTTTCTAATTCAAACACCGTTAATTTAGTGGCGATTGTCCTTACAAACGCCACTAAATAAAACAACGTTTAATGATACAAATGCTTCTAAATTAGTGGTATTTTTTATACAAACGTCACTAAATTAGCAACAATTGTGCTTACAAATGCCGTTAAATTAGTGGTATTTCGTATAGTTGATGCTTTTAGTGGCATTTTTGACAAAAATCGTAAATATTTAAATGACGTTTATAAACGCCGTTAAATATTAAAAAAAAAAAAAAACGTCACTAAAAACCTAGACTCCTGTAGTGTATGAACCATAAGAATGCTAAAAGGGAAGATATTCTTTTCTTTATTGATAACATTTTCCATTCTACTCCAACAAACTCAGCAATGTCGGTCTTTCACCAACCAACAATCTTGGCTACCGATCTTAAAGGTCTTCAAGAAAGCACTACCATTGCTGTACAAGCCATTTATGTGCTAGCTGATGAATTGACGAAGCCAACCCTTGCAACAGCCTTCACTCATGAAGAGATTACAAGTGAGTTGCCGAGACATATTTTTGCTATGGATATGTATGTAATTGGGATTTTATATGAGTTCCAACATCAATTTCCTTCCTTCAATCCTGGAGGACAAGGATTGTTTCAACGAGATTGTACTGATATGAACTAAATTGGGCCAGGAGCTACGAGTGAAGTTAGGAGTCCGTTTTGTTATTAAAAAACCCATTTACATTTTGTTAGAACCAACCCATGTTGTTAACACAATTTTGAAGTCATTATTTAAATTGATTCGGTTTAAAATTCAAATCAATCAGAAAATGAAATGAGAATTCTTAAAAACAAATCAATCTCGAAATTCATCTCTTGAAGCTTTATTTAAACAAATCTTATCGAGCTTAATTAGTGAATTTTGATTGAAATATATATATTTAACATTAAACAAATATGAATTACCAAATTTACTTGAAAAAAGCGTATCAATATCCTGATTAATCAGAAACAGAAGAAATTCTCACGTAACAACAGGTAGATGCTCACTTTTGTTATTTTGTAATCCCAGCTTTTTTTAATTATTCTTTTATTTTTAATTTTAAACATTATAGCATTTGCAGTAAAAAAATGATAGGCAACAATGTGGTTGCCAAATCAGGCTCAAGCAAGCAGCTGTGTAAGGAATCATTATTGGTACGGTTTGTTTCCTTGGCAAGAAAAGAGATGTGAACGTCAGTCCACTTCGGCTAAAAAAGATCGCATTAACCTTCACATTTTTCTTTCCACAATCATTCATTTCGGGTTTTATTTATTTATATATATCTTTATAACGCAACTAAAATACAATAATCAGTGTTTTACTTGTAATTTTTTAATTGATTTATGACTTGTACCATTCGTATTATTTGCGTTTATGTTATAATAAGTTTAGATTCTTCTTAATAATTTTGTATATGACTTTTAGTATCATCAGATCATATATCAAAAGCTGAATTGCCTCGTTGTATGTATAAACTGTTCATATGTTTGTATGAATAAATGCATTGCTGTTTAGGTTTTTTTTTTTTCTATTGTTCCTACATGCTTCAGAGTGCTGAGATAATTTAATAATTTTTTAATTTTATATTCAAATTACATCGTTTCACTTATTATCAATTAATTTTAAATTAAACTATTAACATATACAAATTACTGAATATAACGCAGGGCATGTTTTACGTGGAAAATAGATTTTCCATCACTATTTCCAGGTTGAGGGGTTGTTAGATGTCAAGACGGAGGCCAAGACACTTGTTAGGGTTTGACAGCCCAGGACCTTTACAACTCGGTATCAAAATAAAATATTAGAAAAGGGTCAACTTATGCTCGATATTTTAGAATACTTTGTGGTTGCTTTTGTTACTCTGAATCCTACTTTTCCCAACACAAAATCTGATGATCCTCCGGTTGTTCTGCCTTTTCACCAAGTTACCGAAATTATCCCTATATAGGGTCTAATCTTATCCACTTACCACGTCAGTTTCAAGCATTAAGCTCTTTCCCCAGGTGCAAAGGCTTTCATTGAAACGACCCCTAATTCCCAATTGGATGCTGCCAATGCAAAGTACCAAGTTGTAAGTTCAAACGATTTCGAGAATGACTAAAGCAGGGTTATGAAAACTTTTCCTCTTGAATCCTGTTGAAACAATGGGACATGTCGTATGCCTATAATTGTCTTCAAATATGATAATTTTAAGAATAGTAAATTATGCCAAAAAAAATTATATAATTTAAAACTTTTATAAAAATTATATATAAATTTGATAAAATTAAAATATATATTTCATGTTTATATATTTGCATAAATTTTGATATAAAATCATACAATATTCCACACGAATCTTCATATTTAATTCTTCTCCACATCTATTGCAAATTTGAACGAGATGATTGATTGATTTCGGAGAAATCCATTTAACTTGTGACACGATTGTATAACTAAAATATTGAATAAACGAAAAGGTTTGGTGTTACATTATTATCAAGCATTAGAAAACGAAAAGAAAGGTCAATAGCAGAATTTGCTTTTTGCTAAATATCAATTTGAAGTACGAAAAATCCAGCTTTATTCAAGAATCAATTCCAATGAAAAGATAGAATAAGTTGGATTGGCAAATAATGCTCTTAATAAGCCAACTTCACATAAAAACCTAGCCCTAAAAAAATCTAAAAGAAAATCATTAATTAGCCATGCAAACTTTGATTATCATTATAGGGTTTACAATGAAGATAACGACGTTCTTGAGATTTCACATCGAATGAGCATTAGGATTCATTTGACTTAATTAGTTGAAGAAATAATATTCTAAGTAAATAAACATTGGATATATTTCCAATTTTCCGTAAATGAATATGTAACTAACTAGTCATTGTCATAGTTAACCCTGCATGCTGCCTAGACACAAATACCCTGTAACAAGGGAATGAAGTTTGTGCTTGCTCTTAATTTATTTATGCAATGATACCCCCCAAATTATGAATAGTTCCCATGTAATTGCTACTCTGCCCATGCGGCATGTGCAGCCCAAATGTATACAAAGTTCCTAGATATATTTTAAATCCTTAATCTACGTTTTGATTTTCTCAACCTCTATTTACTTAAGTCATCTGAAAAATATTATCCGTTTAAATTTTTTAAATCCATAATCTTAAAATATCAATGCATAGCATATAGCATTAGCTTAGTTTGATTGAAGGGTTTGGATTATTTGATTTCTATACCATCCCAAGAAGATCTTGGGATGGAAGCATGTGGTAAGGATGTGCAAAAGAATATGAAGTAACACAAAAGGAAATCCCACATGGCCAACCACACCCACATGCCAATAATCTTATCTTGGCATCAAATAATATTAATTTCATTATTAAACTACTCATAAGATAGATAAGATATACCAAACATGAGTGATATGGAGATCCATTTCCTAACCAGTTTTTTTCTCCTCTCAATTCTCTCTACTTTACCATTCCCCAAATCCCCACTAAACAAATTTGAAAGATCTTTGGATAGTCCAAACTCCAAAGAGCAATCTGCTGTTTTCAACTTTAATGCTTCTGAAACTTCAACTTCAAATATGTTTTTTTTTTTTTTTTTGTACTATCATTTCATTTTCTCTTCATCCTCCTCTTCGTTCTTGCAAGGCTCTTCAAATTCAGACCCTTCTTTAGGACTCTCCAAAGCCCTTTTCTCCTGCTCTTCATCTTCCACATCATCTGAATTTTTCTCCCTCAAACTCCCACTTTTCACATTCCTCTCTGCCCTTGTCTTCAATGCCTCCAACAACTTACTGACAGCTTTTTGCTTGTACCGCCGGTTCTTGATTAAAACTTCACTAATATCAGCTGGAGTCATCTCTGCACTGTCAACCACTTCCGCCAGTTCCTTCAAAACATTATCATCCAAATCACTTTCCTCGTACCCCAAATAATTCTTCAACAATATCTTCAATGCAGGATATGAACAATAGCTCATGTAAATATGCATATCCATCCTCCCACTTCTGAGCAATGCAGGGTCAAGCCTCTCAATGTGGTTTGTTGTAAACACAAAAATCCTTTCACTCCCACAACAAGACCATAACCCATCAGTGAAATTCAGCAGCCCTGAAAGAGTGATGGAATTTCCTCCATCTTCACCAGAAACTGAACCTGACCCCCTTCGCATTTCAGGGTCATAGTAATTCCTTGTGCCTGGATTGTTGTTATTCTTCTTCCTGTTAGTTAAATTAATCGAACAATCAATATCTTCAATCACAATAATCGACTTGGAACTTGTTTTCATTAACAGCTTCCTCAGCTCGGAATTATTATGGACCTCAGTCAATTCAAGATCATAGATATCATAACTCAAGTAATTTGCCATGGCTGCAATCATGCTGGATTTTCCTGTCCCAGGAGGACCGTACAGCAAGTAACCCCTTTTCCAGGCTCTCCCAGTCCTCTGATAAAAGGATTGACCGTTGGCGAAATCCCTAAGATCATCCATGATCTTTTGCTTCTTGACAGGATCCATAGCCAATGTGTCAAAAGTACTTGGATGCTTAAATGGAACCGACTCCCAAGGATATCCCCTGGAATCCAAAGATCCACCACGAGAATTCGTGTACAAAAGCCTGTCTTGATTCTTCCTTCGAATTTCGTTAGCCCTTTCCATTATGTAATCCAGGTAGGAATCAAGAATCAAGGACTTGTCTCTCTTCTTGATTCGGAGAGTGAACCCTCTCTTCTCTTCAGGCAATGGTCGCCAAGAAAAGGTTTGGGCTTGCCTTTGTGTCACGACGTGTTCCCAAAGCACAGTGACGCCATTGAATGAATCGACGATGCAGTCATTGTTCGAGAGACCGAATGTAATGGCGCTTGAATTGAGAGCACGAGTCAGGCTCAAGCGGCTACCGTTGATGGAAACAAAGGAACTTAGATAGAGCTGGACAGCGTTGTAGAGTTCGTTGGTGTTAACGCCGTCGATTTCTGTGATGTCAAAGTAGCAGTAGGAAGAGAACAAATGGAAGATCCGGTTGAAGAATTTGAGACAGGCAAAGCGGAGTTCTGGTGGGAAAATGACTTGGAGGAGGCTTTGGCAAAAGGCCAAAACCCCCAGTAATGAAGCAAAAGAAGTCCAATACTCTTTCATTGTGTTTGCTTCTACTTTCTGGATCATCGATTTGAAGAAAAAAGAGAAGGGTATTCGCTTAATTTATAGACTCAAACTGATAGGTTGAGGAATTATTGAGTGGAGAGAGGAGGGAATAAAGCAAAAGGAGAAGCCCAAAAGGGCTAGTTCTGAGATGGGAAGAGATTGGCTAGCTGGCTAGGGGGGATATAAGTACAAGGAAACCAACAAGGTGGAAAGGAGAAAAACAAAAAGGATTTTTGGAGTTTTGAGTTGGGAAGAGATCAGAGATGGGACCAACCTCTCTGTTTTGGAGGGTTTTGGCTGCCTATGGGGCTTTCTTGAGTGACTTACTGGAGGCTTTGTTCGGTACCTACACTTCCTTTTCTCATAGCGACTTAGCCTATTATGAAGAATTTGAATAAGTTGCTGCCTTGGGGGACTGGACTGCGGATTGTGAAATGAGAGAGATGACGTTTCAAGATTTGGAAAGGGGAAAGAGACAAGGAATGAACAAGGTTAAATATGATTCACTCAAGGCCACAGGCATGGAAGAAGATAACAAGAAATACCCACTTAAGTGAAAATATACGTAATAGAGATGTATGTGTGCATGTGATTTGCCATTTTTTTTTTTTAAATCCGAGAAACTGATCACTTGCTTAACCTATCAGAACAACCAGCAAACCACAACAGAAACACAGAATGAATGAATGTACAAGTATATAGATGGAAGGTTATACAATGGGACCCACTTACTTCATGTCAAACGTGTAACATGTTATGTTAATGATTTTCGCTTTTCAAAAACAAGATTGTTTCTTCTTTTGGCCTGCTATTAATTGCTAAACAATATGCCTAAGTTTCCTTGACTAAGGCCCCGTTTCGATTGCGTTGCAGTTTCGATGTGGTGGAATTTAGTTCTTTTTTGAGGACTAATTGTATGGTGGGATGCATTTCTATGGCACTGTACAGTTGCCTTTGGAAAGGGTATCGGATCCTATGACAGTTTGACTGTTATAATATAGAAATAAAAAATTTTATCATCATCATTACATTTTCATCAAAATTCATTTTTTTTCTTAATTTTAATTTCATCATTATCATTTTAATGTAAAAATAAAAATTTTATGTTATCACTATATTTTCATTAAAATACATATATTAATTTTAATTTTAATGATAAAATATCTAATTTCATAGTTATCATTTTCAATCTCATGGTGTTGTACTTCTAAATAAGCCCTAAAATTGAGGAAAATGTTTTAATACCAACCAATTACTTTGTTACCTGTCATAATTCCTTTTTACAATTAGAGTGTAAAGATTTTTTTTTTCTTTCTATTTTTTGAGATTTGAGAATGCTGTTAAACAATTTCACCGCTCACTCGGTACTCACCCTTTTCTTGTTTGGGATTTTACACCATGGTTTGAGGCTAATTTTGAGCCTTTAAAACAGTGGTTTTATCTTAATCTGGTCCCTTGTTTTAAAGGTGTCTTTGGATTAAAAGTGTAATCAATACATTATTACTCGTAAATTATTTAAATTTAATTTAAATAAAATTTAAATTTGATTTGATTAACTTGAATATTTTAATTTATTGATCGAATCGAATTTTTACATGTCTTGAATAATTTATAAGTTTAATTAAAATTTTATATTTTAATATATTTTTATTATTTTAATTAATAAAATATTTTAAACTTAAATTTAAATTTAAATACAAATAATTAAATTTTTATCGAATATAAAAATTAAATTTATTTTTTATATTAATTAAATATAATTAAATGAATTCAAATAATTTAATTTTTATTTCAAATTTAATTCAAATTAAAAAAAATTTTAATTAAACTTGAATCAAATTTTAAATTTTAAATCAACTTTAAACTCAATTTTAATGATTTTAATGCTATATCAACTCAATCTCATAACGCTTCTATTCTACTTTGGGCTTAATTGACGATGGTGCTGGGTGCTGACTCTCAGCTACAACGCATCAATACGTATGTAGGTTTGTTATGATGGGCAATGTGCAGGAAGGTCTCTCTTCTCAGCCTATCAGCCCTGTCCGAAGTGGCTGAGAAAACCCTTTTAATAGCTTTGTTTTCTTTTCAGTTTTGGAAGCAAACCCCCCAATTTATTCTGATTTAATAAGATGGTTCGGTAGTAAGATGATTATTATGAAGGTACAACTGTTACATTTCTTATAATGAGATACGATTCTCTGTCTGTATTATTTAAAATATTTAATAAATTATATATGTCATATTTTATATAAAAATTATATATTATAATTTATATTGATATAAAAAATATAAAAAAAATTTTCTTTTTCTTAAATTTTAAATGATAATATTTTTATAAATCTTTTATATAATTTTTGCATCTTGTCATTTTGAATTATCTACTTATAATCGTATCAAGCTACTAACTAAAAACCTATGCGCGTTCCCCCTTGCGTGCAGTCACAGCTCAAACCCTGCCGTGCTCTGCCCGGGACTGGATTCCTTTAAAACTGCATCATTCATCAGGGTTGACTGTTGAGGCTCCAAGAAGCACACTGCCAAGAAGCTTTCAACATCTGCTCTGCTCAATCTAATTCCAATCCACTTGTTTTTTTGTACCTACTTGACTTTTGCTTGTGCAGAGAGCTTCATCTCTTGACCAACAGGAAGGGTGGAGAAAAGCTTGAACTAGCACTAATATATTAGGTTTAGGACCACCTTAATTTATTGTCCCTTCGCTATATGTGACCTAACAAACATATATAATATCAACAAAAAGTTATTATTATTATTATAAAATAAAATATTAATCTCATTACCTTGAAATTATAATAAAATATTTAGTATAATATTTAAATTATAATTTATTAATTAATATAATATTTATTATTGATATTATTAATTTTAAAAAATAATACATTACTGATGAATAATTTTTTAAATGATACATTAATTAATAAATTTATAATTAAAATATTATATTAAAATTTTTTAAAATTTAAATCTCATATTAAATTTTTAATATAATTAGGATCATTAGCAACTAATCATTATATAAAGTTAGAGTTTTATATTAGTACTTAAAAATGGAGGCCTGCAAACTGCAAACTGGAAAACTGTGTCTGCAGGAAGACTGAGGTCACTAGTCACCTGCAAAATAGTACCTTGAGCCAGCTATACATGAATATTATATGAAAGTGAAATTGTGAAATTAGTAGTAGTAGTAGGGAAAAAGAAAAAGTTAAAAGATTCCAGGTGAGGTTTAACGAGAAGAATCGATCTTTATTCTCCTCTCCAATCAGTTTTTGTGTTTTGTTTGCTTTGGTTTGGTTTTGGACAAGTACGGACAGACAGACAGACAGACAAGAGAAAGAACGAGAGTGTTTTGGTTATAAAAGGAGCTCAATGTCCAAAGAGAATTAATTTGCAAAGTTTTATGAAAAGAGAATCCTTTTTGGGTTTGTTTCTCTGATCATTTTGCATCATCTAATCATCTGCAGGATGCCTAAGCCAAAATGAGCACAACCCTCTTCATTACAAGTAAAGCTCACCCAGTAAGCAAACGCAAACCAGAAAAAAAAAAAAAAAGTGGTTGGCGAAACAGAATGGCAGTGGGCAAGCCGGTGGGGAAGAGATGTGAGAATTTTGGAGGAACACTGTCATGCCATTGCCAAACGCAAACCAAAGAATACTAACAATACCACTGTCTAAATTTTGGACAGAGACTCTGCAGCCAGGCCTAGCCCACCCCACATGCTCCTTCTGCATACCCTTGGTGTTTTTTTTTTTACAGTTCTTGGTTATTTTGAAGGAAAAGGTGTTGAGAAGATGAAAGTTCAAAACGTGAAAGTTTTGTCAGTCTGACTCTGATGTAAGGCACAAGTGTCAAGATTTTTCACGTGCCCAGGAGGGTGGGGTAAGCAGTACCATTATTCATATAGATATATAGCTGTAAGGGCTAGAAACCTATAAGTCTATAAAGAGTTTTGTTCTGTTGGCTCTATTTCTGCCTCTAATTACTAAGGACAAACACAAAAGGCAAAAAGCTATCGAAAGAAACAGAATTGCCACTCGTATCAAGATTTTCTCTACTTTTTCTGATTTGAAGGAAAGCTACTTTTTTATGAAATTATTAGTATAAATTAAATTACAATTATATATTTTTAAATTAATAAAAAATAACACATAATTAAATAAAATTCAACATAAAATGAGTTTTATATTGTATGATAAGATGAATTTCAAACTTTTAAAATCTCCTTTTTATTTTTAAAATAATGTCTCACTAGCAAACTAAAAAAATAAATAATATCCAAATTACTTATAAGATTTATGGGGAGAATGTAATAATTCATTTTAAGTTGTTGAATTTATCACCTAACCAAAAAGTGTCATGATAGAAAATTTTTTGATTTCATATATACTCCTTGATTTGATTTTTAAAATTTTTATTATTTTAAATCCTTTAAAAATATATATTTTAAATTATTTGGATAGTATTGATTTTTATAAAATTAAAAAATTTTAATTTTAATGTATTTAATATTAAAATTAAAATTTTTTATAAAATTAAAATTTTATGATTTTTAATGTTAAAAAATAAAAAAATCATAAAATATAATTTTAAAATATAAAAAATAATAATTTAAAATATATATCATTTTAAAACATCTCCAAAAAAAAAAAAAAAGAAGCAAGATTTTCATAGAAAAAGGGACGTTCATGCTGAAAATCTTTGCTAAAAGTAATTAAAAAGGATGGTATGGATCGAACCACTTTTATGCTTCTAGAAATCTCTTATTTATGTTTAAAACATAACCTCAAATGCTCAGAACTAAAAAAAAAAAAAAAAAAATCCGAACAAGCCTTTAGGGAGAATCCTAGGGGCAGTCGTCTATGCAACCGCTCCAGAACACTTGTTTGTTTAAACAGCCACGTCATGCGTATGCTGGTCCCTTCTTTTGTCTTTTAGTAAGTTATCCCAATTTCTTCTCTTTCTTACCATTTTGAATATGCTTCTCATTTATCGTGGTGGCCAATATTCTATTTCTCCATTATCTTGTAAAAGTATAATCATCTTCGTTTCTTATCTTCCGTTAGTGAAACTAATGGCATTAAAGAGTACAGTTTAAAACCAATTTGATCTAAGCTTCATCGTTTTTGTTTAGTTCTTCAAAGTTTTTTTCTCCATCTTTTTCACGTTTGAGCTTCACCATCCTCAACTTCTCTACGTACCTATGCTTCGTTCAAATTTAATCAAAAGTATCGAACTTAAGACATGAAAAAAGTTGGGCCTTGGTATTGTTGCAACTGGCGCCACAATAAGTTTTTGGTTGCAATGCATAGATAAGTTTATATAGGAGTTTGCATACCAGCAGTTTGATGAAATGCTTAAGAAAATGGTCTGTTTCTCAGCTTCAAAGTTAATTTATTTAAAAAATATTTTTGGGTATTCTTTCTCTTGTTTTATTACAATATCTGATTAAAATCTCTAAATTGTATGTGATCTATAGTCGTGTTAATTGCAAAAGTGGATTAGCTCAATAGAAACCTTCAATTCTAGCATAATTTTTCATAGCAAAAATGTTCACCTCATCTTGCCTCAAACAAATATCTGCAAAACAGGTTAAACCTCCAATAATAAATAGATTGCAAAAACCTCTAGGGAAGTTACAGAAAAAAGATTAATTTATATTACCTTGCAACTAATTTTGTCAAAAAATATTCCCAAATAAGCATAAAATAATGAATATTTTCTCCTTCATTTCGTTAGAAGCTTTAAAAACGATTTTATTTTTACTTTTTAACTTTACCTTTTTGTTATTTTTGTAACTATTTTGGAGATGGATTAAGCATGGAATTAAGTGAAAAAAAAACTTATTATTATCCGTTGTCTATTTTAAGTTAAAAAATGACTAAATGTGGCTTTTCAAATGAGCGGGGGTGTTCGTAAAAATTAAAGAATTTTCAAAACAACTGAAAAATAAAAAACAATTTCAAAATTTTTTAGGTTTTCTTAATTATGGAAAATAATTCATTTAAAAAATTTTTAAAAAAAGATAAAATTTTACAAGAAAAATTAAAAGAAAGATATAACTTTTTTTTTGACAAAAAATGATTATGATATTATTAAACAAATAAAATCATATCTTAAATTTATACTTAGAGTATATTTTCACAAATTAAGAAAATTACTTTTTTATGAATCAGATGCTTCAAACTAATATTGGGATGTGTAATTAAGTTAAAAGTACATAATTAAGAATTAATTTATGGTTACAACTTAAAAAAATTTAAATCAAACAAATTAAAATATATTATATTTGAAAAAGAGTTACTTCTTATAAAAAAAAGTTGTAACTAGATTTTATATTTATCTAACATCTGAAAACTTTATTATTAGAATTGATAATCAGGCAGTTAAAATTTGTTTTAAAAATAAGAGATTAAAAACTAATCCTAGAAAGATTAGATGGAATACATTTTTTCAATATAATTTTTTTATTGAATTTATTAAAGGATCTAATAACATTCTTGCTAATTTTTTAAACAGGTCCAATGGATCGAGGTAAAAAACCTGTAAAACAAATTGATGAACAAACTACTATAAAAAAAAAAAAAAAAGCAACCCAAACAAGGTTATTCTTTTAAACATGTTAATCTTAACTAAGGATTAAGATTTCAGTCCTTACCCAATCATTAATTCCATATCATAATCCAAGATATTTCTTTTATCCACAACCATACATGCAAATGTCAAGAATTTCATCATAATAAGTAATAGAACATTATAAGTTATCTCAATTTTCTCAAGATCCAAATCAATGAACTCCAATGTCATATTTTGAAGGCTTAAAGAAAAAAAAAATTTGTTAAAACCACAACTAACTTTTTAAAAAATTAAATATTTTTATAACTCATGAGTCATGATGACCCTATGAGTTATATAATCTCATAAATAAAATTTGAAAAACCCAACTTCAAGGTAATAAATCGAAAAGATATGGCTAAGATTGTGGAAGAATTAACTAAACAAATTAATAAATTTCAAACTTTTCAAAATTTTGTTTTAGATATCTTAACTTTAAGAGAGTGAGCCAAACCACAAATTTTTAAATTTGATGAAAAAAATACTCCCTTAAAGAGATAAACGATCTCTCTAAATATTTGTGATTTTCTTATAGAAGAAAAAATAATTTCTTCTTCTATTTTACAAATTTTAAAAATTCTTTTATATAAAAAAGCTAACAAAGTCTTTCCCAATTAATTGTTTAATAAAATTAAATATTCAATAAGAGATAAAGTAGATTATCTACTTCATGAAAAATTTCAAGAATATTTCCTTTTTATTTATCTAAAAAATCATGAAATTTCAAGAAGATTTCTAAAATTAAATTTCAATAATGGCTTTTATGATATAACCAATATCAAAATGGGTTTTATAGGAATAATACTTTCCAAAATTTATCATTTTATTTAATAAGGCATTTTCTTGCCTTTTATCAAATCAAAAATTTTTTTTGTTAAAAATGATAAATATTTTTCTTATGTGCATATTAAAATAATTAGTTTAATAAGACTCTTTTAAAGAGATAGATTTTTTCATTTATATCAAATCAGAAAGGTAAAAAAAATGCTTGATGGACTAAATTTATTGACACCAAATAAAAATAACAAAAATTTAAAATTTATTTTTTCAAAATTTAATATAATTTATATAATTTTTAAGCTGGACTTACTATAATAGAAAAGATAAAAAAAATTATTAAATAAAATTTCATTAAATTTACAAATTCCTTGTATCACTACAATAAATGATAAAAAAAAATTTTGTAAAAAAGTTTTATAATAAAAATAATCCAAAACCAAAACCTAATACGGTGTAACTTCTACAAAAATGTCTAAAATGAAAAATCTGGATTACGTTATTTTTTTACTAAAAAATCTAAAATTAATAATCAGTGAGTTAAAATTTCTTAAAAAATAAAAAGTTAATAACTAATCTTAAAAGAATTAAATTATATAACTTTTTATGTCGATATAATTTTTTATTAAATTTATTAAAAAAATCTATTTTTACTGATTTTTTAAACAGATCCGATGAATCAAGGCAAAAAACTTCTAAAACAAATTGACAAATGCACTACTGCCAAAAAGATACAACCCACCCGACCTACAGCATTAACGTTCGGCAAGAAAAAGTGCTGCTGTGTTATCATTATAAAATTCTTCAAAATCGGGTTCAATTTTCCCACCAACCTTTTGGTAAAAACATTCATCAGCTCAACAACTGATCTTTTCTCTTAATTTTTCAATACAATAATCTGGGTAGATAACAACTCTCCCATGGGTTCGGGGTTAAAATATTGAATTCAAGCTGCTACTGAATGAGACCAAACAGATCTTCCTGGTGAAGGTAGTCAAGGCTTGAGAGCAAGGGCAAGCCCCATCTTAGGGGATGCATTGGTGGCCTTTGAATCATACTCCGCTGAGAAAGTTACGAGTGATTTGGGCCTCCATTCACGTTGGCATAGCATTGCAACCTTCCCATTGTCAGAGAACCGAGTTTTTATCACAGTAAAAGGATCCACAGCATGGGAACTTCCAATGGAGAAATTGTTTTCATAGGTGGAAAATCTATGAGTCATTTCAGCAGCAACAGAAGTGAAAGGGTTGACAGAATGGATATAAGATGCCTTCAGTGCCTGTCCTTTATCAGTCCTAAATAGAGAAAACCATGCATTCAGAAACTTAAAGGCAAGACCTTAATGGCAGCAGGAAAGCACGTAAAACAAGAAATGGGGCAGAAAAAGTGGACAAACAAATCGGATGTGCCATAGGAAGTCTGATAAGACATGTTCTAAATTTAACCTACAGAAACTAAGTCGCCTATAATCTTTCTTTCTTATTGTTAAATTGCTCATCACAATGACAGCAAATGGAACTCTTAAAGTCGCTGCAGCTAACTAGTTATTTAGTTCATCTCAATTGGCCCCATGCATCTTAAAATCTCTCTAAACTGTTCTGCATACTTATTTTTGCCTCTTCTAAATGATCATATCACACACCCTATTTCAATATCTCAAAGGAATCCAGATGAGGTTTACCACAATAATGATTGTCAATAAAATAAATTGGAATCTTAGAACTAGAAGAAACAAAAACCTCACAGATAGACTGAAAGTGTATATACTTGGTAAGTCAAACCAAGATAACCTTCAAAACAAAGAAAATATAGCTTACCGCACAAAGAATCACCAGATTTAGACCATCTGTCAAGCATGATACAACAACAAAACTCATCAAACTCTTTGCAGAAACCTATATCAAGATTGCTCACATCTTCTCTAAACTCTTTACAGCAGATTAAATCATGATTGCCCCTTCTCTAAGTTACATGAAATACAAAAAAATATCAATATTGATAGTAACCATCTCTAATTGCTATGTCTCCATGATGCAGAAAACATAAACAATAACAAGAAAGATTTACTTCAAAGGAATCTAAAAGGAAATTATGATGGTCACTAATTTTCTAAACAAGTTCCATTTGGACCATTAAGCTTCTATTTATACAATTAGGTCACCGAATATCTCAATATGCAAGAAATTAGGTCATTCTAGTGTTACAAAGAGAAGAGACAGCTGATGTGGCCACCACATAAGCACCGAACTCAATGCCAATGAGTAGTAGGCTACTTTTTTCTTTTCTTTCTTTATATTCTTCCATTCTTCCTTTTCCCCTCTTTTTTCTTTAGGTGACCTTATTTCCATGCACACTTCTTCTTTAAGGCAAATCAGTCACTAGTACTTACATGAGAATCCTGCACGCACACACATGATAATTGACATTTAAGTTTAAGAAGACAAAATGTGTGGATTTAGGATCACCCTTTTTCTTTTACTAATCACAATGTCCCTAACTTAAGCAGCCCCTTAACTCTCTGCCCTCCCTCAAGTCATACCTTTTGACTCTCTCTCTCTCTCTCTCTAACACCTTGGAACCACTTTTTTTGCAACCCAAATTTAAACGGGTTACACCAATTTCTTAGCTAAAAACATGCGTGCAAAATACAAACATCTTGATCACTTGATTTTGATTCTTTGATTCAAAGGTGTTGCACTGATTACTAGATGTATTAGCTAGCAGACTCCATTATATTTTAATTTGACCCAACTTTGTAATGTCTTCAACCAAAATTCACCAAATGTCATTTCACATGAGTAGGTTGTGTTTATTTGAGAGTGGAAAGATAGGGATGTCGGCACAAGGGGGGTTAGGGTTAAGACATTCAGGCTTCTAGAGGATAAAAGAGGAGAGAGAACACAAAGTCAAAGAGGACGGTGGCAATAAGTTGAAATAGAGGGCAAAAACTGAGAGAGGTTGGGCCATTGCAAATTCAGCCCAAAACAAAATTTGGCCAAAAAGAATGACAGACAAATTAACTCTCTGTCACTCACTTTTAATGAACAAAATGGTGGAAGTACTGGATTTCTTACATACCAAACTTGGAGAGAAAGGTTGGATTGAAGTTTAGAGATCCACATGCATTTATTGAAAGACCAATGACTCCCAGTCGATTTACCCAAATCTAAATCTAAAGCATTTGAGGCTTATTCGAAATTGAAACCTTTATAGAGGCTAGAATATTGTCAATGGATAGTTATGAGCGTGTAGCACTCCCAACAATCAATTTTCATCAATATTGATCTTTTCCACTTCAAATCAATTATCAAAGCTGTTTACCTTTCTACCTATGCCTAAAATTTGTATCCCCCCTCCCCCCCCCCAATACACAGACAAATAAATTAACCAATTTTTGGCAAATAATAATCCTTGGAGCAGCACATGAACCAATGTGTGTTCTCGAAGCAGCAGTTTTCTGAAATCTACCATGACAGGAGGGGAAAATAAGAGCTATTATTAGTAGGGTTCAACTCCTATTTTATGAGGAAACTATGAACCAAAAAAAAAATGCATCAGGATATTGGGAGTTGACCATCAAGCATTTTACAAAGTGGGAATACAAAAATTTGCATGAATTAATTCTTCTATTATTCCTAAAACTTGAAGAAGAAAGAAAACAAGCCTGTTAGTCTCATAATAAGTCACAGAACATTATAACTGGACATATCACATTTACTCGATTTACCAGTAAACAACAGAGATTTCCTGTCCATTAGTGTACTCCTAAGAAAGGCAGGCAAAGGAAGTATTGGGCTATTCTATGCACCATAGAGAAAAGGAAAAAATCCGTTCTTTAAAGACTTCCAAATAAAACCACAGTTCACTTTGAGGTCCAGTTCATAGCAATTCAATGTCATTCAAAACATTGTCTTGAAAGCTTAATCACAATTGTCAGAACCTATTACAATGACATGTAGTTATAGCATAACAATCAAAATTTAGATATATTTGCATTGCCTTGCATTAATTTATACTGCACGCCTTTGTAGACAATAGTTTAAACTGTACTACGATGGCTAATAAGTAGATATTCCTGTACTCCATGCACAAATTACATTGGACTTTCTTAAGAGATGACAATTAACACCAAGTATACTCTTACAAAAATTCCCATTACTCAACCTACCTTAACCTTGGTTGGTAAATTTAAAAGACAAACAATTTATTCTAAAACAGAACAATCACTATTTAGGTATTAATCAATTGATTCAAAGGGAGGGAGAGAGAGAGAAGCCTTTTTCTAAGAGTACCCGAAGTTCGCCTTCCTCCACAAGTAAATGTAATATCTTCTTTGTTTTTTCCCCTTTCAATATTTTTCCATGACACCAAAAGAAGAGGCATTTCACTGCCAACTCTCTGATTTGATCAAAAGTAAAAACTAAAATGTTTTTTTTCCCATTCAGTATTGGAGATCCCTGTTAAAATTTAAGCCAGTTGGGCTCAAAACTAAAACCATGCTGACTAAGACAAAGGATATTTTATGGAAAATACCATGGACATCACTTGTAAGATCAAAAGCCATATATCAGAATAGGGAAAACAGTAGAAACAAGTCCTAAGACAGAAACATGAAGCCAGCAACTCCCTCAAAGAAGGGAGAATTGCTGTCACAAATGGGTTTCTAAAGGCATATAGATATGCTACAATAATTTAGAATTATCAATTGTAATATTGTTTAGCATCATATACGCTTCTTTGCTTCAATTTGATTTTTGCAAAAAACACACACCAGATTTTCTCTGTTTTTCCTTTTTGATTAGTCAGGTTTTTTCTTTTTTCTTTTTCCTTTGATATAGCAATAAGTCTTGACTTAGTGAATCTTGTTTATAAGTACATGAGAGTACAACATTGGTTGTGATCTCCTTAAAAGATAAAATGCACTTTGAAAGATATAAGAATAGGTGCAATGCAACCCATATGTAGGATCATCTTGATCCAACTTTAGCTCTTCTACAATTCTAGCAAGATCGTATAAAATAATTGCTCATGATGTAGCACTTGTCAACTCAACTTAAGGCATCAGCATAAGCAAAGACACAACCACACAAACACACAAGATAAAAAGAATAAATATCTCCTTAGGTAGATGGTCTAGAAGTACTTACAGTAAAAGTGCAACAGAGAAATCTGGCTTGTTCAAGCCAATCCCAGCAGTGTACTTAGCACAGGAAGCAGAAGCTGTGTCAAATCCAACTTCACCACCCAAAGAAAGCTCCTTGCTTCCAATTGTTGCTGAAAGCTCCAATAAGGGAGTTGGATTCAGGCCAATGCTAGAATCAATGGCTGCATGAGGATGAAGGTATTGGACATCCAGCTGAGATATGATGCATTGAAAGAATCAGAGATCTATTTTCTCAAACACAAAATTATATTACCAACATTCAACAAATTGCTAGTTTGCTACCATGAACAGGTAAATTTAGTAGATATAAACCATCCAAGCAGGTCCACATAATAGTAAGCAATGAGACAGAAAAGTTCCATCAACCGATTTGCTTTTATAAATTTAACTTTTTTCTTTCCAGATAAAATGAAACTCAGAAAGAAGAAGCTAGGTACTGTACACGAAAAGGAGCCATAATAAAACAATAATTATCTCAATTTCAACCTTGATAAATTTGTAGTAAGCAAGAGAATTGGAGTGGTCAACAGTCAGAATCAATGTAAACATAATCTCCACAACATGAAAAATGCATACCAAATAAATTTATAAAAATAAAATAAAATAATGCATCTAAAACACTGTGCAATACTTAAGTTACCATGTGACATTGACACTATCATTTTCCTTATACGGTTAACACTGATGCACTGACCTTGCCAGACTTGTGATCAGGTATTCTGAAACTTAAAGCAGCTTTGGAACATGGCCAGACATTAGTGATGGTCACTTTTGTAGACACCTGCAGAACAAATAAATAAAACATGAAGCTGAAAAAGAGTAAAGCTATTGAGATTACAAAAATAAATATTTAACACCATCCTCCAAATACAAATAGGAGATGCACAAAACTGAATCACAAATATGGAAAAGCCACAAATGGTAGTCTTAAAAGCGAAATCTTCCATACATTAGAATAGGTATCAACTTTCAAATCCACTGTAGTATTTCCACTCTTGTACACAGTGTTTATGTCTCCAAAAAAATTTTGGTCCTTCTTGAGTCCTGTAGCTGTAAGTCCCTGCAAAAACGTTTTAAGATTGACATCAGATGACATAACAATCAAGTTGGTGGAAATTTAAATACAGTATTTTAAGATAACAAAACAATGAAGATTGTTTTGTTCGGTTTTCATTTTTCCTTTTAAAGGAAGTTATCAGTAAGAACTGTTTTGTCCATGTTAGAATATGTTGATGTAAAAGTGAATAGGATATCACAACCTTGAAAGTAAATACTTTTTGCAATCTCCAAATTCTGTTGATCTATTCAGAACGAAACTATTAGGAATTTGGTTTCTTGAGGCATAGATACCGACTGTTCTGCTCTTTTTTAGCTCCCTCTCCCCTACATGGTGTCTCTAGCTCTCCCTGGTTCTTGAATTTCTTTTTATTCCATGCTTCATAATCTTTGACTACCCACTGCTGGTTTCTCTAATTTCCTTTGCAGCCAAACTATCATATTTCTAATTTCCAGACCTTCAACCCTAAGTCCACCAAACTCAAATCATTCTTAGACCAACCTTAGACAAAGTGTTTGCAAAAATATGAAAATTACTTAGAACAACAGAAGAAAGAAGACAGATGACTTAATAGATGAAATAGTTATGTTGTACTATGTTACTTGGACTCGGGAGTTGGTGTTCAATACGTATGAGTTCAACACTGATACTTCAAATTTTTTCCAAGTTTTCCCCTATATTTGGAAGCATACAACCATACCCCTTTCCATCAAATATATGTTGGACAAGAGTAGTTTAAGGGGGGGTTTGGTTCATGGAATCTTAGATTTCGGAGGAAAACGTGATCCCCAAGAAAGTGTGATTCTGGGGGAAGTGTGCTTTTTCATGGCATCCCATTTTTAGATTCTTGTGTTTGGTTGGGGGGAATACGAGATTACTTAATCATGTATTTTCACTATAATGTCTTTTACTACATAATAAATACAACAATACGTCCATTACCACATTAATTTCATCCAAGAAACGCAGTATTTGAGCAGCCCATTATTAAAAAAAAAAAAATAGTTATCAATTACTGCATTAATTTCATCCAAGACACGCAGGAAACGCAGTAATTGTACAAATACGATGAACAATTGCTGCGTTTAGCTTCAAAGAAACATAGTAATTGACAAACCATAATAAATGCTCATTAAATCAAAAGCCATCAAGTCAAACATATGAAAAAAATGCCAAATACTGCATAATGTAAGGAACAATATCCATTATATTTTAAAGGAACTAAAATTGATTATTTAACCTCTTATGGGAAGAAAATAAAAAGAAGTTCAGAGATTGAACCAAGAGAAATTGAAATGGCAGAATTTATATGGTATTTGTTTCTACATCCATACAAATTTTTAACAATGTCACCCATTTCAATTTTCAACTAAAACTTAGGCCACCCATAATCATACAATGTGATACTTACCAATTCCATTCCTTAAAAAAAAAGAGTAATGACTAGCAATAAAAAATTCAAATAATTATGAAGGCTTGTAGTGTTGGTTAAAAGACATAATGCTTCACATATACATGCACAACACAAACATCTAAGCACTAGAGAACAGCAAAAAGTATTATCATTCAATAATTTATTCCAAGTACATAAAATTGGAAAATTCCTTGAGAATAAGTTGCTCTTCTTCTATGTCTCAAAGATTGCAGTGCAGGAAGAGGTTCTATCGTTAATGTGCTGGGGAAGACCATTAAAAAAAAGGCAATTTATATAAGGCCAGGCCAAGCATCCCATGAGCATATTGCTAACATTTGAAAACTAAAGAGATAATCATTCTGCCAATATTTAACAAACTAATTATGTATTCTAAGCTACTTCAAAAAAAAAAACTATATATTCTCAGCAATAACATCAATGGCATATTAAATCCTTGCAAAGCAAAAGATTAAAGCAAAAGGTTTAAGTTACCAAGTAGATCAATTAAGCTGTGGCCAAAAAATAAAAACTAAATCGATCAAGCAGCTCAATAAAAAGGATCAACAACTTTTAAGGGGGAACAATACCATTCCAGTGGAGCTCAGCATTGAGAGAGTGAATTTCTGGTCAAAGATGTAATCTTTTGTCAAGAGGTCTGCATAACACATTTATAAATGAGTACAATCTACAGGCGAAAGCAAATAACAACAGGTTTCAAATATCCCATGTCTGAATGAAAAGGCAAGTGAACAACTATGAATAGAATTGATAGGCACCAAAAGTTACAAATAGCATGAAAAGTTCCCGAAAATCTCCTACTAAAAAAGGCAATTCATTACATCAGTAAGATAGAAAGTAAAAATGATCAGTTAATCTTAACAGTGTAATAGTAAGTTAGTAACCAATTGTTTTGGTTGTCTGTCACATATACAACATTTTTTTTGTTTGTTAGGTGTTTGGCAAAAAATAACTGCACTAATCTTCCCTATTCCTCCATTGCAACCATCTCCATGCCTCCAAAAAAGCTGCTTGCCAGCTCCACTACACATTAAATCAGATTGACTTGCCAATAAACATTAACAAGTCATTTCTAGTAAAAGAATTAATATAACAAGCGATACCTTTGGCTTTTTTGCCCAAATCTACAAATGGAGCCGGTCCAGCCATCTTGATAGATAAATAATCAACCACAGCCTGAAAATACCATCAAGATAAAATCATCACTTCATCACTGGAAGACATCTATTTTAGAGGAAAACAAATCATATAGCAAATGCATGTGAAATTATAATGATACTTTTCTAGTTCGTAATTCTTTTCACATGTTGCATTAAGAAAAAATACTTTTCGCTTAACAAATCAAACTTTTACTTAGCCACGAATGTCAAACACTTTTGTTATCCATGAAAGTCTTACTTTTACTTATTCAATTCTTCAAAATAACTTTGATTCAGTATCCAAATATAATTTCAGCGTTTGTTAATAGAAAGCAAGTGTCTAAAGCAGCATGCAAATGGAGAAGCTAAAATTTTCGCTTCTACAAAGGATAGGACTATCGGGGAGGGTAACAAAGCCCCATTTATCTTTACTTTGCTACTTGAATTTTGCTTTCAAGAAGCTGCTAAAACAACAACACTCAATTCTGCCATAACCATCCTTTATAAAAGTAAATTCGTGCATTTTCTTCTGCAAAAATATATAGTACAATTTTTAAATTTTCATTCTTCAAAATTTTAATTTCTTTTGTATCCAATCACGTTTGTTGCGTCTTTCATCCCTACACCAAAAAAAATGTAACAAAAGCAACAAGCTAACAGTACCTAAATCAATGCCAGATTCATCATCCAGTTCTACGAATTTAAATTATATTATTTAAAAAAAGCTTTACAAGCCGAAATGCCAGCAAAATAGATGAACAATGAAAGAGGAAAAAATTTTAAAATTGAAGAGATTACGGCTGCGATAACACTTCGTTATATGAATCAAATTAGCTATACCAGTTCAAAAATTACATCCTAATCAAATAAGGTTTCAAAACACTCCCATCTAGATTCACTTCAAAACTTTAGTAACCTAATCACTAAAACAATAGCTGTTACGAATCAAAAAGGAAGAAAGACCTTACGAGAAAGATTGTGCAACGAGAAGAGACGATCGGCGACGAAAACCTAAAACGGCTGCTTCGACACCGCTCAGGGGAAAGCTACGATATTATTTAAAATGAATTTCAGTGTGTTGAAATGATTTTCAAGTCCAAAGGTCAAATTGGGTAGACTCTCAATAGGGGCGCGGTTTTAGGTCACTTTTTGAAAGGGGTGCTGAATCTTGGGTTTCGGTCGTAATATATCGAACTTCAAATTAAGTGATGAGAGAGCAGGATGTCTCATAAGTTAAAGGGTAAATATTAAAAATATATATAATTTTATTTAATTTATTAATTTAATAAATAAAAATTATATATTTTTTAATTTAAGAATATTAATTTATTTTATGAAATTAAATTAATTAATTACATTTAATAATTTATTTTTTTATTTTTTTATCATTACATTTACAATTATTAAAATTTTTTTTGGATAAGACATTTTAAACACATTTTGCATCTAATAATATGAATTTTATAATTATTTTCATCTCTTTACATTAATAATTTTTTTATTTAAAATTTTTTATAATTATTTTCATCTCTTTTAACTTAATAATATTTGCTTTATTTTAATTTTTTTTATGTTTGATTTTACTTTCCATTTTATTTAGAATTATCATAAAATTTTCTTAAGGTATTACGATAGCTCTAGCCTATTTTACATTAATGATATTAATTTTACGATTATTTTTCACTTTTTATGTTAACACTTATTTTTTATTTGAAATTAATTTTTTTTATATTAATAATTTTTAATTATCAATTTAATTATTTACATTATAATAATATGTTTTTATACGTATTCTTATATTTTATTTCATTTAAAATTATCACTACTTTTTTTTAAGGTATAACAACACTTCTAATATATTTTTATGTCAAATGATACAAATTTTATGATTATTCTCACATTTTTACATAAACACTTACTTTTTGATTGAATTATTTTTTATTTATAATAATAATTTTTTTATGTCGTTAACTTAATTATTTATGTTAGAATAACATTTTTTTTACGTATGTTCTTACATTTCTTACATTTATAATTATTATAACTCTTTTTTAAACTGCTATGATAATTTTAAATTATTTTCACCAAGTGATATTGATTTTACGACTATTCTTACTTTTTAACGTTAACACTCTTTTTTAGTTAAAAATTATTTTTAGTTTAATAATAATTTTTTTACATTGTCAACTTAATTATTGACATTACAATAATACCTTTTTATGGTTGTTTTTATTTTTTATTACATTTAGAATTATCACAACTCTTTTTTAGGGTATTCAACATTTCTAACCTATTTTAAACGAAATGATATCAATTTAATATTTATTCTCATCTTTTACGTAAACATTTATTTTTTGGTTTAGAATTATTTTGTATTTATAATAATAATTCTTTTATATTGTCAAGCTATTTATTTACATTACAATAATATTTTTTATACTTGTTCTTATCTTTTATTACATTTAAAATTATCACAATTTTTATTAGAATGTTACAATATTTTTAACTCATTTTATGCCAAACAATACCAATTTTACGATTATTTTCATATTTTTATATTTTGATACTTTGAACACATTTTATGTTAAGTTATACTAATTTTATGATTATTTTTACCTTTTTTTGTAAATTCTTATTTTTTTATTTAGAATATTTTTTATTTATATAATAATTTTTTTATGTTTTCAACTTAATTATTTACATTACAATAAATGTTTTTACATTTGTTCATACCTTTTATTATATTCAAAATCATCATAATTTTTTCTTAAGTATTATAACATTTTGAATATATTTTATACTAAATTATACCAATTTGACTATTATTTTCACATTTTTTACTTTAACATTTATCTTTTAGTTTAGAATTATTTTTTATTTATAATACTATTTTTTTGCATTACAAAATCATTACGTTTTTATGTTTGTCATTACTTTTCATTATATTTAAAATTATTATAATTTTTTGTTAAGGTGTAACGATATTTCTAACCATTTTACATCAAATAATACTAATTTTATGATTATTCTCATTATTTTATGTTAACTCTTATTTTTTGTTTAAAATTATTTTTTTATTTTTAATGACCAATTTAATTACTTATGTTATAATAATATCTTTTTACGTTTGTTGTTACTTTTTATTACGTTTAGAATTATTATAATTTTTTTAAAAGGTGTTACAATATTTTCTAACATTTTACGTCAAATAATACTAATTTTACGATTACTCTCATATTTTTGTATTAACACTTATTTTTTGGTTTAGAATTATTATTTATTTATAATAATTATTCTTTCATTTGTCAAAAATAATATTTATGTTAAAATAATTTTTTTATGTTTGTTCCTACTTTTTATTACATTTAAAATTATCACTACTCTTGGTTAAGGTGCCACGACATTTCTAATCTAATTTATGCTAAGTGACACCAATTTTACAACTATTCTTACCTTTTTACGTTATAACACTTCTAACATACTTTACATCAAATGATTTCAATTTTATAATTATTTTCATATTTTTATGATAATATGTATTTCTTTTTAGAATTATTTTTATTTATAATAATAAACTTTTCATGTTATCAGTCTCATTATTTATATTACAATAAAATCTTTTATGCTTGTTCTTACCTTTTATTATATTTAAAATTATCACAATTTTTCTTAAGGTATTATGATATTTCTAATATATTTTACACCAAATGATATCAATTTTACAATTATTCTCACTTTTTTATGTTAATACTTATTTTTTGATTTATAATTATTTTTATTTATAATACTATTTTTTTACATTATCAATTTATTGTTACTTTTATTATGTTTAGAATTATTATAATTTTTTCTAAGGTGTAATGATAATTCTAACAATTTTACATTAAATAATACCAATTTTACAATTATTCTCACTATTTTATGTTAATTTTTTTATTTAAAATTATTTTTTATTGGTAATAATAATTTTTTATATTACCAATTTAATTATTTATGTTACAATAATAATTTTTTATGATTATTGCTACCTTTCATTATGTTTAGAATTATTAAAAACTCATTGTTAGGGTGTTACAACACTTCTAACTTATTTTACATTAAATAACATCAATTTTACGATTGTTATCACATTTTTATGTTGCAATGCTTCTAACATATTTTACACTTAATGATACTAGTTTTATAAGTATTCTCACCTTTTTATGTTAACACTTATTTATCTATTTAGAATTATTTTTTAGGTTAGGATAATAGATGAAATTCCAAAAAATCTAGCAAAAAAGAAAAAGGAAAAGCTGATGACATTTTTAAAGAAATAAAAAATAAAAGGAAGAAAAAGTTAGAGAAAAAAATAAAAGAAGTCATAAAAAAATCAAAAAAAGAAGAATCTTAGCAGTTTTAAAATACTTTTTATTTTATTTAATAAATAATATTTAATGTTAATTAATTAAAATTAAGTTAACAAGTTAATAGGTAATTAATTATTTTTACACTTAAAAAATAATCAATGGTTTATATTAATTCTTGTATATCTAATAGTTATTATTTAATGATCTTATAACAAAGTCAAAAATTTTAAACTTATTGTAAAAATTCCCATGAATCTTTGATTTGATTAGAGATTTTTGTTATCAAAGTTGGCTAGGGATTGTGATGTTAATATGTTATTGGTATGTGAGATATGGGGTGTCACTGTCATGTCAAATTAGGCCAAAAGATATGAGTGATACTATTTACACCCCAAGTTCTTCTCTTTACACCCCATTAGTATTAACATCTATTAGTTTTTCTCTTCACACCCTAAAACAAACACACATTTACTAAAAAATCCAAACACCCATATCCTTACACCTCCATTTTCTTCAACCAAAAACCCTAAACCTTTTAAGGATTAAGCCCCAAATCAAGCCCCAATCATCCATTTGACATTAAATAGCTTAGAATTATAGGTAAATCATTTATATTTTTTTATTTTTTCATTTGATTTTGTATTTAATTTCAAAAAATTTAAGATTTTAAGTTTTTGGGTGTAATTTTAAGGTGTGATTCGAGCATTCTATAAATGAATTTCTAAAAATTGTTGAAGATTTCAAGAAATGGATGTCTGAAACATCTTCAATGTATCGAAAATTTATTTTTGAAATCCTTTAAAAATTTTTGGACATCCATTTCTAAAAACCTTTAAGAAATTTTAGAAGTGTATTTCCAGAAATTCTCAATAATTTTTGGACATTCATTTTCGAAATCCTTCAAAAACTTTCGAAAATGAATTTTCGATACATAATAATTTTATACTATAAGGAACATTAACCATGACAATATCATTAATAGACTAGTAAATCTAATAATAGAGACCTCTAATCTTTCCGCTACCAAGAACTGTCCATTTAATAATGTTTGCAACATTTTTATAATTCTAACAAACGCGCATCTAAAAGAAATCGTTAACTGTGAAGAGACGCTTGTGCAAGTTAGTTGTAGTATCATGTGCAATAGAGTGTGATTATCTTATTACACATGGTGCAATAGCCATTTACATGACCTTTTCTTCACAATTATCGATTCTTTTCATATGCATATTTGTTAAAATTGAAAAAAATATTACAAACATTATTGAACGAATTGTATGATCGAAAGATTAGAGGTTTTTACTACCAAATTTAAATAGCTTATACCTTAGAGAAGTTATTAGAGATCTATTTTGAGATCGCAAAAAGAGTCATTCGATATTCTCACATCTAACACTGATCAAGAGATTACAACAAGAAAATTGAGGTAAGAATTACTTTTGAAAATGAATTTTTGAATAATTATAATGCTTTTCAAAAATGTATCTTCGAATAATTACAATGTTTTCCAAAAATATATTTTTGAATAATTGTAATACTTTATAAAAATGTATTTTTTGGTATAATAAAATATTTTTCAAAAATAAAATTTTAATACATTAAAAAATATTCAAAAATGAATTTTTAATATCTAAGTAACAATAGATTTGAATGACGAAAATATAATTAATTAATGGTTATTTACGTAATTTTTTTAAAAATTAATTTTTTGAGATATATTGGAAAAATTTTGAAGTGCAAATAGGGATGGCAACTGGTCGGGTCGAGGCGGGTTTTTGCTCGCCCCGAACCCGACCCGATTTTAAATATACAATATCCAAACCCGTACCTGACCCGATAATTTTTTTATTTTTAATACCCGAACCCGACACGACCCGATATTTGTATAAAATCAAATCCGACCCGACCCGACCCGAAATTAATAAAATATTATTTTAAATATAAATATAAAATTAAATATATATAAAAAATATATATAATTAAATATAAAATTAAATATAAAATTAAAAAAATAATTTTTTTATATATATCGGGTAGGGTAGGGTCGGATTTGCTTAAAACCCGACCTCGACCCGAACCCAAAATTTTTTTTACTCTATCCGATTCGATATTTAATTTTTTAAAAAAAAAATTGACCCTAAAAGGTCAAGTCGAAATCTGACGAAATCGAATGATTTTGCCCGCACTAGGTGCAAATAGCACCACGTAGAAGATATTAGAGGTTTGTATCAAGGAAAAGACGTGAGCAGAAGGGCGAAGATTAAATGACGTTGGTGTCCTGGAATTGGTGGCTACTGTCTTTTGCCTTGCTGGCTCGTTTGAATCTTTTCTTCTGGAGGATTCTTTCGTGATATTAGAACTACCCATTTGACTTTTCATCCCGTAAGCGTAAGGAACGTGATGGGAACGAAAAAGCTTCAAGTGCTTTGAGGCGAAAGGCATGAAACGCTGTTTGGTAATTAAAGCACGATAAGATAATACAACATATAAATAATGTAAAAAAATTAAAGTGATATAATTTAATTTTTTAACAAAAATTATATTTATGGTAAATAAAATAAATATTTTATATTTTATATTTTTATATTAATATAAATTATCACATAATTTTCATAAAAAATAAAATAAATTATTTTTATAATACCTAAAGTTTGAGGTACGTATCGTTTTATTCTCTCAATTTTAAAAAAATATTATTTTTTACCTTTAATTTTATGATAAATATTTTTTTTGTTTAGTTTTAGGATAAAAAAAGAAGTTTGTGTCTTGAAGATGAAAATTACCTTTTTTTTAAAAAAATTATTCATTATTTGTGTAAAACACATAATTAGATTATAAATCATCATATATTTATCATTTATTTTATAATATTTCATTATCATAAAATATTTATTCAAAAATCAAGTTTTTTAGTTATAAAATATTAGTATACAAATTTTAATAAAATATTATAAATTTTACATTATCACTTACTAATAAAAAATGATAAATTTAATTTTATAGATTGAAAGCAGAGATTTTCATAAATCAAACCAAATCTGGATGACTCTTTTAGAGTCTTATTCAAGGTCTTATTTTATTCATCAATTAAAAATTTGAACAGGCTCATTTTACTATTAAAAATTTAAAATATTAAAAAATATTTTTATATTAATATTTTAATATTTGTAAAATTATTTTAAAATAAAATTAAATAAAATATTTTATTAATAAAATAATAATTTGATCAAGTCAAGTTTCGACTTTAAAATTATATTCAAAACTCAATTCAAGTTGAGCTTAACTTATAGATCTTGTTGACAACTCAATTATGGATAAGTTTAGCTGCAAACTTAATAAATTTTTAATCGAAAAATATTAATTAATTTAAAAATTAGCATCACAAAATAACAATAAAATTACATCATAATTAAATATATATAAAAATAAAATTTACTCCTTCTGTCCCATTTTTTTGTCCATCTTTTATTTTTGGATGTCTCAAAATTACGTCTTATTTTTTTTTGGAGCATTTAAAACTCTTATTTTTTATACTTTAAAATTATTTTTTATGAATTTTTTACTTTTTTGACATTAAAAGTAATGAAACTTTACTTTTATTAAAAAAATTTTAAATTTAATATTAAATATATTAAAGTCAAAATTTTTTTTTTTTAAATTTGGTAAAAGTCAATACATGATAAATATTTTGGGTCAAAAGGAGTATCAAAATTTTATTTTTCATAATTATTTTATCTCTTAACCTTAAAGTTATAATATTATCAATCCATTATCCTACTTTGTAATTTTTCTTTTATCTTTTCATTTAACCGTTCAACTAACACTTTGAGTGATAGGAAGATCTTTTCATTATAATCATCAAAATATAGGCACTAATATGTTACTTTTTAAAATTTAAAGACCAAAACAATATGCACATCAAAATTTAGAAATCGTAAAAATAATTTATTTTATAAAATATATTATAAATATACTAATTATTAATATTTTATATGACAAAAATATAAAATTATCATATTACCATTGTCTTGTGTCTTTGGTAGGAATAAGAAAAAAAATCGAGAAATATGAAACGGATTCGAAATTATAATGTTCGATTCGGTTCGATTTGGATTAATTTTTTTCTTATATGATTCGAATCAAGTTTGGATATTACATATATATATTAGGTTTAGATTGAATTTTGGATTGAAAGGTAAAAAATTAAAAACAGTTGAACCGAACCGAATTATATATATATTTGTTTTTATATATATACATTTTAATTTTTTATAAAATAAAAATAATAATTTTATATCAAAATCTAGTTAAATATATTAAACATTAAAATAACATATAAAAATTAAAAAAATTAAAAATTAAAAATCAATAAACCGAATCAATAAAATTTGGTTTGGTTCGGTTTGGATCGAATGAAGATTCATTTCGAATTTGGATCAGATTTTAAATTTTTATAATATTATGTAATATTCAAAAAAATCGAACCGAATTCGATCAAACCGAATCGTTATCACTCCTAGTCTATGGTTTGATATGATATATCAAAAAATTCATAGAGAAATATATTATAAATTAAAGGATGTGTCAAATAATTCTAATTTAAAAAAATTAAGAGATCACGAAAATATTAATACGATATGTAAATAAATAATAAAAACTTTAAAGTAAAAATTAAATGTGTCACATTCAAATTATTCAAAACGATACTTTTCAAACCTTTTAGTTTTAACATTCTTTATTAATATGATCATTTATAATTAAAATTAAATAATATTAATTCTACGAATCCAAGGTTATTTCATGTTTAATTTTGATTGGGGACATGCAGCTTCTAAACAAAAGCATATGGAATCTATTTAATAACCACTCTAGCATAGTAGGTGTTAAATTCCAAATATTTCCCAATGACTAATTTTCATGAAGCAAGACTTGAGAAGTATCCTAAACAAGTAAGCGCATTCATTACCGTGTCTTGTATGATGAAAAGAATTTCATTGCAGATATTAGCACTCAAGATGTCTGATTTGAAAATACTTTTGATCATGCAAGACATGGGACTGAGTGGGCTTGCTTGTTACCTAAATAAAAATGATATTTGAGATAAAAATCAAATTTGGTAGGGGTGACAAATGCTTGTATTAACAATCATCTCATCAATAATTGTCTCATTAAACCTAAACATGTTTATTTAGAAATAAGAGGAAGAGAAATTACGACTTTGTTTATAAATTTCCTTTTTGCACATATTTGTATATAGATATTGATTTTGAAATTTAAAACATTTTTAATTTTATGTTGAATATATAAATCAATAGTCATATGCATATATTTATACAAATTACTTATGCATATTTAAGAACTTATTAAATATTTCAAAACTGTTTACATGCCTAACAACATATAACAAGAAATGAGATTAAAATAATCACATTATCAAATATACATATTTGGTAGGTTTTGTATATTTTGGATATACATATCTATTAAGTTTTTATGTTACTAGATATGTGTATCTGATAATTTATAATTGTTTTTGGTTGTGCATTTTGGTAAATTAAAATATTTATTGAAATGCATATTCGGACCTTTTACGTTATCGGATATGCATATTCGATAACATAAAGAATTTACCAAATATGCATATGTTTGATAATGTAATATTATTTCTAGATATGCTTACATGGATGTTATGAAAAGAAGAGGATAAAAATGGTGTATAAAGGGTAGAAAAGTAATTTGATAAAAGATAATTAAATAATTTTATTTAAAAATAATTTTATAAAAAAAAAGGTGTGAAGAGCTTTAGTGGGGTTTTTTAAAAGCACCCTTAGCAAAATGAGTTTTTTAGATATTTTGGTTTGCTATTATGATAATAGTAGTAATAGTGGATTCAAGATTTTTATTGAGAGTATTTACTTATAATATATATATATATATATAATTATCAATAAATTTATCAATTTTATAATATAAAACATATCAAAGCAAAAAAATATCTTTTAAATTTTCTTAATTTTTTAATTTTAAAATGTTCATAAACGTTTTAATGAAACATGTAAATCCACCTCTAAGTAGTAATGCATATATTATGAGCAAGGGCGGATGATAATAGTGGCCCCCCCCTAAAAAATTTTGAAACCCCTATTACCATTTATATATTTATATTAAATACATCTAAATTGATCCTGTAAACTAAAAGTGTTAATTTTATTATTTTTTGTGTTTTATAAATTAATTTTGTCCATTGTAATTTAAAAGATGTTCAAATCACATTGATATTTGTTTAGATGTTATATCCAACAATTATTATTTGTAAATTCTTAAAATTAAGAGATTTGTCATAAATTTTAAATTACAATCAAAATGAACTTAATAAAATTTAAATTAATATTTTAATTTTCTCAATAAGATTTAAGTTTTCAACCAAGTACCAAATATGCTTTTTCTTTTTTCTTTTTTTTTTTAGTACAAGGTCAAAGTTAAGGAGATTTAAGAAAAGGAAAAAGGAGATTTAGTTTACTACAACTCCTTTTCTCCATATATGTGTGTATTTATTTATTTATTTTTACTTTAATCTCTATCGCATGTTGTTGTAGTTCTTTTTTCAACAAAAATAATATTGAAACTAATTTACAAAATGATGGAAAAATAATAAATTTCTAGTCTCAAAATTTCATCTTCATTCTTTTAAAAGAATATTTAGTTTTTTGTTTTGATAAAATGTTTGAATATAAATGATTTATTCATACATTTTTATTTCAATTTTAAATTATCAAAAAATAAAAAAATTCTCATAATTCATCGATAGATTGTGTAATTACTAATTCAAAAAATTAATTGTAAATCATGTGTTTGTTAAATGTATAATGTTGTCATAATAATATTTTTGTTTTATAATTTTATAACTTATCATATTTTTATTAGTATATTGTTTGCATATTTATATATTTATATTTATAAATATGATAAAATAGACCTTAAAAAATATATATTATATAATATTAATTAATCCTTCAAAATTATATATCAAAATCCGTTACTGACTATAAGAAGCTTATAAGATGCTATGTAAAGTTCGGATCCGGAGGACTTATATGGGGATTTTGGGTTCAGAGAGCTATCAAAAACTATAGAAAAGGATTTGGACGACGGTAAAATAAAATCTAAGTTTTCATGTGGAGAATAAGTCATGGGATTCTATTAGTCATGGTTAATCTTGCAAACCGCGGCTACAGGTGGAGAGAATTCTAATAATAATAATAATAATCTCAACCTTCGTTCAATTTGTGCAAGTCATAATAATTTTTAATTACTCTATAAAAGAAGTCATGCCCTCTTTGTCCTTTTATTAGTTTCTAAGTTTGATTTTTTGCGCTTAAAATGCATTAATCTGACCTTTTCAAATTTTAAATTATTATTCATTTAAATTTGAAAATTTTACTCTTAAAAACTTTTAAGATAATATATAATTCCTACTTTTAAAATGAAGAAAATTCATTTATATTAGTGTAAAATTAAAATCCATTTATGACCTTTCATTTTATTTAAATAAATAAATTTGAAAATTTTACTTTTTAAAAAGTTATCCAAATAAATTTAAATAAGCATTTTTTAGGAGTTACATTATCCAATTAAGAAGATTTTAACCAAAAAATTGAATATTCTATAACAACAAGGTTTTAATCACAATAAAATAAAAATTAATAACCTTAATTTCATAATTGAAGGCTTATTTTAATTTTTGAGTAAAATTCAAAACACTTATTTGAATATTATATTTTGATATAAACTTATTTGAATATTATATATATCCATGTAATCTTTTCTTTTAATCCCTACGGTTTTTTTTTTCTTTTTTTAAATCCAAGAGGTGTCTGGTATTATTCCTACATATCTAATGCATTTCAAATGTATCAAAGATACTTTGTAAAGGTTTTGGAAATTAATTAAAAGACATCTTACCCGACGGAAATTTTTACAAAACTTAAAGAGAATGTAATTATTAATTACATGAGAATCAGTAACGAAATTTTACATCTAATTTTGAGAAGGCCAACTACAATTATATATATTTTTTCATTTGAAGTATTTTATTAAATTCCTTTAATATAAAAGTTATATGCTAGAAATATGCTAATAAAAAATAACAAAATCATATAATTATAAGTTTTATCAATTCATAAATAAAAATATAAAAAATAAAATACATCAAATAAATAATTTAAAACTAAAAAATACATAAAAATAAATCAATTGTTAACATAAATTAATATATTTTTAATCCAAACTAGAAAAATAAAATATATCTTTAAAAGAATGAAATTGAAGCAATTTTTTATCTAAAGAAATCCCAAACCCAAGTGATAAAGAAATTGAAATTGTAAACGAAGTCGTACAGAAATTTTAATTTTTCTTAAATGATTGCATAAAATTAGATTACAAAAAAAAAAAAAAAATCAAACTAATTAGCAATATTAATTTAGGAATTCTTTAAATTTATATATATATATATATATATATAAAAGAGGTTTTCAAAAATTTTGGGGGCCATCCGCCGGTGATGAGAGCATGTTCCAAGAATATTATACAATTAATCTCTTAGAAACCAACCAAAATTTTCATGAAGAAAAAATAAATTGACAAAGAATTTGCAATAATGGAAAGCCTCTAATGAAATCTACAGGCTTCCATTACCAAATTCTGAGCATTGATATTACATTCACACTGTGTTTAATTACCAATCATCGAAATCTGTCCCCAAAGGCTCCAAATGTTTTTTTATTTTTCGTTCAACATAAATTAAAATAATGAAGCAATGAAAGAATGAATTAATTGTAGTCAAAGCTGTTCGCACGAAGGTATTTGAGCTGCAAAGAAACCTGCCTTTCCATCTGAAGTTGTCTATGAAAATTTGCTATGAACATCTCAGCTCTCTTATCAATATCGTCCTCCGATGGACAACTTGTTGTCCGAGCGAGTCTCCTAGAATGAGAACCCGAATCATCAGAATCATAGTCGTCCGCACATGCCCTCAACCCTGGCCTATCCGAGAAGCTCAGCCTCCGGCTGCTCGGAGAAGCACCAATCATGGAAGCAATACGCCATCGATTCATATTGAAATTTAGCAAGAATTTGACCTTCTTCATGGCCCTCCTCAGGCGGCTAAGCAAAGACCACTTTTCCATGGTATATAAACTATAAATTGAAGATGTCAATTCGTTTGCAGATCGATGAAGAAAAAAAAATATTGAGTGTTGCAAGGTGAAGGTTCAATTTGTTGGGCGAGGCTTAATATATTAGTAGAAGATAAGAACAAGTGGTTTATGGTAGGGGCTTTTTACAAAGAGTGAAGGAAAAGAAAGCTGCTGGGTAAGTTTGAAAGAAAAACAAAAATGCTCACAAAAATGGAGTTCCGTGTAAGGGTGACGGCAACACGTTGGAAATATACGCAAGATTAAGAGCATATATTTGGTCAAAAGTTTGATTGATTCTATTATTATAATAATCCTGTTAAGCATGTAAGTTACTTTAAGGAATAACAAGAAAACTTCTTTATACAAAATAAAGTTGGCAGCCTGAAACTTGACAACTAATCCACTAACGGTTCATTTGGATTCTACTATAGATGCGGTGGAATCTAAAAAGATTTTGGCCCCCAACTGCATCGACGGGTTGAATTTGGGTAGCACCCCAACCGTGCAATTGGGGCCAAATCCTTCACTGCTCCTTCAGTCTCCAATTGAAGGGGAAAAAATTCAGTAAATTACTGGATTTTAGAGCAGTGGATTGTTTTAGAGTAAAATTGAAAAAATAACAGGATTTTTAATTATGGTAGTTGATTATTTTTGATTCGTACTTGATTATCATATCCAATTTCATCATCATTGTTATGTTTGCTTTCAATCATTGATTTAATCTTATTTTTATAATATATTTCACCGCTATAATACTTAATTTCTCTATTATCATTATTCTTAATTTTGAAAATCAATTTTTTATACAAAGTAAAGTAAAACGAATTCTTTTACCAATAGTTCTGCCAATTTGCACTTAAAATTAAAGTTGTCTGGGCATCTTACAAAAAATCCTGTCAAAAATTTTTTTCTTTAATAAGTTTTGTTGATAAAATCCACTAAGATGGCAATATAAACTGAAAAGGGGTATGTATAATTTAATACTTGGAATCAGTATTTGTAACTAATCCGCTCACTTTGAGAGCCTTAGCCACCAATCTCATCAGTAAGTTGATTAGCAGTTGCTTGAGATTAACCTTTTTTATATACTACAATAATAATAATAATTAATCCATTCTGGTTCTCGTTGCCTGCGTCGGCTGACTCAGTCTGCTAAGCTGTGCTTCCTAATAAACCTCCCCGTGCTTTGATTCTTGAGTTAAAAGTTCAAGACTCCAACCTCCGAGCCATTGGTCAACTCTCTAAATCTCCTGATTAATGGCAACCAAGAAGTTAATGATTGGGTTAAGAGCAGAGTCTTCTTGCTTTAAGAAAAAGTTTGACTACTAAAAAAACCAAAACGTTTAAATGTATCAATTTGTTTGCATAAAACAAATAGTGCAGTTGCTTTGTGTAAAAGTGTTACCCGTTTGAATTGTAGCATTGGTGGGACGCAACCACTCACTTAAGCTACAAGAAAAAAAGTTTGATAAGGGAAGTGGAATGTTTAAGTACACGACAGTTCTAGAACTTTTAAGGGTTTGCTTGGTTGGTTAACACAACGTAGATAACATTCGATACGAGATGATTGTTCTAAAATTTACGATAATTTGTACTCATTATTTATTATAAGAAATCATATATTTAAGACTAAAGTTTATGTTATGTTGTAAATAATTGCTATTACTTTAACAAATTTTGCACGAAAAATAAATTTTCATTAGCATTTGATAACAATTTAAAACATCTTACATGATAATGATCTTAAATCATTGGGTGATAAAATCGTTGTTTGGAAAGAATGATTTGATTTGTATTTAAAGGATGAAAAAAATTTTATTGTTGTCAGGAAGTAAGCTTTAAAATTCTATTATAATTGAATAACGGGAATGAAAACATATTTCCTTATATAAATTTTATCTTTATAAGCACACCTCCAAGTTATTAACTATAAAAAAAAAAGTAAAATTAGTTTATTTAACTAGTTAATTCTCATGTTGCTATCAAAAACTGTGATTTAATTTTCTATAGAATGATGAATTGTTATTTATAAATTATAAATTTAATAAAAATTAAAATTGTTGTATTCTTTTTATAAAATTATTTTGATCATTTTATATTCAATCAATTTTTATGTAATATCAAACAGTGTGATTTAAAATCACGTATGATTTTTATTATTACACCAAACATAGCATTTTAAGATCACTAATGATCACATTACTTCAATTTTAAGTCATTTTTTTCGTTGGAGTCATCTAAATTAAAGCAATTTCGGACTGGAATAGTGTTATAAAAATCGGATTAGATTGATTGATTGAATCAATTTAAATGAGATGGTGGACTAACAGATTTAAAATGGAAAGTCATGATTGAATAGATTTTTTTCCTCATAATTACAAGATATATTTTGTTGGTACTCCTTACATATAATGAAAAAAATTATAAGATCAATTTTGGAGTTTTGATCCTTTGAATTAGTTCCATAAAAGTTATCAGAAATTTTGGCGTAACTTAATTATAATTAGTTTTGGCGTATCAGAGTTTGGACTAGACATGCAAAATTAGTTTATTGTTAAATATTTACTTATTTTATTTTAATTTTAAAGTATATCTTTAAATATTAAAATAATAATATTTATATATAATATTAAAATTTAAATTAAATTAGCTTTACTGGGTAGGCCGAGTCATGTCCTGGGCAAGCCATAAAAGCGGCTTAGCTCCAATCGATTGGGCTCAATTTATGAACACTTTTAAGTATATTAAATACGTCGATTTTGTTTTCAATATCTCATTTGTCAAATTTAAAATTTTTATTAAAAAGTTTATTTCTTGTAAAATTTTATAATTGTGGTTAAGTCACATCTAAATTCTGTGTTAACTTTAAGAAAATGAAGTCTTTGGTATCATAATTATTGCTTACAAATCATAAAGGATGTAAACACTTAATTTTATTGGAAACAATTGTATTTTATTTAATTTTTTATCTTGATTCAAACATGCTAAATTTAGGCCTGTTTAAATATTTTAATTGAACTTATTTTATTGGGTTTAAATGAGTTTTGTTTCAAATCAATTTTTATTGATTCATCTTGCATGCAAAGTTGGTTTATTTTGTGTAGGTCAAAATCAATGTTAGATCATTTTCCAATTTAATATCCAATTATAAAGTTTGAAGCTCAAAGACAAAATCAATTGGGTTGGAAAGCCCAAATTCCAATTTCAAAGGCCTAGAACTCACATTAAGCCCAAAAGTCCTTTCTTCAATTTAAAAAAACAAAAAGGGGGGGGGGGACTCAACCATAAGGTATCATACAAGAAATGGTGCAGAAAAGCTACGGAACTTTCAACTTCACACAAGTCTTCAATTAAACAGAAATTCGAAGTTCAGCCGAACCAAGTCCACTTTCTAATTTATAGGGGCCATATTCATAGTTATGCGTGTACGTTTTCGGTAGGCCCCTCTGATTTCTTTTCTCTCTCTCATGCAATGAAAGACGTAACATGCCATGATTGATGATTATCACTAGTTTTGCCAATGAAAGGTCTTACTTAAAGTGATTTAATGATACCTAAAAATGTGAAGTCTAATAGAGTCGTACATGATAGGTTGTGGCAAGTATATGATGTCCTTATTTGCTTGGATGTGTGGAGTTAAAAAATTTTGTGCTTTGAGTACCAAACTCCAATGTATATACTTGAGTAGAGGCAGATAAAAGTGTAAAGTAAAATGTTCGTAAACACTTTTAAATTTTTTTAAATAATTTTTTTCAAATAAATTGATTGATAATTTTTTATATATTATAAAAAATATAACAAAAATTTTGAATCCGTCCATATTTTTGGACCCCGAGTAAACGACCCTACCAGTGCCACATGTATTTTTGCTCTATTGTACTGTTATTTGTCAAGATAAGATGGGAGGTTGTTGAAAAACAAAGAGCAAGAGTTTAGATCTCTGCATCCCACAACTTAAAGAACCTGAGTGCTGACACCTAAGCTTCCAACATCAACGTGTCAAATTCTAGGGTCAACTTGTGCTACTCTTGTGCTGCCCCATATCATATGGAAACCCTACTTTCCATTCTCACGCAAAGAGTTTTGTCCTTTTCCTGATCCTTTTTTCTCTGCTGTCTTCTCTTCTCTTAGCTCTCTTTTAAAAGCTGAAAAGAGACTCCATTTTACGCATGGCACCCTGCATTACTGTATTGCCCCATCTATCTTCTTCTTTCCATTTCCTTTTTCCTATTATACATACAGCTAGCTGGAAGACTAACATTGCATGTATATCCTAGCTAGAGAGAGATGGAAGACTAACATTGCATATATATCCTAGCTAGATCGAGATGATGATAAAAATCAATTTTATTATAAATCTGATGCAGATATAGGCCTTTTTCATTTTATAACCTATCACATTAATGTCGGAATTTAAATATAAATTTAAAATCCTAAATTCTAATCATACATTAAAGTGTTTTAATCTTATAATATATAATTATCATATTACTCTTTGTTTCAAATTGAGAGTTCATATTTCACTGACACTTTTGAGAGTATGGTGTTTATCATACCAAAAAATAATATATATTATCTTACCCATCGTCAGTGGATAATTAAAAAAAAAATTACACTTTCAATTTATTCAAAACAAGCTTATATATATTAAAGAATTAATTATTTCAAATGTAGAAAAAAATAAGAGCAGTGTTAAAACATGTTACGGATATAGTTTTGGAACAACTTGAAGATAAAAATGTAAATTCAATTTAGTATTATTTACTCTAGAATATCTTAAGGTGTTGTTATACATGTGAATTAAGGACATATGCATTTACATCTTGCCTTAAAAGGATCCATTTATTAGTTGATAGAGATAGAGTGATTCTAGTCTTTAGTGAAACCAGCGTACTATATTGAAAAAACTGTAAGAAATATGTGATGGAGATTAGACAGGAGATTTTTTTATGGATGATAATATCAAACATGGAGGAAATATCCAAGCAATAGAAATGAAAGATGCTTGATTATGGAACTTAATGGTGATGTTACCTTGGAAATTTGAGGCATAATTTTGAAAGAACTTTCCCAATTGAGATGAGAGAGAGATAGGTTTGATTGGACTGACAATGAGAGACAAAGAAAGATCATTGAGACGTGCAATGTTTGGTTAAAGTGATAATGTCGGTGCTTAGTTGTAAGCAAAGAATGGACAACAGAAAGGTTGTCTTTGAGTGGGATTTTATTCATCTTACGTAGATCCTGAGGAATCTCAACCATAATTCATAAATTCGATTACAGCAAGTGAAAAAAATAAAGGCATGAAAGAACTGAATATAAATAAATTATAATATATTTATAATTTCTTCATTTAATTAACAAATTTTTATTTATTTCAAATGTTATTTGTAATTATTTGTTCAAATTAATAAATAAATATAAATAAATAAAAATTAAATATATAAACCATTCATTAAATATTCTCTTTATTTACACCCTTAGCCAAAAAAACTATTTACATTTTTTTTTTGTTGATTTTGAATTTATCTTTCAAAAGTTATAATTACTTCTTCCTAGTTTTTAACCCCACAAAATCAAATGTAGGAATATATATGACAATTTTTTTTTAAGAAAATGAATGATAGAATTGATTTACTTAACGGGTGAAAAAAAATATTTTACCGAGATAAAACTCAAATGAGACGTGGTTGATAATTTAAAACAGAAATAGAGATTTATTCTATTAGACATCAAATAAAAAGTTGTCGACAAATTAATTAATAACTGACAAAAGTAAAAATATGAAAATGCTGAAAGGTAGAAGCATCTGGCAGGTTTCGCCACAGCAAAGGAGCAGTTGGAGTTGGAGAAAACTGCTTCAGCTAAGGCACACAGCTCAGCAATTTTGAGACAGTACAATGGTGTTGAAGTATCGTCTATTCCTGGGAACTGCTATTCAACTAGGGCAGTGTGAAAGGAGATTAGGCCAATGCAAGGGATGGTGGAATGGTATAAGTTGATATGTTTCTAGCATCATATACCAAAGCACTAATTGATTGCATGTATGGCAATCCTAAACAGACTCCCAACCAAGAATAGACTAAAAGCATGGGGAATGGAGGTGTATAAGCAATGCTGTTTATATAGGAATGGCAGAGAATCTAGAGAATTTGTATTTTGAATGCGAGTTCACAAAAGCAATATGGCAAAAAGTATTATAGCTGTGTAGGATGGGAAGAAAGATAGGTGAATGGCAGCTCAGGTGAGTAGAGTGTAGGATGAAAGGGAAACCATTGATCTCGGTCATCTTGCAAATTGCTTGGAGTGCTTGTATATATCAGGCATGGAGAGAAAGGAACCGTAGGTTATACAGGGGATGGAAAGAGACAACTGAATAGGTGTTTGCTAGAGTACGGGATGCTGTCAAGAATCGATTAGAAGGCCTGAACTCGGTTCCTGCGGACTCAGTGAATAAGAATTTGTGTGCTGCTTGGAATATTAACACCAATATAATGACTGCTATGTAAATAGTGAATGTTAGTGTCTACTAGTTGCACTTATATTATAGTTTTAGTTATATTATAGTTGTATTGTAGCAGACTTATATATATATTTTTGGATAAATAAAGCACAACTTATCTAAAAAAAAAAATCATCGATCGGTTCTAAAAACCGTCTTTGAATCTGAATTATATATATATATATATATATATATATATAATCGAATAAGGTTTAACCTGTCCTATTCTCTTCTAATGGTAACAGTCCGAAATATAATTAGCGCTAATAGTCTATGCAAGATCACAAATAAAAACACTATTCTTAAAGTTTATATTAGATGTATTTGGTAATTTGTGTAATATATTGTATTTATTTTGTGTCAAATATGTATAAAATATAAAAATTATCGTATTATAATTTATATTAACATATCAAATACGAAATACATATTTTAGTTTTTATCAAATTTATATACATTTTTTGTCAATTTTAAACCTATTATTTTTATGTATTTTTTTGTATAATTTTTGTGTCATATCTAAAATTATTATATCTATTTATCTTACATTTTCAGCTTTCAAACCCTTTTATTATCTTAAATCTAAAATGAGTATTTATGTGATTGCCTTTACTTAAAAAAGTTTTTATGAATATTGAATTACTATCACTTCTTATGTAGGGGATGTTTGGTTAGCATTTTTACTACTTTGCTTATAAAAGAAAAAAAAATTTGACTACGAAGGTTTGGATACAAAAGTAAATAAAATTTTTTAAAATTTATACGCAAAATATGTAAATTTTTTTTTTATGACAAAACACATTATCTACTAAATTTTTTTTTATGACAAAACACATTATCTACGACTACTTCTACATAAAAATTAATTATAATATAATTGGTGTTACATTTTAATAGTTCGGGATCACTTTAAATCAATTATGATAGTAATTCTTATATTTTGATTTTCTTTACAGTACTTCCTCAAATTATTATTTTTAATTAACAAATGCACGAACTAAACGAAGTTTTAAAATGCAAAATATTGTTGTAATTAGTAAATAATTTTACATGAGCTGCCAAAAACAAAAGAAAATGCATATATATATATAGAGGCATTTGATATAAAAATAATAAAACTTTTCAAAAATTAAAAAATCAGAAAAGATGTGGAAATTCCAATGGAACCCCGACTAGGGCATATGTATTCTTGCAGCCAAACACAATGATAATGGATCCAAAACTGAAACAGAAAACACCCAAAAAGTGCACAAAGTGCAGGGAAATAGTGGGTTTCAAATGTGACCCCTAAACAAAACTCATGGCAGCCAAACGGCACTAAACTCTATGAAAGTAACTTGCTTGAAAATGAAATTTGCAAAAGCTTGGGTTCAACGTTAGGCACACACAACCACTTGAAGAGATGAGGCTCATGATGATATATATCCATCCCTTTGGCACATACATGATTTCATTACAACCATACATGAATATATTAAGACTAACATCCAATAGGAAGAAACTAAAAAAAGGGAGGAGAGAGATGATAAATTTAACGCGTCACAAACTAAATTACGTGTTTCGTCTTGTATTTGAAAATTTAATATAATGATAAGTGCATTTATCTTTTACAAAACAGAGAATTAAGTATAACATTACAAAAAAATTTAATTTGAAACAATAAAACAATTTTAAAATAAGCATAAATAATATTATATTGCAATGGATTAGTATAAGTTATATTTTGTAATAAAAAATATATAAAATTATTGCTAATACTTTTTACAACATTTTTACTCACAATACCTTACATCAATTTGAGCAACATTTTTGTTTTCAACAAAATGTCTTATGTTGTAATAAGTATTGCAATTTTTTTTTTCAAAAAAAGTGTGTATAAAAATTGTTGTAATTACTTTTAATAATTACTTTAAGCATTAACTTCTTTTTTTTTTTTTTTTTTGAGTTAAAAACAGAAACAGTGGAAGTTATTGTCCACGTACGTGTAGGCAGAAAAGAGAACAAGGAGTTTTCATATGGTTGAGTTCCTGCCATAACCTTTTAATGTTTATTAAACCCAAAAAGACACAAGCATGTCCATCATTTCTATCTCAGTTTCTTCCCGTATCATTTCCAATTTATTTATTTTTCTATAAGTCAAAACCTGGGGCTCCCTCCTCTATCTCCCATCACTGCATGTAAGTCTTTCCTTCTCTCTCTTGCTCTTGCTTACATTGAGCAAATGCATTTTTGTTTGTTTTCCATAGATTAATCAGTAAAAGAATATTGATAAGTTCGGTCCTTCCTTCTTATCCTACTTACTGTCAAATTTTCTGTCATTTACTAATTATTGAGTGAATTTAATCATGTAAATGTCAAAGTATGTGCAATTAACTAAGGGGTAGTACAAGGAAAAGTGATTAATATACGAAATAATTAGTAATCAAGGGGGGTTGAAGTTCATAATTCCATGTCTTGTGGATTGTTGAAATAAAAAGGAACATATGGAATTACCTGCAGGTTAATTTCATATAATAATTAATAATAATAGTATGTTTTTTCATGGGAATTAATGTTCCTAGAGCTTGGGAATCTTTATGACAAGGTGACTAGCGACATTAATGAGAAAACATGTAGCTTCTTGGTTCGTGTTGAGTGACTAATAGACAAAGCTAAGCGCAATCATGGCCGACCGGCTAGATTATGATCCCACAATAATCATGGTCTAATAAATATATTGATAAATCAATTTAGACATTGTTTTTTGGGAGCTTATTTTAAAAGCTTACCTTTATGATAGAAGATAATGGACTTGATTTGTCTGCTTTTCCACATTGTTAAATCCCTTACCCCATGTGCATGTCTCCGCTTAAGTTATGCTAAAAATGAAGAAAGACTTGTGTGTGTGTGTGTGCGCGAGAGAGAGGGGGTGTTGAGAACGTGGGGTCCAGTCCCATTTCTATTTGGTATTGACCAATTAAAAGGCCCAATGAATGTTATCAGAGTTACAATTATTTTTGAGACATCAATATAAAAGCAATTTAGGATAGAAATAAATTTTATTTGAGATCATAGAAGGTGATACAATTTCTGTGATAAAATTGATAGTATTAGATTATTCAATTTAGAAGCCAATGATAGAAGATTATTTATATTGTAAAGATTTATATGAGTCAGTATTGGGTGATTCGGCTAAACTAGCGATATGAAAGATGAAAGTTAGAATAAGTTAGGTAGAAAGACATTGGCCACAATAAAAAAATGAATTCATATAAGCGTGTTCCATCATGTAGTATAGAAGACAAATGTCCACATCATTTGAGAAAATTGACAGCATTATATGAGAGAAAAACATACATAAATAAAGTTATATTTGTTAAAAAGTTTTTAATTTTACAATATAGGGATGGACAATTGATTACAAAGTATTTGAGTAATTTTCAAGATATATTCAATCAGATAACTACTATGGAGCTTAAAATGGATGATGAAATCAATGCGTTATTTTTTTTTGGGTTCATTGCCAAACAATTAAAATACTCTAGTTATGACTGTTCTTAATTTAACTCCTGATTATAAAGTGACATTAGAGATGATAAATGACAGTATGCTTAATAAAGCAAGGCAAAAAGATTCAGACTTTTTTAGACTTTGGGAATTGAGCTTTTGTAATAGAAAACAAGGGTAAAAACATCGACAAAGATTAAAACTCAAAAGGCCATAGTAGGTCCAAACATAGATTTAAGTTTAGAGATAAAGTGAAGTGCTACTATTGTGGTAAACCTGATCATTTAAAGTGAAATTATAAAATTTTGAAGTAAAATCGAAAAGATGAGAAAGGAAAGAGTTTAAATAATGGTATTATTGCAGCAGTGAATTCAAACAGTGATTCAGTTATTTTGATTTGTACATATGGTGATTGTAATCATGTTGATGATCTTGACATTGAATGGATAATTGATACGGGAATAACATATTTATATTCCTAAGAGGGAGTTATTTATAATTTACAAAGCAGAAAACTTTGGTTACACTAAGATGAGAAATAAGAGTGTGTCATAAATTGTTGAGATTGGTGATATTGTTATACAAATTAATACGGGTTGTATGTTGACTTTAAAGGATGTCACACACATTCTGGATATAAAAATACTTTTTTGATAAGGAAAGATATGAGAGTTGGTAAAAGAATTGATGGTGAAAACTTTTTAAAGGATTTATGATAGTTACAAGAAAACAACTATACTGCACAATGTATAAGATATGGATATAATTGAACAAAAATAAGATAAATGTCGTTAAGGATGGCGCTTCAACAAATATGTGGCACAAGAGGCTGGCACACATGAGTGAGAAGAGATTTTAGTAAAGCAGTTTCTCATTTCTTTAACCAAATGTATGTCTTTTAATTCATGTGATCATTATTTACATGGTAAGTATCATAGAGTTTTCTTTTATAAATGCTCTCAAAGAAAAGAACACATATTAGAAATGATTCAATCTGATGTATATTGTCCCATTGAGGTTGAATCATTTGGTGATAGATGATGTTTTATGTAAGATTTGGGTGTATATGTTAAAAAACAAAAACTATGTATTATAGTATTTTCAAAAATTTTATGCCATGGTAGAAATGATGACATGGTTATTCTTAAAGTGTATTTGAATTAATAATGGTGAAGAATACACATCCAAATAAAGATTTTAAAGAATACTGTTAAAAGCATGAGATTAGATATAAGATGACAGAACCTAGAATAATGCTGCATAATGGTGTAGCAAAAGGATGAATTACATTATTGTGAAAAAAATTAGATGTATGTTGAGGATGACAAAATTACTAAAGCCATTATGGGGTAAAACAATCAACATAACCAGCTATTTGCTTAATAGATTACTATTAGTTCTTTTGGTATTTGACATTCCAAAAAGAGTGTGAATAGGGAAAGATGTTTTATACTCTTATTTAAAAGTTTTTGGGTATAAAACATTTATACATGATCGAAAAAGTAATGAAAAAAACTTAATAGTCAACCCACACAATGTGTGTTTGGAATATATAATGATAAAGAATTTGGCTACAAGGTATGAGATCTAGTGAATAGAAAGACAGTCAAAAGTAGAGATATAGTTTTCTATGAGAAAGAAGTCATAGCAAACCTTAAAAAAATGAAAAAACTACACAAGTTATTGTTAAATGTGATGTTTTAACACTGATAAGGTTTCATAAAAAAGAGCCACAAATCGTGAAAATGAGCAAGGGATAGAACTTGAAGATATGAATGAGCTAGTCATAATTAATGATTAGTCAGATGCAATTAGTTTTGAGTAGGGAGAGCAGTCCTCTCCACTGAAAGAATTGAGCAAGGTGAGCAATCATCTCCACCAGAAAGTGTTAAGCATAAGGAGCTATCTGTAACATCAAGTAGTGTAGAGTCTCAGCCTATGAGATTTATCATGTATCTAAGTTTAAATATTATTTTAGTTACCAATGAGAGGGAGCCAGAGAGTTTTCAAGATGTGCAAAGCACTTTGGATAGAGAGTACTGATTAAAAGTAATAAAAGAAGAAATGGACTCATTGTAAAAATGATACATATAATGTTGTTAAACTTTCAAAAGGAAAGAGGCCATTAAGGAGTTAATGGGTGTTTAAGCTGAACATAGATGCTGACAAGCTAGTGAGGTATAAAACTTAATTAGTGGTGAAAAGTTTTTAACTTGGCATCGATTTTGATGAGTTCTTCTCTTGAGTTGTGAAGATAAATCCTGTTCGAATGGTACTAAAATTAGTAGCTAGTTTGAATTTTGAGCTTGAACAATTTGATGTCAAGACTATATTTTTACATGGTAACTTGTAGAAGGACATTTATATGAACCAGCCTAAGGGTTTTGAGTGAAAAAGAAAAATCACTTAGTTTACAAACTGAAAAAAAGCTTGTATGGCTTAAAACCTCCTCTATCTCCCATCACTGCATGTGATCTCTCATTCTCTCTTTCTTTCTCTTGCTTAGATTGAGCAAATGCATTTTTGTTTGATTTTCTTAGATTAATCAGTAAAAAACTATTGATAATTTCAATCCTCTCTTCTTATCTTACTTACTGTCAAATTTTTTGTCATCCACTAATTATTGAGGGAATTTAATCATGAAAATGTCAAAGTATATGCAATTAACTAAGAGGTAGTACAAGGAAAAGTGATTAATATATGAAATAATTAGTAATCAAGGGGGTTGAAGTTCATGATTCCATATCTTGTGGATTGTTAAAGTACGAAGGAGCATATGGAATTACTTACAGATTAATTTCATATAATAATTAATAATAATAATATTTTTTTTTCACAAGAATTAATGTTCCTAGAGCTTAGGAATCTTTATGACAAGGTGACTAACGACATTAATGAGAAAGCATGTAGTTTCTTGGTTTGTGTTGAGTGATAATAGACAAAGCTCAGCACAATCATGGCCGATTGGCTAGATTATGATCCCACAATAATCATGGTCTAATAAATATATTGATAAATCAATTTTAGACTTTGTTTTTTGGGAGTTTATTTTAAAAGGTTACCTTTATGATAGAGCATAATGGACTTGATTTGCCTGTTTTTCCACATTGTTAAATCCCTTACCCCATATGCATGTCTTCGCTTAAGTTATGCTAAAAATGAAGAAAGACATTTGTGTGTATGAGTGTGTGAGAGAGAGAGGGTGTTAAGAATATAGGGTCCGGTCCTATTCTCATTTGATATTGGCCAATTAAAGGACTTAATAAGTGATATCAAAGTTACAGTTATTATTAAGATATCAATACAAAAGTAACTTAGGATAGAAGTAAATTCTATTTGAGATCATAGAGGGTGATACAAGTTTCATGATAAAATTAATAGTATCAAATTATTCAATTTGGATGCTTATGATAAAAGATCATTTATATTGTAAAAATTTATATGTGCTAGTATTGGGTAATTCGACTAAATTAGCATATATGAAATATGTAAACTAGAAGAAGCTAGGCAGAAAGATATTGGCCAAAATAAAAAAATAGGTTAATATCAACATGTTCTATCATGTAGCACGTAAGAAAAATGCTCACATTATTTGAAAAAAATTGACAACATTGTATAAAAGAAAAACATGCATGAATAAAATTATACTTGTTAAAAAGCTTGCAACTTTACAGTATAAGGATGGACAATTGATTACAGAGCATTTAAATGATTTTTAAGATATATTTAATCGAATAACTACTATAAAGCTTAAAATGAAAGATGAAATAAATGCATTATTTTTTTTTGGATTCATTGCCAAATAGCTGGAATAGTCTAGTTGTGACTGTTCTTAGTTCAACTCCTAACTACAAGGAGACATTAGAGATGATAATAGATAGTATGCTTAATGAAAAAGTAAGGTAAAAAGATTCAGACTCTAGGAATTAAGCTTTTATCACAAAGAATAAGGGTAAAAAAATTGACAGAGGTTAACTCAAAATGCCATAGTAAGTCCAAATATAGATCCAAGTTTAGAGATAAAGTGAGGTACTACCATTGTGCTAAACTTGGTTATGTAAAGTGAAATTGCAAAATCTTGAAGTAAGAGTGAAAAAATGAGAAAAGCAAGAGTTCAAATGATGATAGTGTTATAGCAGTGAATCCAAATAGTGATTCAATTACTTTGATTTGTACACATGGTAATTATAATCATGTTGATATCCCGACATTGAATGGATAGTTAACACAAGAGTGACATATCATTATGTTCTTAAGAGGGAGTTGTTTACAACTTATAAAGTAAAAAACTTTGGTTGTACCAAATAGAAAATAAGAGTGCATCACAGATTATCGGGATTGATGATATTGTATACAAACTAGTATGGACTGCATGTTAACTTTCAAAGATGTCAAACACATTCTGGATATGAGAATGTTTCTTTGATAAGCAAAGCATTTTCTCGGTATAGATATTATCTAGGATAAGAGAGTTGGAAAGCTGTGATTGTCACAGAAAAAATATGTTGAAATGGTGCTTAATAGATTCAACATGTAACATGCTAAATCAGTTAGCGGTCCATTTGTCAACCATTTTCATTTGAGTAAGAAATCTTGTATGGTGATTAAGGAAGAGTAACTAGTTAGGTTTAATATTCCTTATTTTTCTGCAATAGGTTCTTTGATAAATCTTATGATTTGCACACGGCCTGACATTGCTCATGCAGTTGGTATAGTAAGTAAATTTCTTTCTAATATGAAAAAAGTTCATTGAAAATAGTGAAATAGATTTTTAGATATTTGAGGGACACCTAAAAAAAGTGCTTAAGTTAGAAAACTACACAACCAGTTTTAGAAGGGTTTATTAATATTGACATAACAGGTGATCTTGATAGTTGAAAATTAATTTTAGGGTATTTGTTCACTTTTGCTTGAGAAGTTGTATCTTGACAGTCTAAATTGCAAAGGTGTATTGACTTATCAACTACAAAGGCTAAGTATATTGCAGTAATCGAAGCAGGTAAAGAAATACTTTGGATAAAATATTTCTTTTTAAATTGAGGTTGAATCAACAAGAGTATATGATGTTTTGTAATAGTTAGAGTGCTTTAAATTTGAGTAAGAATATCATGTATCATGTTAAAATAAAGTACATTGATATTAGATATTACAAGCTATGTTTAGTAATTGAGGAGTTGTAGATACAATTAAAAAAAATTCATACTAAGAAGAACGTAGCAAATATGTTGATTAAGACACTAAAACTTGAGCTTTACAATAACTTGACTAGAATAGATTCTTTGATCAAGATGAATTTTGAATAAAACTGTTAAGATGATGGATTTCCCCCTAACGAGATTGGAGGGGGAAATTATTGACAACGTAAAATCCAATCCCATTCTCATTTGATATTGACCAATTAAAAGGCCGAGGGGGGGGGGGGGGGGGGGGGCGCTTCATTATTCAAATAAAATGTGATGTAAGTAATTAACGACTAGTACTCAAAACCTTGGGACAGTGGGTCCCAAACAAAGGCATTATGGACGACTGCAAGCCATCGATCTGCTCCACACAATTCCCCAACACCTTTTAGGTATTAGTAGCTTTTCTGGCTCTGACTCTAAATGATAGATGCCGAAGCTATGATCAGGAAAATGTACTATGAAGCTAATAAGATGAGCAGCTATGTTCCTTTTGATGTCTTTCTATAGTTAGTTACATTTTTCTAGAGACGGCTCCATCACTCTCCCAACCAGACTCAAGCTGTTTTTCACATCAATATGAATTTCCCACAGATGGTGTCTCACATCAATAAATTTCTTCCCATATATTAATATACAAAAAAGGATTATATACCTCATGGGTTTCAACAGAGTATGGGAATTTTTGTTTTGTTATACTCCTTTCGTAGGCTCAAAAGTACTGTTACTTGTCTCTTTCTTGTTATTGATGCCAAGAAATTTGTGCACATATATGTGAACTTTGAACTCGAACAATTAAGAAAGAAGAGAAAGAATGAGGTAAGGGCTGAACTGATCTCATTGCCTAGAAGTTGATTGGATTCTAATGTCTGACCATTTAAACATTAGTTGATCATAGAGTTGTACCAATTAGCAGCAGTGGGTTCACTGTAGTGGGACTATGTCTAATCTTGTACGTTTGTTCAGTGCGCCATAGAATAATCTTGCGGCAAAAATGTCAAGCTGGTCTGTTATCATGTTGCATGTTTAGTGTAGTCAAGGCAGTTTATCTTGTTTATAATTTAATACCAATCTTGGCAAGTTGATTAGTGCTTCATCTGACCCTGATTACGAATTAAAGGGGAGAGAGAGTAGGATTGAAACAAATGCCATTGGACCCACGACTAGATCGCTAAATTATACAGATACACAAGTTATTCAATATAAAGAAAACTTTAAAGCATAGATGATTATATTAAAATTTAACTGCTTTCAATTTTCTTTTTCTAATTTCTTATTTGTTTGGGAGTACAAAGGGAAAATTCCCTGAATTTTTTTCCCTGGACCGACAAAGTATTAGAATGCTGCCATTAATGGATGCGACAACCCTATTGCCCACTGAACTATGCACATAACTGTCCCTCCTCGCTCTCTTTCAATAAGTCATCTCTTTTTTACTCTTCTTACTATTTGTGGTTGCAGAAACAGTGAACCTTTGCAGTTTGCACCTCATATAATGCTAGACTTACCCTCTCAGACTGCTTCACATCTATTCCCCTACCTCCCCTTTTTTCTTTCATAGACTAGTTTGATTTGCCTATGAACTTTTCCTTTCTCTGGCATCTCTTTGAGATTAGGCTGATTGATCTCCCATCGACCTACCATTACCGGATCATCATTTTCATTCTTTCGATTCCATTCAACTCATCTCTCTTTGCCTTTGCTATAGCTTAGCTACTTCAAGTTTTCTCTCTTGCATAATGGATTATCAGCCAAATACTTCTCTCCGTCAAAGCGTACCCAACAATCAACTCAACCTAGAGCTTGTCCTTGAGCTATCATCTTCTTCTTCCTCATCGCCCCATAGTCCAGCTGAACCTCGAATTTTCTCTTGTAACTATTGCCAAAGAAAGTTCTATAGTTCACAAGCACTTGGAGGCCACCAAAATGCCCATAAACTAGAAAGAACTCTTGCCAGGAAAAGCAGAGAGCAAAGCTCGGCTGTGTGTACTTATGGTGGATCGAATTCCCACTCAGGATACAGTCTCAGTGGTTCCAGCCATGCTCAACGTATGCAGTCAACAATCGTGCCGTTTGAACAACAAGGTCAAGCTGGTTGGTTTGCCGGAGAAATGGGCTATGGAAGGAGAGACATGAACTATGGTTCTAGAGAAGGGAATGGTTCTTGGTCCAAGGGATACAGGCCTGAAAATGTTGAGGAGGAGTTTAGCCAGGTTGACTTATCTTTAAGGCTTTGAAATTGCACTTCTATTTGAAAATTATTTTTTCATTTTATTTTTTGCGATACGCTTATATCTTTGAAATGAAAACTTATTAGTGTGAAGCATGGGGAAGTATTTATTAGAAAAAATTATAAGGCTGATTTTTTTTTTCTTTGTGACATTTTATTTTACTACAACCAAGAACGAGTAGAAAAAGGCTTGTATTCCATTGGGACAACTCACACGATCTTCTTTTACCTATGTTATAATGTCAAGTTTAAAGGATTTTTAAGGGTATATCCAAGTATGTAGTGTAATAGGAGGTGCATGTATCTAATTGCTTTAAAGATAAATTCAAATTCCACTTGAAGAAAGAAGAATTTTAACAGTTAACACTATGTATCAATAGATTATATGAACTCTTTTAAGTACAAACTACTTTCTATCTGTTAATTATAACCTAAGCACTAAGACCTAGTTTGGATGAAAAGATCATTACAAGAAGTCTTTTTTCTTTTTTTTTTTTTTTTTTTTCTTATCATACTTGTTATAGGCTCTGCAAATTAAGAATTGACATGTGATTAAGAATCGTCACATGTGAGCAGTACGAGTGTCATTCCTTGCTTATGTGAGATAATTTATGGAGTGTTGCTCGATTTTTTATATTATCGAAATTGAAAGATTTTTAAATTTGAGCCACTTGCTGGCTAAAAAGTTTGAATACATGGTATAGAAGAAATCAGAGCTTCTAATCCTATATGGAATGACTCGATGTTTACACTTTCATCTTTGATTAAGTAGGTCAAGATAGATTATAATGTTCATTAATTTCTCCTTCAATGAATCATGTAATAATAAATAGTTAAATGTGTTATGTTGCAATGCATATATCTACAAAAAATACATATGAACTAACAATTTTAGATGAGCTATCGACAATTAAGCATGATGTAAGCAATACATATTCATCACAATAACCATAGACATTCGAAATAAAATAATTCAACTTAAAAGTATTTCAAATAATATACATTATGACATACATGATGATAATCCTAAAGTTACCATGGTGAATGCGCATATATACCAAATATTAAATGAGATAGAATCATAGTATGCATATATATATATTTATATATATACACACCAAATACTATATGAGATAGAATCATAGAATGCATAAGAATCTGAATAGTAGTTAAATTTCACATGAAATTGTTTGAGCATTACGACAACCCTAATAATATCATGGCATATTAAATTTAATCTAAATAAGCTATCATGCATAATTGCATCTGCATGACCAGTTTATTCATGGATTATATCCCATGGTTTAACACATGGTTAAACGGTTTGGATATTACCTCGATGTTCGATTTGACTTCCAAATGTTGAATCGATATGGGTTGAATTGACTTGGACAAAGCTTTGGATTATAGATTCCTTGGGCATTTGGAGTCTTTGGGCTTCTTCAACTACTTCGGATTCTTGGACTCCTTAGGCTTGCCTTCAGAATTTCTTAATATTCTTGGAAAAAAAAAAAGAGGAAGAAAGGTGAGAAGAACTCTTCTGATTTTTTTTTTGGACGTTTTTAAAATGTTCCAAGTTGTGTCAATTTTGAAATGAGAGAGGACTATCCATAGGTAAACTAAAATGATATGAATGACTAAGATTGAAATTAGTGAACCGTCTTAATTTATTTAAAAATCTTGTTCAAGCTAAAAATCCAAAAGTCAAGTTAGGTATATTTTCTTGGCCCTTTTAAGTTATTTTTTATTTTTTTTTGACAAAAAAAATCACAATCTCATAATAAAAAAAATATAAATATTAAAATTCAATTCCAAACTTATTAAATACCATTTATCTGTTTGTTTATTTTAAAGCATATAAAAAAAATTCTAATGTTTAACGGTAAAAGTGATTCGAACCAATTGCAAAAATAAGCATCATTAATGATGGCGTGATGGAAATGAATGTCCTAGAATTTCAATTGAAATCTAATAACTCAAAGCACATTATGTGATTTCACATATAATTTTTTATTATAATTTTATAGTTATTTAATTATAATAAAAAATTATATAAAAGTTCATCAATTATATAAATATGACTTCATATGAAATTTTGATGGACTTATATAATTATAAATTTGATTGATTAATTAGAATAAATTATTATAGATGATATATTTTCATATTACGTAACTATTAATTTGATTATATTTACAATTTTTTTTTATTATAAAAGTCAAAACTAAATTTTAGCTCTCAAAATTTTAAAACTTTTATCTCATGACAGTATTCTACTTAAGCTTAATTTTAGATGAAATTCTAAACTAAAACTCATAAAAAATTGCTAATCTATAGTAACAAATATTTGATAAGATTTTTTTATATTTTCAATTTATCCTTCAATAATTCATAAAATTATAAAAAAAATTATATTTTTTCGCATTCATCTTTTTTAATTAGTTCATTTTGTATGTTGATTTCATTTAATTTTTCTATTATTAATTAATAAAAAAATATATTTTTATTTTAAAATTTATGATTTGATTTAATAAATTGATTTTTTATTTATTAAAAATAAATTAAAATATTATAAAACGTTTTCTACATTTGGGGTACTTTTGCATTATAATTTGCTAAATGCTGTATATTTTAATTTAGTTGAATAACTTTTCTTACTAAAGTTCCAACTGGCCCAGTGGGACTATACATATAGGTTGCTCCTATGTTACTTTCATGCATATCTATTTCTACATTGTTTGGCTTGGAACATACATATTGATAAGACTTGAAAATCATGAGATTATATTGGACATTTATGGGAAAGTTGCTTCCAGCTGCAAGGAAAAACATCCAAACTTTTGTTTGCTTTCAAGCTACAAGACCCTTCCAAAATAGGTTGAATAAATCAAAGAAGTACTACTTTCTTTCTGAATCAATAAATAGCATTTCCCACTTGAAAAATTACCAACTCATTTTTTGGGTAGGATTTTCATTCAAAAAATAATTAATTATTAACTAAATTTAGGATTTAATATTTTTAATCATAAAATCTTTGAAGGGCAATTTGATAGCATAATAAAATTGATATTCTTTTTTGGCAATAAAAATTTGATATTCTTTACACCTAAAAAATATTTTACAAACTCAAAATTTTTAAATTAATTCACGCAATCATCTTTTGTAACTCATTTCCTTATTTTTAAATTGTGGGTTCCTTTGTTTGAAAAAAAGTATTTTAACGGCATGTTCTAGTATAAACTAACATGCATACATGATATATTTGTAATATTGACACATTTTCAGATTATAAATCTAAAATAATTCTTAAAATATAAAATTTGAAGCATTTATTCATGTTAATTTAATCTAACGTATAAGGATAATTTAAAAATAAAATAAAAGATGATATCATTTTTACATCAAAAATGAATGAAATAACCAATGCATACATGTAGGTATTTTTTTCATTTGTTTGTATACATGTTCATGGAAACAAATACTAACAATATACTAGAATAACAAAGAAAAAATTGATAAAACCATTGGCTCAAGTAGTAAGAGAATTTGTTTCATTTTTAATTGCTTGATGTTTGAATTCATTGAGATATTGTAAAAATGTAATTTCTATGAATTTATTAAATCTAATATTAATAAATTTATTTGAATCAATCCTAAAAAATATGTTAAAAAACATATAAAAATTCCTTACCACTAAAAATATTAATAAAAACCCCTTAAAAAAAATAAGGAAAACGAAAAAAAGAAAATTGATTTTGTGAAATAATGAAGGGAAAAAAATGCCAAATGTACAATATGTAGATCAATAATTATGATGTCGATTTAGGGCAAACGATAAGAGTAATTACTTTAAGATAATGTTGGGCTTGTGTAAGACCCATTTTAAGTTAACACTGTCTCTTGATTTGATGCTTTCAATCAAAGTTCAGAAAAGCTACTTGAATGGTAGCAGTTTTAGATGTAATGAATGCTATGGAACTTAATTACAGTTTTTTCAATTTAATTAATTAATTAATTTTTTACTGTTCATTAATGAAAGTTCCCAAAATGTTTTAAGTTTCAAGTCTCAACTCTTTTTTTTTTTTTTTTCTATGGAGTGGAATTTATACTTATATTAAAAGCTATTCTTTTATTCTAATTGGCTGGAAAATTTTAGGTATAAAAAATTAGAGGGAAGCCAAAAGAGAAAGCAAATAGAGAAAAAAATAAAAAAAGGAGAAAAAGTAAATAAATGAAAGAAAGATCCAAGTTCTTGGACTCTTAGAGAGAGGTAAAAGAAATCGGGAGAAATTAAAGAAGAAAGAAAAGTTAAAGAAAACACAAACAAAGATAGAAAAATCTGGATACTAGAAAACGAAAATAAAAAAAATATATAAAGAAATGAGAAAAAGAGAGGAAAAGCTCAAAAAAAAAAAAATTCAAATTAGGTCAACCTTCATTTTTGTCTGTTTTAGAAACTTTTCTTAAGGTTTCCTCACCAAGAGCTCCTCAGCAATGACAGATGAACCAAGCCAGCCCGAGGCATGATCTTAAATTGAAAGTTTGGAATTGTGGACATAGGATGGAGACTTACCAGGCTCAATAATGACTAAAAACCATTGTACGATTGGGAAATAGCACTGAACAAGTAGTGGCTAAAAGCTTCTTTTACCCAATCTTCACCCATAGGCTCAAAAAATAGTCAATAGCTTAGCTTTGGAATCTTTAACTACTCTTCTATCATTTTTTTGGTAAGTGATTTCCCTCTTTTCAACTATTGATTAAATAGCTCTCTTTGATTGAATAAATCAAAGTAAAAAAAACATTTTGATTTTTGGGTTTTTGTTTTTTGGTGGTGTTTTAATATGGGTATTGGTTTAAATGCCTAACCTTTTTTGTTTAATGGGTTGTTTTTCTTTTGGCTTATTGAAGATTCTAGGTTGTGATTTTGAAGGATTTATGCTTGATTTTTCTTTATTTTTTGGGGTGAAACTATTTAGTTCAATTTTTGAAGAGGAAAAAACTATTGCTTAAAGAAACAAATGATAAAGGCTAAATGCTAAATTATAGATCTAATGTTTCGATGTTTTCTCAATTAAGGATATCAATGTTAATTTGGTTTAATGTAGGACTAAATGTTTTTGGATATGTTCAAATCAGGATTGTTTAATGGCAGTGACTTACATGGGCTGTTAAGTCTATTTTACCATTAAATGCTTCATTTTTTTATTAATTAAAAATGCTTTAAACCTAAAATTAAACCTAGAAGCCTAGAAACCTAAAACCAACAACTCTTTATAAACCTAGATAGCCATCATTGTAACCACCATCGGCCACCAACCTTCGTCATCAAAATAAGCCTAAAATTCATCCACTAATCCATCTTGCCTCTCTTATTCATGTTATCTATGTGAGTTTTCCAACAAATACTTGAAAATATATTTGCAAAAAAGACTCATTATTTGAACCTAAAAAAAAAAAAAATCCTACCTCTGTTACTTCTAACAGTCTTATTTTTCATTATGTTTTTCTCTTTATCTTTCCTTATTTTTCATAATTTGAAAGTGCTCCAAACTTCTTTTCAATCATTGGTGCTATTTTTTTTATTGTTCAAAGAAAGATACAAAGACCAAAAAAAAAAAAAAAAACTAAAACCTCTTCTATCTAAAAAAAAAAAAATACACAAAAAATATATCCCTCAGAAGGGAACAATAGTGCCAAAAGCAATATGAACAAAAAAAAAAAACCAAAAGGGAAAAGTAGTTTTAGGTTTTGGGTCTAGATTTTTGGTGAAAAAAAAGGTCTTAGCTTGGAAAAACACACAGTATGAAGAGAAAGCATTTAACCAGCAAATAAAGAGGGTATTTTAAATTTTTATGTAACGCCCTCAATCCTACATTAGAATAATGTGTGGATAAGGAATGATTTATATATAGAGACTTAATCTCAAACTTGTCAGGCACCTTTTGTGGGACAAAACCGTGAGATCTTCGGGTCAAAGTGGATAATACCTAGCAGGTTAGATGTGGATCGTCATATTTTAGGCATGACTTTGATCCAAATTTGGCCAATTTGAAGATGTTTTGGGCAAAATTAAGCATGGATCTGAGATAAAGAGGTCGAGAAGAGTATCTGGTGAAATTTTGGAATCGAAATGTGATTGGTCGATGACGACTGATGGTATAGGCATGATGGTGGTGACCAAAATCTGGGCATCTTGGTTTTTGATGAGTTTCATTTTTAGAGAAAGATGCTCTCTTTTTTTCAATTAGAGAGAAAAAAAATGTAAAAAATAAAGTAAATTTTTTTGAGCTTTAATAGTAAAAAAAATTCACTCTAGTTTAGCACATGTGTCACACTACAATGATAGAATCTTATTTTGAAATAATTCAAAAATGCTTAATCATAAATTGAACCAAATTAAAAATGAAATCTTTAATTGAGAAAACATCCAAATAGTAGATTCTAAATTGAGCATTTAGCTAGTGGTAAACTATGAAATGAAACCCTATAATTCAAAATCTTTCTACTTTTTTTTTTTCCAGTTTTTAAATTATTCATGAAACCTTATATGGGAATGGTTTGGTATAAGTTGAAAGTTTATCTAGGCAATAGAGGCCAAAAGAACTTAGGCCTTTTAGGAAAGAATTTGGCATTTATTTTTGTAAAATATATAAAAGTTGTACCTATATTCTTTCATGCTACAATTTAGTGAACAATTATTATATGTGTTAAAATATTTTTTGAGGGTTAATTTAGGGATAATTTATAACTTATTATACAAGTTGTCCTCTATTGTATTGAAAAGACAGCTTAACAATGTAAAAAAAAAAAAGATTATAAGGTAATTTTGGACTTAAAAAAAAGTTTCTTCAGAAGCTTTATAAGGTTTTATTCTTCAAAAGCTTCATCTGATAGAAAAATAATAGAGGAAAGGAGAAAGCATGCTACAAACATTCTTAAAAGCACTCTATGAAACAAAAAAGAGTAGCTTGCACTAAAACTATGTTAGCTTGGACCACCAGGGCTCACCAAACCACTAATTTGGCACAGTTGTCCTCACCAAAAGCAACTTATTCAATTCCTTAAGTTGCCACCCTTATCCATTACCGCGGTGATTGCGATGGTACTACCCTCTTTAACTTCTATTAGCATTTTATAACCATGATAAGAAAAATCACGTCTTTATTTTGTTTGAGTTGATTTCAATAAAAAATGTCTTTTTTTTGTGATTGGGTTTTGTTGTAGATCATTATGGACATCCAAAGGTGAGTTTTGGGAAGACCACATGAACCCATCTAAATGGAAAGAAGAGCATGTAAGTTTTTTTTTTTTATATCATTTTAATTGTTTCGTTACTTATTTTTTAAAACCCATTTATTTAAAATGCTTAAATTGTCACCTTTTTTTTATTGAATTAATCTTTTATATTTGTTGTAGTTTTTGATTGTTTCTTTAACAAGCTAGGATTTACTCTTTTATGGAGGTTATAAGTATTTCGCTAGAGGTAAGAAGCAAGAGAAAGAAGAAAAAGGTAATAATTTTTTTAAACCTTTTTTACTAATTGACTATTCATTTTGTTGGTTAGCCAATGCATGTTTAGCTTCTAATTAAAAGAAAAAAACTTTAAGTATACACATTTGCTTAGTTTCTATGTGGTTGAACCTTGCCTAAGGTGTGATTGTACAAATAGGCATTTTAGAAAGAAAAAAATGCAATTGTAATGAAAAGTGTAACTTTTTATGTTGTTGTAGTTTAAGATAGGAAAATTCTAATGCCATTATTTATATTTTTTGGCAATTCAGATGCGTATATATCAAACAATTTAGGATTGTTACCAGTATTGGTTTAATTATAGTATCATTTGTATACTTTGTAAGTAGCTTTATAAGGAATTTAGTTTTTGCCATTCACCTTATCTATGGCTTGGTTATGCAATTTGATTTATGAGACAATGTACATGGTTCTGAAACTTGAAAAACCTCATAAACGTGTTAGGATGATTTTTTTTCTTTATATTAATTGTTGGACAGGCATCCAAATAAGCTTTACAAGGTTTGAATGCATAAGAAGAAGTAAGCTAAGTATACAAGATTATATGTCTTTCCTATTATATAAAAAACATAAAGGAGATTCCATAAATGAATGAGATGCTTTACTTTTTGCCTTCTTTAAGAACCAAATATGTCTGGCTTCTGAAGTCTTCCATAGATCCATTGGCTTACAACAACTTTTTTTTTTTTTTGGTTTTTATTCCTTCTTTGTTGTCTTAATCAAGGTAAATGTTTCATTCTCATTCTCTCAATTTATTTATTTATTTAATCCTTATTTTGGTTTTTAATTGTTTAATTGATTTATCTATTGTTTGGAATTTTAAGGATTTAACTTTTGTTTGGTTTTTGAGAACCAACCATGACTATAGGTTTTTGACAACTTGAACCACTTTTCGCCTTCCTCAAGATTCGAATACCCATTCAAAATAGTCCTTTATTGTCTTAGAGACTAAGGTTAAGGTTGAATATATTCTTTAGGAGAATGCATTCGTTTCTTTATAAATGGGTATGTGTTTTTTTTTTTTTTTTGCTTTTTATTGTTAGTTATGGGATTTAATAATTTTTTATTTTCTTATTTTTTATTTTTCTTCATATTTTTGGATTTCTTGACCAATTTCATTTAAGTTTTATTGGCATAGGTGAACTATTAGGAAAACTTGTATCCTCAGATATATTATTGGTACCCGATTTAACCTATATCCTTATATGTCCCAAATAATTTAGAGTGGCATACACTAATAAGAATTATAATGTTCTGACAAAATTTAAAGTATAAAAAAAGTCGTCAATACTACAGATTTATTAACCCAAGTTTTTAATAAGTTCGGGTAGAGTCAACATGTCTATAGTATCTTCCAAAACTAGCTCTATCCTTGGATTGCTTTTGTTTTTCTTTTACTATATGTTGCTTGTGTTTATTGAAATATGTTTTTATAGGTGAGATTTTACATTATTTTAATTTTTCTTAGGTGAAATTTCATACTAAGTTTTGGAAAGAAGAAATTATTGAAGGTAATGTTTCATTGATTTGCCTAACTTTAATATGGAACTTTTAGATATTGATATGAAATTGTTGCATAATGTTTCAATAAGTAGCTTTTATTCTCTTATTTATTTATTGTTTAATTTGATATCTTTAATCTTTTTCATTTAGGTTTACGTTGAAGAATTTGCTCAAAAAAATTTAACAAGGGATAGATGGGTAGTTTTCTACTCATAATGAAATTTAATTCAAATAAATTAATATTTAATAATAATTTGGACATCTCAACCATATGGGTGCTCAGTTTTAGGTTTTTATTAGGGTTTTTATTGAAGAAGAAGGCCAAAGGTGGTAGCGTAGTGTGGACTGTGATGGCAAAGTTCACTAATGTTTGGGTTCTACTTTTGGCTTAAATAAGTGAAAAAAAAGGATAGGAGTTTGAGATATTAAAGAAAGAATTGAAAAAGAAGATGAGAAAAAGTCAAAACTTTTAGCTTTTATGCTAATTGGAAATATTACATTTTTAGAGAAGAGGAGAAGAAGAAGACCTATGCAAGATCTTGGCTTTGACTTGTGTGCCCTAATTCAGTAAAATTAGATTTTTGGTTAAAATTTATTTTTGGTTTTGCTTTTTTACCTTTTTTGTTTTGTTTATTTATTTATTTTATTTATTATTTTAAGTGCTGATTGAAGTGATAAAAAATAATAAAAAACTTTGGTAAGATATGTATTATTTGGATGATTTATTTTTTGCATGCCTTTATTTTGATATTTTTGCATGAACTTATATTGTTGCATGATATTTTATATTATTGCATGATTAATTACATGGTGTTTTTATTTATTTATTTATTTATTACATGATGTCTTTATATGATTTTTTGGTAAGTTTTTATTTGGCATGGTATTTGCATGATTGTATGATTTTTTTAATAGAATTTTTGCATGACCATGTTGTGTAAATAAATAAAAGAATTGGAATTGATTATATTGTGTTAAAAATCATCTTTGATTAAGGTTTAGGTAAGATAACCAATTAATGTGGTACCAATTTTGGATAATATGGGTGCTAAAATCTTCCTTACACACATAACCGATTTTCGAATTTAATTCTGTTGATATAAATTAAACCTATTCTTTTTAGGGTCTTTACTTTAAACTAAGGATAACCTTAAAAAGGATAGATTCACATAGGTGACCAATCACACATAGGTAAAAAAGATTGGTGGTGATTCCATGATTTTTATGTCTAATGGATAGGTTTTTGGACCTAAGAATTATGATAACATTTAAAACTTATGTAGCTTTTCTCTTTAGCTTCAAAATATAGTGAGAGAGTCTCAATTGCCTAGAACTGAGGCATGGGCATTAGGTTTTTTTCCCCTTAATTTTAGTATTTTATCATGATGGTATTGTTGGAATTTTGAAATCCTAGAGTTAACTTTTGCTTTTTTCTTTACTACGTTTCTAGGTTGGAAAGAAACTTTGGTTATATATTAGGGAGAACAATTTGCATGACCTAAAGAACAAGCAAAATATTATATGTGATGAGTTACTCCATCCCATTTTTCGCATAAATTCTACTAATATGTTTTAAATGAATAAAGCCTTGACCAAGCATATTTGGCTGTTAAGTGCTAAAAATGGTATTTTCTTTATACATACTTCATATTTATATGCTATGAGTGCTCATTTTCTCTAATTTTTGCTTATGTGACTTACATATTGAACTCTACGAGGGTAATTTCATTTTCTATTTGCATTAAAGGGATCAGACCCATTATGTCTACATTGGTCATTGCAATCAACCAATTTTACTATACAAAGACACTTGGACACATGCACACATGGATCTCAAATTCTAAACTTGCCAAAAGAATTTTTTTTTACATTTACTACTAAAAATAATGTGAAGGGATCTATCATTCTATAATAGAGTTCCTATGTGGTAGCAAATTTGAATGATAAACTTTTGTGGGATTTGTAAAGCATTGTCCATTTAAATTTAGATTAACACATGTTATTTATCTTACCTACGGTTTATAAGTGGAAAACAACACGTGATCATCTATTCTGTTTCTTGAATATAGATAAAGCTATTATTGTTATTAAGCCTTAGAGTTTCTGGGTTAATTGTTTAATGTCTAAATTTTTCAAAAAAAGTTTGAATCTTTCAAATAATAGTTTAACGTCTTCAATACCTTCTCAACTCGGTTACCTTGATAGCTTGGTTGACCTTGATCTCAATAACAATGGTTTGTTAGGGTTGGTGCCACAAGTTCTTAGAGGGTTAAGGAATTTACAAAGAAATGGTCTTCAAGAACAATGGTCTCGATGGGTACTTGCTGGCCAATTTATTCCCTGTTCCAAGTTAGTTGCGGGTTATAGTATTTCAAGTTAAAATAAGCCTACAGCATATTACAGGCCTACCGGCCAGTAATATTAAAAATCAACAATTAGGAAGTAGACAAAATTTTCATATATTATATGAAGCTTATGAATTTATTGGTGATTTTATCAAATTAGGTGAATAGAACTCAAAATTTTATAAAATTATTAAATGTATGTTGTTGTTGTTGTTTTTTTTTTTTTTTTTTTTAAATTTTGGCATCTTCAATGATTTTTTTGGTTTGATAACCTTATCAAATAAGAGTGAATATAATTCAAAATTTTAAAAAATGATTTAATTATATGGATGTTTTTTTAATAGTAGTATTTTATCCGAAATTTATCTTTTAAAATAATTTAAAATGCTATGTCTTGATAATAGTATATGACATGTCAAATAAACTGATAATGTCATGTGACGGATGTTAGATAATGTGCAAAACCAAGTTACCAACAACTAGTTTACAATGATTGGAGGATTAAAATATTAAAATTTTAAAACACTGGTGATCAAAACATTATTTTTTATAATTTGATCAAATTAAAAAATCATGAAAATTTTAGTGACTAACTTGTGGTATATCTTAAAATATATGGTTAAAAGGCCCTAGATGGTGAGTGTATATATAAGTTATGGACACTTGGTTGTGTGGACAACAATTTTCAAGGCTTATTCGTTGGAAATTTAGGGTTTCTTGGGCCAATGAGTGAAACATGTTTTTAAGGGATTTTTAGTTAGAGTTGGATGTGTTGGTGTTAAAAGTCTCATCCACAAGTTTACCCTCATCTAATCTAGTTAATATGTAAGCAATATTATTGTTGCATTTGGATATATATATATATATATAGTCATAATTCATAGATCCTTAGACCTATCGTTAGACATAGACTTTAGGAGTTGTCATCAATATTTTTTGTTTAGGTATGATTGGTTAACTAACTGAATTTGTCCCATTTTAACAAGAATTCCCAAACTTGTTTAGGGATCTTTAAAAGGTAGATTCTACTCTATGAAATCAAATTTTAGGTTTGGGAGTGTGATTATGCATGAGAAAAGTTATAGCACTCTCATAGTGCCTATTAAAGGATGGTACCGGTTTAATTTTAAGTTATCAAAGCCTTTAAAAATTTTTATCATTTTACCAAATGATTTAATTATTGGAAATTGATCCTAAAATTACTCTAACAGTTTGGTAGCAATTTAATATAATTTTCTTATCTTAGAAGTATTCATGGAGATTAGTGGCCCATTCTGAATATGCTCCATTGTCGAATTCATTTAATTTTTTTGTTGTAAAAATTTATTTATGAAAACAATTTATTTTTAGAAATATCTTCTAATATATTGATAAGACTTTTTGTCAAAGATTATCCTTTAATATATTTGTAGGATTGAAAATTTATTAATTTATGAAAACAATTTATTTTCAAAAATATCTTCCAATATGTTGATAAGATTTTTTGTCAAGAATTATCCTCCAACATATTGGTAGGATTTTAAAAAATATTTTTTTAAAAAAAAATCATTAAGTCTTTTAATAGTTTGGTAAGACTTAATTTTAGACTTAAATCCTCCAATAGTTTGGTAGGATTTTATAAATTTACTATAAAAATTTATTTTAAATATGCATAAAAGAGAAAAAAATACCATTAAGTGAAATAAATAGATGTAATAATAAACCACAAAGTAGAAATTACCAAGTAAATGGGCTAATGCCAAATTCCAAACAACTTCAAGGCTTTACGTCTGGGCTGCTGATAAGCCAAGGCCTAGCTATTTCAATTCCATGTATTGGGCTAGTGGGAAATCAAGGCCAAGCCAATTCAATTCCACATTTGGGATGGTATAAAAACAAGGCCAAGTCAACTCCAATATGATCAACTATTTTAATTCTTTTTTTTTCTTTGTTATTACACAGTGGTCAATAGTCAAGTCAAGGCCTCTTTTTATCTTCTTACTTCCTCTTTTCTCCTTAGGTCCAATTGCACCACCTTTACTAGTAGCTCCTTTTTGTCACCAATAAATCCACTCAACTTACCTTTTTCTTTTGCACTCACCTAGTAAATAAGAATTTTTGAAAACTACCTGAGTTTTGCAAGCCTAGAAAATTACTGCGTGTGTTTGTGGTGGCAATACTAGCTCCCTATGATAATGGTGCATTGGTATTGTGCTATGGAAAGGTATTGTAATACTGAGAGCTATGATGATGGAGGATGGTGATGGTAGTATAAATTTCTCTATATTTTTTTGGCTTGACCAATTGGGGGAATTCAAGTCCCTTCAATTTTGGAAAAACTAATTCCATCGTATGATTTGATTTTCCTGTGATTTTGTAATATGTGATTTTTCCTTTTTCATGAAGACTAGGATCCAAATATTCCAAAATTATTCAATCATTAAACTTCAGAATCAAATCTGTGACTGAATCAAATCCCACAATTCCTAAGTTTTTGCCTTTCTTTCTTTTCTTTTTTTCTCTTTTTCTTTTTTTTTTTTACTTTTTTTTTTCTTAATTTTTTTAGCTTTTGTAATTTTGAGCTTTGACTTATACTAAAAATAAATCAAAATCATATTTAAAATTAAATTGAAATTAAAACTAAAAATTAAAATCAAGATTAAAATCATCTAAGATCAAAACTCAAAATTTTTGTTTGGGTTTTTAATCATTGGGCCTAAAAATTTTCCATTCAGGCCCAATTTATGGTCAAATGTTCATTTCAATTCTGGTTAGGTATGTACAATTACCTCTCTTTGTGAGTTTTTTGTGAAAGAGGAATTGTACAAAGATAAACAATCCATTTTGTTCAGGTCCAGAACAACTGAAAAATTTTAAATTGGAATCCAATTATTTGAAAATTTAAGGGTTCGTTATTAAATTCAAAGGGTCATAAAAGTTCAAAGATTTGCAAGGTTTCATTGAAAGATTCGAAGTCTTAAAGATTCTCAAGACATAAATATTTACAAGATTTTCAGATTTGGAAGAACTCAAATTTGTAAGAATGGAAGATTCGAAAGATTTTAAAATTCACAAGAAGGGAAGATTTGTAAGAACTTAAATTTACTTGAATTTTAGATTCAAAAGAATTTTAAGATTCGTAAGAATTTTAAGATTTGCAATAATTTAAAGATTTGCAAAAATTTTAAGATTCGTAAGAATTTTTAGATTCAAAAGAATTTAAAAATTTGCAAGAATTTCAATTTTGCAAGAACATAAAGATTCAAAAGAATTTCAGATTTAAAAGAATTTAAAGATTCGTAAGAATTTGATTCTCAAGAATTTCAAGTTTGCAAAAATTTTCAAATTTGCAAGAATTATTGATTCTCAAGCTTTTCAAATTCTCAAAAACTCAAAGTTTCATAAGATTTTCAGATTCGCAAGAACTTAAAAATTTGTAAGACTTTCAGATTCGTAAAAACTTAAAAATTTGTAAGACTTTAAGATTTGCAAGAATTGAAGATTCATAAAATTTTCAAATTCACAAAAAATTTTAACATCCAAAATTTCTAAATTCACATACAAGATTAAAAAATTCGCATTCAAAAGTTTTTTAATAATGATTCATATCCAAAATTTAAAGCTTTATATTTAAAAAAATTTAAGAATTTACATCAAAGATTTCAAGGCTCAAAGCCATAATTCAAAAATTCACACCCGAAAGTTAAAGATTTTCATTTGAAAAACTTAGGGATTCATATCCGAAACTTCAAAGATTCACATTTGAAAAATTTAGCGTTTCACATCTAAAATTTCAAAAGTTCTCATTAAAAAATTCCAGGGATTCACATTTAAAATTTGAAAGATTCTTGTTGAAAGCCTTAGTAATTATACTCGGAGGTATTACAAGTCATAATTATTTTTTAACAAGCTCTTTTAAACAAAGGCTCATAACTTTAAAAGTTTGGAAAGTTTTCCTTATAAAAAAAAAAATCTTATTATGAAAGATCTTCCTTGTTTGAGGATTCCAAAAGTAAAAAATTTTCTCTAATCAAAGTCAAAATTTGTATGAAGTAAATATCAATGTAAATTTCTTCTGAATGTTGCAAATGTAACAATCCATATTCTCACTGAATGATGCCAATGCATGTCCTAATCAACAATGCCAATGTCATACCATGATTCAAATATTCATTACATGATGTAAATGTATGCCTCAACCATGATGCAAATGCAATTATCAAAACAAGGATTCAAATGTACATGTTGAAACAACAATGTGAACACAATATATGTAAGGCAGATATCATTAAATTAATGCCATAAAATTTCAATCATGATAACAAGGTTCTCAAGACTTTACAATTCCTTCTTAGCTTCTTAGTACTAATAATCTTAGAACAAATTTTATGAATTGATCCATGTTTTCTTCCTCATCTGGTCCTAACTCATAGGTTATATTGACCAATCCATTACTGTATTCATCACTAGGTCACCTTATTTGCCTTTTTCAAATCATTTTCTCAGGTAACCTTCATTTCAATATCTAGATTTCCTTCAAAGGAATGGAAAAATCTTTTAGGACATTGTGATTCACTTATTTATCATCATTTTAATTCATGAAAAATATGATACATTTTCTAAATTCATTAAAGGGATTCACATTTGGTAAAGAACAAGAAGCTAGGTATCAAAAGGAAGTTTGGTTAATAACAAATTAAAGATGAACAAAAGCAAAATGCTGTGACTATTTAAATGGGATATCAACATCCAAAATAATGATTGTTTAGATAAATTTAAACTACAACTTATAATTTTTTTCTTAAAAACACATTCAATTAATATTTTCAATCATTGAACCAAATATTATCCATGTTCCTAAGATCTTTAAATGAAGTTGTTTTCTCAAATCTCTATTTTTACTTAAACTGCCCTTCATATTTTCAGTTTAAGTCCTTTTTTTTGTTTTTTATTTTTTATTTCATATTTTTTTGCACATCTTTTTCTCATATTTTCTTCTCATTTCTCTTTGATCTATTAATGACACAAAATTTCAAATAATCTAATTGCATACCTACCTTGGTTCAATTCATGACTCTTCAATTCGAGTATTCACATTTGATCAAAATGAACTTTTAAGGGATGTAACATAGGCTAGGATAAGGGGTTATGAAAGAAAAGGATAAAACATGCCTAAACTATATTTAAAAGGTAATCAAACCAAGGATCATTTTTTCCATGTAGAGCATATTAACATTTTACCCAATTAATTTTTTTTTCTTTTTATCCCTTTTTTTTTCTCTTTTTTTTTTTTGCACTTTTCATCATTTTCCATAAAAAATTTAAGCATAAAAGGGCTTTGCCCTTAAAACCATTAAGGTTCTTCATTTTTCTTTCTATAAACAGGCTTTTCAAACTTTGCCCCTAGTGTAGGGGTAATCCTTGATTAGGGTTTCTTGAAAGAAATTTTTAATAGGCTAAAATGGGTAGTAATAGATAATTTTACTCATTGTGTGAACAATAGAAGAAAGATGATCGTTTCTCATCTCAAACATAAATACTCTTAATAGAGAACATTGACCAAAAATAAAGATCACGTTCTACATCAACTTTATTTTTCAATGAGTTAAATTTTTTACCAAATTTATTTTATTTTATTCAACAATTTTAATGAATCAACAATCTCAATTTATTAACAGAAATGATATTTTCAAAATCAAATCTTGAATTGTTGTCATGATTGTTTAAACATTCATTATATGGAATTTGGGAATGGATATAAGAAAAAATGTGAAAAGGTAAAAGCATATGATGGTAATTCACATAACAGAGAAAATATTATGAAAATACATCATATCCACCACTTTATTAAAACAATAAAAATAAAATAAAATTCAAGTACATAAAAGAGATCCATATTCTAAAAAAATCCTAAAATGACAAATAGATCTAATCAACCTTCCTAAAATTATGCCTCTGGTTGATTAGGTAAATAATTTTTATTGACATTTAACTCTTTTGATTTATTGATGCTTACTAAACCTACTCGAATCAAACTTTGCACCTTGTACTTGAAAGTAGGATAAGTTTTGATAGAGTGATCCATATTCTCATTATGGTAATCATATGTGGCATTGATATTGTATCATTTGGGATAGGTAGCTTCAATGGTTCCAAAATACCAGTAGATATCTACTCATTCTTAACCAATTCTGGGAATAGTTCAATGAATGTTATGGAGATAGAATCGATGTGATCTCTCTCTTTGTTGTCTCTGGATCTTCTTAAACCATTCACTTAATTGTTAAGCTTTGAAATTGGTGCGCTAACAAAACTAGGCCTATATGCAGGTGCTTGAAAGGCTGGTTGATAAGGACTTGGGGATATGTTATTCACGGTTGGGTAATGAGGCTAGTAAAGGACTTGTATTCATTACAGGGTAGTAAACATAATGAATATATGGTGGATATAGAGCATAACTTCTAAATTGTTACCCCTCAAAACTCATATCTTGAGCTTCGATTTCTTTTTTCTTAAGCATTCCACTTTTTCTGATACTACTAGCTTCTCATTCCTTAAACTTGCCATTCTTAATGGCATTTTCAATATTCTTTCTTGAGATTACCATGTCAGTAAAGTTCTTTGTTGCATTCTCTATCATTTTCTCATGATAGTGTGCTTTTAAGGTATTAACAAACAATACTATAATTTTTTTCTCAGTAAAAAAAGATTGAACTTGAGAGGCCATGTTCCTTTATCATTGGGCATACTTTTTAAAGGACTTAACTGCCTTTTTTTCTCATGCTTTGTAAAAAAATAATAATCTGGAGCTAAGTCAATGATGTAGTGATACTAATTAATAAATGTCTGAGCAAGCTCATTCTAATAACAGATGTAGGTTCGATCTAGTTGAACATATCATTTTACAGTTAAGCCATTAAAGCTATCTTGAAATACATGCATCAATAGCTTTTCATTACTGATGTAGGCTATCATTTTCTGACAGTACATCTATGGAGCCATAAAACTTTATACCCTTAATGGCTTGTAGTCTTTTTTCTAGTAGGTTCATTTTCTGTTTAGACTTTGAGTCTTATAAACTTTTAACCGCCTTTAATTTTAACTTCTTATCCTTTTTTTGGGTCATCTAGATTGGGAATTTAAATTGGTTCGATTGTCTTTTCTATGAACATAGGATTAACGAAACTTTAAAACTGCCCTTGAGTCGATGTAGTAAACATCTTTGGATAAGTATATCAAGCAAGAAGTGTAAATTACTATGAAAGAATGCCTTGGGTGGACTGGACCTAATATGAGTTAAGTTAGGAAGACATGGAAGGTTAACAACATCTTATAATGGATGGTCTTGAGGTTGGCTTTTACGACAGCCTTTCCTTTGTTTAACTTATTCAGTGCCTCTAGGATCTTATTTAGCTCCCTTTTAATTTCCTTTTGAGCATTCTCCAACTTTTCAACGCCACTTGCATTGTGTTGCTCAATTTTTTTGGCTTGGGTTCAGGTGTTATATTGGGGGTAAGTTGGTCAAGTTATCCTTGAATCTTATTATACCATAATTAGGGTGCATATTTAGAATGATGTTCATAAAACCATCTAATTATGCATGAGAATGAATACAGGAATGCATGAATGCAATAAGGAGAATTTGTCACATAACAATTGTTAACAAAGAAATCTTCATTGATTTAAAAGTGATTTCTAACCAAATCCAATATTACATCAAAAAAATATCTAGAATTTAGTGACTAAAGAAATCCTTAATTTATCGATATTGGCTTTACACGTCATTAAGCAAACTTAGCAATTCTTAGCCATGTATTCCTATTGGTGGCACCTTCGTCTTCCAGTCTTTAACCTTTTTTACCATGTCTTTAGCTTTGTATATAGCCATGGTTATTTAGTCAAATAAGGACTCCAATTGGTTATATTTTCTCATATATGCTTCATTTATTTGCTCACATTTTTCATTCATAGCCCCTATTTGTGTTTCAATTTCAACCACCACTCAATTTAGCATTTGGATATGCCTTTGTGCCTAGGAAAATGCCTCATCACTTTCTTGTAGCTTCACTTGCAATTGTTTATTTTTTTTTTTTCAAAAGTTTGGCCAGTTTTTGATTGGTAGATGACTATGTTATGTTTAGGTTAGCAAACAGACTATTCCATTCATCATTTTCTTGTTCAAGTGCTTGAACTTCCCTTTTTAGCCTTTTGTTTGCAATGTTTAGCTTTTTAGACTCCCTTTTTAGGCCAGTAAAAGACTTTACGAGGCTTTTCATAGATGAGACTGAGATTTTTCTTGTTAAAATTATTTTGTGGCAATTTTTTCTTATGATAAATCTAATAACGTGAATGCATGCATAGTAAAAAAAAGGATGAGTAGGCATATAATATATACAAAGAACAATATACAAATAGAAAGAACAACATAAATAGTTAGTATGCAAATAATATGTATAAAAAGAATACTATATTTACAAGTAGAATAAATATCCCATCATATGTCCTATTTAGGATGGTCTAACATAACGAAAGGCAGGCCTTTAATCTAGGTTCAAACCCTTAATGTTTATTTACATGTTAGGTTAAAAAATTTGAGAATCTTCTTGAATTGTTTTTTACATCATTGTCTATTTTAGACTAGTAAGGCACCCTAATCCTCACCCATTATAGGCTAGAAGTGGAAATGGTTCAATTTGAGTAGGAGTTTTTCATTAGCCCATATGGAGATATAAAATCTCATGAAGGCGTAGATACTATACCCCCCTCTTAAAGGATAAAACTCGAGTATAAAGCCCATGTTATGCATGTGCAAATGAATGATAGATATATAAAATGAATAAATAAATAAATAAAATACAAACAAGGAAAAAAATTCTTAAATTTATTAGGTTAGACTTGGATAATAAGAAATCATTTACTAGTCTGACTCTCAATCTCCCTAATGGAGTTACCAAACTGTCATAACATATAGATCCGTTAATCTACTGCTAGACATAGACTTTAGGAGTTGTTACTAATCTCTTTTTTAGGTGTGATTGGTCACCTAATTGAATCTACCTGATTTTAAAGAGGAGTTCCAAACTTGATTTGGATATCTTTAAATGATAAATTCTAGTCTATGAAATCAAATTTTAGGTTTAGGAGTGGTTACACATGAGGAAGGTTATAACACCCTTATAACACTCATCAAAGGATGGTACCATTTGATTTCAGGTTATTCAAGCCTTTAAAAATCTTTATAGTTTCACCAAATAACTTAATTATTATAAATTGATCCTAAAATTACTCTAATAGTTTGGTAGAAATTTAAGATAATTTTCTCACTTTAGAAGTATTCATAGAGATAAATGTTCCCTTTTAAAGAGGTTCCATCATTAGATCCATTTAATTTTTTTGTTGTAAAAAAAACAGATATTTGTGAAAATAATTTATTTTTAGAAATGTTTTCCAATATGTTGGTAAGAGTTTTTGTAAAAAATTATCCTCCAATATATTAATCGGATTGAAATTTTATTTGTTTATGAAAATAATTTATTTTAAAAAATATTTTTCAATATGTTGATAAGATTTTTCGTCAAGAATTATCCTCCAATATGTTGGTAGGATTTTAAAAAATATTTTTAAAAAATCATTAAGTCCTTTAATAAGTTGGTATGGTTTTATAAATTTACTATAAAAATTTATTTTAAATATGCATAAAAGAGAAAAAATACCACTAAATGAAATAAATAGATGTAAAAATAAACCATAAAGTAGAAGTTACCAAGTAAATGGGCTAATGCCAAATTCCAAACAACTTTAAGGCTTTATGTCTGGGCTAGTGAGAAGCTAAGGCATAGCTATTTCAATTCCATGTCTTCGGTTAGTGGGAAATCAAGGCCCAGCCAATTTAATTCCACATTTGGCCTGGTATAAGAACAAGGCCAAGTCAACTCTAATCTGATCAACTATTTTAATTCTTTCTTTTCTTGGTATTACACAGTGGTCAATAGTTAAGTCAAGGCCTTTTTTTATCTTCTTACTTTCCTTTTTCTCCTTAGGTCCAATTGCACCACCTTTACCAGTAACTCCTTTTGCCACCAGTAAATCCACTTAACCTTACTTTTTCCTTTTACACTCACTTAGTAAATCAGCTTTTCTAGAAACTACCTAAGCTTTACGAGCCTAGAAAATTACTGCATGTGTTTATGGTGGCAATACTAGTTCCCTAAGATAATGGTGCACAGGTATTGTGTAGTGGAGAGGTTTTGTGATATTGAGAGCTATGATGATGGAGTATGGTGATGAATGTGGTATGATTTCTTTGTATGTTTGTGGCTTGACTAATTAGGGTTTTTAAAGGGATACAATTCCCTTCAATTTTGAAAAAATTAATTTCATTATATGATTTGATTTTCTTATGATTTTGTAATCTCTGATATTTCCTTTTTCATGAAGATTAGGATCCAAATATTCCAAAATTATTCAATTATTAAACTTTATAATCAAATCCTTAACTAAATAAAATCCATAACTGAATCAAATCCTATGTTTTTACCTTTCTTTTTTTTCCTTTTTTTTTCCTTTTTTTTTTCCTTTTGTAATTTTGAGCTTTGACTTATACTAAAAATAAAATCAAAATCAAAATAAAAATTAAAATTAAACTAAAAATTAAAATGAAGATTAAAAACAACTAAGATCAAAACTCAAAATTTTTGTTTGGGTTTGTAATCATTGGGCCTAAAATTTTTGCATTCAAGCCCAATTTATCATCGAAAGCCCATTTCAATTTTGGAAAAATTCTCAGACAAAATGGGGTGTCTACATATATATTTAAATAAAAATGTGTCATAGTTGAGAATAAGAAAAAAAATTACAAGTGTTGGGATTTGAACTCTAAATCTACTAGATGCTACCTCTTAAGGATGACTGGGTAAACTAACAAAGTTAAGCGTCGAATTCATTTGCGTTTGAATGTTTCGTACAATGATAAAATTATGTCATATTTTGATTTTGGTTAAAAACTCAAGATTGGAATTTTACTCTGGATTGTGAGATCCTTATAACAAAATTTGGCTAGGCTAGATATATTGTCATGTAGCCATTACTCTATTCCAGTAAAATCAGTTTATTGGAGTGATAGTGCCAATGCATATATGTTCGGTTATTTTTCTATTCGATGTGAGATTGAAGTACCCTATCAACTCTTTTAAAAGTGTTTGGCATAACATTCTCCCTCACCTAGCTTGTGATGTTTTCGTCATGACTACCACTTGCCTATTGTCCTTTGGAGCTTTTTGGTGTGGTTAGACTTTGCCACCATGCCTTTCTTCGACATCTTGTTAAGTGACCAAATTGGCTTACCCTACCTACCCTATTACGGCGTTTGGCATAGAGTAACATGAGTCAAGGATAAGCTCTGATACTACATGTCAAATTTTTATAAACCAATTGTAATGATATTTTAATAATTAATATGTAATTAATTTTATTTTATGTTAAAATTTAATATATAATTTAATAGAGGTATTATAGTACTTTTGAAACAAAATGCCACATATTAATTTTTTATGAAATACTCTTAAAAGTATTTACGTAATTATGATATGAAAGGTATTATAGTACTTTTTGGCCAATTATAATAAGGGTGTTGTAATAATTTTAGTCAATTATATTAGGAAAGGTATTTCTGTAATTATTATATGAGGGTATTATAGTAATTTTAACTAATAATAAGAAGCTAAGTATTTTTGTAATTATGGTAGAAAGGTATTGTAAAAAATTTAGACATATGTTGACATCATATGAAATAAACAAAAGACTATTATAGTAATTATCAAGGGGATTGTTTTAATATATGTTATTGATTAGGAAATAAAGTATCACATATCAACTTCTTATTAAGTATTCATAAGGACATTTTTTTAATTATGGTTGTCATAACGGTTTTGAAACTACTTGATGAATTTAAAAATGAAATTTAAAAAAATGAAAAAAAAACGGAGTTGTCAACAATCTTTTCTTGGCTAGGTGCGATTGGCCCCTTAGTAAAACAAATCTTTTTAATAAAATTTTAAGTTTAATTAAAATTTATTAAAAAGATAATTTTACGGTTGGCTAAACAGTTTAGGTTTAAGAATCGGTTAGTGTAAAGAAGGATTAGCATCCCACAACGTCCGTTTAAAATGGTGCCAATTAAAAACACGTTAACCTTTGATTTTGACAAAAATAGTCTTAGTTTCGGTGTTTGAAAAACAATTTCCTTGACTTTTTATGTTTATTGAAAATTTGGTTTTATTATTATTGTTGTTGTTGTTGTTGTTGTTGTTGTTATTCCATTTTATTTGAGAAAATAAATTAGAACCCTTTATTGAAATAATTTTTAAAATGTTTAAGTATGTTGGTAACATTAAAAGAATTCTTACTCACCTAAAGATTTCTTAGGCATCGCTTCTTGGAATACTTTAAAATCTTATCATCTGGGGTTTGTATTTACTTTTCGTAAAAATAAAATTATGCATGCAATGCAAATGACAACATGTTCATGCACATATTTTATTTTGTTTAAAAAAAATATTAGTTTTTGCTTTTTTATTGTTATTGTTTTGAAGAAAAGAAAAATTTTTATCATATTAAATTTTTTTTATAAATACTCAAATATACTGATAGTATTTATGAAAACCTTCTCACCTAGAGATTTTGTAAAGCATTACTACTTGAAATATTTTAGAATCTCGTCATCGAATAAAATTTCCTTTTTCCTCATTTTATTTTTTTAACAAGTTAGTTAATTTTTTTTTATTTTTATAGTAAAAAAATAAAAATTTTTATTGTATTGAAAACTTTTTATAAATACTCAAATACGTTGATAGTATTTAAAAAAAAATTTCTCACCCAGGTATTTCTTAGATATCATTACTCAGAATACTTTTGAATGTTATCATTAGATAAAAATTTTATTTTCTTACATTTTTACTAATTTTTTATTATTTTTATTATTTTAATTAATTTTAGTAATTAATTTTTTGGTTATTTTTATTTTTTAAAAAATTTATTATTTTTAAACCAATAATAAAAATTTATTTTTATTATTTTTAAAGCAATAAAATTTCCAAACCCCTAGATCTGAAAAGAAACCTTTCAGTTTCTAAGCCTTTTTTTTGTTTTGTTGATTTTTTTTTTTAGTTTTATAGGCCAATGCTAAGTTCCCTCATCGAAAGGTTTGTGTTGTTTTGTTTAGGTTTCTTTTTTATTTTGGCAGTGGGTTTTTTTATTTTCTTTTTGTTTTGGTATACCAGCAAGGTTTCTTCTTTTTTGGGCTTTTTTTTTAAAAATGTTTCTTTTTGTGCTTGGGTTCTTTTTTTTTTTTCATTTGTAGGAAGGAAGGTTTATTTATATAGCTTTTCTGGGATTGTGATCCCAAATTTTCAACAATTTGATTATTTTTTCAATTCCATCAGACTTTTAATAGTCGGATTCTATGTTGTTAAGTTAGGCAGAGGTGTTAGATAGTTACCAGCAACTGGCAATGGCTGGGCTTTTAGACTTTGGGTAGGGGTGCATTCAATACACCAAGACTTTTCATAGAAAAGAAAAAATAATAATAAAATGGGTGTTTATAGCTACCCCTCTTTACCTATTTTTGAAAATCAAGAATAAGGTAAAGACAAACAGATAATCATTTTGTTTAGAAAGATGAAACATTAAGCACAAAATTATTTTTTTTTATTTTTAATAATTTGAAAAGCTCATTTAAGTATAGGTTTGATGACTTTTTTTGAAAATTTTAAAGGCTTTTCTAAATAGAGGCTTGACGATTTTTTTAAAAATTTAAAAAGCTTTTCTAAATAAAGGCTTAACAACTTTTTTGAAAATTTAAAAAACCCTTTTAAATAGAGGCTTGACAACTTTTGACAATTTAAAATATTTTGCCCAAATGACTTATGAATCATGACAATGAAAGCTTTCTATGCAGAGGTTCAACAACTTTAAAAATTTCATCTTAGAAAAGCTTCTCTAAGTAGATGCTAAATGACTTTAAAAATTTTATCTTAGAAAAGTTCATCTAAGTCAAGGCTCAACAATTTTAAAAATTTCATCTTGGAAACGTTCTTCTAAGTAGAGGCTCAATGACTTTAACTCATCTTTTCTTGAAACTGAGATATCATATTTAAAAAAGCAAATTTCTTTCTTCTGAGGATTGATGTCTTATATCGAATTGTTGTCCTTTTACATAGGCTAAAAATCTATTTTCCATTAGGGAATGAAAAATCATTAAAACTTGTGATATTAACCTTTCATAAATGCATGTACCAAATACACTAAATGCAATGCATGTAATGTAATCAAATTATTCATTTCCAATTGTGGTAAAAAGGTTTTTAGAATCTCTAGCCTTTTCAGCTTTAGTCATCAAAATTCTCAACAATTGCCATAGCACCAATCTATTCTTAACATTTGATCATTGCATTTTTAATAATATCCTTTCCTTTTTTTGTAATATCAATGTCTTGTTATGCTTTTTTTGTCATTTTCTACTTGTTTTTATCAACTTTTAAAAAGTAATGTTGATATCTTTCATGGTATTGGTTAGTTTTTCATCATTTTAAGTTCAAGACAAATAAAATGCATTACATATTTCTCCTACACATTTGTAGGTTGGACAAGGATAACAAATGAGATAAAGGAATGGATATATATTAGTTTTTCAAAGAAGAGAGAATGCACTTCATCAAATAGATGACAAAATCATAAAGTGTTTAGGTGGGAACAAAAGTACCCAAAGATAATTTTGAATAAGTTATTCTTGGATTTTTTTTCTAAAACTTAACTAGATGACATCCTTGATCCTTTAGAACTCGTCAAACCATAATTGCCCCTGTGTTGTGAGGTCATCTTATAATGCTACCTCTCATTGATATCCTAACTACTTTTTCAGGTTTTCAACTTAGATATATCTCATTTTCTTATTTTTTTTCTTTTTTTTCAAGCAAAGTATTTTTTTATAGCATTTGAGTTTATCATATTAGGTAAATCATTTTTGTCCATTTTTACCAAAATCATTTCCCTACCAAAAAAAGCTTTCTTTATCACATATGGATCTTTCCAATTTGGTGTCCATTTTTCTCGATTGTCATGTTGATTTGGAAAGATATTTTTCAACACTAAGTTTCATTCTCAAAAGTGATGAGGGTGATTTTTTTTTATCATGTGCTCTAATCATCCTCTTTTGATACAGTTGACCATAGCAAAGTGCTATAAGTATTTTATTTTCAATGAGATTTAATTGCTCATAATGATTCTGAACCCATTCAACTTCTTCTAGTTTAATTTTCATTAAAACTTTTAACAGGGGGATTTTCACTTTAATCGGCACCATAATTTCCATTCCATAAACCAACAAAAATGGGGTGGCCCTAGTAGAGGTTCTGACTGATGTTATATAAAGATGTAAGGCACAAGGCAACTTCTCATGTCAATTTTTATAAGTATCAGTCATATTTTCCAAGGTACTTTTAATATTCTTATTTATAACTTTTATTACCCCATTCATCTTCGGATGATATGGAATTGAATTATGATGATGGATCTTAAACCGAGTGTACACTTTTTTCATCATTTAGCTATTCAAGTTTTTGCAATTGTCAGAAATAATCCTCTATGAAAGCCCAAATCTATATATTCTCTCCTTCTTTATGAACTTGCATAGCATTGATCAGGTCATACTAGCATATGTGTAGCTTTTACCCATTTTTTAAAATAATCAATTATCATAAAGATGAATCTATGCCCATTTGAAGCTTTCAGGGAGATAAAACCAATGACATCCATGTCCTATAAAAAGAATGGCTATGGAGATGCCAAAACATGCAAGGTTGATAGAGGAACATGAATTTTATTAGCATAAATATGACATTTATGATATCTTTGGGTATAATTAATGTAGTCATCTTTTATTATCAACCAATAATAACTAGCCCCCATAATTTGTTTAGCCATCATGTGACCATTTGCATGTGCCTCATAAACTCCATCATGTATTTTTTCAAGAATTTCCTTTACTTCAATTGTATCTACACATCTTAGAAGTATCTAATCTCAACCTCTTTTATAAAGAACATTTCCATTAAGGAAAAAACTCGTAGTTATCCTTCTGATGATCTTGTTATAATTTTTTGTTGCATGTTTTGGGTATCTTTAACTTTTGATGTATTGCACAATGTCATGATACCATGGCTTTCCATCAACTTGTTCTTCAACACTTGAGCAATGTGCTCGTACATCCTTCATGTCCAATTTGATGGGTTGGATCTTGGTATTTGCATCTACTATGATCATTGCAACTAAAGTAGCCAGTGCATCAACAATCTAGTTTTCCTCTCTAGGCAGATGCTCGAACTGAACTTCTTTAAGTTGCTTAACTAATTCAGAGATGTATTTATGATATCATATCAACTTTGAATCTCTCATTTCCCATTTACCTTATAACTGATAGATGACCAGTGCTAAATCTCCAAACATATCTAACACTTTGATCTTCCTTTCAATTGTTGCTTGTAACCCATAACACGGGCCTTATATTTAGCCATATTATTTGTGCAATTGAAATTTAATCTAGCTGTGATAGGATAATAATGTTTATCAGGAGATATCAAAATTGCCTTAATACCATAACCTAATGAATTAGCAGCTCCATCAAAACACATCCTCAAAGACTTACCAACATGTTCATTCTCTTCAATGACTATCACATATTCATAAAAAAAATCAAGTTCCATTGGTTCGTAATCTTCGGCCATATGATTTGTAAGAAAGTCAGCTATTGCACTCATTTTAATAATCTTTTGAGCTACAAAAATAGTATAATATTTTGAAAGCATAATTTGCCACCATACTACTCTCTCTGTTAATAAAGGTTTCTTAAAGATATATTTAATAGGATCCAATTTTACTATAAGCCAAGTAGTGTGATAAAGCATGTATTATTTGAGCCTTCAAGTTGTCTAGGCCAATGCATAACATATCTTCTCCAATGGTGAATAATTGGATGCATAATCAATGAACTTCTTGCTTAAGTAGTAAATTACTCGTTCCTTCTTGTTAGTTTTATCTCTTTACCCCAGAACGCGTCCCATTGAATTTTCGTGCACTATTAAATACAAAATCAAAGGCTTTTCAAGAACTAGTGGCACCAACACGAGTGGATTTGACAAGTATTCTTGGACTTTATCAAAAGTTTCTTGGCATTTATCATTCCATTCTTCTAGATCATATTTTTCTATAAGCTTGAAAGTGGGGTCGATTTGTAGGTGAGTTGAAAGATGAAACCAGCAATATAGTTCAATCTCCCCATAAAGTTTCGTACTTCTTTTGAGGTACGAATAATGGATAAGTTCTAAGTAGCATATATTTTATCCAGATCCACTTCTATTCCCTTTTCACTAACCACAAAGCCTAATAGTTTTTCTGATTTAGCACTAAATGTACACTTGATAGGATTTAACTTCGACTAAAATCTTCGCAACCTATCAAATAACTTTCTAAGATTGACTACATAATCTTCTCCTTCATGAGATTTTGCATTCATATCATCCACATACATTTTTATCTTTTTATACATTATGTTATGAAAGATAGTTACCATCGTTATTTGATAAGTAGCACCAATATTTTTCAACCTAAAAGGCATGACTTTGTAACATAATATCCCTTACACAGTCATAAACATTATTCTTTCCATATCCTCTCGAGCTGTCTTAATCTTATTGTAGCTTGAGAAACCATCCATAAAGGAAAAAATAGAATGCCTAGTAGTGTTATCCACTAGGATATCGATATAGGGTAGGAAAAAATTATCCTTGGGACTTGCCCTATTCAGATATTGATAATCGACACACATTCTCACCTTTTCATCCTTTTTGGGAATAGGCATTATATTGGTTGCCCATTCAGGATATTTTGCCACCTCTAAAAGTCCTGCATAAAATAACTTTTTCACCTCATTTTTAATTTTCAGAAATATCTCTGGCTTCATGTGTCTTAACTTTTACTGTACTATCTAGCATTCTAGTTTCAAAGGCAATTTGTGCTCTACAATATCAATACTGAGTCCTGACATATCTTGATAAGACCAGACAAATACATCCATATATTCTTGAAATAATTCTTCTAGCCTTTGCCTATCAGCTGGTGAAAGAGACATACCAATTTTAAGATCTTTTCTATTTTCATCATCCTCCAAATTCACTAATTCGATAATTTCCTAATAGGGTTAAATTGGCTTATCTTCATGTACTATTAATTTTAACAAATCAAGAGACAATGTGTAATTATCTAAATCTTTATCATTATCAAGTTCGTAACATGTTTAAAATTGAATATGAGATTATTATCATGATTATCTTCATGTTTATTATTTGAGACCTTGCAAATGGGTAGGATTAAGAGAATATTGGCACATAATAGTGGAATGGCAAGAAAATGATAAAAGGATAATGCAAAGAAAAATGAAAATGAAAACAATAGAAGAAATGTGGATGCATCTTCTAAGTTTTTTATTAAAATGACCAACATAAATACATCACAAAAAATCTCTTAAGGCTCATAGTACATTACTTTTAAAAAATTTTAACAAATAATAAGAAGCTAAGATTTTCGTAATTATGGTAGAAAGATATTGTAATAAATTTAGACACATGTTGACATCATATTAAATAAACAAAGGATTATTATAGTAATTATCAAGGGGATTGTTTTAATATATGTTATTGATTTTAAAATAAAGTGCCACATATAAACTTCTTATTAAGTAGTCATAAAGACCTTTTCATAATTACAGTTGTCGTAATGATTTTGGAATCCTCTGACGAATTTGAAAATGAAATTAAAAAAAAAAAGTCGCCACCAATCTATTTTTGAAAAGGTGTGATTGGCCACCAATTAAAACAAATCATTTTAATAAAATTTTAAGATTAATTAAAATTTATTAAAAAGATAATTTTATGATCTATGAAACCGTTTGGGTTTAGGAGTTAGTTGCATATAAGAAAGGATTAGTACCCCCACAGCGTTCATTTAAAATAGTACCAATTAAAAGCATGTTATCCTTTAATTTTGACAAAAACAATCTTAGTTTTGGTGTTTGAAAAATAATTTCCTTGACTTTTTTTGTTTATTGAAATTTGGTTTTTTTTTTCTTTTATTATTGTTGTTGCTCTTGTTCCATTTTATTTGAGAAACATAAATTAAAACCCTTTAATTAAAATAATTCTTAAAATATTCCAATACGTTGGTAACATTAGAAGAATTCTTTCTCACCTAGAGATTTCTTAGGCATCGCTTCTAGGAATACCGTAGAATTTTATCATCAGGGATTTGAATTTACTTTCCATAAAAAATTATGCATGCAATGCAAATGACAACATATTGATGAAAACATTTTATTTTTTTTAAAAACATATTAGTTTTTATTTATTTTTATTGTTGTTATTTTGAAGAAAAAAGAAATTTTCATTGTATTAAAAAATGTTTATAAACACACGGGTATTATTTAAGAAAACCTTCTTATCTAAAGATTTCGTAAAGTATCACAACTCAAAAAACTTTAAAATCTTGTCATCAGATAAAATTTTCTTTTACCTCATTTTGTATCATTTTATTTTTTTAACAAATTAGTTAATTTTTATTTACTATTTTATAGCAAAAAAAGAAAAATTTTTATTGTATTGAAAACTTTTTATAAATACTCAAATACGTTGGTAGTATTTAAAAAAAATCTGTTCATTTAGAAATTTCTTAGATATCACTACTTAGAATATCTTTGAATCTCATCGTCGAATAAAAATTTTTTTTCTTACATTTTTACTATTTTTTTATTATTTTTATTAATTATTATTTTTACTTTTTTATTAATTTTATTAATTAATTTTTTGGTTATTTTACTTTTTTTTTTACTTTTTAAAATTTATCAAAGGTTAGAAACTTTTTTTTTTATTATTGGTATCATTATCATTAATTATTAATTATTATTTTTATCATTATTTTATAGGGTTTATTTCAAATTTTAACAAAATTATCAAAAAATTTAACTATGTATTTCATTATTTATTTTTGTTTTTTGCTTTTATTTTTAGTAATTATTATTATATATAAAAAGAAACAATAAAAATGTATTCTAACAAACTTAAACATTATAAAATGCCTAAATATTAATGATAAAATTTCAAAATAACAAAAATAATATTTTTTAAAAAATAAATAAAAAATTTAGAAAAAAACTTTCTTTACCTAAACTGGACCGATTAATGCAGGTTTAAGTTGGTTTTACTGGACTAGTCAGTAGTCAAAAGAAGAGTGGGTCAATCGATCGCTGCGTGGACCCTAAGTTGGGTCCTCGAGTTGACGCACGGATCTTCAGGGGACAAAACAACGTCATTTTGGCCTTTCTCCAAACGGCATCGTTTTGGACTTTCTCGAAATGGCATCATTTTGGCTTTAGGTAGTCTATATATAAGCTCAAATTTTTTTTACTCTATTTTCACTTTGGTTCCAAAAAAAATTAAAAACTTTCTCCCATTTTCCCTAGAGGCTAGTCACCATTTGCTGCGATGATCGCCATGTTCCTTATCGTCGGTAATCATCGATCTTCGTGTCGATTGTCGAAAATGCCCAAAAAATGGCCAAAGCCTCATCTTCCTATCCTTTTCCAATTTCCAACCTTCCTTACAACCAAAGTATTTCTAAACCCCTTAGATCTAAAAAAAAAAAAAAACCTTTTAGTTTCTAAACCTTTTTTTTTGTTTTATTGTTTTTTTTTTTTTTTGTATAAGCCAGCACTGGGTTCCCTCATCTTAGGGACTATGTTGCTTTGTTTGGGTTTCTTTTTTGTTTTGGTAATGATTTTTTTTTTTTGTTTTGGGTATATTGGTAAGGTTTCTCCTTTTTTAGGCTTTTTTTTAAAGGTGTTTCTTTATGTGTATGGGTTTTTTTTTTTTTTTTTTTTTCATTTGTAAAAAGGAAGCTCTATTTATAGAGCTTTTATGGGATTCAAATTTCAGATTTTCTAGTATTAAGATCTTAGATTTTCAAAAGTTTTATTATTTTTTCAATGCCACAGGACTTTTGGTGGTGGGATTCCATGCTGCCAAGTTAGGCAGAAGTATCATGCGATTGTCGATGGCTAAAGGTGGTTGGGATTTTGGACTTTGGGAAGGGGTGCATTTAATGCACTAGGACTTTTAGCAAAGAAAAAATAATACTAATAATAATAAATGGGTGTTTACAATGGCAAAAGGGAGTATTATAATAATTTTGATCAATTATAAGAGAAGATATTTCTATAATTATGATAGAAGGTATGATAGTAATTTTGGTCAATGATAAGAGTAAAGATATTTTCTTAATTCAATAATATAAGAAGAGATATTTTTCTAATTATGGTATAAAGGTTTTATAGTAAATAATTATAAGAGAAGAGGTATTTTTATAATAATAGTATAAGGGCATAATAGTCAATTTAAAAGAAGGGGTATATCTATAATTATGATATGGTGTATTATACTCAATAATTATAAAAGAATGGGCATTTTCATAGTTATAATATGAAGGCATAATAGGTAACTTAAAAAAATGTATTTTTGTAATTATGATTATAGTAAATAATTATCAGAGAAGTACTTTCATAATTATAGTATAAGGGCATAATAATCTATTTGATCATGTATCAAATTTTTATCAAACCATAAGAGATGTAGTTTGGTCATTTTCTAGGGGATTATTTTCAATATATGGATAGATATGTAAAATTGGATTTTCAATGATAAATATATGCATTAAATGCTAAATGTTTAATTTTTAAAATAAAATTATTAAAAATTTATTATCTTTACCAAAAAAAAAAAACTAGAATTTTGCAAAATTTACTCAGTTGGAAAAAAGTTAAATGAAGTTTTTTTAAATGAAGTTAATAAAAATTTTTTAAGTGAAGTTAATAAATTTTTTTTAATATAAATGCTTCAATTAAAATTTTAATAAAAAATCCAATTCGATAAATGGATATAATTTAATGAGAAGATCAATATTATGTAAAAAAAATTGTTGAAAATGTTACTTATAATTCAAGTTTGATAAGTACTTATTCACTGGTAAAAATTTTGTTAAAATTTTTACAGAAAATAACTATATAAAAATATATCTAAATTTATTAAAATTTTACATAATTGATCTATGTAACAAAATATTTTAATTTATTGATTTTAATTTTGATCTAATTATTTTTAGCAACAAATTTCATACCTAAAAAACTTCATCTAAGTCTTTCTTGTTTGGTTTCTTATATTTCCCTAAACAATTAGGCATATATATATATATATACATCTTATTCTCAAAGACAAATACTATATTTTGCCATGCTCTTTTCTTTCAATCCCAATTCTTTTCCTTCACATTAAAAAAAAGTATTAAGTTTGTAAATGATAAAACTTGCAACTTCTACTTAGTCTTCTATTTTGTGCATCATTGATAATGATTATTAAGTACATGGTAAAATGTCGACTATAGTTTCAACATTATAATATAGATGTTATTAAAGCATAATGGCATCTTCTTATAGTATTAAGAAACAGAGCGAGATAACAACCATTTTTGTTAACAATGTTCTACCAAACATTAACTAGAAATGGTCATGGCGAGTTTTTGATAATCATGATAAAGTGATGAATATGTTATCCCTAGGAAAAGGAGTCTAATTGGTAAAGTTTTCAATTTTGTATGCTTTGCTGATAGAGAAAAAGTTGAAAAAGCAATTGATATGCTTAATGGGACTTGGTTAATGGACTTTAGAATTGGTATTAACTTCTTAAGGTTCAATGGGAAAATAGATTATTAGATAAAGGATGGTTATAGAGAAACCAAGGAAAAGAAACGATAAGGTTTAGAAAAAGCAAATAGATACAAAAAGAAGGGTTGATAAATCAAAAATGAATAATGGGAATTGAGTCTCAAAAGGTTAAAAAATCTTACCTTTAAGCTTTAATGAAGGATGGGCTGCTAGGAGAAAAGGCATCAAATCTTGATAATATAATCGATAATGGTGAGTGTTCGAGGAAAAGCATGGAGTGTATTGGAATAGTGGAAGATGAAGTAGTTCATTGGCTTGGAATAAAGCTTATGCAGCTTATAGACTGATGGAGAATTTTAAGATGAACGAGGCCTTTGACATTTATTTCAAAAAGATTTTTGGTCATTAGTTTCTTATTGAGCATGAGAAAATGGATAAAATAATGACAATGAAAAGGCTTGGATGGTAGTGGTTGAAGGAATGGTTCGTGAATATACAAGAATGGTCTGAAAATTTTCAAATGAAGTATCGTGTGACTTGGATTGCATGCTTTGGAGTTCCCCTCTATGCATAGAATTATTCCACATTCAAAAACATTGCAAATGTTTGGGGCAAACCACTGAGCTTGGATGGCAAGACATTGCAATTCCAAGACTTTAGTAGGGGTGTAAAGATGATTATGATAGACCAAATGGAGAGAATAAATGATAATATCATGCTTAATTGCAACGAAAAATCCTTTCAAGTCTCAGTGATAGAATTGGAGATAAATATGTTTCTATTTTCCATTGTTGTAGGTAGAATCATAAAGACAAAGAGGCTAAGAAAAAAACTCATAATCAAATAAAATATAGTTCCTATAAAAGCTTAGCTAAAAAGGAAGACAAACTATCCCATGAAGTAGAAGATAGGAAGGTTAGAGATGATAGAGTAATAATTAGATTCTAAAATTAGATCTATGGTCATTTGGGCACTAGGAATAATCATTAAAGGTTTAACTACAATAGGAGTTTTGCTAGAATAGGCATATAAATGAGGAACTGTGGAGAAAAAAGGGCCAAAAAAAGTAAAAAAAAAAAAATCAAATGGAGGAATTAAACTGATCACATTAGTTGGAATGAGATGATTTTGGAGGTCAAAATCTATTGCTACCAAATGCTCATCTATACAATGGAGAACCCTATCACAAAAGGTTATTCATATCTTACGAAACAATATTTCAGTTTTCGTTAAAAATATGGTACATATCGATACGAGTGATTTTGATATATTATTTCAGATTTTTTGATTTAGTATATTTATAAATATATGTGAATTTATGCATTAACAAAATAAATATGCAATATCATTAAAAATCAAATAAATAAGTTTAAAAGTATAGAAATAATATCATGAATTTTTCATGATAGTTTTAAACATTTAATCTGATCATATGATATTTAAATAAGTATTTTTATCCAAATATTAAGATAAAAATAAAAAGACAAAAAAATTAATCTTGTCTTCACGATTGTTAAACTTTAGAAAATGTTGACTTTTAAAGTGAAATGGTGATCTGAGAGGGGGGTGGGATTTCTCTAAATTCTTCTCAAACAATGATTTCAAAATAATTGAATGAAAAATTAAAATCAATATCACAATATAATACAAATGAAAATAAATTGATGAACTTGAAACAAATATAAACTATAATCAAAGTTAAGAGATAGGGATAGAGAAATCAAACACGATGATTTATAGAGGTTCGGTCCTTCTCCACAAGGTACCTACGTCTTTTCTTCTTGGTTGTCCACACCAAGGCTTCAATCCACTAATCTTGAATTGAAATTATAACCCTATCTTTTTCTCTTTAAAACTTAAGATAGAAACCTTACACCCTCTGCTTTTTAGGCTAAGTAGCAAGCTTTTAATCTCACATATTCAAAACGATACCTCACTTCTTGATTACAAAATAAGTTAATAGAAATGCTAACTTAAGACACCTCTCAAAGGCTAAGTGTTTGCCTAATAGTGAATGAACAACACAATATAACTTAGATACAACAAATACAAAATATATGGATTTTAAGCTCTAACAACTCTTGATTCTTTGAGAAAATGAAAATATAACTTGTTGGCTCTTCCTCTCTTGGTTCATCAACCTTCTTAGTGTGTTGGAATGGCCAAGTTATAGAGGAATTGAGGAAATAGCCATTAAGAATGCTTGGGAGAAGAAAATAGCTGTTGAAGCTTGATAAACTAGGCATTGGAGTTATTTCAAGGCCTACCCGATCAATCCCTTCCATGAAGGGATTGATTGGTTCAAGTTTTGTGCCATTTTCCACTTGAAAAACATGACTTGATCGATCTTTTCCATGAGGGGATCGATGGGTTCACGTTTTGGAAGCCAATTCACGATTAAAATAACAACCCGATCGATCCCTTGCTTGAAGGGATCATTGGTTCTAGGGGTTGATTGATCCCTTCCATAAGATGATCAATCCTTTTTGCAATCTTGGAGCTAAAATTCTATTATGGGTAAAAAAACAGTCAATCCCTTGTTGATGGGATTGATCTTGTCCATCTAGGTGAATATATTCTATTTTGCACTCTACTCACTAATTTGATCATATATTGAGTTATACAAATCCAAATCATAAACTGTTTGAAGATTTAGAAACTAGACTTAAAAGTCTTTCTATCCATATAAAATTCATCACCTAATTCATTGTGTACAAATTATAGTGAATTTTCAAATCTATCCTTTGTGTAGTTTTTAGATAACTACAATGTGTTTACTAAAAATTAAAAATCTTTTATTAGAAAATTTGGATTTTAATTTTGTTTAATCTATTAGAAAGTAAACTCAAAGAGCTTTTCAACCATATAAAATTCAAATATTAAAACTTTGTGAATTAATACAGAAAAATAAAATAAGTTCAATGTTGGAAAACTTTGTTCATGTAAAATAACTTTCTTAAGTTAATCTATTTCTCAAAATCAATATTATCAAAATTGTGTTAAGTATAAAATGAATAAATTCACTTTAAAAACAACAACTAGACTTTCATTTAAGCTTAAATAAATAATCTTTAAAGATAAATTTGGTTTGAGAACTATGAAAACAAAAAAAAAAGTTTATTTACATTTTGAAAAATATATTATTTATTTAGTACCAAAGTATAAAACTACTAAATAAATTTTTTTTCAAAATCTTGATCAAGCTTATTTAACTTAATGTTTTGTCATTTCAAAATAAGGATCAATTCAAGGCTAACAATCTCTCCCTTTTTGATATGACAAAATTTTAAGATAAATTTGCTTGATAGAAAAAACATTTTCTTTAACACATGTAAGATTTTGAAAAGCTCCCCCTTAAACAAGGCATGACAAAACTCTCCCTCAATTTATGCATCATAATCTAACATAACTCAACAAACATAAGTTAGTTAAATATATGAAATACGCACAATCAAACATATGCATATCAGGCACATGCAAATTTGTCCATATGATATTTCTCCCTCTTTTTGTGATAGCAAAAAGGCATGAGCTTAGTAATGAGCGAATAAATACAAAAAGACATCATTAACAAATATATTCATAAAACATTTCTCCTTCTTTTTGTTTATACTCTTTATATCAAATGTTTAATCTTTTATATTAATTGCTAGTATACAAGAAGAAATATAGATCAATTCAAAGCATGGGACAAAATGCTTAATACTAATAATATCAAGAGTATTTTGAATGCATGTAATCAAGTGTAATATACATAATGAAGTTCATATACATGTATTCAAGCACAAAAGCATAAGTGTATCCAATTAAAATGTTAGAGCACAAAATCATTCATTCAACCTAACCACATGAAATTTATGAGCAAAATGATAATAAATGATATGCAGCCTACTTATAAATCATATTATCATAAGATATGCTTAGAATCTAAAACATCAAAAACAATTAAGCATAAATTTAAGCACAGGCATTCAAGCTCATATCAATTATTAAAGATACCAATTGTTAAAGATATATTATCACAAAGCATACCAATTATTATCACAAAACAAATTAAGCAAAATTGTATTATAAGATTTCTCCTCTTTTTCAAAATAATGATTAATCAATTTAAGGCACACAATTTTGTATGAAAAGTACAATCTATGTTAAGGATAGGCACATAAATAAACATCTATGAAAGTTAAAAAAATCTTTAGTAATTTTGACACCAATTGTTAGCAATTTTATTCAACAACTTTCATAAAGCACACATACTTCAAATATATGAAAAATTCATTCAATACATGCATAAATGATAATAGTAATCTTTCATAAGCTATTCTATCCAAACAAAAACCAAAAGCTCATATGTACTTAATAAAGCATGAATACTAATAAGCAAAAATGTTCAATTATCATCATTTCATAACAAAGATTATTTAAGCATTTTTCAAACATGATGAACACATAAGCTATAACAAAGAAATAATAAAAGTATAATTATTCAAATATATTTCAATGCATAGCAAAGTACTTAATTCAAACATATGCAAGTATTCAATCATATATTTCAATCAAAATCATACAAGCAAATGCAAAATACTTAAGTAATATAACTAATTAAAAAAATATGCAAGCATTTAGGCACAATTTGGTACTTGTCATCTCAATGATCTTAATCAATGAACATGTATATAAATTTCAAATTTATAATTTATAATCTATGAGTTAAATCAATTTAAAAATAAAAAATTGACATAGCTAACTCATAGCCATGTTCAAAGATTCATCTTAAACAAATATTCATGCAAAAAAAATTGTTAATCACATCAAGGCAATCAAGAACTAGGCATGAATTTTAATCAAAATGAATTAATCAATCCAACCATTTAACAAAGTTAAGATAAATTCTATTAAGTAGCTTGGTGATTAATTTGTGTAAAGTGTTCACAAATTCAAACATAATATCTCATTTTTGCACATATCAAAGCAAGTATTTATCAAATCATCAATTACATATTACAAAACATAGGCACATATCATAGATTCAATACAATTGCCTCCATCCTTATCAAGCTATGTTGCTGTGCTCATTGTAATTAAGTGAGGCTTTGAATTCTCCATTCCACATCATTTGAGCTAAACTAGGCTTAATTGATGAGGATAACATGCTTTACTTGCTATACTTGAAATTCTAAAAATATAAGCTCATTCATATTCATTTCAAGTTCTCATAGCATAGACTTAGAAAATATTCTTGACAAATAAATGTTCATTAATAGCATCAAGAATATCAATTGATAAAAATTATGTCAATTGTTAGAAATGAATTCCATATTCTAAGTCATTATAGGAAAAAAAATTATTTACTAAGCAGAAGTTGCTAATTGCAAGGCAGATATATTTATAAACTTAAGCTAAAGGCCATGTATCAAGTTAAGCATCAAATATCACAATATTGGCACTAAAGCTAAAGTTCTCATGTAATGTGCAAAATATGAATCCTTTCTAGATTATTTAGAAATATTGAACACAAAGAAGACATATTCAATATTCATGTATATTCAATAAATCACCAAAGAATATATTAAAATAAATTTTAGGTCATATAAAAATTAAAAACTCAAAGAAGACATTTATCATAAAAAAACATATTCAAGAAAATTTTAGCACAAAAGCATAAATATGTTTACACAAATTATAGGCTATAATCAACAATGACTTAAGCTAAAAATAAGCATTATAAGAAAATCACTCACTTAAGTCATGTTGTAAGCATGTTAAGTGAAGATAAATAACATTTATCACATAAGCATATACTTGACAAGAATAACAGATGAATTAACAACATATTTCATGTAGAAACAAGTAGTTCATCATATTCAAATTCACAAATCAAGATATATATATCAATTGAGCACAAAGATCCAAAATATTTCACAAAATTAATAAAACATTTAAACACAAAAATAAGCATATTTCACAAAATATCTTTCGCAATGAAGAGATAAATAATTCAAGCATTTTAAACCATAAGCATTAAAGTTAAATTGAATCAATCATCGTATGAGCACATATCTTGACAAAAAACATAGATAAACAAAGAATCAATATATATCGTTTAAGCACATAAAGTTTATCAATTTGTCAACATAAGAGAGGAAATAAATCTTGAATTAATAAAGATAAATAATTAAAGCATATTTCAAGACTATTTCAGAAGAAATCAAGAGATGAACAATCAAATATTAATATATATTATTTAAGCACAAGATGATCATCAATTTCTAAAATCACAAATCAAGAGTTAAAACAATTGAGAATAAAATAATCAAGTTTAAATAATATTTCATAAGATCCAAGCATTAAGAACAAATTGAGTAATTTTAATCAACATGGTCATATAATCATTTTCAACAAAAAAAAAGCATAAAAATCAAATCTATTATGCCAAACTTATTGGATTATATGTATTTATGCAAAACATAATAGGATAAATCATTCAAAGCTTAATATTTTCAAGATTTTGATTTTTGATATTTTGAAGCTCATTTTTGCTTAAAAAAACCTTAATAAATCTCATAATTAGTCAAACTCATTTTTAACCAACTTGAACCATTCCAACAAATTTCAAATGACAAAACAAAGTTGTTCACAAGATCATTTAGCATTAGAAACAAGGAAATAAAAAATTCAACTCTTAATCCCATATTTCCTTAAAAAAAAGGCTATTAAGATAGGCAAATATATTTAAACATACATTTAAATTTTTTAAACTATTTAGAAAAGTTTTATATCACACTTTGAAAAAGTTCAAATGGTTTTTATGCTCATAAATGTTCAAAAATAAGATTTGATATTTTAAGCTTTACAATCCTTTGAAACTTGTATGTAACACTTAGGAAAATTTTAAACCATTGCGAGTTATTAAGTTATCCTTGTTTAAACAAGTTTAAATCATTGAGTTCAAGATATTCAAATTCATTTTCATTTAAAAACTTGCTAAAATAATATTTCATATTTTAAAGCTTGACTCTAGCAAAAATGATTTTCAAAACAAAAAATAAAATTTCAAAATCATTAAGTTTTGAGTAATCCCCATAAGTTTGTGCATAAATATAAAATAATTTAGCACATAATTAATTAGATGAAGTGCCAATAATAATTTTACAAAGCATGTATGATATCATCAATATCTTACATTCATATACACAATCATGCATAAGCACAAGTTCTCGAGAATGTCAATTTCACAAATAATATCAAAATGTCAAGATCATTCATGCAATCCTAATATCAAAAGCATTCACATGTAATCCCACAAATTCATTGGAGCATACATGAATTCTCTTAAAGATGTATCTTAAGCAAATAAGCATTAAACATAATAACACACATGAAAAATTATTAAAATTATCTATTCAAAAGCAAAAATAAATACATACACAATCAAGCTCATATTTTTCAAAGTCATGCAAATTATAACATAAAATCAATTTCAATCAAATTTGTAATATCAACATAGTATATGTGGGCATATATTTTCTTCAAAACAATTTAGAATAAATCAAGATATATCAATAAAACAGATAGCAATTAAGCACTTCAACATTCAACCAAGAGTAGGCAACCAATTTTAAATACTCTTCAAATAAATATTAGGCTTAGAGGTTACTCATTTTCATTTTGTGTCTAGAGTATCTAATCTTTAAAAGCACATTGTAACTTCTTACTCTAGCACACCTACAAAAGGCATTCTCATTTGATTTTTGGTACCCAAATTGCTTTGGGTCCTTGAAAGTTAGTTACAATATCTCTTGTTTCTTTTGGAACCTCTACTTGCCTAATTCTATATGAGACTTTTCTTTTAATAGGACAAGTAGGTATAGTTTGACTACGAAAATGATAAAAATTGCATTTAATAATTCAAGTACTTAAACAAGTATCGAAAATGTTTTATTTTTCATTCATCAATTCATCAAAAAAAATTTTTCAAATCAATTTTTTTTTTCTAAAAATTCATTTCTATTTTGAGAGGTTTCAAAATCTTTTTTCATTTTTTCATTTTTTTTCTAAAATATTTTTTGCATTTATCAAAAATCATTTTCAACATTCAATTTTGAAATCATTTTCTTATTTTTCATTTTCATTGACTTAAGTTCCATAACTAACTCATCAAACGTATCTTGTAATTCATCAAAGGTATATGAATTTGAATCAATTAAGTTAGAGGTTACCTTAGGCTCTTCAAAAGCCATGAGACATGATGCATTTTGGTTGAAAATTTATCTTTTATGTAGCTCATCCAACTTCCTCTATATTTCATTTAAAGTGGAGCAATTTGAGACAAAGTTAAAGTTATAAGAGTCAAGAATGTCAAAGAGAAAACACTTTGCTTTGGCATTATTCATCACTTGCCTCATATAGTTTACATCATTTAAAGGAATTCAAAGCCCTTTCACTATCACATTTCAAGCTTTAAATTCTTAGGCCATTATGAACATCTTCATCCTCATTTTTTATTCACAAAATTCAAATTTATCAAACATAAGAGCTTTGAGGACTTCTTCACCATCTTAAAACTTAAATTAAGCTATAAGAGTTTTACTCAAGGTGGTTAAACCTACAAAAAGAGACCAAAGCTTTGATACCAATTGTTAGCTTTTTAAGTGAGATGGTGATCCAAGAGGTTGTGAATTGGATTTTTTCAAAAAATTTTCAAATAATGATTTCAAAATAATTGAATAGAAAATTAAAATCAATATCACAATATAATGCAAATGACAATAAATTGATGAACTTGAAGCAAATATAAACTATAATCAAAGTAAAGAGATAAGGATAGAGAAATCAAACACAATGATTTATAGAGATTCGATCTTTCTTCACAAGGCACCTACGTCCTTTCTTCTTGGTTGTCCATACCAAGACTTCAATCCACTAATCCTAAATTGAAATTACAACTTTATCTTTTTTCTTTTAAGGCTTAAGATAGAAACCTTACACTTTTTACTTTCTAAGCTAAGTAGCAACCTTTCAATCTCACATATTCAAGAGGATACCTCACCTTTTGATTAAAAAATAACTTAATAGAAATGCAAACTTAAAACACCTCTTAAAAGCTAAGTGTTTGCCTAATGATGTACAAAGAAATATGATGAATGAACAATACAATATAACTTGAATACAACAAATACAAAAGATATAGATTTTAAGCTCTAACAACTCTTGATTCTTTGAGAAAATGAAAATATAACTTGTTAGCTCTTGCTCTCTTAGTTCATCAACCTTCTTGGTGTGTTGGAATGGCTAATTTATAGAAGAATTGAGGAAATAGCTATTGGGAATGCTTGGGAGAAGAAAATAGCCATTGAAGCTTGATAAACTAGTTGTTGAAGTTATTTTAGGGCCTACCTGATTGATCCCTTCCATGAAGGGATCAATTGATCCAAGTTTTGGTGCTATTTTCCACTTGAAAAACATGACCTCATTGATCTTTTCCATGAGGGGATCGATTGCTTCATGTTTTGGATGCCAATTCATGCTTAAAAATAACAACCTTATCGATCCATTCTTTAAGGGGATCGATTGGTTCAAGGGGGTGATCGATCCCCCTTATAGGATGATCAATCTCTTTTGCAATCCTAGAGCTAAAATTCTACTTTGGGTAGAAAAACAATCGATCCCTTCTTAAGGGGATTGATCCTATCCATCTAGGTGAATGTCTTCTATTTTGCACTTTACTTACTAATTTGATCATATCTTAAGTTATACAAATCCAAATCACAAACTGTTTGAAGATTTAGAAACTAGACTTAAAGGACTTTCTATTACTATAAAATTCATCACCTAGTTCATTGTATACGAATTATATTAAATTTTCACATCTAAACCTTGGGTAGTTTTTAGACAACTACATAGTGTCTAGTAAAAATTCAAAATCTTTTCTTAGAAAATTTGGATTTTGATTTTGTTTAATCCATTGGAAAGTAGACTTAAAGAGCTTTCCAACCATATAAAATTCAAATATTAAAGCTTTGTGAATTAATACAAAAAAATAAAATAAATTCAATGTTGGAAAACTTTGTTCTTGTAAAATAACTTTCTTAAGTTAATATATTTTCAAAACCAATATTATCAAAATTGTATTAAGTTCAAAATGAATAAGTTCATTTTAAAAACAACAATTAGTCTTTCATTTAAGCTCAAATAAATAATCTTTAAAAATAGATTTGATTTGAGAAATATGAAAGCAAAGAAAAATTTGTTTACACTTTAAAAAACATATTATTTATTTGGTATCAAAATATAAAACTTAAGAACACATACTAAATAAATCTTTTTCAAAATCTTGATCATGCTTATTTAGCTTAATATTTTATCATTTCAAAATAAGGATCAATTTAAGGCTAACAGAAAGGAAGCACAATTACTTTATTGAAAGAGATTGAAATACTTATGAATTTTAGTTTGAAAAAATAAAGTATAAAAGAAAACAAGTTGCAATAAAAAATAAAGAAATTCAACATTTAAGGGTTATTTTGTCAATTAATTTTATTTTTATTAGGTTAAAAATAGTCAAATAACAAAAAATAAATTAAAAATTATAAAATATATTTCACATTTATGTACTAGCAAAAACAAGCTAGTCCACCGAAATTTATTGAAACCAACGAAAACATTAGTATTACTCGATACCAAATCTAATATGAAAAATATCTTTAGGTGTACCTTATTTTAGCTTAACTGTAGCATAGCATCTAGTATAGTTGGTACCGAAACGACATTAACAACTATGCTTATCACCTCTAGCTCAAGCATTCTTTTGAAGCTATTTTTTACCCTCTGTAGACATCGGATATAATTAGTAGGTAGCTTGGCCATAGTCTATCCTTCAATAGTAAAAGGGATCTTATCATTATCATCTAAAAGAACTTTTATCGTACTTTAGCTAAGCTGACCCTTCTTTACTTCTACCTAAAAGTTAGATAAATCTGAACTAGAAAATATATTAAAAGTTAAGAGGCATATCGAGGTAATCAAAGAAGAGAATGAAGGTTGAACAAAGAAAGCAGGAAAAGCTTGTAAGTGTAGTGAAAGAACAAGTAAGCACAAGAGCAAAAAAGCAAGAAAAATGCCATAAGTGTGGGGAAATGATGGTGTCAAGCGTGCTTTATATAGGCAAAGCTTAAGCTGGATGAGCGGTCTAGATTAAGCCATATTATAGTACAAGAATCAAAGATGAACTTTTAAATTCTCTGTTCAATTTCAAAAAACCATCCAAAATTTGAACTCTTGCCTAAATTTCTCTCTCCTTGATAAATGTTGACTTAAATGAATCTGCAGCCAATCTATTCAAGAATTTTTTCAAATATCACGTCGGTCACACTTTATAACCAACAAAAAGAAGAGCTTCAAGTTAGAAAACCAAAGCTACTTAAGCAAAAAGATTTTACAAAAACCTCATCAGATTCATGATGAAGGTTATCTCATCGTCGCTACATTTCAAAACTCTTATGAAATCCACACTCAACTTTTAGCTCAGCTTGACATTAATAAATCAGCTTTTCAGTTGTCTTACACCTCAAACTATTTGATGAAGGGACAAACTATAAAGGGGCTTTTATGGTTATAAAGGTATTATGGACTTTTTCTTTTAGAGGGTAACTCATTAACAAAATAAAGCTAATTTGTTCATTCTAACCTAAGCTGACATGGAGAGTCGATCTAAAATCTAAGGATCCATGTCTACTTGACCTTTCACTTAAAGGCATATGGAAATATTGAATTCTCTTCCTTTAATTGAACTTTTGCTTGCCAGGTTCGTCGAGCCAGCATTGGCAACCTTAAGTCCAACTTTTAGAGCTTGGGTCATCTTGATCCAACACCTTACCCTACTAGTATAAATAGCTGCCTTCACTCTAGGTATGAGCATTCAATTTTTTCCTTAGATTTCTCTTAGTCTCTCTTTTTCCAAACACTGACTTTAGCATTGAAGAATAACTGTTGTAAAAACCTTCGATCTTTTCTTTTAATCGACTTTTGACCTTATGATTTCAAATTCTTGACCTTGTTTGACAACTTGATACAAACATATATATTGACACTTCCTATGTGAAAACTAATAGTTGGATATTGTTATCATACTAAAAGAAATGAATTTGTATCTTCATTCCCTAAAAAAAGTTCATATCATGTTTTCTATATCAAGAGAAGGGAAGAAAATTTTGCTAGTTATACAAGACTTTTTCAATTTTACATAATTTTATTTGAATGTTTTCAATTGTAGAGTCCTAAATTTTCTATAAAAAAATGAATACGCATGATTAACTTTCTTTATTTTTTATTAAATTTTATAGAAGTTATTGAATTCAAGAAAACAAGAAATTGATGTTAGAGAAAGAAAAATGAAAATTATAAAGAGCATGAGTTTATAGATTTCATGACCATGGGTTGGGCCAGGTCATGTAGGCCCAATTGACACTTTCAAAGCTTTATTTAAAGCTCGGCCTAGTTATTTTAGGTTCACTTGGCACTTTCAAAGCCTTATTTAAAACCCACTTGACTCACTTATTTAGATATGTATAGGATTCAAATTTAATGCAACTTAAAAAATCAAATTATCATATAAAGATACTGAATAAACTCAAACTGAAACTAAAATTAAACTTAACAAACGTAATTTAACTCATGAAACCTTAAGAATAGCAAATTAAACCTAATCTAACATGCTTGAATCATAAATAATGTAAATAAATTTAAATTGTAGTTAATAGAACTGAATTTAAGCAAATTAAACTTGAAATTATATATAAACATTAAACCTACTCTAATTACTTGAAATAATAACTTAAGCAACTAAATTTAACTTGAGAAATCTTAAATTAAACTAGAGCAGAACTAAATTGACCTTAAATTTCATGAACTAAACTTAAATTAAATTAAAACAACAAATTAAAGTAGATAACAAAAACAAAAAATTAAAGAGCTTGAACTTTAAATAAATCAAAACAAAATATAAATTGCTTGAAAACTTAAATTAAACTTACAAAAATTTAAATTAATTGAAAAAAAAACAGAATTGATTTGAAAACTTAAGAAAACAATACAAAAAAACTTAAAAGAATAATGACTAGCCTGTCATCCTAAGCCTTACCTACACATTGTCAAATTAAATCCATTAGGAGTTAAAAAGAAATATCTTATTTTACCGAGAACTAAGCAAAAAATAAAAAAAAAAAAAAAAGAAAAACAATCTATGGAAATTTTGTGTGACTTATTTATCAAAGAATTATGTTTATGCAAAATGATGAAAAGAAAAGTTGAAAAACAATCTATGAAAATTTTGTTTGACAAGTCACAACAATGATTATTTGATGTGTGAATAGACATCAAAGTTTTATTAGAAACAATGACAATGACTATTCATTTTTTTTCTTTGAATAAATTTACTAAATATGTTCGTTAATATATTTAAAGGTATTAACGATTTATTGAATGACCTATATCTAATTATGATGTTATTAAAGCATGTCATAGTTACTAAGTGATTTTGTTGGTTGACATATTGTTTAAGATTATTGCATTGATAATTGCTAGTATAATGCACACTTATTAGTTTTAGAAATTGTGTTAGAGTATTTTATAATTTCTTGATGTAAGTATGCATATCTCTAAAAATTATGCAAGTGTGAGATTTGAAAATTACTAAATGGATAAATTCATGATTATTGTTTTAATTAATGATTTGTTACATAACTAAGTTTTAAAATCATGCATTTTGATTTGGAATATGATTAAAGTCTGATATATACATGCATTGTGATACACTATTTATTTTAAGAAGTATATTGTGATGGCATGATTGAGATATTTATTTTTTGTGTTACTAATATTTTTGGGTTCAATTCAATTCGATTCCGAATTAATCAAAATTTAAAATGATTATCGGATATCGAGAGGTCCCAAACCAAAGAAATAAGGATTTTTAAGTAAGAAGAAAAGTGCATACAAATTATGTGATTAAAAATGAATACTTCACTAAGGCTTAGTTTGGAATCCACTGGACTCCCAATGAGGCACGTTTAGGTTTGTTTTTAGCTAATTTCACTGTAAATGTTGTTTGGATAACTTTGCCTAAGACTTGTATGGATCTTTGGCCCGTACTACCATACTAGTGAAGGACTGGAGCTTTAAAGATCTAATGGACCATGGTGTTCCGACTGGACTCTTTTACACTCAATTAAATTTTTTTATTCTTATTATACCCTTAAATGAGTTTTTATTTACTAAAAAGACCCAACATCATAATTATTATAAATATGCCGTTGAAAGTGTGTCTAAATACAACAATTCAATGTAAATTTCAATTATTAATTTCAACATTTTTAGTCATAATATATTATTTTAATCTAAAATAATATTTCACTATTTATTCAATAAAACTTTAATATTTAAATGTTAAATAACATTAACATATATACATAAAAATAATTCTCAAATATTTAATAATAAAAGTATTATTTGATATAAAAATCATTTCACTAATTTTTAATTTATTAAGAAAAATATTATTTGATATAAAATAATTTTAATAATTTATTAGTTTCACATATATCAAATATATAATATAAATTTTATTATAAGTTTTAATTTAATATTCTTAATAGTTATTTTCTCTTTTAAATACACTTTATCTCTTTACAATCATTCAATTTGCGTTCAAACACATATCCACCACTGATTTTAACTTCAATGTTATAATACACAATCTTATCACTACAATAACTAATCTTACTATTGTTATTATTTTCAATCTCATCGGAATCAATCCCACACCTAGCCAAATGAACCCTAAAGTGTATCGTTTCAAAAAGACAATTAATTTGGAAACAAATTAATGTGATGACAAAAGAGGTGACATGTTTATAATGTTCACTTTGTGAAAATGAGAAGCGATGAACATTAGTGGATGATTAAATTCAAAAGAAGCATGTCTTGAGTCACTAATTCAAGTATACTTTTAAGAGATCTTCCTTCTAAATTTGTTAAGATACAAAGTGTGAGTTGAATTATCAAACTAAATAGTGTTTGATAAAACAAAAAAATATAATAAGGTAACCAAAATGTTATAATACATAGAAAAATATGGACTACTTGAAATTTATTCTATTGTGATTAAGATTTTTCTATAGGAGATATGATTTCTAAGCTACAAACATGAAAATGGAAGCGTAGAAATGCTCTCTTTAATAATGAGGTGAATAAAGACATATATTCATCAAGTGGAAAGGAATGTGCTCAAGACAAAAAAACAATGTAAGACTTATGAAGGATTAAAATCAAAGTCTTCCTATTATGAGGTATGTATTTTCTAAAAAGATAGATTACAAATCTATCAATGTGCAACTAAATTGGAATTTGGATAGAATGAGTTCCAAATTCACAAGTGATTGATTATTATTTTAAGTGATAAAATCACTTTAGATGAAGATCAAATTGTGATTCACAAAAAATAAAAGATTGATATATGAAACAATCTTCTAAAGCATTATCATGTATAAAATTTGAGCTCAGTGATAATGTTTCATGCCACCATGGACTTACTTTGGTTTTAAAAGATTTCTAGAAAAGAATTTCTTTTATTGAGAGAACTAAAGAAGCAATCCCTTGTCTAACAATAGCAAATACATTACTATGATAGAATCAATCATGTGTTGCAAGGAAAGAAAGAAACTTTCTATTAGTGGATCCACAACCTATATTCTTGATTGGTGATAAAATATTATGAGAGATATGGGATTAGTATTGGTTACTAATAAATAATCTTGATTGATTTCTATTCTATCTTAGTGTTTTCATTTAGAAAATTAATCCTTTCAAAGAAAAGGATAGTCTTCTCACGGGGAAAACATTATATGTGAGAGTTAAAGGTTTTCAATCTTGAAATATCCAAGGAATTCATATATGAGATATATGGAATTCCTAATACATAATTTTTGAAATAATGGGGATAACATTCCACTATAAAATCCCATATCTAGGTGCATTGTTGTTCCACAACAATATGGTTGGACATAAGCCCATAATAGATTTATAGCTAACTAAGTAAAGTGTAAAATAAAAAGAAAAAAAAAAAAAGCACTTTAGACAAGCCTTCAAGTAGAAAAGTGAGAGGCCACTTCTTATGGATTTTCGATTTATCCTAGAGTACTTGCTAACACAAGATTTAGTAAAGGCCCATGTAATGAATTATGCTATCCTTGGAAGATCTTTCGAACCAATGTAAGGTTTTTGTTGTGTCTCATATTCATTCTAAAGGTTCAAGCCTTGACCAACTTTAGACATACACTTTGCATAAGAACCTAATTGCATTTTTCTTTAGGTTTGCATTCAAATACATTCTTTGGTAATAAGTGGAGGATTGTTGTATATATAACCAAAGACATGTTTTTCTTAAAACCTTATTAAAGTTAAAACATAGTTTTACAATCATTTAATATACGTGTGTATTGAAAAATAATGTTTTGAAAGTATAGAAAAACATTGAAATGAAATAAAGAGTGAGTAGCTAACTATCCTATTAGCTGCTAAGAGAAAGTAACTGACTGCCATAGCAACTGCGTCTAAGCAGTTGACATTCTAACGGGAAAATAGACATAGGGAATCAACTGCCTTTAAGGGGTAATCGATTGCCTTATCTTAGAAAGACAAAAGTTGAAAGTTCAAAAGTAAGCATTTAAATATCCATATTTTGGATGAAGAAAAAAGTTTAAAGCAATTGCTTGCCCTTGTAAAGTAGTCAACTTCTCGTGCTATATATTCAAAAAAAAAAAAGTCTGGTAGATTTGCCTTTTTACTTAAAAAGAGGTATTACTTCATTTAAAACATGTTCTTTCATGTAAGAACGTTTGAGGTGACTTTTGGAATCTATAAATACTTCCTTAAACATTGTTTTACAGAGGGTTAATGTCATGAATCATTCTTGAATTATAGTGAAATATGTAATGTAATACTTAGACTTTAAAAATCCCAAATGTAATACTTAAATTATAAATTTATTAACTAACATGATACTTGAAAAATTATTTATTAGCTATATGTCATCATAAGAGCCAATGATTTTAAGGATGAATATTATATTAATTTAAAAAATTTATAGTTCAAATACCATATTAGATAATTTTAAAGTTAAAGTATCACACTGTACATTTTATTATAGTTTGAAAATTATTTATGACATTAACCCTTTTACAAATAATTTTAAAACTTTTACATCTTTTCAAGATCAAATCAAGATTTCTTCTCCTTGCACTCTTTTTTTTTTTTTTTTGAAGTTCATGATTCAAGAGAGATCAAAAAAGAGTTGAAGTGCAATTAATTCTTCTTCGTTGAGCACTATATCATGGGAACAACCTTTTCTAATAACCATTTGCATTTGGTGTAGGAATTATTGTCTTTAAGAAAGCTTTATGGAAGTGCCTTGTCTAAAGTTCTTGCAAATTAATTTTCTTGAACAAAGTTGCATATATTGTTATTGGTGCACACAAAAATTTAAGAAGTTTACAAATTTTCCATAAGTTGCCAACCCTAAATACAACAATTGTGAAAAGATTTTTTTTTCATGAATTTCCTAGAGCCTATGTAAATATATTTACTTGGACCAACTTGAGAAGGGATTTATTGGGCAAAACTCAAGAACCCCTTACTATTAAACAAAAAAATATGAACACTAAACTATAAATTTAATTATAATTCGGATAGTAAAATGTATACTTACACTTACTTTTATATACTCAATGCCATTTACATGAAGACGTCCACCAAATTCGCTTATTATATTACAAATGCAACTTTGATTATTAACACTAAACATTGATGTGCAACGAGCAAAAGCAAGCAAGGCAGTAAAGGTCCTCTACGGAGAAACAAAAAAAATTACTGTTATAATATGTAGATTCTGTTCTTTATTACAGCCAAAAAAATAATAAATTCCATTTTTTTCTTATTGCACAAGAAAAAAAAAAAAAAAAAAAAAAAACACTAGCTGAAAGAATTTCATTTCTCAATATCAAAGAAGCAAAGGATGAAAGAGTAGTGGGTATTTGTTGTGTTCTGTTTAAGATGAGTTATTGACAGCACACTCTTCTGGGAGGCCTTGCGGAAATCGCTGTGTGTCAGAGCAGTAGTTGTAAATCATGTAATTCCTCTGCACCCACTTGAGCCTCTCTTGATCTGTGGAGTCCAGTTCTTCCGAGAGCCAAGCTGCGTTGTTATTGTTAGCAGGAGAGTTTGAATTGCAAACTGATGCTCCTGAAGACCCGATGCAAGCATCAGCATTGAAGTTTCTGTAGGAGGCAGTGAAGGGAGCTTGGCTCCAATCAGTCTTGACTAGACCACCTCTTGTGGCCCAATCATCAGCGTTCCAGAGACTGGATTGTATCCTCATGGGCTGGTTCTTTGGGAATGGAACACCAATCGATTCCAAGTTTTTGAACTCTCTAATGGGAGTGCCATCAACATAGAAGCTGCAAAAAGAGGAAAAATTCGAAGTCAGTAAAGTTCCCTGAAGAAGTTAGAAATGTGTAATTTAGACTAGCTTCAAATGATTATCACTTACATGATACGTTGGGGATTCCAGAGAATGGAATAGGTGTGAAAATCAGCGGTTGGATCAAACCAGAGGTAGAACTGTTGCTCTCTGTCTCCTTTGCCCTGGCTGAATACATTTGTGTGAAGAATGTAAGGTTCACCACTTAAGTTGCCCAAGAATTCGAAGTCTATTTCATCCCAAGCAGAATCTTCAGAGCGCATCTGCAATACAATATCATAAACAGATATTTGTCTGTGTTTTAGCATAAAGTTTAATAAAATAAGGGATTAATAACGGGTTAATGTGCAAATTGATTCCTAAACTCTTATCACTTTTAACAATTTGATATCTTTATAAAAAAATTTACGATTTGGTAGCTTAATTTTACTTCCGTTTAGCACTTTACAATATTGATTAATGTGTTAAGCAAAATAATAACATGACATATATTGGTCGATCATGATTTTTTTCGTCAATTTCTTATCACAAAAGCGTATCGTTAACAGAGTTCATGTCTAGAATAAATAACATAACAAAATGAAAGTTAGATATCAAACCGGGAATTTTTTATTCTTATTAAATTGTGAAAAGTGATATAATTTTATGGCCAAATTACTTATTAACCCTCTAAGAATTCATGATGTAAACCTGCAGAATATTGGAACTTACATAATATGCGGTGACAGTGCCTGCAGAATTGCCAGGGACAAGCTTGAGCTGCATAGCAATCTTTCCAAACAAAAACTCATTTTTGGACTGGAAACCTGAGCCAGAGGCTTTGTCAAGGGAAAGGGTGAGGAGTTCACCATTGTTGAGTATCTGAGCACGACCATCTCCCCATGTAATATCAAAGTCCTGGTAAAAGTTGCCAGCAGATGCAATTATCAAAGAACTAACCCATATAGAGATTAGGAGAGTACTAGAAACATTTGAAGAACAAGAAAAAGATGTCATTGTTGCTGATGTATTTGCAGCAAGTGATTTTCAGCAAAGGAGTGATGCTTGAATTCTTAAGGGACCTGAAATTATAGCCTACTATTTATATCGGCAGGGGGACGAACAAATATTGAAGGGTGCACACTTTGAAGGTTCCTCAGAATTTTAAAGGTTGGTGGGGAAAGAATATGAGTTGTAGAAAAGCTGGCGATGCATAAAAAGATAGCTAGAGAGAAATGATGGGTCATATCAATTTTAACCACTCCAATCCAATCAAATGCTAATCGGCCAAATTAAAGAGTCTGGAGCTAGCCGCCTTAATTGTCATGATTTTGTATTCAAATAAACCTGACAAATATGAACCCTGACGATTCGAAGCTGAGAAATCCAATCTGCATCCACCGCCTTCAGGATCTCGCTGGTCCCCTCTCAATACAAATAGTTTTGCTTTCCAGTGTGTCCACAGCTTGCATATATGGATTTGATTTTTCAACAACTTTGGGTTCAAAGTAGATAAGTAAATTATTGGCACGTCCTTCAACATCTAGAAAGCAAAAGGGTGAGGGTTACCTATGGATGTTAGCTCAAAAGGTAAAAATAATTTATTTCTCTTTTGATTACTTAAATTTGAATTTATTTAAAAATTATACAAAATAATTTTTCAAGAATTCATTAGATTTGATATAAATAATTTTGTTTATATTGGTTGCAAAAAAATGTATTAAACAAGATAAAAAAATCCTTGATCGTTAAAAAAAAAAAGAAAAAGCTTAAGAATCTTTATTTTCTTCATTTGGTACGTACTATTATTAAATTAATTTCATTTTAAATTAGATACAAATATGATCCCTTATGGATTTGATAAGTTTTGACTTTTTATTCATATAAAAATATCTTGTAATTGACAATGTCTGTTAGTTTGAATAATAAAAAATTTAATTTCTTTAAAGTAAGATTTTAATTTCAAATTTTATAAATGAAAAAAATAAATTTAAAAGAATTTATCTTTCTTATAGGTTCGATCCAACTAGACTCCAGAGTAATTAGAGTCTAAAGTAATTACCAAATACCGAGAGGTCCTAGATTAAAAAAATAAAAATCTTGTACTTGGTTGACAGTTTCACTTAATTAGGTAAAACATGTATATGAATTTTCTTACTTTTATTATATGAAAGTTTATATCTTGCGTAAAGAACAGAGTTTCAACATTTGAATTGTGCTGGAATTTATACTTATGGCCAGTCTAGACGTCTCATGATTCAATTTGAAACTATTCTTCAACCGAACTTTTTCTATGTTGCTTCGTTCCATGGGATCTATTGAAAATAAAATTTTACATCATATTTATCATCCAAACAAGTTTATTGTGCGTAAAATGCACAGGATTTTTATAATATAAGGGTTAAAGATTAAAATAGTCTTTGAAATATATTTTTTTCTCAGTTTGATATTTAAAAAAATAAAATTTTCAAATTGATACTTAAACTTTTATTCTCTTATCATGTTGATACTAGCGACTGACGTCGTTAAGGTACAATAAGATGGATTAACATCCAATAAAATACTAATACATATAAAAAAATCAGTTAAGACTACATAATCAATATCACGTCTGTATAAAAAAATTTGTTTAGTTTATAATTATTTATTTTGCTAATTAATTGATTTATGGTTTTTCAAAAAAAAAAAAAAAAAAAATTTTGATTCGGTTTGAAGTCTAGTGTTCTAATTGAAAAAAGGAATATATTGATTTGAGAGGTGAACTTGGATTAAAAATCTAAAATTGACTTTGATTAGGAGATTGAAACTAAGAAAACCTTCTCTTGTTGTGATTTAGATAAGAGACCTATAAAAAAAACCCATTAGGATCAATTAGATACAATGAAAAATCAATCAAAAAAAATCAAAAAAGAAAGAGTAAAAAAAAATTAAAAGTTTTTTTATAGTCTTCTTTGGTGTTTTAGGTTTAGATAATTAGGATTTTCTTCTGGGAGTTTTGTGTTGAGGAAAAGAGTTAAGATGAAACACCAAAGGGAAGCACTAAACAAAAAGTTTTTGCAGCAAAATTTTTTAGAGTTTCAGGCATATAGGTTTTAGGTTTTTGTTTGATTTTTGTTTAAATCAGAAAGAAAGGCAATCACTACAAGTGAGGAGCACCAGTGAAATCATAGGTTGTCTTGTATAGAAACAAGAAAGAAAATAAGGTAATTTCCATTTTTTCCTTCTTTATTTGTATATTTGTCATAATGTTTAGGTTGGGAGAATCAACTCAATAGACACAAAAATCATAAAATAGCTACCAATCTTTTTTTACCTAGATGTGATTGGCTACCTATGTGAATCTGTGCTCTTTAAAGTGTTTTAAGTGTAAACTAAAGGTCCTTAAAAGGAATAAATTTTGGTTTACATCATTAAAACTAAGGTTCGAGAATTAGTTTAATATAAGGAAAGTATTAACACCCCTTTATGCCAAAAATTGGTACCATATTAATTATATGTTACCTTACCTAAGCCTTATCAAAGATGGTTTCATCAAGCAAACAAATCAATTCCAATCCTTTTATTTATTTATAAAGCATGGTGATACAAAAATTCTATCAAAATATCAAGCAATCATGCAATAAATATTAAATTATACCATGCAAAAATTATCATGCAAATATATTATAAATCTTACCAAATATCATGTAATAATATCATGCCTAGACCATGCTAAAATATTCATGTAAGAATATCATGCAAATATATTATCATGTAATAATAACAATCATGCAAATATGCAAATCAAATATAATCATACAAATAAGTTAGTAATATAATCATGCAATTATGCACATAATAAATATAAAAATATACAATTAGATATCATTCAAAATTAATATAATATCATATCATGCGATAAATATAAAATTATGCAATAATAATAATCATGCAAATAAATATATTAATAATCATACAATTACACAAACAAATAAATTAATAATCATGCAAATAGACATGCAATTAAATATATAATCATACAATTAACAATGTAAAACATGTAATTAAATATCTAATCATGCAATTAACAATGTAAAACATGCAAATAAATATATAATCATGCAAATATATATAATTATGCAATTAACAATATAAAACATGCAAATGTAAATTATCATGCAATTAATAATATAAAACATGCAATTAAATATATTATCATGCAATTAACAATATAAAACATGCAACTAAATATATAATCATGTAATTAACAATATAAAACATTCCATTAAATAAATAATCATGCAATCACACAAATAAATAAATTGATAATCATGCAAATGAATAGTCATGCAAATATATTAATAAACCACACAAATATATTAATCATACAAATAAAATATTAAGCAAATAAATTATCATTCAAATATAATATTAGTTATGCAAATTCAAGCAAAAATGAATTCCATGTAATAAATATAAAAATAAGAGTAAGTAATTAAATATTATAAAAGTTAGGTAAAAATTACAAAAAAAAAAGAAAGCAATCATTACCTTAATGGACCACAGGTTCCAACAATTTTTTACCTTTCAAAAACTAATACTTCCTACTATAAATTTTAACCTTCTTTCCTAAAACTCCAACTGGATCTTCTTGCCAAATTTTTTTACTTGATTGCTTCTTCCTTGTTGATTCAAAACTTTGCCCAAATTTTCTCTCTTTTCAATGACCTTTGTTTGATCTTGAAGTCTATTTCTGTCAAGCCCCTGATTTAAGGTCCCTATTTTGATCTTGATTAAAGGTCCTTATACAGAGATTGAATTCCTTTCGATTTAGAAGAAATTAATTCAACCGAATATACAATTTCTCTCCAAAATTTATTTTTTGTGTAATCTTCCCTTTTTCAATAGCTTGAGCCCCAAGTCTTTCCAAAATTATTCAATCATTAGAGTTGAAATCTGAGATAGAATCCAAGAGTTACATTGAATCCAAGATTTTTCATGAAAAATCCCATTTTTTTTATTTTTTAATATTTCTTTATTGTTTTTACCAATTTACTTTGACTCTTTTGACTAAAAAAACAAAAATTAAACTAAAAAAATTTAAAATATAAATAAAATTTAGGGCTTAATCTTTGGGTCCAAAATTCACTTTTTCGATTAAACTCAATTGCACAATCAAAATAAAAAATTGAAGCCCAATGTATTTCAAAAAATTCTCAGATAAAATAAAGTATCTACAGTTACCCCTTTTTGTGCATTCTATGAAACAGAAATTGTACAAAAACTCCTCCTTAGAGGTTTGAAACTTCTTTTTTAAAAAAAAAAAATGCTCCCCCTACAACTAAGGCTTTGAAACTTTTAGAAAATAAAATGCTCCTTCACAACTGAGATTTTGAAACTTTTAAAAATAAAATGCTTCCCTACAATTGAAACATTGGAATTTTTTAAAATAAAATGTTCCCCCACAATTGAACTTTGAAAATTTGAAAAATAAAATATTTCTCCACAACTGAGGCTTTGGAACTTTAGAAAATAAAATACTCCCTCACAACTAAGGCTTTGAAGCTTTTAAAAAATAAAATGCTCCTCCATAGTTAAGACTTTGAGACTTTAAAAAATAAAATGCTCCCCTACAACTGAGGCTTTGAAACTTTAAAAAATAAAATATTCCCCCACAACTGAGGCTTTGAAACTTTTGAAAAATAAAATGAGATCATTCTTACCTTTGAAAAAGCTCCTCCCTAATAGAGGTATTGAAACTTTAAAAAATCTTACCTTAAATTGAGTTTTTGAATTTCATCTGAATCATCATCGATTGCCTTTCAATGTCTCTAATTAAAATTATTTTCTCATCTAGTTTTTTCTTCCTACTTTCTAAACATATGCAATGAATGCATGCAATGAATGAAAAGATTCTTCATAATTCTCAAATTCAATTTCAAGATTTTAATTTTAATTTTTCTTCCTTTCAAACATACATGATGCATGGGATTAATATGATGAACACAATGTATGCATACAATGAATGTATGAGCCAAAGCTTTTTCAAAATTTCATATAATTTCACAACTTAAACTTTGATCTTTCTTTTTCAAACATGAAAGTGCATGAGTGCAATAAATGCGATGATATATGCAACATGTAATACATGCAATGAATGCAGTGAATACAATGTATGAATGCAAAATTCCTACCCAATGTCGAGCTTTAAATTTTTTTTTCTTTTTCAAATATACATGATGAATGCCATCAATGAGTGCAATATTCTCAATATGATGCATGCATGTAATGCATGTGGTGAACGTAATGTATGCTATGCAATTCATTTATCTTTTCAATTGAGGTAAATCAAAGGGTTCTTAAAACTCTTGATTTATCTTCTCACTTTCTTTAACTCTTTAACACTTTTGATTTTCAACAAGAGCTATCATGCATCATCATGTAGTCTTATCCATTATATCATCCAAATCCAAAGTTTACTTCTTTCAATGGGATCTCGAGACTCTTCTTCATGTCTTCTTTTTAGCTTATCATCATGTTTTTCTTCAACTTCTTTGGAACTAGCTAGCAAATGTATCAACTGATTTATGACCCAAAACTCCTCTTCATTAGCTTCATCATTTGATTTCAACATTTGGAATGTTTCTTTTCATTTGTAAACCATAAGGATCAACATCATTTTAAACTTCTTTTATCTTTCACTTTTCATTTTCAATATGCCCTAATCACTTCCAACATTTTCAAAATAATGCAAGGATATTTCATAACAGTCATTTATTCATTTATCATCATTTCAATTCAATGCCAAATGTAATCCATCACATTTCTTTAATTTACCATAGGAAGAAATAAATGGTGAAAAACAAGAAAAATCAAAGAAAGGGTATTCATTATAAGAAAAAGTCTAGTAAAAAATAAATAGGCAAAGAAATCATTTCAGGATGAATCAAGATAAATACTGGAAAGGGTACGTAACATCTAAGATAATGAACATTTAGACAATACTAGATAAATTAATTCTAAATTCTTTTTCAAAAGCTCATTCCATTGATATTCTTGATATTTCATTAATGCAAGCATTATCCTTATTTCTTGAAAAACCTCATCAAGGTTATTTTTCTAAGTTTCCTTTTTATTTCTTAAATTGACCTTTTGGGTTTTCAGTTTAAATTTTCCTTCTTCCTTTTTTCTATTTTTTGCTTGTTTTTGTTTTATTTTTATATTTTTGGTTTTTTTTTTTTTTTGCATATCTCTTTCACATCATTTTCTTATCATTTTTTTTTTTAATCCATCAGTGACATCTTGATCAAAATTCCCAATATTCCTATTACAAATTTGTCTTAGTTCAATCCATGATTCTATATTTTAGCCATTCACATTAGATTAAAATAGATTTTTAAGAGATGTAACATAAGCTAAGGTGAAGGGTTATGAAAAAAATGGATAAAGTAAGCTCAAAATTAATTCTAAAGATTATAAAACAAATGATCATTTATTATCATATGGGTAGCTTGATTTTTTTTTGCCTCATTCTTTATCAATTCTCTCTTTCTCTTTTTTTCTTCACATTTTTTTAATTTGCACTTTTCATCATTTTTCAGAAAAGATTTAAGCACCAAAGATTTTTTTTTTTTCTTTTGCCTTTGAAGTCATTAGGGACCTTCATTTTTTTTTTCTCTTTGTGATCAAGCCATTTTCAAACTTTGCCCTCCAGTGTGGAGGGTGGAGGGTGATCATAGGTTAAGGTTTCTTTTAAAGAAAATTCAAAAGGCTTAAATGGGATAGCTAGTGGATAATTTTACTCCTTATGTGAAAGGTAGAAGAAAAATTGTCATTTCTCATTTTAAATATAAATACTCTCAATGAAGAACATTTATTGACTAAAAGCAAACTTGTGAGTGAACATGAGTGACTAAAAAAAAATCACACACTACATCACTTCCGTCAATGAATGAGCGAAATCCCATGCTAGTTTCTTGTCCTCTTTTACTTCAATAATCCCAATAGATTAAAAGTCTCAACTTATCAATTTCATCAATATAAATGATGTTTTCAAAATCGAATCATGAATTATATTTATGATTGTTTGAACATTCAGTATTTAGAACATAGGGTGGGTGAAATATAAAAGGCATGTATATAAAAACAATGGAACAAATTAGAAAATGTAATAAAAATACATCTGTCACTTTGTTGAAATGATGAAAGACAAATAAAAAATTGACATAAAAGACTCAAATGTTCCAAACTTGCATTATTTCTTAAAATTCCTAAGATAACAGACATTTATAAAAACTCCCTTAAAATTATGCCTCAGTGTGGTTAAGTAAAGGGTTCTAGATGACACATGTCCCTGCTTCTTAATCAAAATTCACCAATCCATTTGTGACCAAACTTTTCACTTTATACTTCAATGCTATGCAATTTTTTGTAAAATGGCCAGCAATCCCAAGATGATAGTTGCAAGTAGCATTAATATCATACCACTTAAGGTAGGGAAACTTCATAAGTTCTGAATAGGCTTGCAATAAATTATGAAAGGTTTAACCCAAGCCCTATAAGGTCTTTCTTCCCCTACTACATTCACCATGTCTTCTTTAACTTTTTCATAATACTCGATTTGAGAGGCATCCATCATCTTTTATAGCTTTTGACGAAAAACATCACAATGTTGGAAGAATGCCTAAAAGCCCTTTTAGGATATTTGTAAGACTGGTTCAAATCCATCTTGTCATAATAGTTTTTATGACTTAAGGGTACTGGAAAAATCTTGTCGCCTTAACCAAAGCTTCAAAAACTTATTCCAATGAAATTTTGACATCATCAACACTTCTCTTAATGTGGCAAGTTTTACTACCATTTATAGCATTATTTGTTCCAACATAAGTTGGTAGGGGATTCCCGCTGATGTTTGATCCCTCAGAGGTATTGAATTTTAACACACTTTGGTCAATAAAATATTGGATCTTGTATTTTAAAGCAAAGTAATTTTCAATTGAATGACTTATATTTCTAGCATGATAGTCATATATAGCAATAGCATCATACCATTTAAAGTAAGGAGGCTTTAACGGTACCACATGGTAAGGTACTATAAGACGACCTTCTACTAACTAAGAGAATAGTTCAGTATAGGTCATAGGGATAGGATCACTCCAGGTCTTTTCTTGGGTAGCTCGAGGCTTTCTTGAATAAATGGCTTGTGCATTTGGCTAGGTGGTAGGAAAAAAGGTAGGGCTACGCATAGGGGTTGTGGGTTGGACATTAGGGTGATAAGTAAGTGGTGCAAGGTGATAATGATAGGTGTTTGGTGAAATGTTATGGGTGAAACAGTAAGGGTCTTGGTATGTAGGGTATAGAAGATATTAAGGGTACCCTTTAAATTGTGGCCCTTCATGAGATAAAGCCTAAGCATTAGCCTCTTTCTTTTTTAGTGCAACTCTTTTCTTTGTACTAGACATTTCACCCTCTTCTAGCTTCTCATTTTTAGTAGCATTTTCAATGATTTCCCTAGAGATTATCATATCAACAAAATTTTGGTGGCATTGCCAATCATTTTCTCATAGTAAGAAGTCTTAAGAGTATTGATGAATAGAATCGTGGTTTCTTTTTTGATCAATGGAGGTTGAACTTGGACAGCCATATCCCATCACCTTTGAACATATTCTTTGAAATTCTCACTTGCATTTTTTTTCATGTTTTAGAGAGACATACAATCCGGTGCCATGTCTATAATATGCTTATATTATGCAACGAAAGTCCTTGTAAGTTCTCTTTATCTACGGATGCGAGATCTTTCTAGTTGCACATACCACCTAGCTACTAAACCAATAAAATTATATTGAAAAACATGGATAAATATTTTTTATTGTGAGCATATGCAGCCATTTTGCGACAATATATCTTGACATGTGTAATAGGTCATTTAGTCCCATCATACTTCTCAAACTCAAGCACTTTAAATTTTGGTGGAATCACTACATTAAGGAATAAGTAGAGTCTAGTAGCATCAATTGACCTATAAAAATCTATTCCCTGGATAGCTCTAAGCCTTTTTTCAATAATGTCCATCTTTTAACTTTCAGAGTTTTCTTTAATTTCAACAAAGCCAATCTTTAACTTCTCTTGCTCTTTAAGATCATCAAGATTTGAAACTTATGTAGGATCAAGCAACTTGATGTCAAGAACAAGAGTAAGGGGAACAGCAGTAATAGTTGTTGGCAGTCAGTCTACACATAAGGATAATTTACAGTGAATGGCATTTGGTATTAGACCCTTTAAGATGCCTGTGCTAAATATAAGCCAAAACCAGAGGGATATAATGGATCAATCTCATTTTGTATCACCATTTTTTTCACTTTCTTCCCTTTGCTCATATTTTTCAATAATTCAGTAATAGTTTCTAACTGCCCTTTCAATTCTTCTTGTGACTTTTCTAGCTTCTAGAGGCGAAAAGTGTTTTTTTCTTCCATGATCCTTGCCTAATATCTAGTATTGTATTGCCTCAAATTTTTTAAAGATTGAGCTATCCTTGAACCTTGATTTTTCATAATTTTTAAAGAAATTAGGATGACTTATTATCATGCACTTTGTAAAGATACTTATGTATGAATGCATTAATATATGAATGTAATAAGAAGGATTTACCATATAACAATTATTAACAAAGAAAATCTTTATTGAATTGAAAGTTATTTCTAACCAAATCCAATATTACATCCATGAAAAATCTAAAATTTATTGTGGAATGAAATTCCTAATTTGTTGATATTGGCCTTGCACTTCATTAAGGAAAAGCTAGTAGCTATTAGCCTATGTTCCCACTGACAGTACCTTTGTCTTCCATTCTTCAACTTTTTCTACCATGTCTTTGGCTTTACAGGTAGCCATAGTGATTTGATCAAGCAAGCACTCAACTTGGTAATGTTTTTTCATATATGCTTCCTAGGCTTATTCACATTTTTCATTCACAACACCAATTTGTGTTCAATTTCAACTATTACCCCATTGAGCATTTCGATGTACTTTTGTGTTTAAATGAGTGTTTCATCTTTTTCTTGCATTTTTGCTTGCAATTGGTCATTTTCTTTCAAAAGTCGAGCTATGGTGGATGACTACGTGATGTTGAGATAAAAAAAAAATTTTTTTTCATTCATCTCTTTCTTGTTTGAGTGCTTGAATCCTTTGGTCCATTCTTCCCTCTAACTCATTTTTTAGCCTTTTATTTTCAAGCTCTAATTCATCATTTTCAACTTGGAGCTTTCTTTTAGCGGTTTCCATTACTAATAAGGGATCAAGGGGTGATGATTTCATTGGGGCCTTTGGAGTTATTTTTTTAGGGATTTTAAAGTTTTTACATCACCTAATGTGCCACACAAAATACTTGAGGGTAACCTTTTTTGAGCATCTCCTTTTATCTTTCTTTTAAGGCAAATTTCAAGCTTTTAGGGCTTTGGCTATCTTTATGGAGGCATCAATTTCAACATATAAGAACTCTATTTTGCTAAGTCCAGAAGTGGCTGGGATAAACTATTTGTAACCATATTATTTTTGCACCACGATGGAGAATAACTCATTGCACACCAAAGGCTTAAAAGAAGAATCCAAATGTTATCTTCACAATCATACAACATCAGTCCATAGGGCATCCAAAGAGCTCACATCTTGGCTAGTAAGCTTACATAGAAATAAAATCCACGTTTCCTTGAATTTTTGTCTAGGCCATTCATTCTCATAGAATTACTTAATGGGAGTGCTTGTAGGGTTTGCAAAATTTATCACCATTATTTTCAATATGACTTTTCATCTAAATGATTAATAATTGAGCACATCCAATAAAATGGCCCTCTCCATTTTGACAACAATGATTTAAAGATCTAATGGTCTCAGCTAAAATTGTAAGAATAAGATTTATTTGGTCCTAAGTTGATCAAAGAAATTCACTATTGCAACATCAATATAACCTGTTACTTTTGGAAATACCATCATCTATATAAAGCTAATAATATCAAATCCATTCCTCTTTCAGTGCCAAAATATTTGTATATAAAGTTACGAACAATAGGCTAATGAATACCAACACTTTCACCTTTTTCTTTTATCCAATTATCAACAGTTTGGACATCTACGGCCATTATTTAAGTAAGCTTTTTATGATAACTAATCCTTTTATTCTTCCAACATACCTTGTCAAGGTTAGAGGGATCCATGTAAATGAGAGTTGAATATTTTTCAATAGTTGGCACCATGTTAACCTCATTGAACACAAAGTAATGATATGAAAGGTCCCAAAGTTGAACCATGGCCCTAATAAGCTGATCATCCATAAGGATTGAAAGAAGTAACACAAGGTCCTCAAACTTTTTTCGGAAAATCTCCTTGGCAGTGACATTTCATTAGTTCCAAATACTAACCAAATTGCTTTCTATTTGAAATTGAGATGGATTTTGGCAAGCAAAATAGTTACATATTTGACTGGCAAACAATCACCTTTTTTAAACTGAGATTCCTTGGACTTCATTTTTAGGCTTATATGGAACTTTGATAGGCTCTCTATAGATGTAATTAAGATTCTTTTTGTTAAGATTATTTTATGACAATCACTCCTTATGTAAATCTAATGATGCATACATGCAAAATCAAGTAGAGAAAAAGGTTAGTTAACATATACATGGAATAGAATAATATATACAAGGAACAATATTAAAGGTTAGTATGCAAAAATATATAATTATTATCCCATCATATGTCTTACTTAGGTTTTTTCTAATAAAAGAAAAGCAAAGCTCTAACCTAGGTTTGGATTTTTAAGGTTCTAACCTAGGTTCAAAGGCTTGACAATCTAAAGGCTCTCAAATTGTTCCCTACATCATCATTTATTATAGACTAGTAGGGCACCCCAATCTTCTCCCACCATTATAGGCTCAAATAAAAAAGATTCAATTTGAGTGAGAGTTTTCACTAGTTCACACGGAGATTATCACCTCACGAGAATGTAGGTATTTGCTCCCTCCTAATAAAAGATAAAGCTCAGGTATAGGGCTTATGCATAAATGCAAACATGGTATGTGTAAAGGGACATACCAAATAATCAAATAAATTAATGCACATAAAAAAAATTAAAATCTACAAAACAAGAAAACAATAACAAATAAGTTAGTAATATGAAAATCACAAATAATTACATAATGAAACTAACAAAACAAGTTTTATGATAACATATGACTATCTAATGGCTTGACACTTTCATGTCCTTAGTGGAGTCGCCAAACTATTATAATGTTTAGGTTGGGAGAACCTATACATTAGACATAAAAATCATGGAGTTGTTATCAATCTTTTATTACCTAGGTGTGATTGGCCACCTATGTGAATCTATCCTCTTTAAGGTTATCCTAAGTGTAAACTAAAAGTTCCTAAAAAGAATAAGTTCTGGTCTACATCATTAGAACTAAGGTTCGAGAGTCGGTTACTTGCAAGGAAGGTATTAGCACCCCTTTATGCCCAAAATTGCTACCATATTAATTATGTGTTACCTTACTTAAGCCTTATCAAAGATGGTTTTATCAAGCAAATAAATCAATTCCAATCCTTTTATTTATTTACAAAACATGGTGATACAAAAATTCTATTAAAATATCAAGCAATCAAGCAATAAATATTAAATCATACCATGCAAAAATTATCATGCAAATATATTATAAATCATACCAAATATCATGTAATAATATCATGCTAGATCATGCTAAAATATTTATGTAAGAATGTCATTCAAATATATTAATTACCACTAAATAATAACAATCATGTAAATATGCAAATCAAATATAATCATACAAATATGTTAGTAATATAATCATGCAATTATGCACACAATAAATATAAAAATATGCAATTAGATATCATTCAAAATTATTATAATATTATATCATGCAATAAATATAAAATCATGCAATAATAATAATCATGCAAATAAATATATTAATAATCATACAATCACACAAATAAATTAATTAATAATCCTGCAAATAGACATGCAATTAAATATATAATCATGCAATTAACAATATAAATCATGCAAATATATATAATCATTCAATTAACAATATAAAACATGCAAATGTATATTATCATGCAATTAACAATATAAAACATGCAATTAAGCATATAATCATGCAATTAACAATATAAAACAGGCAACTAAATATATAATTATGCAATTAACAATATAAAACATGCAACTACATATATAATCAAGCAATTAACAATATAAAACATGTCATTAAATATATAATCATGCAATCACACAAATAAATAAATTGATAATCATGCAAATAAATTGATAATCATGCAAATAAATTAATAGTCATGCAACTATATTAATAAATCACACAAATATATTAAACATTCAAATAAAATATTAAGAAAATAAATTATCATGCAAATATAATATTAGTTATGCAAATTCATGCAAAAATGAATACCATCTAATAAATATAAAAATAGGAGTAAGCAATTAAATATTATAAAAGTTATGTAAAAATTACAAAAAAAAAAAAAGAAAGAAAGCAAGCATTGCCTCAATGGATCACAGGCTCTAACATTTTTTTACATTTTAAAAAATGATGTTTCCTATTATAAATCTCAACCTTCCTTCGAAAAACTCCAACTAGATCTTCTTGCAAAATTTTTTTGCTTGATTGCTTCTTTCTTGTTGATTCAAAACTTTATCTCAATTTTCTCTCTTTTCAATGACCTTTGCTTGATCTTAAAATCAATTACTATCAGGCCCTCATTTTGATCTTAGATTCAAGGTCCTTATATAGGGATTAAATTCCTTTTGATTTGAAAGAAATTAATTCAACTGAATCTAGGATTTTTCTCCAAATTTTATTTTTTATGCAATCTTCCCTCTTTCAATAGCTTAAGCCCCAAGTCTTTTCAAAATTATTCAACCATTAAAGTTGAAACTGAGATTGAATCTAAGAGTTGAATTGAATCCAAGATTTACCATGCAAAATCCCACATTTTTTATTTTTTTATTTTTTTTACCAATTGACTTTGACTCTTTTTACTAAAAAAATTAAATTAAAAAAATTAAAATATAAATAAAATTTAAGGCTTAATCTTTGGGTCTAAAATTCACTTTTCTAACTAAACCCAATTGCACAATCAAAATAAAAAATTGAAGCCCAATGAATTTCAAAAAATCTCTAGATAAAATAAGGTGTCTACAATATTTATTTATGTTATTTAGTTCTTTCTCTATGTTCTTTTATGTATATTTAAAACAAATTTTATAATAAATTCATGGTTCCTACCAAATGATTAGAGGATTTAAATCTTGAATTATGAATTCTATCAAACGATTGGAGAATTTCATAATGAATTTTTGAAAAATAATTTTCAATCCTACCAAATGATTGAATGACTCAAATTTTTGTTAAATCTTACCAAATTATTGAAGGATTTAATGAATTTTTTTTCAAAAATATTTTTTGAGGTTTTCAAATAAAAATCCTACCAAATGATTAAGAGATATGCATTGATATAAAATCTTACCAAATGATTGGAGGGTTTTATTATTTGCTTTCAAAAAATAATTTCTTAGAAAATATATTAATGAATCCAACGATGAAACCTCTTCAAAATGAGACATGAGTCTTCATGAATTTTTAGAGGTGAAAAAATTATATTAAATCACTACCAAATGATTGGAGAAATTTTAAAATCAATTTTCAATAATTAAATTTACTTGGTAAAAATTTAAAAATATTTTAAGTCTTGGATAACATGAAATCAAACTGATACCATCATTTGATGGGCATTATGATGGTGCTATGACCTTCTTCACATGTAATCGTACTCTCAGATTTAATATTGGTTTTGGAGACATAAAATCTACCTTTTAAAAATATCTAAGTTAAACTTGAGATTTCTTTTTAAAAAGGGACAGATTCACTTAAGTGTCTAATATACCTTAACAAAAAAGATGGGTAACAACTCCTAAAATTAAGTGTAGCTATAGATAGGTCTACAGATCTATACATTATGACAAATAGTAGTTTTCATACATTTATAAAACTTAGTGTGTTTTCTTTCTCATTGACTCGGTGTGTTTCAAAGCTTCAAACTTTTATGTTCAATTTTTTTGTTTAGCATTTTTGTTTTCAAAAGTCTTTTCTTTTTCTATTCTCTTTATGATCAATGGTGGCTAAACTATTAAGTTCTTTTCTAACCTTGCCTACTATTAATGGCATTACTAGGTGTTTGTGCTAAGTTCAAACTAAGGAAATAACTCAAAGATAAACTTAAAGATAAGAATAAGAGAGTTGAGAAGAATAGCTCAAATGAAAGTATGAGAGAGTTGAAAGAAGAATTGGCCTCTTCTTTTACTTAAAGATAGTGGGAGTATTTATACAAGTTAGTTTGAACTAAATGATCAAAATCCCTTGATCCAATTGTGAGCTACTCTCTTAAGGTAAAAGACAATTATACCTTTATAACCCAAAAATGCCCTTAACATTATGTTCCCCCAAAAAATAATCTAAAAATTCAGATGAGAGTTGAGCCAAGATGTTCGACCTATTTTGGGTTTAGGCAATTTATTGAGATTCAAAGATATATTCGAGTTCAGACTTTGAATGTTAATTTTATTGTCCAACCTTTTAGTGACATGATGGTTTAAGGTACTGACATCATGAGATATTATTTTATGATACATCCGACATGGATGATTGTTGGGATCTTAATAGTTATTTGACTTTATTTGCTAACTATTTAATTTTGGTTAGGGTTAATAAACGACTGATCTAGGGCTGTTTAGGTCATCTAAGTTAGCTACTCAATAATTGATTTGACAATTGATAGATTTTATAATAAGATTCTAAATTCATTTATATTGATAGAATTTATACTGAAGTGAATCTATGCCGAGATAATTTACATCGAGGTAGATATGTACTAAAGTGATTTTTACTAAGGTGAATTTGTGCCGAGGTGATTGTCATCGAGGTGAATTTAGTGAATTAGAACTCTTGCAAAGATAATTTTATTGAGTAGAGCTTTGTTAAAAGAAAATTTATCAAGGTGAGCTTTTGAAGGTAACTTTTATTATAGTGAGCTCTTTTATCGAGCTATACAATTAAGTCAATCTAAAATTGTTTAATTGACTTGAGCTTTTTAGTTGAACCAATCTTTTGCTAAGAAAATGTAGCAAAACTGCTACTTTATCAATGAAATTTGGTTGGTTAAGCTCTTTTGGTCAAGCTGATTTCTTTTAGCTGAGCTAATCTCTTTTAGTTGAGTTGAGTAGAGTATTTTTTATCGAGCTAGCAAAGCTAATATTTTATTAATGAAATTTGATTAAGCTAAGCTCTTTTAGTTTAACTAAATTTTTATGAAAATCATTTGGTGGAGTTAATACCTTATTGAAGAAATTTGGTCAAACTAAGCTTTTTTAACTATCCTAAGCTCTTTTGCCCTAGCTAATCATTAAGACTTTTTGATTGAGTTAATTTTTTGCTAAGAAAATTCTGTCACATTAAGCTCTTTTAATTGAAGTGAGCTCTTTTGGTCGAGCTAGGCTCTTTTAGCAGAGGTGGCCTAGTAAGCCTTTACGAAAGTAATATAAGCTCTTTGATTAAGGTGGTCGAGATGAACTCTTTTGATCGAAGTGAGCTCTTTTGGTCGAGACGAGCTCTTTTGGCTAAGGTGGCTTAACTAAGTCTTTATGAAAGTAATTTATCAAGATGAGCTCTTTAGCCAAGGTGACCGAGCTAAGCTTTCATGAAAGTAATTTATCGTGATGAGCTTTTTGACTGAGGTAAGCTCTTTTGGCTAAGCTAAGCTTTTTTGACCAATGTGGCCTAGTTAAGCCTTTATGAAAGTAATTTACTAAGATGGGCTCTTTTACAGAGGTCGTCGAGATGAGCTCTTTTAACCGAGGTTAGCTCTTTAAATGGAGGTAAGCCCTTTTAGCCAAGCTAAGCTCTTTTAGTCGAGCTGAGCTCTTTTAGCCAAGCTAATCACTTTGGCTAAGATGGCCCTGCTAAGCTTTTATGAAGGTAATTTATTAAGATGAGCTCTTTGGTCAAGGTGGCCAAGCTAAACTTTTATAAATGCATTTTATAGATCCAAACTCTTTTGGTCGAGCTGAATTCGAGCTTTTTAGCCAAGTTATTTTATCAAACTGAACCTTTATAAAGGTATTTTGTAGATCCAAGCTCTTTTGGTAAAGTTGAGTCTAAGCTCTTTAGTCAAGTTATTTTGTCAAATTAGGCCTTTATGAAAAGCATTCTATAGATTCGTGCTTTTTTGGTTGAACTCAGTCTGAGCTCTTTAGTCAAATTGTTTTGTCGAATTAGACTTTTATAAAGGTATTTTGTAAATTCAAGCTTTTAGGACAAGCTGTTTTGTTGAATTAGGCTTTTATAAAGGCATTTTGTAGATCTAAACTCTTTTAACCAAACTGAATTCAAGCTCTTTGACCTAGTTATTTTGTCAAATTGGGCTTTTAGGAAAGTATTTTATAGATCCAAGCTTTTTTGGTCAAGCTAAGTCTAAGCTCTTAGGTTGAACTATTTTGTCAAATTAGACCTTTATAAAAGTATTTTGTAGATCCGAGCTCTTTTGATCGAGTTGAGTTTGAGCTCTTTGCACAAGTTGTTTTGTCAAGTTAGACATTTTTAAAGACAATTGTAGATCCAAGCTCTTTTGATCGAGCTAAATCTGAGTTCTTAGGCCAAGTTATTTTGTGAAATTAGGCCTTTATGAAGGCATTTTATAGATCCAAGCTCTTTTGGTCAAACTGAGTTTGAACTTTTTAGCTAAACTATTTTATCTAATGGAGGCTTTTCTAAAATTGATTTGTAGATCTGAGCTTGTTAGCTAAGCTGAGTCCGAGCTCCTTAGCTGAGCTGAGTCCGACTTTTTTGGCCAAGCTAAGTTTGAGCTTTTTTGATCGAGCTAAGCCTAAGCTCTTTAACATAGTTGAGATCGAGCACTCCAAACATAGCCAAGAAAAACCCCTACCTGGCACGCCATTTGTTTGTGCTAAGTTTAGACTAAAGGAAGAACTCAAAAATAAACTTAAAGATAAGAATAAAGGAATAGAGGAGAAAAGGAAAAGAGCTTAAAGAAAAGTATGAGAAGGTAGGAAGAAGAATTAGCTTCCCTTTTACTTATAGAAAATGGGGGTATTTATACAAGTTAGTTAGGACTAAATGACCAAAATACCCTTGATCCAATTGTAAGCTACTCTCTTAAGGTAAAAGACAATTATACCCTTATAACCTAAAAATGCCCATAATTCCAGGTTTTCAAGACTTAGTTACCATTTAACCTTGCATATCGGGGGATTTCCCAGGTTTAAGTTTGATTGCTCTACAAGGTTGTCAAAAAAAGATCAATTTGTTTGTATTTTCACCACCTCTTTTGAATATGCCATTTTGGCTTTATTTGTTGTTTCTAACAATTTAGGTTTTAATGATTTTGAAAAATAATTTTTTAAATTATTTTCATAATTTATTTTCAAATACATTTTAATAAGCTTAAAATATCACATTTAGACTAATTTTATCATTTTTTAGTAGACAAAACTCTTACCTAGTTAATTGACTCTTTTGGATATTCAATTGATAATGCAATTATATTCAATTATTGGCTTTTATTTAATAACTAAAAAAAAGTTAAAAAACCCAAAAATAATTATTGTTTATGATGACTAAGTTAAAATTATTGTTTTGTAACATAGTTGTAGTTATAGATCAAAATTTTATTAATATGTTAAATTTTAAACCATTAAATAAAATTATGAACAATTTGATCAAAATAAAGTAGCAAATTTAAAATAATCAAACATTCAATATGAATTTAAAAATATGTATTTTTTAATTTATTTTAATTAGTTTAATTAAATTAAATTGGATAAATGATCAATTTGAGATTAAACGTTTGCATGGTTGCTCAATTTAGAACTAAACATTTTAATTTATATAAATAAGGATAAAATATTATCAACTTATAAAAATATAAGATTTTTTTAGACAAAAATTTGGGTGAAACACACCCACCGTAATATAACATCATAGGCTTAATATCATACTAACTTGACTTCTTTTTGCTAATTTGGCTATCTAGATGGTAAAAATAATTTTTCACTTTCATATTTTTCCCACTCTTCTCTTTACTACTTCATTCTCTTTCTCTCATACCCATTCTTCCTTGTTTTTCAAAGCGCATTCCTCTGAAAATTATCAAAAAAACATATATGAGAATGAAGCTTATGCTTTTATTGTAGATGATGATTGAACTAGTATCTAAAGGTAGTTTGAATTAAAAAAATTTTTCTCAACAACATAGTAACTCTACTACAAAACAAGAAGAATAGAGACATAGAGCAAAAACAAAATCTGTTATAAAATTATTGTGTGAAAGAAACCTTGTGAATATAAAGCTATTATCACTTTAATTCAAAGCAATACATTTTCACGCTTTTATAAACATAAGCCTCCAGGGCATTTTTCTTATCTTTGGTTTGCTTCATCTTCAAATACTGTTTCATCGACCAACATCCTTTCTCTTCAACTTTAACGAGCTTAACCCTTTTCATTCCACCCCAAATACTCTTGTTAATTGAAATTTCCAACCCTTTTACAACTCTTCCTTTTCTTACTACACCAGCCCGCACAAGGTAAAATAGGTTTCAGGTTAGTGGAGAACAAGGAAATAGTGAAGAGTTTTTAGTAAAAGGCTATGGCTATTTGAAAAACTAAAAGACTAGGAGGCTATGGGCATTTGTCGAACTAGAACATATGAAGTAGATTTGACAAAAATAAAAAAAAATTGTGGAAGGTTATGGGTACTTGAAGAAGTAGAAAATTGGAAGAAAGTGGAGAAAGAGAGAAAGGTGACAGAGAGAAGATGAAAAAAGAAAGAAACTAATATTATTTTTTTATTTAAAAATCTTTTATTTTTTATGAGTCAACTTTCTTTCACTTTTTTGCCATCTATTTTAATTAAAAGAGTTTACAGCACATGCACACCAATTCTTTTAAATAATCCTAAATTGTTATAAATCAATAACATGTAATCCTTATTCGTATAAAATAAAACATTTAATTTTAAATTGAGCAACCATCCAAACATTTATTCTGAAATTGAATATTTAGCCAATTAAGTTTATTTTGGCTATTTTTCTAAGGTTTAATTAATATAAAATTTTATATTTTCCATACAATAAATAATATTATGATACATAAAGTCTATGAGACTATTCGGGAAGAAAAAACTATTGAAATTAAAAAAATAATTTGTGATTGTTAAATTATATTATATTTTGATTTAACCATGATATATATATGATTTTTTTATTATATTTTAACTATAAATTCATTTTGATCATAAATAATTAGATAAATATAAAAACAGTGTAAGAAAAAAAGGCTCCTCAACATAGGAGGAGTCGAGCCTTGGTGATTGCAAGAGTTTTCCCTCAGGGTTGTCTTCCAAAAACGTCTTTGGGGTTAGTCTCTCGTGGATTGGAGTCGGCACAAGAAAACAAGATGATGAAGATTTAGAGGGGTTGTGGAACTTTTAGACGTTTCCTGAAGAAGAGATGATAACCAAAGATAAAACGGCATCATTTGTCAAGAAGAAGTCCTACTCGTATTTGCTTATACCCGATTCGGTGACCCTCATGTGACCTATACTTTCTTCCCATGACCCAGCTCACCAGATTTTGAATTTTTTCCTTTTTTTTTTTTGGTTCTTAATTCAATTTTTTTCTTGTTTATTATTGGATTATCATATTATTTAATTTGAAAAATAAAAAGAAAATTTTGGGGTTTTGAAAATGTTGGAAAATTGTAAATTTTTGTGTAATTGTTTAGTGTAGTACTTTTCTATTATTATTAATTTGTGAATAAATTAAATGGAATAATTTAATTGTCATATGATATTTAATAAATCCAATGATTAAGCCTCTTCAAATAAACAATAAATTTATCTTGAATACTTTTGAAGTGAGAAAAAAAAATTTTTTGTGACAGCCTAGAAACTTTTTTTCAGTATTTAAACATCGAAATTAACAAAAATCATTTTTTATTAAGATTTAGACAAGATAACATGTAACTAGTTTGGTAACAATTTTTGGCGTAATGAGATGCTAAAACCTTCCTTTTTATAACCGACTCTCAAATATAATTCTGTTAATGTTAACCAAAATCTATTCTTTTAGAATCATTAGTTTATGCTTAGAACAACCTTAAAAAAATTATATTCACATAGGAGGCCAATTATACTTGGATAAAAAATTTAGTAAAAGCTTTATGATTTTTGTGTCTAATGACAGGTTTTTGAACTTGAAAGTTATGAAAGTCATAATTAATATTTATTATAAAATTTATTTTTTTTATTTAAAAAAAAACTGAAATATGAGCGAGCTTAGACAGCTTATTTTCATTTAGGACTAGATTTGAACAGCAAAATGAAGCTTATATTTCGGGCCAAATCTAAACAAACTTAAAACTTATTGATATCTAATTTAGATCTGATTCAATTCAACTCATGGACAAATTTAATTGGCATTGCACTCATATCTGACCTTGTTGAGTTTAGGGAAAAAAAAATATAAGTGGTCTTGCCAGCTGCCAACGAGCATGAATATTTGGACATCCAAGTCTAGATGCTGGTTTTTATGGTTTGATTCACGTAATTTGCCATCAATTTTGAACTTTTCACTGATTTAATTTTCTTTCTTTCTTCACAAATTCATGAATATAGCGTGTAAATTCAAAACATACTTTGTTTTCTAAATGTAACACATCTTACCTCTGAGTCAATTAATTTTAATTATTGCTCCCTGTTGAAATTAAATTTTCTTCTTGCGATTTTTAATTGGTGGTGGTCAGGATCAGCGACTCTTGTAAAATTGTAACCTTATATAGCCCGTCATTTGCTTTCATGTAAATCTATCTATTCTAACCCGAATAAAAAAAATCATTTAATTCAACCTAATCGATCAAATCCAATTTGACCATAAAAAAGCCAAATTCACCCAACGCAAAATTGAAAAAAACTTGAATCCAAATCAATCCAAATCCAAATCCAAATTAACTTAAACTCATAATGATTCAAATTTGAAATAATTTGAAATCAAAATGGCTTAAACCCCAAATGACTCAAAATTGAAATGATCATAAATTTAACTCAAAATCACTCAAGACTAAACTAAGTATGATTTTATTTAAAATTATTAATTTAATAAAAATAATATGTAGCACAAATAAAAATAATTAATATAACTCAAATGATAACATATTAAATTATTGAAACTAGCAAATTAATATATATTTTATATCAAACTAGTATAATATATATGTTACTTATAATATTTTGTAAAATTTATAATATTATTTAAAATAAATTATATATTATAATCCCCTAGCCCAAATGATAATTAGGCTAAACTATTATCAAAGTCCATTGTTTAATTAAGAGATTAGTTACTAAATGAAAAAGGGCCTAGTATTTTACAAGAGAAACCTAGCATCTTTGATTAATGTGAAACAACAAAGAAAAATAGAACTCTTCTTTTTCATCTTCTTAGGGTTAGAGAACTTGAAAACTCAAGTTGGGGATTTGAAATAAGAGGTTACAATTGGATTAATCTATTAAAGGTGAGCTTAAGCCCTTTTTTTATTAAAGAAAAATACCATGTTGATTATTATTATTTGAAGTTGAAGTTTATGAGTGAAAAACCTAGAAAATTTATGAAATCTCTCATTAATCTTCATGATTTATTTGGATAAATTATTGGGCTTTATTTTTTTTATGTTGTTAAGGTTTAATGATGATTATTAAGTGAATTTTAAAGGTTTAAAGTGCGGATTTGGATTTTTAAATATTGAAAGAGAAATGTTGTTTTTAAATAAGATGTTATTATCTAAAACAGTAGATTAAAACAAAACTTTGTATTACGGGACAAAATATTACTATAAGTATTATATACCATTGGAAAGCTTGTTGAATTTATTTTTCAACTAGACAAATGGAAATTGATTTTGAGTTTTTATGAAGAGTTATCTAATTTTTACTTAAAGGGGTGCAAGTTACCTGTAGTAACATTTAAGATAAATTACGATAATTCTATTAAATTTTATATAAGGAATTATAGATTGAGCCATATATATTTGGAAATATTATTGAGTCTATTTTTTAATGAAATAAGTAGAACTGAATTTCAGGTCTCTTATAAATAAATATATGATTTTTACTAGAAGGTATACATGTTATCTTTCTTTTAACAACATATGATGTGAATTGTAAAAGTTATTACAATCAATCTACAAGAAATTATGAAGTGAGCCATATATGCTTAGAAATATTATTTTGTCTAGTTTCTAATGCAATAAAAAGATCTTAATTGCAAGTTATATATCTTGATATATGGTCATTTTTAATAAAAAGAGCACAGGCTACCAATATTAGTTAGATGAGTTAACTCTTACATAATCTAGTTGTTTTAGTATAAATAGCCTAAAAATGATTAATTAATTTTTTATATATTGAAATGACCTTGAATAGGTTGTTAATTATTTTTGGAAAAGAAAAACATAGTGATGGAATCAAAAGAAGTAAAATCTCACATACTTTATTTGTTTTAAACTTACGTATGTATATAAATTTCTCAAAATAGTAAATGAATGTCTTATTGTTTTTTGTATATAAAAATAAGGTCAAGCATATGATTATATTATGTTTTGGTATATAAATGATGAATTATGAGCTCATAAATGAAAGATTGCTACGATAATGATTTTAAAAATTGATTATGATGAAATGTGAGTTTAATAATGAAATATGAAATGATTGATAAAACTTAATGAATAATTTATGAAAGTAACAAATTTACATATTTAGGAAATGGGATCATCAACACCAAAATTAGTTCTATGATCTTGGCTAACGAATTATAGTAATTAGCATAACCATAATCATACGACCTTGTCAGCGGGTTATAATAGTTAGCATAAAATTCTGGCTAACAAGTTATAATAATTAACAATAATCATAAGAATGATATTGCCAATACAGCGTTTATCACTGGTTATAATTATAACCGTAATTAATGATGAACTAAGACAAAGATTTAAAAAAAAATAATGATGATTTATGATGGTTTTTAAAGATTGATTAATGGTTTTGTTTGATTACAATATTTAAATGATAGTATATGTTGCTAATGACTTATGAATTGCCATATTTTGATATTGATTTATGAGTTTATGAAATGTTTGACATAATGGTATTTTTGACATGTTTTGACAATATAATTTAACAAATGTTTTGAATGATTTATATGGTATATATGAAAACATGCTTAATTGGTAAGGTGTGTGGGACTACATTTGTTAAGTTATGATTTGCTCATTTTCTTTTTTACTTTCTCTTTAAAAATAAGTGATAAGTTTTTTTAGTTTGTAAGAAGTTAGAAGATTAAATTAGAAAGGTTACTTAGGGTGTAGAAACATTATTGACCAATAAGATCTTACAAAATAGTTTTGTTATTTTTATTAATTTACATTTAAATATATAAAGATTTATTATCAGTTTATTGAAAATTTTTAAAATGATTAAGAATAAAAACTTTGTGTTATTTTGAGATTTTACTTCAAAATAATATTACTGTATTGTGTCTCAGTCTCAGGACATGATATATATTTTTAATTATCATAGGTATACATGTCAATGTATCATTTAGAATGAATTATATAATCTCTCATAATTATACATGAATATTAACTATCATGGGATTTAGAATAAGTATATAAAACAAGCCATAGATTTGTGGATATACATTATATTTATGTTTTAAAATATAAAATGATAAAAAAATATAAAAATAATAGATTTAAAATTTTAATAAAAATCATATATAAATTTAGTAAAAAAAAATATTTCGTATTTAATATATCAACACAAATTATTATAGTATAATAGTTTTTATATTTTACATATATTCACACAAAATAAACAATGCAAATGCATTATTATATTTAATTTTTAGGCACAAAAGAACCTATGTATTTCTTCTACCAGTCAAAAAAAAATTGTATATTTCCGTATTTTGGACGTCGTCAGATATTTTGTTTCAATTATTTTAAAGCACTTTTTGGCTTCAATTAAAGACAAAAACATGTGCGCAAGTACGAGGTCATGGATGAGATTGTCTACTTGTCGTCAACATCCAGCCACTTTCCATTTACCACATGCATAATTTTTTGTACTTTCCCCCACGAAATTCTACTGCAGGATAAGGAGATTTTGTTGGAAAAAAAACAGAGAACACCACGTAATACTCGGAATATAACATTATTATTGAGCTTAATTATATTAAAAGTTAAAAAATATAGAATGAAACAAAAATACCATAACAATAACAGGAAGGGGAAAATGATAAACATTGGTGAATTTATAATTACATATAAGGCTCTGAACAATATCTGTCGTCGGACATTATTAATGAGCAGTGCATTCTTTAGGGAGGCCCTGAGGAAATCGTTTGGTGTCCGTACAGTAGTTGTAAATCATGTAATTTTTCTGAACCCATTGGAGCCTTTGTTGGCTTGTTGTATCTAGTTCTTGCGACAGCCAAGCGGGTCTAGACTGTGAGCTTGAAGAACAAGAAGATTTGCCTGAAGACCAGACACAAGCATCAGCCTTGAAATTCCTGTAAGAAGCAGTAAAGGGAGCTTTGCTCCAGTCTGTCTTGACTAGGCCACCTCGAGTAGCCCAGTCATCGGCGTTCCAGAGACTAGAGTATATTCTCATGGGCTGGTTCTTTGGGAATGGAACGCCAATTGATTCCAAGTTCTTGAACTCTCTAATTGGAGTGCCATCAACAGAGAAGCTGACGATTTTTAAGACAAAAATTCAATTAAACTTTCTATAAAAAAATTATCAGGAAAAAAAAAATCATAGTATAGCTCTAGCAACTTACATAATACGTTGAGGGTTCCAAAGAACAGAGTAGGTATGGAAATCTTTCGTGGGGTCGAACCAAAGGTAAAACTGTTGCTCTCTGTTACCTTTTCCCTGGCTAAATACATTTGTGTGAACTATGTAAGGCTCGCCGCTGAGGTTCCCCAAGAATTCGAAGTCGATTTCATCCCAAGTCGACCCTTGTGAACGTAGCTGCCACATATAAAAAAACATAAATTATATCAGCACAGAGTTATGCAAGTTGCAATAAGTGAGAAATTATAACTTACATAGTATGTAGTAACAGTGCCAGCAGAGTTGCCTGGAACGAGCTTAAGCTGCATATCAATCTTCCCAAAGATATACTCATTCTTGGATTGGAAACCTGAGCCAGAGAATTTGTCCAGGGAGAGAGTAAGAAGCTGGCCGTTGTTCAGTATCTTACCTCTACCATCTCCCCAAGTAACATCAAAGTCCTGGTAAAAGTTGGCTGTAGAAGAAGCAACTAATACAAAGCCAACCAGTATTTGTACTAGCAAACAAACTGAACTCCTCATATTTCCAGGATTTTTTTTTTCTAATTTGATTTTGAATTTTGATCTGGATGATTTGAACTTTAAAGTGGGAAGTGTTAGATGATTATATAGGGGAGGGTTGGTGAAAAAGACGGAACAGAGCCTGCGTTTGGAAGTTTCCTATTTTCTCTTCCGTTCAGGACTTGATGTACAGTGTGTAATTCAAAGTTGTAAACAGCTGGACAAAGGGCATAAATAAGTTAAAGAAATGTTCCAAATCTGATTCCGATGGCTATTCCTTCCTTCCCTGCCTTCCTTCCCTGCAAGTAATTTATATGGGTTTGGTGCCACCATTCAATATGTTATGATTGTGCAAGCAGAGATACACGCAATCACGCACCCAAAAGCAAACCCGGTTGGGGAGCAGAACAAGCCACCGAATTCAATAGGCGCATCTCCACGGTCCCGAGGCTTATTTTACCGAATTTGAATGGGATTTTACTGCGCTACAAGATTCCACTTGGGCCAATGGAGTTAGTCAGTTGTTGTCATATTAGTTGACAGGGTCAGCTCAAAAACTTTTAGGGCCCAATTTCTAGACAAAAGTCCAACCACTGAAATCATCTCGTCAAACAAGATTATCATAAAAAAAATAATAATAAATTTTACCATTATTGTATATTAGGTGGGTTTGATGATATAAGAAAAAATACGTGATTGAAATCTTAAATTTATTTTAATTGTTTTATATAATAAATTTTAATTAATTTATATAATTACTTTTAAAAAATAATATTTAATAAATTTAAAATTCGAATTTATAATATGTATAACTCCTCCTTTTATTTTTAACCTATAATTTCGTTCATAAAAAAAATCTTTGATAGTAAATATCAACAATTTTAACATTCTTAAGATTGTGCATACATTGAATTTTTCCCTTCTTTCCAAAGGGGACAAAATTAAATTCCCCTGTCCAGAAAAGGAAGATCCACAGTTTAACTTGTTATTATTACCAGGGTTTTCCCTATTTGAGCTTGATGAGAAAATGTGTTATCTTTCAGAGTTTCGTTTGCGGCACATGTACGCGGAGGTGGATTCACGTGTTAAAGATTTAAAAAATAAAATTTAATGAAAAATTTTTTTATGAACATCCTAATTTTTTTTTTGAATAATTTTTTTATTAATAAAATCAATTGATAATTTATTATATATTATAAATAAATATCCTTAAAAATTTTTGAATTCACGGCTACATGTACGAGCTAGCTAGCTCGCTCGAACACTTTTTGAGATCTTACCTGTGACTTGGGGTACTGATCTACAAAAACTATATACGTATGCCATTGGTTGGAATCATTGAAGTTAAAAGCTTTCAAAGTCAAACATGTGATTACTGTGGAAAGATATGGACATAATCTCACTAGTGAAAGCTCTAGACTCTATCTCCAAGTCGTTACTTCTAGTTGTCGGTGCTTGAAACTTTTTCAATCACATTGATTTGCAATTTTGTATGCTCTATGTATAAAAATTTTGGTTATGATCATCAGTTGAGTAATTTAAAAAAAATTAAAATAATATTTACAATAATAAAATCAAAATGTCTTTCTTCAATTGAGTACCAAATTATCAACCAGAAAATTCGATTTGATAGAAAATTATAATGAAATATATGAAATTGAGATTAGAAAAGCGATTGTGGGTGTTTGGATTTAAAATTTAAGATTATGTTTGGTATATAAAATGTAATTATCTTATGTTATATTTGATTTGTATTTAAAGAAATGAATAAAATTATAAAAAAAATTAATTATTTTTTTAATATAAAATAATTCAATTCTTTCAAAGTGAAAAGAATTATTTTTAATCCATGAGATCAAACTTAAATATTCTATTATATTCTTAACAATTATATCAATAATTTAAATTATATAAATTTTAAAAAAATAATAATTTTGACAAAAAAATAAATTATCTTATCTTAACCATTGTATACATCAAATATAAGATAATATAATATTATTTAATTTAATGCTAATTATAATATCATCTTATCTTATTCTATCAAAATATTATGATCAAACACGCTCTAAATCTATTTAATGTAAAAAAAAAAATTATAATTTTCTTTTAAAAACGGAAAATGACTTATGGCCGGTATATATTAAACTACTCAATTAGCTAGTTAGGTAGATAGATCACTTCTATATGTTGCACATATTTGATATAGAAACTATAATGAATTAATAATTATTACCAGTTTGTCTATACATGTAAACTTTGAGTATCTATGCATGGAAATTTTTATGCCATATGTAGGTCAAAAGAAATACAAACTTTTTATTTTTATTCGAGTCTAAAGATTACACACCAAACACCGATGCAAATAGATGCAAATTAAAAGGAGTCGCATGCATAATATAGGTAGGTTACGGCAAAAATGCTCCCAAAATGCATGGTTAGGTATAGGGGTGTAAATGATACATTAGTATCACAAGTTACTCGGGTTCGATTCGATAAAAACTTGAATTCGGTTCGATTATTATTGAGTCGAGCTCGAACTCGAGTAACTTGATTTATCGATCGAATCGAATTCGAGTATTCTTATATCCGGTTTGAGTAGCTCGCGAGCCTAATCGAGTTTTTATATTTAAATATATTTTATTATTTTAATTAATAAAATATTTTGAGTCCGAGTTTCAGTTCGAGCATAAATAATCAAATTTTTGTCGAGTATACTAATCGAATTTATTTTTACATATTAATCGAGTTTAATCGAGCAAGCTCGAATAACTCGAATTCGATCACGAATCAAGCTCGAGATTAAAAAATAAAACTCGATCAAGTTCGAATCGAATATCGAACCCCGAGTTATGAGTCGAACTCGAGCTCGAGCTTCTCACTGTATTGACTCGATTACACCCTTAATTAGGTAGCATGTACAATCTTCACCAAAAAAATTCAATACATTATCTTGCATTAATAACGAGTTTTAGGATTGGAATTAGCTTGCTAAGTTGGAGGCTTTAATAAAACTTGCCAGCTATGTAACTTAATAAAGTAAGCAATAAAATTTTGAATAAAGTTAAATAATAACAAAAAGTTGTTGTCACCTAATTCACTTATGATTTTCACAAAAAAAAAAAAATATGCACAAAATTGTTTCTCCCTCTATCTAATATATAGTTCTGATTTTGATTTCGCACAAATTAATTTTTTAAAAATTAATTTAAAACAACTAAATATATGTAAAATAAACAGTATTTATAGGACAAAAAAATAAAATTTATTATCTTCGTATCATTTGTAAATAGTTTGAACAATCTCGAAACTAATATGAGGGTAGACGAAATGTAATTACTAGATATTTTATATGGACTATCAAGTATCTTAAAAGTACTTAATTAAAGTAATATTTTCCATTCAATAAATTGAAAGTTCTCACAATAATATCAATATAGTTGTGTCTTATATAATGTAGAACATAGAAAACTAGGTTGGATTTGATGGATTACCAAGAATGAGGCAGGATTGGAAGGTTCATTGGAATTCGAATTGGGAGTCGGTGGAAAGAGGATAAGAGATAAGAAGAGAAATGAACAGCTGGCTGCCAAAATGATAGTGAAGAAGGATTAGTTAAAACAAATGGCATCCAGTTATCAATTTCCCATTCCCATGACGATAATAAGGTGTCAAAAAGGGCAACTCCGCAGGTGGTTCTTTCGGCTGCGTCGAATTGGCTCCTGATAGTACAGGATGGCCCATTGGGGCCTTGTTTGGTGGATGTATATTCACCAACTTCGAGTTGGCTAAACACACAAAACACAAGGAAATCATTAACAAATATACATATATGGACCAACCCATTTCTTTACTTTTAACTACTATACAATCATTAAGTTGGGTGCATAAAATTATAAGTAAGATATAATAAAATAAGATTATTGATAAAACTGAATTGTCTAATATCTTCTTATCTTATTTTTTATGCTCTTAAAGATTAATTAAGAGAAAAATAGAATGATTTGTGCAAAATTAAGAGAAGGATATGATAAATATAAATTTGTTACTATTTAGGAGAAATTCTATTTTGCTGGAAAATATAAATAAGATAAATAATATTTATTCAAGTTGTGTTTATCTAACAAATATAAATGTGTTACTATTTAGAAAAATTATATTTTGGAGGAAAATATTTTATTTTTAAGTTTTACATTTAGTAATTATTAAATCTTATTAACTAAAATATGATAAATACTTGTTCCTTTACATACAATAACTTATAGAAATGATATTCTTCAAAGAACCATGTAAAAAAACAAGGATCAAGTAAACTGTCTTAAAAAAAAAATCATTCATCTTGTTTTTGGTCAGACATGTTTCACTTTTTAGACATTGGGAATTAGTCTGCAGAGACAATTCCTTCTTGTTACGCCACCATATCCTTATCCTGCCTCCATGAGGAAACAGAAACTACAAGATATTTGTTATTTCAACTACAGAAAAGCTGGAAAATGAATCCCGTAAAAAATAATCAAAGCCACATCGAAGTAAATAAATAGTTACTTATTGAAGGATGTAGTTGTAGATAATCAAATTGTATCGTTTAAAAAGTCCACTTGGTAAGGCCAGACTTATCTATCCCACATCGGGAGGAGATACTAATTTTTGGCAGCATGCTGAGGTTGAAAAGCTATGGCTCGATTGCGGGGGTGTGGAGCATTCTTTTTGCTTAACATGGATACAATTCCCACAGGAAACTCTGTTTGCTTGGCATGTATTATGACAACTTCTGTGCTATGCGGTTGCTTTTGTACATTTAAGCTTCAGAAAAGAAAGCTACGATATCTCAGCTAAAACTGATTGCCTAAAAAACCCATCGCAGAAAATCTATTATTTTTCAGTAAACCCACTCATCAGCATGGGATTTCAAGTTTATAGTACAAATAACTTGATCTACTGATGTCCATGTTTGCTCAACTTCTTCCTCATACTTCATTACCGAATCGAACATCATGTTTGTAACTACTCTTCACTTTAACATGCATCACCAAACTCAAGCATTATATTCCCACTAATACAGCCTGTTGGGGGAACGCATCAGACAAATTGGATTAAATGTTACAGATATAATTGTCGTATTTCCAAGTGTTTGTTTCTGCGTAATTCTCTCCATACCAAACGTCATCATTAAAGCTGCCGATGCAATGCACTAGTTCAAGTTTTAAACCGTCTTCATTTGGTCTGGCCTAAGCAACCGTAAATAATCATTGACGCTAACTTTTCTGACAAGCACTCATTTTGATGTAGATAATGGACAATGTTCAACAAGTTTCCAAGAAGATTCACAGCATCTGACAGTTGCGTCCCCTACTCTAAGATGTGCTTGAGCCATTTAATCCAACAAATACATTAGTAACATTACTATTAATCCTAAGTTTCATCTACTATTAATGTATCATATACATGGAATTTGAAGTGTATGTAAAATTTAATTTAAATTAGATACATCAAGTTTTGTTAGATTTATCTGCAACTTTATTTCCATGTTTTGTGCCTTTTATTTAATTTGTAGTACATGATCATACAAATAACTGGAGACAATTATATATCGATAATGGTTAAAGAATTATTCTACAAAATTGTCTCGCGGATGCTACTTCATCTTATTCTATTTTTGTTTGCAGGAGTACATTCAACAAGGTGGCCCTGAGGGAATTGTTTTGCGTCTTTGCAATAATTGTAACCCATGCAATTCTTTTTCACCCATTTTAGGACTTTTTGACCAGAAGAATCCAGATCTTCTGATCGAGAACCAGGCGCTGTTAGAAGATGAATTTGAACCGCAAGAAGATACTCCATTGGACCAGACGCAAGCATTGGCACTGAAGTTCTGAAAGAAGCTGTGAAGGGTGCTTGGCTCCAATCTGTCTTGACTAGGCTTCCTCTAGTGGCCCAGTCATCAGCATTCTAGAGGCTAGAATACATTCCCATGAATTGGTTTTTGGGTACGGAACACCAGCTGACTCCACGTCTATTGACTTTCTGATTGGTCTACCATCGATCTACATTGAAACTGAGACAACGAAAATAGGAGTTATTGCAATATTAAGTATATTTATTTACATGATAAAAATACATGGCTTAGATAGGACGTTGATTTTTGTATACTTACATGACATGCCCAGAATTCCAGAGAATTGAGTAGGTATGAAAACCAGTAGTTGGGTTGAACCAGACAGTGTCACCTTAGCCTTATGAGTGAACATTAGTGTGAATATATATAATATAAGGATCACCACTTAGGTTCCCTAAGAACTCAAAATCTATCTCGTTCCATGACGATCCTTGTGATTTTAACTGCGTTAGACAAGAATAAATTTGCCAGCAATGAACATATACCGTGCAGAAAACTATGAAATGATATGAGAATTGCCTGGAAAGTTGCTTAGCTGGTTGGCAGTTGTTGTCCCAGCAGAGTTACCAGGCACACGTTTGAGTAGCATATCAAATTTCCCGTAAAGATATTCATTCCTAGATTGGAAGCCTGAGCCAGAGGCTTTATCATGGGAGAGAACAAGAAGCTGACCGTTGTTGAGAATTTTTCCACGACCAATACCTCCCCAATGTGATAGCAACATCCAGGTAGAAGTTACCAGCAGAAGCAACCATGAAAGTTTCAACCATAAGAAAAGTGATCACTAACATTTCTAGAGCATTTAGATGAGAGCATTTCTAGAGCATCAACTATAGTTTGGTGGTGGAACTAAATTTGGAAAAAAAAATATAGAGTTTGAGCTTAGACAATTAAGATATGTTTGAATTGTCATATTCTGAAAATTTTGAGGCTGAGGAGATTTGTAGGGCTGGGAACAATACTGGAAATGTCCTTTGAATATTGTAAGTTTGTTGGTGGGCTGAAGTAGCACTGGACAGCAGGATGGCATAAACAAACACAATGAAAATGGGCTTTCCTTTCTTTAGAATAGTCAGTCCAATTAAATTTTAAGGTGAATGGTCTGCCTACGTTACTTTTTAAAATTTAAAAATCGATATTTATTTTAAAATTTAAGGATAGTGGACGTAATTTATCCGAATATTTAAGCATAGTTGCTTCCTAGGTTGTAATATCAGCCTATCCTCAAATATACTTGTCAACTCTGAATAGTGTAACAGCTGCTGATTTATTTATAAAATATTAAAATTTTAATTTTAGTCATAAAACTAAATCTCTGAAACCCCAAATATATATATATATATATATATATATCTATATACATACATGTGTGTGTGTATATATATATATATATATATATATATATATATAAAACTCAAGAAGTTTACTTAGAGCTATAAGGATTCCTCTAGCTCTAAATTTGAGTCCAGAATACACGTTATAGCCCGTAGAAAGGGTAAGGATCCACACTAGCTGGGGAAAGGACCAAGTCAGCAGATCAAGCTGTCAGATTCAGAAAATAACTTTTGTTGATAAGTTAGTTTCATTTCATTTATGTAAGTTTTAATTCACATATTGTAGATAAGGTAAAGCTATCTTATATCCCTTGCATGTTGTATATACACATTGATGCTTAATGGAATTTAGTTAGAGGTAACTATGGCTGCAACATTGATGGAAACAGGACTGCCGGTGGTAGAATTTGCTGAAAGAGCTAGAATGTCTGAGGTTGGAGTTATAGAAAAACAGGCTATTTTGTAAATTTGAACAATGTTGAGGAATTTTTGGGTTTGGTGAGTGTAGAGCTTGTTGGAAGCTGAGTTGGTGAATTGTTAGAGTTGTGAAAGAGAAAAAGGTCAAATCGGAATTAGGATTTCAGACTTTCAGGATGCTTTCCGAATGCTAGAAAGTTACTGATAAATCAAACGAAAAGGAAATTTTAAAATGAATCCAAATGCTTGAAAGTTATTGATAAAAAAGATGACAGGTTCAAATTAGCTCGAATCTTATTATCATATATCCATCAAATGCTGCAGATAAATTTTCTTGTCTGCCTTTCTAATTATGAAGCCAATTAAGTTGAATATTGTGAATATAGAGCAACTGCAGCTTAGGCTACATTCCAATAGAAAGAAATTAGCTAAAACCTATTATTACACGGCCATGGAATTTCATAGTCCCATCTTTCATCAACCTCATCAAATGCATACAGACCGTATATCCCAACCGCCCAATTACACCATTTATAGCACTCACGCCTCCTAACATCTCGGCTAGAGTCATACACCTGGAAATGCCCTCTTCTTGGCTTGCCTTCGTCATTGAACTCCATGTTGCATTCAATTTTAACATGCTGGAATACAAATAGGTCCATAAAATCCCACCTAAATTCTTCCCCGTACTTCAAATTATATGCACCCAGATTACCATCATTTTGCCAGCAATGGATCATCAAAGATGCATGGTTTTCGAGCCTATTTACGATGTTTACATGTCTTCGGCCGAGGTAGAACCCAAGGGATGGTTCAAATCTAACAAGTGATGCAACGAGAAAGATTCCTAGAATATTCACGTTGACCTTCAAAGAACTCATCATTTGGTTTTTTTTATTATAATTTCATGTACAAACCTGTCAAGAAAAAAAAAAAAAAGAACAAACATTGAAATTGGAATGGAAGCTCTTTCCACTGCCTGTTCTAGAGTATTCTTGCTCTTACACCAGAAATGATTGAATAAATGCAGATTAAAAGAAAAATCAATCTTTTATCTTCAAATATTGGATAAACTAACAAACAAAACCTAGCTGCAAAAAGGCCAAGAAAAGAAGGAAAAACTGCAGGCTTGAGATTTAAAGGGAGAATGATAAAAAAAAAAAAAAAAACGTCAACACAAAGTTAGAATATGAAAAGAACCTCTCCACGTATATTATTAGGAGGAGTGGTCATGAGTAGGCAAAGTTGGATTGATAAGAGATTTAGTGAAGATCCATCCCTGAATGATGGGATTTAGTGATCTAGTGGTGAACACAAAGTTGCAGAATTACTTGAACAAAGGGGTCATTCCCAATTGAGGGAGGGCGGGAACAACAAGAAATGTATTCTTAAGAGCTTAAAAATGCAACTCCGTTCTGTGAGGAGGATCGTCCGTTTTCCTTACCTCAATACTTCCTATATTCTTGTTGTTTTCTGCACCGCCCCTCCCCCAATTAGTGATTCATATCTCACCCACAATATTAGCATATTACCTACAATTGCAGTTATGAAATCTCAAAGTTTCTCAACCATCAACAGGTGTGTTCATTTATTTCAGTTAATTGATCTATTATTCAAATGATTTTAGAAAAATATTAATTTTTTATTAATTTAATTTAAAAATCGAATTAATCAATTAACCGAAATATAACAAAACTCAACTACAAAACTAAATATACATGAAATGGACTATTTCTTTAATTTTATAAGTTCTTTCAGCTTTTAACTTAATACCTTAATATTTGAATATTTTGTTGAATTATTTTATTTAATTTGTTTTAAATATAAAAAATTAAGAATTTACAATATAATTTAATTTAAATATATTTTATTATTCGATTAATTAAAAAAATTAATCAAACTAATTGAATTGAATTTGATTGGTTAATTTTTTAAATTAATAAATTTAATTTATTTAATAAAAATAATTTAATTTAATTTAATTAATTTAATTTGAAATTAATGAAATATCAAAATTAATCGAACCATTCAAATGAATACCCTTAATAAATAATGGAAGTTTCATTAGCAATTATATAAATACAATATGCACTCCACTAAAGGTCCATGGGCTTGGTAAGAAGGCTCAAGCTTGAGCCTAAACTCAGTCCACTTATTTTGGTCTTTTTATATTAATAAAATTATTACAGTATAAAATATTATTTTAATATTTTAAATTAATTTTAAATTAAAATTAAATAAAAATAATTTTATTAATAAATAATATTTTTAAGCTTAATTAGATTAAAAAAATCATATCTGAAAACTCGAGCCGGGTCTAAACCCACGGCTCTAGAGTACGTACTCCACCGCATCAGAGATATTCGAGATTGAAAATATTATACTAATAATCGTTTTTGGTAATATTAACTTTCATTTGATGTGCATGTTGAGACCATAGAATTTTAGAATTTCTTTCTTAAGATTTATCAGCCATCAATAAATGTTAAAATAGAGAATTGCATATTATATTTAAGAAATGAACAAATAATTATTAAGAAAGACAAATTTATTTATATATACACGAGGAAGGATCAGTAATTTTTTTTAGTTTTATAATTTTTTTTAATTATTGATTTTAATAAAACAAAAAATAATATTAAGCCTTTTTTATCTCTCGTTTCTTTTAAATCTATTAAAATTAATAATTAAAAAAATATAAAACTAAAAAAATTACACTATAAAAATTATATTTTGAAGTAGAATTATATGTTCTGTTATGTATGAGTAAAAATTTAATTTTTACTCATCAAAATTATTACTTATACCTTTTTATAATCAAATAATATTTTATTTTTTGATTTCATAAATAAAAATCATATCAACAGAAGCAATAATTAAATCTATTTTTATTCAAAAAAATCTATAGCCTTGAGATAAAAAAAATTAATGTCACGATTGTTGAGATTTAAATTTTGACTTTATTAAGTTCCATTGCTTTAATCATGATTATATGAATCAATTGATAATTAAATTCATCTTTAATTAGAGTCCTTAATGCTGTTTGTAATTGGTAATGGGCTATGGCTATAGGTTTAGATATGGTGATTAACATGATGAATGTGCAATGCAAGTAGTGAGATAAATATGCGAAGGAGACGGCAAGGCAAAAGTAGGTCAAAAGCCTCTCAACCATGGCATGTCATTGGCACCGCGTGTTTCATAGCCATGGCTGTGGGCTGTCACTTGTGTGCCATGCGCATTCCTTAAATCTTGACCGCCACTCTTCTCGCCACCTAACAACCGCTTTCTCTGCGCAGCCCCCACCACACAAAAATGGTACATGAACCTTACTGCCCCTCTTGTCCTTTTATAGTTTATTTTTTCTCTCCTTTGCTTACAAATGGCCGCTTTGTTTTTTTCCTTGCTATATATTAAGAAGAGCTCCAATTAACTCAATGCACCAAATTCTCAGATCCATTTCTAGCTAATCGATAAGGCTGATTCATCACCCCTAATGAAGTTTATGGTATTTCTTGTGGTTTTTCCTTGGATGGCTGCATTTGCGTGGAACTTTTCCCAAGATTTTGACATCACATGGGGAAGTGACCGAGTTAGGATACTGGACAAAGGGGAGCAGATCACTCTCTCCCTTGATAAAGACTCCGGTTCAGCTTTTCAATCCAAGAATGAGTATCTATTTAGCAATATTTCCGTGCAACTTAAACTTGTCCCTGGCAACTCCGCCGGCACTGTGACATCCTACTATGTAAGCAGTACTTCTGCATGTTTTTGCATTTCCTGCTAAAATTCATTAGTTTGGATATGCTCCTCTAAGTCTGTTTATGCTGCAGTTAACCTCAAAAGAATCAACATGGGATGAAATAGACTTCGAATTCTTGGGGAATTTGAGTGGTGATCCTTACACTGTTCACACCAATGTAATTACTGGAGGTAAAGGAGACAGAGAACAACAATTCCACCTCTGGTATGACCCAACAGCAGATTTCCACACCTATTCCATCCTCTGGAATCCCCATGTCATTATGTAAGAACACTTGAATGGTATCTTTATCTACAAAAATAACTCAAATTTCATGGTGAATTACTCTGTTCCTTCCCTTTCCTTTTCACCCTTCGTTCTCACTGAATATACATATTTCAGCTTCTATGTTGATGGTACCCCTATTAGACAGTTGAAGAACTTGAATTCAACTAAAGTTCCATTCCCCAAGAGGCGGCCAATGAGAATTCATTCAAGCATTTGGAATGCAGAAGAGTGGGCAACAAGAGGAGGTCTTATCAAAATAGATTGGACCAAAGCTCCTTTCACAGCTTCCTATAGGAACATCAGTGCACAAGCTTGCATTTGGCCTTCCAGGGCTTATCCCTGCAATTCCAATTCATGGCTGGCAAAGGAGCTGGATGCTCCAAGCCTGGAAAGGTTGATGTGGGTGCAGAAGCATTACATGATTTACAACTATTGCATTGACACAAAGCGATTCCCTCAGGGACTCCCTCTCGAATGTGCTGCTACAACATAGACGGAAAGCCATTCTGCTTATTGCCAGCAGCCGCAGAAGACAGACACAACCTATATCACAGATCTTTTACCAAAACCATGCTACTATATCAACCTTAAGTTGCCTGAGTTTACTCTATTTCTCCAATTAATTAGAAGTTGTCACTTTGAATTAGATAATGATTTTGAATAATAAAAGCACACCAATTAAGAGGGTTTTTTTGTATGTAGAAAAATCAGTAAGCCAATTTAACTCGAAGTTCAATTGGTTCATAGACATCTTTAAAATATAGACACCTTTAAAAGATAATATGTAGGTGTTTAAATATCAACTACATAATCTTCCTTCCCATACTGCAGTCTCCTCCTTTATAAAAAGAAATAGTAAGCCTTTATAGTAAGACATATTGGAATTAATTAAGAATTTAACAAAGAAATCAAATTTTTATAGGATAAGCTTTGACAGTAAAATTTTGGTCTGTCACTCCTTCAAAAGTAGAATAAGATAGTGTCAAAAAGAAAGATACAAAAACGGAAAGGTCTAATTGGATGTGAAAAAAGGGCACTTTTACAGTAGTATTGTAGCAATTGCTCTTATTCCCACATGATTCTCATGGCAATAGCAAATACTACAAACACAACTTACTGTGGGTAAAAGTTGTTGCAAAATGTTTTAGCAACGAGACTTCAAAATTGCCAAAATGTCCTCTTTTCCGTGAAAACCATCGCCAAACTCGAGCCCGACAGAGACACTGTACACCGTTAATCTCTCGTTTTCCTGTTTCTTTTTCCTCTGCTTGGCCAAATTGCCAACAAGGCAATTGAGTTTATTTTTAATTTTTTTCTTTTCATTTCTAACCACAGTTCTGTTAACCAGTTATAGTTAATCATTTGTACAGTAAAAAGATAATTAAAACCCACTCCCATCAGATGAGATCATTTTGATTCATTATTTTTGTAAAAATTATGGTTGATGGTTTCACTTGTTCTTTTGACTTATGGCTTTCCCCTTGCCAAATTTTTTTAAAAAAATGTGTGGCTTTGTTTGTAATCAAAAGGTTAAATTATACATGGTTATGTGCAGGAACTTGGGAGTTTGAATGGGTTGAATTAATTTGGGTGGATTATGTGAAGAAATAATATCGTTGATTTGGAGTTTAACAGAATTTTGAAAAAAAAAAAAAATAATGATTGCCCCGAAAGTGGGAGATTTTGAGGAAGGTTATAGTTTGTTCTTATCGTTTGTTAAGACTGGTCTTGGAAATTGATGATTATGGGCCTGTTTAGCATGGGAATTAGATACCTGAACAGGTGAGATATGGATATCAATACTCAAATTTAATTATTTATTAAAATCTTTAAATTTGATAATTATTTAAATATTTTTAATTTTTTATACTCGAATTTCACTCATATAATATAAAAAAAATACAGGCTAATTACTCCTACTTACTAAATATAAGTTTATTATGTCAAAGTTTAACTTTTAAACAAATTTAAGATCAATTTAATACATATTATTAAAAAATAAAATTAATAAATTAAAGTTAACTCAGTCCTCCTCCTGTGAACCAAAGAAAAAGTTAACTTAAAAAAATAATTAAAAATTAAAAATCATAATAAAGATATTTAATGAATTAATTTTGGTAAGTATTATATTAATAATAAATAATTTATAAATAAAATCTAAAAAAAAAAGGATTAACTTACACCAAAAAAATTTTACATTTTTTTAATTATTAATTTCAATAAATCTAAGAAATGAGAGAGATCAATAAAAAATGATTTAATCTCATCCATTAGATTTATTGAAATTAATGATAAAAAAATATAAAGTTAAAAAAAATTTTATTGATGTAAGTTGATTTCTCCTACAATTAAGTTTGGATAATGAATATCTAAGATCACTATTTGAACGAACTTGATTATAAGATATCCTAATCTACTTAATCACATCTAGTAGTTTAAGTTACTGGAGTATCCATCGCCATCACTAAATTGGAATGGGAATGGGAAGAGGTTAAGGTGTTTAAAGAGATGAAGGAGAGAAAAGTAAGGATTAATTGGGCCATTTTAATCCTTGTTCATGTAGTTTAGGCAGATTTGGATGCACCTCAATCTGTTTGTCACCCACTTAAAAAAAAACTGAAGAAATTGAAGTTGAGTGAGTAAAGCGAGAAAATGATATAAATTTTGTAACTACTCAGGAAATAATTTGCTAAAAAAAAAGATTGTTAAATCTCAAATTCTTGGAGAAATGATAGGAAATTCATTTGGGGGAGGATAAGTTTCTGAGGTAATTTGATCTATTCCACTTACGAAGGAAGGGGAAGAGATAAAAACATAGAAGACCTGTTGGACTTAATAAAACTGAAAGATAACAATTTACAGAAGTGTTGAAAATGCTGATTTTGGCCATTATAGAAGAAAGTAGAGATTATCTTATTTTTCACACGATTCTCATGGCAATAGCAAATAGTTGAAGCGTGCATGCATTGAACACAAAGTCTCAAAGTTAAAAAGTACAAACCAGTTAATTGGCCAGTGGATTTGCAAGTGGCATCTAAGAATGCGTCATCCCACTTTCGCCGAGGCAGAGCTTGGATCATATCCCCGGGGGACATATGGGTCCTGCGACGATTACAATAAGAATCACCGACTCTATGACTCCAAGTCTCCAATGGCGGTGCTGGTGCTGCTAGTGGTAACGACCCTTTTCTTTTTTTTGGATCCTTTGGGACTCCTTCAATATAATGGAGCTGTGGTTAACGAACCAATTAACTTTAGGATATGGCACTACTCTTAACTTTAACGCATTAATATGTACCAGCCCCATTACGTCACAATCAGTTGTCATCCAAACGAAAGAGCGAAAAGAAAGTAAGCAACGTATTGGGCAAAAGGAAAAAAAACCACAATGAAAGCGGACCCATGATGTCGGTGTTTGGTGCAGGGAAGGTGAGGGACTAGACTGGGCCGTGCCCACTCCTCGAATCTCTTTGCCAAAACCGCGTGTGAAAATCATAATCTACTCGGATTTTTTGTCCTCTCTACCTATTACACTCAAATCTTTTTCATTCCTAAGCCAGCTGGACACAGCTTATTTTCAGCCTTCCTTTTGCTTTCCTCTCATTTAATTTCGTTTACAATTACGTTGCTATAAAAAGTCCTTTCCCACCCTCACCAATCTCCTCATCTATTCAATTCAAAACTAGTTTCATCTCTTTCCTGCTGTCCCCTCTTTCCAAAGCATACTCCCAAATGGCTTCGTTTTCTTCTTCAAGTGTTCCGCTAATAAAATTATCGTTCGTAGTTTGCTTTTTTCTGACTGCCTATGCTGGTAATTTCTACCAGGATTTTGACCTCACTTGGGGAGATGGTCGTGCCAATATTCTCAGCAATGGTCAGCTTCTGACTCTCTCCCTCGACAAGGCCTCTGGCTCTGGCTTCCAGTCCAAGAACGAGTATTTGTTTGGGAAGATTGATATGCAGCTCAAGCTTGTTCCTGGCAACTCTGCTGGAACCGTAACAGCATACTATGTAAGCCTTCAGAATTTGGTACTTGCCTTCTTATACCTTACTGACGCAATCCCTTGGAACTAACATGTTGAACATTTTATGTTTTTGCAGCTATCTTCAAAGGGCGCAACATGGGATGAAATAGACTTTGAGTTCTTGGGGAACTTGAGCAGTGATCCTTACATCCTTCATACCAATGTTTTTAGCCAAGGCAAGGGCAACAGGGAGCAGCAATTTTATCTCTGGTTCGACCCAACTGCAGATTTTCACACGTACTCCATCCTATGGAATCCCCGGCATATCATGTAAGAAGATCGGATACAGTTCTGAAATTTGTATAATTTAGGATCATGAACTTGTTTTAAATTTTAATCCTTCAAATTTTCAACGGACTTCGTGTTTTGTGCATGTTTTTCAGTTTCTCGGTTGATGGCACTCCAATCAGAGAGTTCAAGAACCTGGAATCCAATGGTGTTCCATTCCCAAAGAACCAGCCTATGAGGATTTACTCCAGTCTGTGGAACGCCGATGACTGGGCTACCAGGGGTGGCCTTGTGAAGACAGACTGGTCTAAAGCTCCTTTCACTGCTTCCTACAGGAATTTCAATGCCGAGGCTTGTGTTTGGACAAACGGAGCATCATCATGCTCCTCATCAAATTCTTCATCATCTTCCAGCTCCAAAAACAATTCATGGCTTTCCCAAGAGTTAGATATAACAGGCCAACAAAGGCTGAAGTGGGTGCAGAAGAACTACATGATCTACAATTACTGCACTGATACAAAGCGATTTCCTCAAGGTCTTCCTACGGAATGTAAAATGTCCTAAAGATATTCCATATGTCCTACGATGTCGTAATTAGTACTAGTTTCAACCTATATCAATTCTTTTATTTTTGAAATTTTATCGCATAGTATATACTATAAATATATAGTATGATATTGTAATAAGTTAAAAGATTCAAATCTCAATATTGCAATCACTTCTTTTATTTTCAGATTGTGAATTTTTGTGTATATATATATGAAAAAAAACCTTTCATCATGGAATACAATCTGTGTTATGAATTGCCTGGTGGAGAATAAACAATCACGCGTAACACCTACAAACACAAACAATAAATTAATTTTAAAATAAAAATAAAAACACACAAATATATTTTATTAACTTAATTTAAAATAATTTATTTTAAATTCAAAATACTAATAAATATATTCTTATTTACCAAAAAATTTTTATTCAAAACTTAATCTAAAATCTAATTACACTCTTTAATTAAGTTACTTAACTACATCTTATTTATAAAAGTAAAATTTTTTATAATTTTATTAAACTTATAATATGAAATACGAAATAAATTTTTAACTCTTATAACTTCATTTAATTTTTCATGCGTGATTAAATTCAAGACAAATCTCAACATTGCCTTCAATTATCTTCATGTTACAACTCTTGAAGAGAATCACTCTGATCTTATACACACCAAAAATTATACTACTTCATATTAAAAACCTTGGGAAAGTGTTTTGAATGAGCGAGATGAGCATACGCCAGAGTCGTATTACTCTGCAAAAAGTTTCCATTCCGTAATGAAACTTACCATCTTTTTCTTGTGCTTCTAATTCAATTTGTGTATTCTCCGTTACGTGCATGCATAACATTTTAATAGTTATTGCATATCAACAAGCTATGTATTATCTGTTAGAGAAAAATTATCAAGGGGAGTGCTATTCAGACCGAGATTCCAAGGTCAAAAAATAATCCAACCGCTTATGTGTCAGGGTCTGTAAATAAATTACAGATCAAGAGCTCCGACTTAAAAATATTACATATACATAATAATTTCACAAATTTCGTACATATTCGTTAAAATTTTGATAATATAAGAGCTAAATAGAAAAAATAAACTTTAAATATATATATAATTTATGGGTCTAAATTATATTAAGATGATCTTTAAAAATCAATTTTAATAACTCCCTAAGAACATGGCATTTCATATTTTTCAAAAAAAAAATCAATTTTTTAAAAGATATTTTAAAAACAATTTTTAACAAAATTATTTTTGTTATTTTTTCTTTTCTTTTTTTTTTCTTCTTAAATATTCAAGAAAAAAAAAAACTACTTTAGGATAACTGATCAAACAATAATACTTGTCATCATAAATGTTAGTCAATTTTTAAAGAAATTAAAAATAATCTTCTCTTCACAAGAGGATTGAGTCATCTTATATTATACTAAAACGATTATCAATCCTATTTGCACTAATCTCTCCCTTTTTTTCTTTATGCAAACTAAATATAAGATAAAATAGTAATTATCATTTTTTTTCATTATCTTATGTACCAAAAAAGCTTAATACAAAAGTCTAATTAGACCTCTCCTCTTGCTAGCATGGCATTGGATGAACTTTTAATTAGTTATGACTTATGAGTATTAACTACAAGAAACCTATGATAATAGTTGAATTCAAAATTAAAATCCAGAGGGTTTTAGGGGATGAAAAAAAAAACTAAAGATCTCGAACAAGGAGCAGGCATGTCATGCAATATTTCAGTTTGGAAAGCAATTTCATCCTTTTGACCATGACCCAGATAATATAGTAGTAATAATTACTAAAGTAATTGGGTGGCACCGGCACGGGCTTCGGTTGTCCATTCATCCAAAGAAATGAAACGAAAATTAAACCGCGTTTTCATCATAAAGAAACAAAGCTGTAGGTTGCGATGTGGCACAAAGTGGGACTATTTCAATTAATTTCGGGCTTTCAGCCACCTTTTCCAGGCTCACTGGACCTCCCTACGGCCTTCGTTTCCTTTTGTAGATATTCACATCCCGATACAGCTACTCCATATGTAAATACACACTCCTGTTGGAAAAAACAACACCCACGCGCAGCAATTACACACAAAATAACAAACTCAAATCAAGAATAACAACACACAAATATATTTGATTTGGCCCAACTCAAAATGACCTACTCCAAATACAATCCACTAACAAATAAATCTTTACAACTGTGAGATTTTTAGAATGAGAAAAGTCTCCTAAAACTCCTTACTCAAAACTTAACCCAAAACCCAATTACACGTTTTAATAGCCTACTCACTTAGCTATTCTCTTGGTGTCTAACTCTCTGGGGTTACTAAACTAAAATCAAAACATCTTATTTATAAGGGTGAAACCCTTACCTTTACTAAACTCTCGATGTGGGATACAAGACAAATTCAAACTTACTTAACTTTTGATGTGGGATTCTGAGATTCAAGGCAAATCCCAACAAATTTTCCCTTGACTTGAATCTCCAAACACTTCAACAGTATCTGCAAAGCTAACATGCTTACCTTTCTTCTTTTCTTTCATCACAGGCATTTCAGCAATTGAGCCTCCATCAAACATGTACAAGTGATTGATCCTATTCCCTTGTAGAATCACACTATCATTCTTATACACTTTCAACCAATCATTACTACCATAAAATATGTACCCCGAGAAGCTAACTCACCCAAAGTAATCAAATTGTAGTGACAATTTGGTACATACCTTACATGACGAAGTGTCCTAATAACACCATTGTGAGATCTCAGACGAACACTCCCAATGCCTTGAATCTGCACCTTTTCTTTGTTAGCAACCAAAATATCTCCATACTTTTCATTTTCATCCAATTCCACAAAACAACTCCTATCATTGCAAACATGAACTGTAGCAGCTGAATCTAAAATCCAACCTTTATCACTTTTCAAAGTTTGGGTCTCATCCACACAAGTTGTCAAAACAACATCATCATCATCAGACACGACAGCAGCAGTATCACTCTTTTTTTCATCTGATTTCTTCTCATCATTCGTCCTTTTGAAAGCAGCCATATCCCTTCTCAGCTTTCTGCAGCGCACTTGGATATGTCCCTTCTCACCACAATAATAACATTCTACATCACTGTAATCTCTGTCTCTTGACTTGGATCTCCATCTCGATCCATCAATCCTCTTTTGAATCCTCCTTCGATCAAAACTCTCTACAGCTAGTGTACTCCCTCCAGGTGATGAGTTCTGAGCTCTCATAAACTTTTCATTCTCACGCAATAAAGCAGTCACATCATCCAACTTCAAAGTAGACCTACCTACCAACACAGTCTGAACTAAAGGCCTATAAGACTTGGGCAAAGATGATAACAAAATTAAAGCATTCTCTTCATCTTTTAACTCATCAATAGAAATCGCTAGCAATTGAGAAACTAATCTATTAAACTCATTCAAGTGATTATGAAGACTCATGCCTTCTTCCATCTTCAGAGAATACAGATCCATCTTCAAACATAATCTATTAGTCAACGACTTCGAAGCATAAATACCTTCAAGCTTATCCCATAAACTTTTCAGAGTACTCTCAGTCAACACACTGTACTTTACCTCTGGAGCTAACGTCCATCTAATAGTACAACAACTTTCTTCTGAATCCTATTCCAATTAGCGTCAGACATTTCCTCAAGCTTACTATTCTCTAATGCCTGATCAAATCCTTGTTGTACTAACAAATCTTGAATCGTACTTTGCCATAACATAAAATTACTCTTTCCATCAAATAACGAAATCTCAAACTTAGGCATAGGCATACCAGACATACCTTCTTCGGACATCTTCAAACACTGCTTCACGATCTCTTGGACCCACGAACCTTAAACCTCGAACCTTGCTCTGATACCACTTGTTGGGCTAAAAGCCTCTAATCCAATCACACCAGCGGAAGCGAAATCAAACAATAAATCAAACACACAAGAGACAACAATTTAACGTGGTTCGGTCTAACTGACCTACATCCACGGATGAAAAAAAAGATCCACTAGTTGTAGAGAATTATAAACTTACATCAAATCATCAACCTCACTCAACAATCAATACTCATAAGACACTCTCAATCTCTTCTAGTCCTATAGAGTATTCTCAACCCAAACAAACACAAACCCAAACCCTTGTGCACCCTTTCAACATAACCAAACACATACCCATATGCTCCCATACATCATACCTATGTAGACCCTCTCAATCTCCTCTAGTCCACTCACAAACAAACATACACACCCATAAGATGTAAAGCCCCAATACTCTTATGGGGTGTCTATCCCACAAAACCCTACAACTCTCTTACATTTTTTTTCTCATACCTAACCTTGTAGAGACTTCACCTATTTATAATCATATAAACTTGCCTATTAAGAATCTCTCTCCTCTTAGAATTCTTCTCCTGTAAGTCAAACTTGCCTATTAAGAATCCCTTTCCTTTTAGAATTCTTCTCTTGCAAGTCAAACTTACCTATTAAGAATCCTCTTTCTCTTGGAATTCTTCTTTTGCAAGTCTTCTTGTCCATCAAGCAATATCTGACAAATCTCAAACAAATCTCTAACAAATCCCAAACAAATCTCTTATGGGATTTGAGTCATTATTCCCAACAATCTTCACCTTGACTCAAATTTCATCAATCATCTGTCTTCATGCTAGACATGCTTGGCTCCACCTACAATGAAAGTCTCACAATCATCTTTTCTTCCCTTGTGTCTTCACACTTCATACAAACTAATCCTCAATCTTCAAAACTCGAACTCGAACTCTTCTTTTGAATCGAGCTCTTCTGAACTTGCTTCTTTCCATGTCTCAAATCATGCACTTCCCAAACCTTTAACTCTTCCCACATCTCGAACTTTCAGCTCTTTCACATCTCGAACCTTCGGCTCTTTTCACATCTTGAATCTTCAACTCTTCTCACATTTCAAACATTCAGCTCTGATACCACTTGTTGGGAAAAACAACACCCACGCGCAGCAACCACACACAAAATAGCAAGCTCAAATCAAGAATAAGAACACACAAATATATTTGGTTTGGCCCAACTCAAAATGGCCTACTCCAAACACAATCCACTAACAAATAAATCTTTACAACTGTGAGACTTTTAGAATGAGAAAAGTCTCATAAAACTCCTTACTCAAAACTTAACCCAAAACTCAATTACACCCTTTAATAACCTACTCACTTAGCTATTCTCTTGGTGTTTAACTCTATGGGGTTACTAAACTAAAATCAAAACATCTTATTTATAAGGGTGAAATCCTTTATACCTTTACTAAACTCCCTACAAGACAAATTCAAACTTACTTAACTTTCGATGTGAGATTCTGAGATTCAAGGCAAATCCCAACAACTCCAATTAACCAAACTTCTCCAACAAATACAAGCTTCTTTAATCTTTCCACTACCACGCCCATGGCTTACTTCTTTTCAAGTAGTACCATAGCCTGCCTCTTTTTTTTTTTTTTTAATCTCTTTTATAGGTGCCTCTACTGTTACTGCTAATTTCTACCAAGATTTTGACATCACATGGGGAAATGGCAGTTGTAAGATAGTCAACAATGGAGAGGTTCTCACACTCTCCCTTGATAATGCCTCTGGCTCTGGCTTCCAATCCAAGAATAAGCTTGTCCCTGGCAACTCTGCTGGCACGATCACTGCCTACTATTTAAGTTATTCTCCAATTAATGCTTGTTTTCCACAATTTTTACAAAATCATATGGATGGCGATAGCTTAAATCCTGATACATATATGTATATTTCTGTCTGCAGTTATATTCGAAAGGATCAACCTGGAATGAAATTGATTTCGAGTTCCTGGAAAATCTTAGTGGTGAGTGGGGATGGCATTTTTAATACAAATGTGTTCAGTCGAGGAAAGGGTAACAGAGAACACCAGTTCTATCCCTGGTTTGACTCAACTGCAGATTCCCACACCTATTCCATCCTCTGGAGTCCCCAATGCATCATGTGAACATTCGTAAATTGCCCCGTTTTCTTTTCATTCGTATGGAATTGAGTGATTGATTGACAAAAATTTGTTATTGCTCATCTGTTGCAGCTTCTCTGTGGACGGTACACTGGTTAGAGAGTTCAAAAATATGAAGTCCCATTTCCAAAGAACCAGCCGATGAGAATTTATTCCAGCTTGTGGAATGCTGCTGATGACTGGGCTACAAGGGGTGGTCTGGTGAAGACAGACTGGACTCAAGCTCTTTTCACTGCCTCTTACAGAAACTTCAATGCCAATGCCTGTGTTTGGTCTAATGGAGCAAGCATCTTCCCGCAAAACAAATTCCCCATCTTCTGCCTCAACCAACAATCCACGGTTCTCCCAAGAGCTGGATTCAACAAGTCAGCAAAGGTTGCAATGGGTGCAGAAACACTACATGATGTACAACTTCTGCGCTGACGCCAAGAGAATTCCTCAAGGTCTACCTTCAGAAATACAATTTGTCTTGACCAAGAGGCATCAACAGTTATTAATTAGATAATTATTCTTTCATTTTTTTTAAACAAAAAAAACAAACAAACAAAAACATCTGCCAAATTTATTTAAAAAAAAAAAAAAGTTAGTTGAGAGAACTGCTAATCTGCTATTGCCCATGTAATATTAATAAATAATAGTAAAACACAACACAATGCTGATCCCTCGTTTAGAGAAGCGATTGATATAGTATTTCTAAAGCAAATTTTATGTAACAATAAAATTTGATTCTTTCCGTGGCTTCCCTTTAAACTTTTTTTTTATATGCTTACAATTTAAGAATACATAAAGGAATTGTAAGTGAAATATTTAAATTATAAATATGTTAGATATCACCTATTAAAAAAAATTGTACAAATTAATTAAATTAAATTTTAAAAATAATTATATAAATCAATTGAATTAAATTTTAAATTTCTCTTCCTTTAAACTTTACCTTGGTCATATACAATACAATAAAATGTATTAGTAATAATTAATGGCTGGAAAATCTAAAAGGGCATTTGCTGATACAAAATGGAAAAGCAATAGCATTTCTTCACGTTTTCACTTTCCAGTTTTGTTTTAAAATAATAATGCGCAAAAACGTGTGTGATCATGAGCTAATGTATGAACAACAAGAAAAGAGAGAAAAAATTCTAGCTTTACTAGGTGAAGCATAAGTACAGTTTTTAGTTGAAGCAGGTTAATTATCCAAGTAAGAGTTATTAAATTAAATATTATTTATTCAATTTATAAATAAAAATTTTAATTTCGTTAAAATATTTTAATTAATGAATTTATTTGATAAATAAAAATTAATGTTTGCATTGAATTTCTTATTTACAGAGTTTTGATTTTACATTAAAATTAAAAGTAATAAATTTTATATTAATCTGATGTATTTTGCACATATGACAAATTTAACATATTAATTCAAATTTTAATTAATATGCATTTCATTAATTTTAATAATTTATACAATACAAATGTTTAATATATAATTATTATTTAAAAATAATAAAAGAAAGAACAAATATTCGAGTCCGTTACAGGCGACAACAAATGCTAACCTTCAACTAAGTACTTTTTAATCTAAACAAATGAAACCTTATTTGAACACTTAAAGAATTCATGGTGAGGCATTTTTTCTTCCAAACAAATGAAACTTTATTATCGACACTTATTTTAAAATTTTAATTGCTTACATATTTCATGTTTATGGATTATATCCTTGATGGAAAACAATTTTTTTTTAAAAAAAAAAGCATAAATCAATCATCAATTACTTGTGATTAGAGGTGTAAATGATACATTAGTACTCGCAAGCTACTCGAGTTTGATTCGAAGAAAATTCGAATTCGGTTCGATTATTATCGAATCAAGCTCGAGTTTGAGTAGCTCGATTTATCGATCGAGTCAAATTCGAGTATTTTTATATCTGACTCGAGTAGCTCGCGAGCCTAATCGAGTTTTTATATTTAAATATATTTTTATTATTTTAATTAATAAAATATTTCGAGTTCGAGTTCGAGCATAAATAATCGAACTCTTATCGAATATACAAATCGAGTTTATTTTTACATATTAATCGAGCTTAATCGAACAAGCTCAATAGCTCGAATTCGATCACGAATCGAGCTCGAGCTTGAAAAATAAAACTCAATCGAATTTGAACCGGATATCAAACCCCGAGTTGTGAGTCGAGCTCGAGTTCAAGCTTCTCACTGTATCGACTCGATTCGACTTGATTACACCCCTACTTGTGACTCGATTATGCTTATACTTTTTAATTAATAATAATTAAGCATATTATTATTAATAGACAAATTAGTATAAGCAAATTGTTCTGTTGATAACTTGATTTCTTGTACATTGATCGATTAAGTTTGGTTGATACCTCTAAATGTCAAAATTCGAACATCGCCTATCTCCTCTAGACTTGATCATATTAAAAGTATATTTAAAATATTTTAAAATATATTTTAGAATTAAAAATATATTTTTTATTAATAAAATAATTTTATTAATTTTAAAAATAAAATAAAATTTTTAATTCTTTTGAAAATGTTGTTCTAATTTTCTCAATAAAAGATATATCAAGCCAAAATATATCAATATTTGTAGTGAATGAAATTTTAAATTATTATGTTTAATTTGTAATATTATTAAATATGAATGCTTACATGTAGCATATTTTATTTTGTTAATTATTAATATTTGTAGAAATTCATAGATAAGAATAACTATTTTTTTTAAATATGAATAGTTTTAAAAAATGACAATTTTTTGAATAATTTTTCTTATATAAATATAAGATCGTAAAGAGTCCTAAAATATTTTTAAAACCATTAGAAAACTTTTATGAAAAATGTGTTTTCTGTGATGAGGATGAATCGGTGAACCATTTACTTCTTCTCTGCCCATTCTCCTGGAAGGTTTGGTGCAAATGTGTATTACAAGGGGGCATTTACTGAGTTATTCCTAATTCTCTAAACATGCTCTTCCTATCTTTGAACGGACTAATGAGAAGGATCAAAAGTTGATATGGGTGTCACTGTTCTACGCTACAACATGGTCGATATGGCTCGCTCGATATGAAATGATCTTTCAACCAGAACAGTCTTTCAGTGGACCAAATCTTCAATCTGATCAGCATCAGACTCGGGTGGTGGTTAAAGGCAAAATTTCCTTATAACAGTCTCTCCATTTCTAATTTTGAATGCTGCATCAAAGATATTACGTTCACAAAACAACCAGGAAGCCAGCCAGACCAAATATCTCCTGGGCGTCACCTCCTCATGGAGTTTGGAAACTTAACGTTGACGGTTCCGCCACTGACAAGCCAGGCCCTGTAGGCATAGGGGGAGTAGTTCGGGATTGGAATGGTAACACATTGATGAATTTTTCGACTAGTATTGAGATCAAAGACTGAAATTTGGCCGAGCTACTAGCAGTCCTTGAAGCACTAACCTTGGTAGACCCAAAAATCAATCCCTCATCGTTGAAAGCGACTCTAAACTGGTCATTGCTTGGCTTAACAAACTCAATGGCAGTCCATGGAGGCATAATGATGTTATAAACAATCTCATAAACTTATTCAGCAAAATAAAGATCACTTTTGCTCATGTATTTAGAGAAGCTAACCATTTCGCAGACTCTCTTACTAAGATGGGAGTCAATCGTGACTGCAATCTGGTAACTTGTTATGGTTTAATAAAATCATTTTAATTTACAAAAAAAAGAAAACTGTTATAATTAAAATTGAAAAAAATTCACCATCACAATAGCTGTGATTCACCATCACAATAGCCATAATAGCTGTGATAGCAACCGACGTCCGCAATTACAGGAGAAAAGAAAATTGAGAAAGAGATATATATATATATATATATATATGAGTAACATCAGTTTTATTCATATTTTGGAAGAAACAATAATTTAAGAATATGTTTGATATATAAAATTATAATAAGATATGATAAATAAGATTACCTTTTATTAATTTAAGAATTATAATAAAATTATTTATTTATAAGTCAAAATTATTCTTCTTTAAATTTATATCATTTAAATTATTAATATAATTTTTAAAAATATAATAAAATATTTAAATTCTATCTCATCTCACAAAGTAAAAATAATTCTTTTCAATTTAAAAAAATTAAATCATCCTATAATATCAAGAAGAGGATTAATTTTTTTTGTAATTTTATTCTTTTTTTTAATAAAAACTAAATATAATATAAAATAATTATCATATTTTATCTATCATTTTATACAATAAATATCACTTAAGAACCATATATTATTATATTTCTGTCACATACCACCATAATTCATCAGCAGAAATCTAAAAAAATGGAAACAAATCATGAAAATCTTATAGAAACTTATAGTTTAATGAAGATTGCCACACATATAGTGAAAGTTAGAAATAAAGTAGAGGTACTCTATATATATCATCAGTTTCAAAGCCTTCCCATCTCCTCGTTACTTTGCATCTTCATCACTTTCTTATGCTGAAAGAGACCATAAGAAATAACAGTTGTTGCGGTACCATATTATCTGCTGATAAATCAACATCTGAGCAGAAAGAAGCAATCCAGGCAAAAGGAAACCGCATACCGAAGAGGTATTAATTTGGGAAAATTAAACCTCAAGAAAAACATTGGATTCTTGGACTTTTGGTGGGAACTCCTCTGAGAGGAAGGAATCAGCCGTTAAGAGTTCTTTTCCATTTTTTTAGGAAAAAGAACCTTCAAAACAAGCCACCCCTATCTTTACTCTCTTCATCACCCTCTCTATATATAAGGGTCTTCTTGTACGTAGAAGTGAGGATACTGATAGCCCCCCACCAGATGCTGTCGTTGCAAGCCACGTAGTTGCAAGCTGTTTAGGTTTTTTTTTATTATTATTATATTAAATGGATTGATCCAAACAAATTTATCTAAGTCAAATGTAATAAATTTATAAACAATTTATCTTTTTTCAATCTTTCAACAATATCAATCAATTTAGAATGTCAATTCCACTTATATCTAATAAAAATTTTAATTTTTTATTTAAATAAAAATGAGAATTAGTATTATATTATAAGTATAGAGATAAAATGAATATAATTTTAATTTTTTATTAATTACAAAGATAAAAATAGAGATGAAAATAAATAATATAGTACTTATTTCGTATTTGTACTCTATATTTATATTTATACATATTTAGCATATAAAATTTTTTATTAAATAATATAAATTATTATTTTAAATTGATTAAAATTAATATATTTTTATTAAAAATATATATTAATATATATTTATAAAAAAAAATTAGCTAAATATACAAGATAAAAATAAAAAAAATTTATTTTTTTAGTTTTTTTATAAAAGCTATGGATATAAAAATTATCCATACGTATTAAATATTCACAAAAATAAAGATAAAAATAAATTTAAAATATTCGTTGGACATAGATACGAATATGAGAATAATAAAAAAATCTGATGATGGATGAAAAATGCTTTACTTTACTCATACTCTATCTGTTGACATCTCTATAATCCATTGTTTTTTTTTTCTTTTTTTGTTTTCCATTTTTCCTGATTTTGCTTTTCATTGTTTTGCCTTTAATTTCCGTTTCCAAACAACCTTTTTTTTAATTAATTCTAATGATCTTTAAATTTTTTTTATCTTATTATTTATTTAATTAAATAAAATATTACGTATATAAATTTTTTCGAATTTATAATTTTTAACCGTAAATTCCAATAAGATGGTAACTAATGCAAAAATCCACTCTAATTGAAACTTATGTCATACATGACATCAATGAGTAAGTTGCCTTAATTGGTATATTTTTTGGTTGGTATATGATGATCCGCCAAAGTATGTTTATGAGATTATTAATATATAATATTTAATTTGCTTTCCGGCAAATAGGCGAACAATTTAACCTCAAAATCTTTACTAAAACCAATTTGCCGATGGTATCAGACGAAAGGGCTGGCTTGGGCACGAAAAGTGGCTTTCTTGATCAGTAATACCAAAAGGATTTGCTATAATTATACCCCAAAATAATCAAATTAATTAAATAAAACTAAAGAGTTCAACAACAAAAAGGATTTATTATATTATATATCCACTCTAAATTGATATCAATATTGTTATATACATATATATATATATGTTGGTTTTTATATATTGACGATATAATTTTTTTAATTTTATAAACAAAATTATAAAATTATCATATATTTTATTTTTAAAAATTATTTTTGTTATAATTTAAAGGGTATGTGTCTAACCTTATTTATGAAGTTAAAATTTTTTATTGTATGATAATTTCTATTTATGTTCATTTTTGACCCAAATATTTGATGCATTTATCTGTAACTCAAAAAATAAAGTTTGAATCTTCTTTTAATTAAAGAAAAAAACCATGGCTTTATAAATCCAAAAAAAAAGAAAAAAACACCGTATTGCATGGATTCCTGATATGGGCGAGCTAATTGGATTGGCAAAATCTTTTCTTAAAGTTATACAATTAATTACCAAGTATTTAAGATTGAAAACTATATACGTCTTGCGTGCTAGCTAGTTTAAACCCGGGTGGCTACTCCAATTAATATTTCATCAAACTTTAGTCTGAAATAATTAATATTGGCAACTCCTCACTGAAAAAGGAAAAAGAGGAGACCGGTGGCTTGCAGATTGGGATTTTAGCTACTTTTTTTCTTTTGTTTCTTAACTTGTGGATTGGGAATTTTGAATGGATCAACAGCTTTTTTTAGCTTGAAAATTGCAGGATTCTTTGTTCTGATATTATTATATATATATATTTATATATATGAAAGATGATAAATAAACGAGTATAGACTTAATTTTAGTGATCAATATTTAAATTTTAACAATTTTAAATACATATTAAAAAAAAAAAAAAACTGATGCACAAACAGGCAACAAAGTGAGCCTATCTTTCCGTCTTTCGGTGCCACATTTTGTGGCCATTTATGACATTGATACACCTCAGTAGTAGATGGAGGATTTGGCTTCCCTCCTTTTTCAATATTAAATGAAGAGTATTGTTGATTATCATATGAAAAGCCACATCAGCATTAACAAAATCTATTATTTTTTTTTATTATTAAAAATTTTCTTTTTGTTTTTTATTAAATAATATATTTTTATTTATAACTTTGACATGATACTGTTTAGATTATAATTTTTTTTATGCTTTTGTATTTTTTTTAATTTGACCATCAACAAAAATCTACATTTAATGTTGAAAAAAGAGAGGAGCCAGATCCATGCATTGATTTCCCTAGCTTTATCATAGTTGTTATAAAAACTTTTAAATTAAAAGCAAAAGAAACTCCTTTTAAGTTAACATGTCATTAGATTAGTATTTAAAAATTATAAATTTAAAAAAAATTATACGTGTAATATTTTTTATAATCAAATAAAAATCAGGACAATGTGCTTAAAGTTATAGATTAAAAAATAAATAAATAAATAAATAAAAACCTATGTGAGATAGAACCCAAAGAGATCATATCTAGGTGTTTTGATTTGGTCAGATTGTCGATCACTGACAGTCGGCACATGTCCTCTTGGAAACCCATTCCCTATATGGATAGCAAGATCTTGGTGACTTCGTAGAATAGAAGCCTAGATGAAAATCATGAAAAAGAGGGGGGAAAAAAATCCCTCTTGGACCAGATTTTTCAAGTTCAGTGGGATCCGATTTGGTTTGAGATATTATTTTATTAATAAAAAGTTAATATTTAATTTTAATTTTAAAATATATTTTAAAATATTAATATAAAATATTTTTTTTAATATTTTAAGAAAATTTTTAAATGTACACAGACTTTTTTTGTGGATTGATCTCAAATTCAAGCTTTAACATTTAAAGTTGTCCATCGGCCTGATTCAACTGTAACTCTGTCAAAAAAGTATTTAAGTAAAAATTAAAATTGATCTAAATTTATGTTTTACTGCACATAAATTTGATTATTTAATTATATTTTAATTTATTAGTTAATTTTTTAATGATTATAATTTAATTTTAATATAATAATTGATTATATAAATATAATATTTAATTATAATTATAATTTTAAAAAAACTTATTTATAAATAAAATAAATATTTAAATATTTAAATAACTTTAACAAGTTTTAATATTTTACTTGAAATGCATTCTTCTTAAAACTTAAAAAATCTATTGTTTTAAAAATATTAATATGATCCTTTCATGCACATATAAAATTATTTTTAACTAGTTCATTTACATATTATTAACTATTTATAAAATCAACAACTTGATTTCAATTTTAATCACTTTATTATAATGTAACGAATTTCACTTTAAAAGTTTACCAAAAGTATTACATGCTAAAATTTTTCAAGTATCTAAATTCATGAGTGCTCTTAAAGCACTTGTTTTGTTTAAATGCCATTGCCAAATAATGGAGTGAGGAACCATTAAATTTCAATCACGGATTAATTTAAATGCCCAAATTAAATGTCATTGAACAAAGGTCAAAGGTCCTACCCTGTATTGATAATCTTATTATTAGTTATCACCTTTTTATTTTTGTTCAACTTTCCATCATTTTTTTTATATTTTTAAAACATAATTTATATGTGTACAATTAATAAATTATGATTGAATCCAACGCCAACATATATACAAATAATGATAATAAATGTATAGGAAAAAATAAAAATAATCTCAATTGATTATTATTTGTCAGGGATTAATATTCAGCAAAAAAGCAAAACCATCATAAGAAAAGGGGGAAACGCAAAATGGGAATAGGTAGGGAAGGGACGACGGAAGACCAGGCTGTTACATCGCATAGGCTTAAAGTTAAAGGGCAGAGGTTCATAAAAAGTAAATAATTCAAAACATGTTTAAGAACCACCTTTTCCTTTTCGTACCCCTAAATATATAGCAGGACATTTATTGGTGAACCCTATGTATAGATATATTCATTTACCATTGATTGATTGATGAATAAAATAATTCATGGGCCCATTGCTTACTAATTACTTCATCAACACTTGCTTTTTATCGCCCACTGCCCTTATACTTTTATTTAAAATTATCAGACCTAGTTTCTAGATGGAAAAGATCTAGTTTTCCTTTGAACCAAGAGTTGGTCCTCCAACTGAAACGCAGTCAAACAAGATTTGCCTCATGCAATGAATGCTGTTAAGCTTCACTTTGTTTTGCTCAATTGGGTTTACAGATGCTAACCGGTAACCAACCTCTTTGCCACTCAAAAGTTAAAAGACTTCAGCATTCAGTCAATTTCTTCAGCATCCAAGATGAGGGTTGATCATTCCATTGAGCCTCAAGTAATAAATATAATAATATAAAAATAATATATTATAATAAATTTATAATAATAGATAATAATTAATAATTAATAATATAAAAAAAAGTATATTAAGATTTATGTAAAAAAAATTTTAGTATAGAGAAAAAAATCACAAATCATCAAAAAAATTTTCACTATCAAATAATAGATATATAAAATTTTTTTCTAGTTAAAATTAAAACTAATCAATAATTAAAGAGATAATTAGAGAAATCTCATTAAATAGATGACTCAATAAATACACATTAAATTTACTTCTAGAGAGCTTCAAATTCGATCTTCACTATTCAGAATGTAAAACTCTAAATCATAAATTTTCTGACAAAATTTCAGTTCAATCAAATCACAGATCTACTTTTGTTTACCAAACTCTCCCTTCCCTTCCCTTTTTCTCTCTATTTTTCTTGGATTTTCTTTTTTCTCTTTTTGGTTTGTGACACAACCTTAAAATAACCCCACCTCTTTTATTAAGTAACTAAGGCTTTATGTAAAAAGAAAGACCAAAGCTTATGGCCTTTAATTGGTCCAAAACCAATTACATGAGACTGAACCTCATTTTCCTAACAATCTCCCCCTCTAGCCCTATCAGAAGGATATTCATTATCATAGCAGTTTCATTTGAAACTTACCTTGGCCAAAAAACTTATTTCGACTAGGTTACTGCAAAGCTCAAGCTTTTTCCTGAAAAGTATCTTAGTTAACATATATGTTACATTCTCATCAGTATGGACTTTCTTCAACAACATCTGTTGTTCCTCAATTGCTAAATACAACCGGTAATATCTAACATCAATGTGCTTTATTCTAGCATGGTACATGACATTCTTACTCAAATTTAAAGTACTTTAGCTATCATAAAATACCATATACTCTTTCTAATTCAATCTCAATTCAAGAAGAAAAAGTTTCATCCAAAGCATTTTTTTACCTGTTTCGATTGTTGCAATATACTCAACTTCTGTAGTTGACAAAGCAACACACTTTTGTAACTTAGACTGTCAAGACACAGCTCCTTCTGTAAAAGTGAACAAATACCCTAAAGTAGATTTTCTACCATCAAGATCACTTACCATGTTAGCATCAGTAAACCCTTTTAGAACTGGTTATGAAATTTCATAACTCAAGCACATTTTTGAGGTGCCTATCAAATATCTGAAAATTTATTGCACTGCTTTTCAGTGAACCTTTCTCAAATTAGAAAAAAATCTACTCACTATACCAACTGTATGAGTAATGTTAAGTAGTGTACAAACCATAAGATACATTAAAGAACTAACTACAGAAGAATAAAGAATACTAGATATAGCTAGTTGCTCTTTCTTAGTCATCAGATAAAATTTCTTACTCAAATAAAAATGGTTGGCAAGTGGACTGCTAACTAATTTAGCATGTTACATGTTGAATCTACTAAGCACTCGTTCAACATATTTTTTCGATGACAACCATAGTTTTTCAGCTCTCTTATCCTGAATAATATCCATATTAAGAATCTGTTTTACTAGACCTAAATTCTTCATATCCAAAGAATTAGACAATTGTTCTTTCAACTTACGAATCATACCAGCATCTTGTCCCACAATCAACATATCTTTAACATATAATAAGAGAATAATAAAGCTACCATCAGAGAATTTTTTGACATATGCACAAGGATCCACTGCCATTCTTTTATAGTTGTGACTCACTATAAAAGAATCAAATTTTTTGTATCACATCGCGGAGCTTGTTTCAAGCCATACAAGTTTTTTTTTTCAGTTTTACAAACTAAGTGCCTTTTTTCTTTTATTTTAAAACCCTCAGGCTAATTCATATAAATGTTATCTTGCAAGTCACCATACAAGAATACAGTTTTAACATCAAGTTACTCAAGCACAAGATTCAAACTAGCTGCTAATCCGAGTACCACTCAAATAGAACTTACCTTCACAACTGAAGCGAAGATCTCATAAAAAAAGCCTAGTTTTTTAGCAAAACCTTTCACCACCAATTAAGCTTTATACCTCACTAACTTGTCACCATCCTTTTTTAACTTAAACACCCATTTATTTTTCAATAGCCTATTCCCTTTTGAAAGTTTAACAAGGTTATAAGTATCATTTTTTTGTAATGATTTCATCTCTTTTTTTATTACTTTTAACCAGTGCTCTCTATCTGAAGTAGCCTGCATATCTTGAAAGCTCTCTGGCTCTCTATCACTGATAACTAAAATAAAATATGAACTTGGATACCAGGCAGATGGCATGTGCTTTCTAGTAGATCTTCTAGGTTAAAACTCTACACCACCTAATTTCGAAAGTAGCTCCCCTTACTCAAAACTGATTGCATCTGACTTATCACCAATTATGGTTGGTTCATTCAAATCCCTAAATTTTGTTTCTTGCTTATTTTCATCATCTGTGGCTCTTTCCTATGGAACCTTTATCGGTGTTAAAACATCACACTCAATAGTTACCCGTGTAGTCTTTTCATTTTTCTTAAAGTCTGTTATATTTTTTTATGAAAAATCACATCTTTACTTCTGACTGTTTTTCTCTTCACTAGATCTTATACCTTATATTTAAATTTCTCATCACCATATCCTACAAACACACATTGTGTGACTTTACTGTCAAGCTTTGACCTCCACTCTTTTGACACATGTATGAATGCTTTACACCTGAAAACTTTCAAATGAGAGTATGAAGCATCTTTTTCTGTCCACACTCTTTTTGGAATGTCAAAGCCTAAAGAAACTGATGGTGATCTGTTAAGCAAATAACAAGCGCTGTTGACTATTTTACCTCAGAATTGCTTTGGTAATTTTGTCATTCTCAACATACATCTGACTTTTTTCATAATGGTGCAATTCATCCCTTTCAACTACACCATTATGCTACGATGTTTCAAGTTCTGTCATTTCATACCTAATCTCATACTTTGAACAGTACTTTTCAAAGTCTTTGGATGTATATTCCCTACCATTGTCAGTCTGAATACACTTCAAGGGTAACCCTGTCATCCTTTATTTTTTAACATATATACCCAAGTTTTACATGAAGCATCATCAATAAAAGTAACAAAATACATGTTACCATCGAATGACTCAACCTCAATAGAATCACATACGTCAAAATAAATCAATTCTAATATATTTTCTTTTCTCTGAAAACTCTTACAAAAAGAAACTCCACAATGCTTATCAAACAAATAATGATCACATTAATCAAGAGACATACATTTGGTCAAGAGAATGAGATATTGCCTTATCAAAACCTGTAATCCCTTTTCACTCATGTGTGCCAGCTTTTTGTGCCACAAGTTTGTTAAAATATCATCTTCAATGGTATTTACATGATTGTCATTCAATTGCATCCATGTCTCATACATTGTGCAGCATAGTTTTTTTTTTTGTAACTATCATAGATTTTTTGAGAAGCTTTCATTACCCATTTTTTTGTCGACTCTTATATTCTTCCTTATTAAGGATATTAATAGTAAATAAGTTCATTTTCATATCCGAAATATGTCTGACATCTCTCAAAGTCAATATACAGCCTGTACTAGTTTGTACAACAATATCATTAATCCTAATAATCTATGACACACTCTTGTTTTACATCTTAGTGCAATCAAAGTCTCTTACTTTGTAAGTTGTAAACAACTCTCTCTTAAGAACACAATGATATGTTGCTCCTATGTCAACTATCCACTCAATGTTGAGATCACCAACATGATTACAATCACTATGTGTACAAATCAAAGTAACTAAATCACTATTTGAACTCACTGCTGCAACATTGTCATCATCTGAACTCTTACTTTTCTCATCTTTTCGCTCCTGCTTCAATATTTTATAGTGTTGTTTTATATGATCTATCTTACCACAATGAAAACACTTCACTTTATCTTTAAACTTGGATCTATGTTTAGACTTACTATGGCCTTTTGAGTTTTGATCTCTATCGATATTTTTACCTCTGTTCTATGTGATCAGAGCTTGATTATAGGGTCTACATCTTTTCGTCTTGCTTCTTCATTAAGTATGTTGTCTTTTGTCATCTCCTATGTCACATTATAATTAGGAACTGAATTAAAAATAGTCACAACTAGAGTATTCCAGCTGTCTAGCAATGAACCCAAAAGAAACAATGCCTTCATTTCGTCATCCATCTTAAACTTCATAGTAGTCATCCGATTAAATATGTCTTGAAAACCACTCAAGTGTTTTATAATCGATCGTCCATCCCTGTACTGTAAAATTGTAAACTTTTTAATAAGCATAACTTTATTCATATATTTTTTTTTCTCATATAATATTGTCAATTTTTCTCAAACAATGTGGACATCTGCCTCCTATGCTACATAATGAAACACGTTGATATCAACCCATTTTCTGATTGTAACCAACATTTTTTTGTCTAACTTCTTTCAGTTTTCATCTTTCATATATGTTGGTTTAGCCAAATCACCCAATACTAGTTTATACAAATCTTTGTAGTATAAATGATCTTCCATCATAGGCTTTCAAATTGAATAATTTGATGCTGTTAATTTTATCATGAAACTTATATCACCCTCCATGATCTCAAATAGAATTTACTTATGTTTTAGGCTATTTCTGTATCGATGTCTCAAAATAACCCTTACTATGTGCCACTTATTAGGCTTGAAATAATAAACATAATAATGCAAAAGTAATATATCGCAATAAATCTACAGTAATAGACAACAATCAACAACGCAGAAAAAATAAAACACATCAAGATTTATATGAAAAACTCTCGAGTGTATAAAAAAAAATTACGAATCACCAAAAAAATTTTTACTATCAAATAATGGATATACAAAGTTCTTCTTTAGCTAAAACTAGAATTAATCAACAACTAGAGAGACAATTGGAGAAATTTTATCAAATAGATGACTCAACAAATATACTATGAATTTATTTTTAGAGAGCTTCAAACCCGATCTTCATCGTTCAGAATGTAAAACTCTGAATCATAAACTTGCTGATAAAATTTTCACTCAATCAGACCATAGATTGACTTCCATTCAACCAATCTCTATTTTTTTTTCTCTATTTTTTCTTGATTTTTCTTCTTTCTCTTTTTGGTTTACGATACAACTTTAAAATAGCTCCACTTTCTTTTATTAAGTAGTTAAGCTTTGTGTAAAAAAAAAAATCAAAGTCAATTATATGATGCTAGACCCCATTTTCTTAACACATTTAAATAGTTTATGTTTCATCAATGAGTGAAGACCAAACTCAGGCAACAATTGCTTACAAATTCCAGAACAGTTTGAGAGAAATAATGTCATGCATTAGAAGAATCAGTCAACAAGGGAAAGGAGGGGCCATGAACTTAAAAACAAATTTAACTAGGGCTGTCGATGAATAAGATATGAGAAAAATGGAACATTTTTCATCTTAAAATTTATATTATATTCATTTTTATACCCAACAGATATTTAATCAATATATATAATCCACATATCCATAATTTTAAAATAAAAATAATAGCTAAAATTTAATTTTTTTAATTTGTATTTTGTATATTCTAATAATTTTATATTTTTTTAATAAAAATATATTAATTTTAATTAATTTAAAACAATTATTTATATTATTTAATAAAAATTTTATTTACTAAATATATATAAATATATATTTAAAATATATATACGAATACTATATTATTTATTTCTATCCTCGCATCCAATAAAAATATAAATTCATAACCATTCACATTCTCATAACCACAATTTAATACCTATCAACATCGTAAAAAGTCAAACTTCTCATTTGAGTATGGATATTTATTCCTAAATTTAGCCCGTCAACAGATACTCAAATTATCATACACAAAGCAATGGTAAAGCATATGACTACAGGAAGTCGAAGATACAGTTTACTGTACACGAAACTGTACAAGAAGAGATTCCCATTGTCTACTTAGGGTCTTCAGGAGCTCTGAAACCGATATTTTCATGCGATCAGGACCTCTAATTTTTCCCTGGCATTGATGGAGTTCTCGCAACTTCCAAAACCATGGTCAGAAATGAGATGCTTGCCGCTTAAAAAGACTTGATAGCTATTCTTCCTCTTCTAACTCAACTATTTGTGCCCGCCTCTCAGCGGCTTTCTTCCGGATAAAGAACCCCCATCTCATTGCTGCCTTAATCTTCAGCCAACCAACAACTGCTTTGCCAGGACGCGATCGATCTTCCTCAACAAAGTTTGGCAATGGGGATGGCATGTAATTTGGAAATTCATACCCACCATCTTCTGTCACATTAATAGAAGCATGACCTCCCATGCTGAAGAGACGGAGAAGATGCTGCATATCTGATTCATTCTCAAGCATTTCATGACTTCTGATGCGAATCTCTTCCTCTGAAAATAAGTCCTCAACTCCCTTATCTCTGTTGTTCGTCCAATCATCAAAAGGATTAAGATTTGATGGCTGCATTGACGAACCAATATTTTGGTATCCTACAGCAGATGACTGTGGAGGACCAAGAGCCAGCCCAACAACATTGTTATCATTTCTTGAGCTTTGTGGTTGCTGCGAATTGTTAATCAGTTGGTCATATGGGAGAAATTGTGTGCTGTCAAATTGATTACCAGAACGTGAATTCACATGTTGTGACTGCCCTGAGTATCTGGTCGACTGATTATCATTAAACCCTGAGGTAACCATAAGGAAAAAAAAATTGAAAATGCCAGCCGTTATAGGATGAAACGAAGAAAACGTGGTTCTAAACCTGAAAGTTGTACCAAGATATTAAGATCTCAAACAAAAATCTATGCTATAAAAGGAGGCATTATCCTTAAGGGCAAAATATCAACCAAGTCTTCTACAAGAGATGTATTTAACTCAAAACTGAAAATATAATAAGAGATTTCCAACTATAATCATAGCAACATAGCCGTAATTCATGATGAAACTATTGATTTAGATGACTATTATTGACATTTCCTTATAACATTTTTCAATCTAGGCATCTTGATAGAAAAGGTATCAATTACAATAAGAATGGTATATATTTCTTTGATATGCTTGACAAACAAATTGTATCAGATGCAATCATGCAAAACCCATAATTTCCAATGACCAAGGTATTCACTACCTGATGTTATCCTGATTACAGCAAACACATAGGTCATCTGGATCTCTATAACTAAAAAAAAATTTCACTATAACAACTGCTATCTCGAAGAAAGTCATTTTGAAATTAAAGAATTTCTGAGTTCAACCGGTTTCAATGACACAGATCTTGAAGAATACTGCCTTTTGAACTAAAGATAAGAAAAGAACTTTGCTTCAATTTAAAGCTGTCCCAATATCTATCTGATTTAAAACAATTTAATAAAACCTCCCATTTATGACCTTGGATAATGCCAAGACATAAATCAAGATGCAGTTCCCAAAGACTATGCTGCAAGGAAGAAAATGGGTTCAGGGACTTGTTTTACATTTACTTTTTTTATAAGAAATAATACGTTTTACATTTACTTAATAGCTACTTTCATGCAATTTTGTTACCTTAAAGTCATCTTATTCTGGAAATCTGGAATTTCTGGTTGAATTATACATGGAATAGAATTGGAAATTTGAACCACTGATTTATCCTCTCTCTATGCCTCACTCTTTTCCCTTCTTATCCAAGCTAGCACTACCTTTCTAGAGATCTCCTTGCGGCCAAGGAGGTCAGGTCATGCCATGAAGGTAGCAATTTTTTTGCAGTTTCAGACAAATCCAGATTATGTCCAGGATCATGTTGAATGAATTTTAACACGTCCAATCAACAAAACCGAAAGGTTCAAAAACCGCCAAAGAAATTTACCCACCAAAAAAATAAAAAAGTAGCCAAAGAAAACTATACTACAGTAATGCTAGATAAAACAGGGGTATCGCTTATTTTTAGAATTTTCTTATATTACGTGGTTCCATCTTTTTATTTTTTTAGCTTACTTCATAGCAAGCTTTTATCCTTCATAAAGACCCTTTACTCATACCATGTTAATCTTCTGTCTTGTACCAAGGAAAAGGGGGAGTAAGCAGGCAATAAGCAAAATGATGTTTATGAGCATAACTACAGAAAGATTAAGCTGAGATAAATAACTTAAATGAAAATTCCTTTAAAGTTATATGTTTAAAGTAATCATAATGCTTACCTCCAACATGTGGGCCAGAGTGCACTTGATCAGTAAGTACTGCAACTGGCAGCCGTGGTAACTGCAGTTGATGATCTAAAGCATTAGGGCAGTTTTTTGCATCCATCTGAAGTTCATTTCGGGCACTTGACCTCCTATTTTGCTTGACGTTCAACAGTGACTTGCCATCATACTCAATGACTTGATTCCAATTGTCATAGGCTTTCTTCACCAGCGTATCTACATAGACCTGCAGAAATTTTTGCTTCCATTGTTAAATTAACGAAACTATTTTATTCAATTTGAAAATAAAACTGACAAGCTAGCTCAGAGCTTAAGCTGTTGAAATTGACAAGAAGATACAAACTCAATTAAAGGCCTATCAAAAGGCAAAAAACAAAGCAAACCATATTTGGGAAGAAAATCAAAGGAACTCCATGGTATCTAACAAATTTAAATCTAACATCAAGCAAAGAAGTTCTCAACAACTCCTTTTATCAATTGTAAATTAAAGAAAATTTTCATTCTCAACCATATATAATAAATACTGCAGGAAGTACGGCTTAGTTAAGACACAATTGGTTCGCCCCTAAAACAAATCAACTGCCATTCCCATGCTTTTAGGTTTATAGGCCAGAACCAGAGCAGAAAAGGTCAATATCCAAAACTAAAAGCCAGAAACAAAAAGTTTCAGATTGACCTACTCTTAACGAGTTTAACTCAGAAAGCTACATGGTAACAGCATCAAATCTCAGCTGCTAGGAGAGTTACAAATTGAATGCAACTGTCACATTTTAAAGACAGAATGATGTACTATCCTGCATTCATAAGACAGTAATCATTCCTTCCAGCTACCAATATTTTCTTAATTGTTTTATTTTGCTGAAATGCCACAGAATAATATCAATTGATGTGAACAAATCTGCAGTACATTAACAGGGAGAGGAAAGTTGAAATTAATTCATTGGTTACTCAGCCTATGATGCAGCTAAATAAACCAACACAGAATAGCCTAACCAAGTCTCTTTCAGCAAGATTTGTCATTTTATATTAGATTAATGCACATCAGGACCAGATGTGCACACTCCCTCAGATGCATAAATTATTATGAGCATATCCTAATCTATCAAGCCAAGAAAGAATCCACAGTATCAGAGCTTTCCATCTTCTTTCTTTCTTTTTGGTTGATTGAGTTTTTAAGCCGTAGGCTGGCCTCCCTTGCATCCAGCCTTCTAGATACCCTCTACTCCCACAAGAAGGCAAATCCAGTTGGTAAACCAGATAAAAGTAAAACGCAATAGCTCTAAACAAAACAGCTAATTATTATATTATACAACATAAAAAGGGAAAATATCATTATTCTAGCACATAATACAAAGTTAAATTGATAAAAATAAAACATACTAGCTCTAAACAAAGCACCTAATCATTATATTATATAACCTAAAAGGGAAAGATCATTATTCCAGCACACAATACAAAGTTAAATTGTAGAGAACACAATCCTATAACCAACATGTTTAAAAATTAATTACGTATCCACTAAATATATTTAAATAGTTTCAGATAGAATGTGCTAAAATATAAGAAAATTATTGCCAAAAAAAAAATACTACTGTAGGCCTAGGTAAACCTACCTTCTGACTATCAGATAGAGAATCAGCAGGTAAATACTGTTCCCCAGAAATAAGGCCATTCAACTCATAGATGTTATTGAAGACAACACCAACGTTTCTTGAATCATCAGTATAGTAAACATGAAACTTCCCACTCAGCACACAAGTCTTTGCATGATCTAATAGAGCTTCCCACATCTTATTTGACATGCCACTTCCAAGAATCTATAAACATAAATAGAAATATCAGAAGGAAAATACAAAGAAAAGCATTTTGATTTCAAAACCAAATCCAAACTCACTGTCCGTAACTTCGGTTGATCCCTGACCACAAGCCGCAAGAAGTCTTCAACTGTGAATATTCCTTCAGAGCTAAGCCTCTTGTGGAATGACCCATCTTTCCCAATCTTTTCCAATCGCCATACTTCATCATTTAATGCAGGTGGATAGTGCTTCTTATACACTGTCAAGCAACTCAATTCAAAAAAAAAAAAAAAAAAAGGCAAAATCCAAGAAATCCACAAATGAAAAACTAGATATAGTATAAAGTATGAACTCACATTCCCCTCTGTGATCCTTGACAGTAAAAGCCTCCGTCTTTGCTTCCCGTACACATATACCCTCACAATATCCGGAAGCGACCTTCAAGCCAAGCCTGAATTTCCTGCTTCTTATCCAACTTGAATTGTCAGTGAAAGTGAGATCTCCTAGCGTCCCTACCCCCTCTTTGAGGGTCACTTGCAAGTCACCACTCAGCAGTGGTCTTTTTCCTTCACGCTCTTTTACAACATGGCTCTCAAATTCTTCTTGTGTCCAACCTTCATCATTCTCATCGTTAAAATCGCCTTCAAGCACAACAACATCTAGCTTTACAGAGGCCTCAGGTCCAGTTGTTACAACATGTCCAGTGTTAGCATCAATTAGAACTATATGGATGGCAGCACCCTGCTCCCCTTCTACCTTTCCACCTGTGAAAAGAGGAAGAGATAACCTGGACCTGAAGTGGAGCTGTAAGCTCCGTCCATCTGGACCTTCAATTCGTTTTGGAGAAGACCTGAAAACCAAAAGTATTAAGAGATTCTATCCACATCACAAAAGCAAAAGGCACTGCATACGAAAAAAGGGAAAGAAAAATGTAGGGAGACACTGAGAGAACAGGAATCTTAATGCCGAAGAAAAGGTGATTCTTGTAAAGACTCAACAACATCAAAAAACAATAAACTAAACCTAATTCCACTAGGTTTCTTGTAAAAGGATCAAGATAAAATATTTAATTTGAAGAAAGTCGTATACCAATCAACCAACCAAAAACATAATAAAAGTTATCATCAAACCAAGCTTATTGTTTGGGTTTCATCTGTTTCATTAATAATGCTCAAGTATATCCAAAGGCAAGGAATTAATTAACCAATGCAATCCTACAAAGAAGGGAGAAGAAAAGAATCAAAGCTAAGAGCATTACAAAACTCTCTTAGAATCTCATCACAGCCATTCAATTCTCATGCACAATGTTGTTAAACATTGGCTACTTAATGAGTCAAGATCAAACACAAAACTCTTAGAATTAAGAGAAACCATTGTCGTACTTCATAGTTCATAAATATTCAGCAAAACACCTATGATTCAACAAGCAATTGCTAAAGCAATTTGTAGTAACAAAAGACAATTGTTTTTAATGTCAAAACGTGTAATTCAATATCTTATATGATGTTCTCACATCATCATGCACAATCCTACATACATACAGGAATTTCCCACAATAACTAAAATTAACTAAAACCAAGCAATTAAGAAATGAAAATGAAAACCTCCAGCTACTGCAAGATACACCATCTGATAAGAAAACAACCTGTTTGAGTCACATTAAGGTGTGATGCTTTTCTCAAATCTCGAACTTCCCTAATTGATTCCACATTGTTAAGCATTGCAATTCCAATTGACAATAGGTGGGGAAGCACATGCTAAATATAAGGCTACCACATAGTTCCAAACCAAAATCATAGGGGTATTTAACACCACTTAACATGCATCATATTCCATGCCTCATAATTGTAAACAAGAAGTTTTTTTAAAAATTAAGACATTAGAATATAGCAAAATTGACTTTACAACCATAAATGATCAAACATAAATATTTTACCCTCCATTAAGTCTAGGAGGGCCTAATTTTGCCAAAGCTCTTTCAACCTCTTCACTTACCTGCAAAGCATCAAGTGCAGACATAAGAAGGAAACATGAGGAAAAGAACACAATCCAAAGGGGAAATAACAGAATAGACAATAGATGTTCTTAGAATTGCACTAAAATTGTTGTTCTAAATTGGGCTCTTAAATGCAATACAAAAGGCTCATTTTAGACTTATCTAACAAAATTTCTGCACAAATAGTGAACATCTATGTTACATGGATGCAGGGCAGGCCAGTGTCTACACCTCAGATACCTTTGTCATGCGTATTTAAGATAGGTAAATCCTAGAAAAACATCATCTTACTCAAACGATGGGCACCTGAGCATGAACAAGTGATCAATTAGGGAAAAAAAAAAGAGAGACAAAGAAGAAAGTCAAATCTTAAATATTTTTATATCAATTAACTTTATTACGAGGGTCTGAGAGAGAGGAAGAATGGGTAACATCGCAAAAGGCGAGTCATTCTTAAAGACAGTGATAAATGTAACGCCGGATCATCTAAAAGTTCCATTCATGACTCAATCTCAAATAAACATTTGTTAATCTAGGATTAATTGAAAAAATATATGCAAGAATTATACAATTTCTGATAGCAGTAATAAACATCAGAAAACAGGTGACCAATCACACCAATATCTGATTGTGCGACCAACCTTTAAACCTAACAAGATAACAGTGAGGTGAACATTGGAATACTCCAAAAACAAAATTAAGGAAAACCTAATATGGTGTGTAGGTTTTGTGAGAAAACCAGCATTCTTCATTCAAATCACTCAAATGTAAAGGATTTAATCCAAGAAGGAAAACCTGATATGGTGTGCAGGTTTTATGAGAAAACAGCATTCTTCATTCAAATCACTCAAATGTAAAGGATTTAATCCAGTCCCATAAGAAACTGAAACCTTGAAAACAAGAGAGAATTTGAAGAGAAATAAATGATAAATTGTGAAACGGATATCATGTGTGTGTGTTTCTCTGTGTAAATAAAAAAGGCAATTGCACATAAAAGCACAATAGATGAATGTTCATGTGTAGGCATATATAGGCATGCATATATGGCACAATTCAGTTGTAAAACTCCAGTCAGCAGAAGAACAATGTTTGTCAAGAAGATCGTCATACAATTTAAAGCAGTGACTTTAATCTTAGATTTAACACAACTGTAACTAACCCTATATCAAAAGAAAAAGAAATAGAAGATGCACTAAACATATGTAGACTAGCAGTTTCCAGAAATCCCCCACAACATAAAGAATTGATTGCAAAGAAAGAAAAACAGTAGGAAATAGGTCTTACAACTCTACGAAGAATGGGTTCCAAAGATGAGCAGAGTTTCTGCAGGCTGTCCAACTTAAGAGCTTCTACAATAACACTGCATAACATATACATGTAATTTTTGAGAAAACCACTAGGCCCATAACAGAGAGAAGATCCCATCAATTCTTAACCCTGATATTAAGGTTTTAAAATCCCCAAGTGCATCACACAATCAAATGACAAAAAGTCAAAAACCTTATCCAGTTATTTTTTTTTTTTGTTTTTCCAAATTGCTCTGATTGGTTGATGCATATTCTACTTACCTTTTGCTTCCTAAAAACTTACAGCAAGATCATAATGACTAAAAATGAACAAATAATAACATAATAGTTCTACATAAAAGCAAAGTTACACATTTTGTTGTAAAAAGATCTTAATTTGTAATTATTCAAAAAATTATTTTCTTTTATATTCAAGGGCAACTTTTTGCTTTTTCTTTTATGAAAAAAAAAAAAAAAAAAAAAAACAACAACAACTAGGATTCACACATAACTTCTCAAAATATGCTAGAAAACCATGCAAGCAAACAAACAAACAAAGTACTATTTACACAACAAAAGGGGGGGGGGGGAGGGAGAAGAAAATACCTAGCTAAAGCGGGGCGTTTTCGCTCGGGCTGCTGCTCCTCATCTCCTTCCAAACTCCTCTTCCCTCTAGCCATACTATTAGTCCTCTCCATATACCTAGTTTGCCTCTGCATTCTCGGAGTACCAAATTCAAAACCCTAATTTTCCCGGATCTGCACAGTCACAACAAAATCAACACTCTGAAAAATCACTGACTCAAATCAAAAGTTTCAAATTCAAATTACTCAAAGCCCAAATCTCCCTTTTAAACACCAAAAATAAACTAAAGTAAAAAAATCAAAATCAGCAAAATCAGGTTCTTACTAAACAGTTACTCTCAATTTTAACCGAAAGATGATAAATAGATATGAAAGGAAAAAAGTGAGAAATTGAAGAAAAAAAACCTGAGAAAAAGAGGAAATTTTAAAGAGGAAATTTTGGGTGTGTTTGGGAAAAGAGAAAATCTTTCAAAGCAATGATTACTATTGAAGCAACATAAAATCTGCGTTTGGTTTTTGGACATTTTAATACTCCATTTTTGTGTTTTATGGTCTAATCTGGCGACTTTCTTAGCTGTGAAAAGAGCTTCGAGGAATAATCCCGTACGGCATGATTCAGGGCAATATGATGGTCCTTTGGTGTAGTCAACGAATGAAGTTTGTTGGTGATGACTTTGGATGGAGTTTTGTGGTGGATTTGGGGTATGGTGAAAGCGACTCGGGTGGACTCTGATCCAGCGGATAATTATTAGCAGAAATGTGCTTTTTTTAATCTCAGTTAACGTAGGGGATTTGGGTGAGTCCTGCGATTAAATCGTGACCGTACGTCGGCACTTACACGTCATTTCAGACGTATATGTGTTTTTTTTAGCTGACGTCGATGATTTTGGTGTCACTGCTAATTCGTCCAAATTAATTATAGATTAAGACTTAATTAAATTATTAATTTTAATAATTAACAAGAAAAAAAAACGGAACAAAAATACCGTAGATGTGAACATTTATGTATTGTTTGTTAAATGTAAAAAATATGTCAAATATAAAACTTATTCTATCAAATTTGTTTAATACACCAAATATGAAATATATTTTTAATTTTTTAAAATTCATATATAATTTTATTAAAATTTTTTAATACATTTTTTATATAAAATTGAATAAAAAATAGAATGTCAGAGAAAAAGATGAAAACTAAAACAAACAAAAAACATCAAAAGAGATGCTATGGCTTCATTATATGTTCTTATAGTTCTTTTCATTCATCTCCCATTTATTGTAATTTTGATCAACCTACTTCATTTATAATCAACAAACAATGCTATTAACCTATCACTCAAACTTACTCCTCATAAATTTTTTTTTATGGATAGAAAATATAAATTGAATCATTTTTTTTTTTGCTGTGTAAACTTCTCAATCATGTTGATAGACCTTACATTTGTTCCTCTGCCATGATTCCACAAAAAGGTTCCAATCCTCCTTGTTATGAGAAACAAGAGTGGTATCAAGCCTCAAAGGTCTTCTTCAACTTGTTGATGCAATCCTTTTACGATGTAGAATATTGTAGCAGCAATGGAGTTGCACCAAATGACATAAGTAACCAATCACAAAGCGTGTTTGAAAAATACTTTCTTTTAAACTTATTTCTCTCCCAACAAACTTTGGGGTGCAAAAGGAAAATTGCAATAGTTATGAGATATAATGTAGCCAATGTTTGAACTCACTTTGCACCAATGAAGATTAAACCACAACACCCTTAAAAAGAATGAAAATATTACTTTAAATCTTGTGCTTTCTATAGCAAACAAAATCTTAATGAGTTTTTGCTACTTCAAAAGTCAGAGAGATAGAATTTGAAAGAGAGTTTCATAAGATTTTGGTACACAAATATGTGATCTAGCCTATCATAATGTTTAAATTTATAAACATATAGCTAGACATTGATTTAAGGATTCAGCACTAATCTTTTTAATTTAAGTGTGATTAACCACCTAACTGAATTTGTCTCATTTTTAGAAAAAATTTTAAGTTTGACTTAGATATCTTTAAAAGATAGATTCAATGTCTACAAAACCAGAACTAAGTCCAGTGGTACAGTTACGTGTAATGAAAGTTATAACACCCCATAACGCCTATCAAAAGGTAGTACCAGCTTAATTTCATATTATCTATTGAGCCTTAAAAATCTTACTAGATAATTAATTATTGAAAATTATTCTTAATTACTTCTAATACTTTTTGACAAAAAATTCAAAAAAAATTCTCAACTTAAAAGTATACAAAAAAAAACAATTATTTTTCTTGTAAGGACTCCATAGTCAAATTATTTAACATTAAAAAAATCAAAGAAAGAACAAAAAAAATTAATATATCAACTTTTTCTTGAGATTTCTTTCATTATTTTATTTAAAAAAAAAAGATTAATGCCTTTATTCATGAAAAATTGATACTTTTAACTTTTTTTCAAAAATATTTTTTGAAATTTTTATTTTCAAGAAAAATTGATACTTTCAAATTTTTCTCAAAAAATATCTTTTGAAAATTTTATCTTCAAGAAAAATTGATACTTTTGAATTTTTTCTTAAAAAATAATTTTAAAATTTTTATTTTTAAGAAAAATTGATACCTTCAACACTTCCTTAAAAACGTTTCTTATGAAATATATATATTTTTTTTAAAATTTATTTTCTAAGAAAAATTGGTACTTTTAAATTTTTCTTAAAATGTCTTTTTTATTATTAAAGTTTTTTTAAGAAAAAATGATTCTTTAACTTTTTTTGAAATTTTAAAATTATTATTATTATTATTATTATTATTATTATTATTATTATTATTATTTAGAACAAACATTTACCCCAACAAAATAATTAAGAAAATAAATAAAATAACACAAGAAAATACCAAATAAATGTCGGTTCGGTTAGGCTCATAAAAGGTTGGCTACAAGAGTGAATTAGGCTTGGTGGCTCTATTTCTGGTAATCCAAAATGTTTAAGAAAACTTATAGGTTTTTTTTTTCAGATTGTAGTGTATCATCGACTTCGTAACACCATAAGTCACCACCACCACCCTCTTATTTGTTTTCTATTTTCTCCTTTCTCTAACCTTAAAATTCCAGTCAAAAGTCTTGCCTCTTCCAAATTTAGTCAAGAATTCTACACCTAAAACCCTACTATTTAATTACCATCGCTCTACTAATATCAGTCACAATAAAATCCTGTATCTGAAACCCTACTCTATGATCATCGTTGTTCTGCTAACATAAGTCACAACCACTATTGCCTTCCTTCCTGCTTATTATGACTAATCTTAGGTTGATAGTGCATTGTTTGTTGGGTTTCGGGTATTCCAAGTTTTGGGTATTTCATAGGTGATTGATTTTTGGTAATGGGTATTTGGGTTACCAATCACGCCAATTTCAGTGGTAGTAAGATTAGGTAGTTTAGTGGGTCATAGGATTAGGCAATTTAGTGGTAATAGATTTTTGGCCAGCGACTTTCTTTCTTCCTATGTTTTTTGCTAGATTATTTTTTACGATTTTCTCTTTGCTTAAATGTCTTGTGTTGATTATGGGAGAAAGTGGATTATGCATTGGGGCTATTAAAGGTTGTGTTGGGAATAACAACCATGCACGGTGGAAGGCTTAGTGGCTGTAGCTAAAAGATGAACTCTGTATTTTTTACTCTAATCTTTTGGGTTTTGCTTTGTATTTTTCTCTGTGTTTTTCGCTCTATTCTTTTTCACTCTTGAACTAGGGTTTAAACAACATGATGAAGATAGGATTTTAATTCAAAAAAACTGAGCATCTTATCCCTTATAATCTAAATTTTAAGTTTAAAAAAAAAAGCACCGAAGTTTTAAACATTTAATCTAATACTCCAAATTTCAAACACAGACCCTTGTCACCTAATTTATCTTTTTTTAATTCTTTTTTTTTTTTTGAAAAATTCTAATAGAAGCAAAATAATTACAAATGGCTGACATAATCCAAAATATAATATAGCCCTAAAGCTCAAATGCTAAATCTAAGTCCAAATAGGTTAAGTCCAAATCCCATGGCAAACCAACTCAAGATTTAAGGATAACATAAGATAAAATAGGGTGTCTACATGGCCATCTCTATTTATTAAGACCAAAGAAAAGGCTTATCACCTTTTGTTTGTGTTATTCCACTTAAAAGACGCAATCTTAAACCAAATCACACCTTTTTATGAATAATTATGGACATAATTATTTACCTTTTTTATTGTGAAAGATCATGTATGAGAGTATATTTCATACCAAGAAAAATCATTTTAGAAAATCATTTTTTTAGAAATCATTTTAGAAAATCACACGTAACATTTCATTTCTTAAAAAAAATCATTTAACAATCCTTGGCACGATTTCATTAGCCATCTCTCTTGTATCTTTTTATGAATGCTTTAAAACCAAACCCTTAGTTTCTAAAAGTGGCACCATTTCCACTTATATAGGTGAACTCCATTAGAAATACCCCCGTTTAAAGCATGTCAATACTTTATTTAAGTGTTATAGGTCCAGTAAGAGTTAAAACTCAATCTCTCATATTTATCCATACAGTTCCAAATAATTATCAACCTTGGGATGGCATATAATATTAAATACTTATAACCACATTGAAATGATGTACTTAGACTCATTAAAATTCAAGACTTAATGTCTAACTAAGTATTGAATTGAGGTTCCATCATGTGTGACTTTTAGATAATGGGCTTGAATATCATCTCTTTAGAAGTTTTAGATACCAAATCTTTTGATAAATCTTTTGTCAATAGATATGCCAAGTTTTCACTTCACTTGACAAAATCTATGGTGATCACCTAATTTTAATTACCTCCGTAACATAACTATGTCACAAGCTAATGTGTTTTAACTTCCCATTGTAAACTTGGCTATAAACCTTTTGACAATGTAGCTTTACTGTCACAACAGATAGACATAAAACGCATCGATTTAGGCAATAGAAGAAGCTTCTTATAATAAGTTTTTTAACCATTCCTTTTTCTTATAAACCGATGCTAAAGTTACAAATTTCGAGGCCATAGTAGAATACGTAATACAAGTTTGCTTCTTTGAACCCTAAGAAATCACACTTCTACCAAACATGAATATCTATCCACTTATGGATGATAATCTTCCACATTGGTAATCCAACCTGCATATATGTATCCTTCTAAAATTAAAGGTTCACCTTTAAAAACAACATCATAATCCATTTTTTTTCATTTGATAGTTCAATATCTTTGACATGGCATTCCAATGCAAGTGACTTTGGTTGCTTGTATACCTAATAAGTTTGCCTACTACAAAAGTTATGTCCAGTCTTGTACATGTCATTACATATATCAAACTACCTATTACTTTTGCATAATCTAATTGTGCAACTGACATATCTTTATTTGATATAAGCTTTAAATTATGATCATAGGGTGTTGTAATTGTTACATAACTGAAATGATTAAACCTTTTAAAGATTTTTTCTATATAATGTGATTGGGATAAGATTACTTTATGCTTTCTTTAAAAATTCTTATTTCCAAACTTATGTCTATCACCTCCAAATCTTTCATGACAAAATTCTTTGACAAAAACCTTTTGGTATCTTCAACTTGTTTCAAATTCATACAAAAATTAATATGTCATCCACATGTTCTTAGGATGACCTTTTCAAGTTTAAGTAGTGTAGGTAATTGAGTAAGATTGAAATTGTTGATCAAAGGTACACCTATCATTGTGGCAATTTCCACCATGCACTTTACCATTTTCATATTGGCTTACAAAGTGATGGACTAGACTAGGCTTAAGATCACTTTTAACTTTGAAGGCCTCTATTTGATTTTCTAGATAATTTAATTTTTTGGATAAATCTTTAAGGATCAACTCTATTTTGGCTTTGTTTTTGTCACTTGGCCATTGTACTAAATAGTCATCAGAAGAATAAGGTCTAGCATGGTCCACATGGTGCTCGGCTACTTTACAAAGATAGAACTCCCATATGAAAAGAAAAATAAAACCTAAACAAGAACATAATAGCTATATAGACTAAAACTATCTACACTAATCTACTATAGACATCAATTTTTGTTCGAGTTAATAATTTCGTGCTTTAAATTAATTTAGATTTTGGGCTTATTTTGAAATTTTTATAGAGTTGATTTAATATTGATTAATATAAAAATATATATAATAAAATAAAATAAATAAAAGAAAAAACTAAAAAAGGGAAGGAACAAAATCTAGGCAGGTGCCGTGTACGACACTACCCAACCCCCTTTACTCTGCTCAGCCACTTTTACAACTGAATTTCAACCGCTAGTAGCCTTGCTTTTACCCTGCCTCTCCCATTTTTCCATTGGTCTTTTTTCTGTCTTCTGGGTTCTTCCATGAATCTCAAAACCCTTTATAAGACAGCAAAAAAATGAACACAAAAAGGGGCCAATTTTCAGTAAAAAGACTTTGTAAATAGAAAAAAAAAAAACAAAAACGAATCCTCCTTTTGGACCCCATTACTACAACCTAAAACTAAAATCACCCTAAAACCCAATTGAACCATCCTCACTAGCCAAAGAACCCATCACCACCACCATCCCCAAAATACCTACTCAGCCAACAACTCTTCATTCTCTATTTTTTAGACAACCATCATCTTCCCAACATTACCAATAGACCATAACACTAAAAAACAACAAAAAACTATTTAAAAAAAAAAAAGCAAAAACCCATTCAACCTAACCACCAAAAATCCATGAATCACACACCAAAAAAAGGAGAAAAAATCATAGTTTCCTCGACAAAAAGAACTTTAACACCAAAAGCTAAAAAAAACCTTAAAAAAAAGACAAAAAAAAGAGCTTTTGGTTTGTTTGGTTTAGGGTGTTGCAGGAAATTTTATCGATTGATTTTGGGTGAAAAGGGAGATTTGGGATAAGGGATAAGCATAGTAAAAAAAGATGTTAAACGGATCGACAAAGAATAAGCTTTTGAGTTTTAAAGTCGAAACTTTTGGCTCATATTTGAAAGAATTAGGAAACTTTTAAGAAATCTAAGTTCAAAAATGGAAGAGAAGGAAAAAAAGAGTCAGTAGTCAAATTTTGGATTCAAACAGGTGTTGGTGACAAGTGGCCAGCAGCATAGGGAGACGGCCATCGTGATAGCCTATGGCTAGTTTCTAAAAACAAAGAGGTTTGACATTCTAGGTTCTTGAAAGCTTCTGAAGTTTTTTTTTTTTTTTTTTGTAAAAAGTAGTAAAATAAAGCTTAAAAAAAGCAACTTTTATAGCATAAAAAAAAAAACTCACTAGTCAACCCACGTGTAGACCCTACTCGACCCAAGGTCCACACGCTCGACCAAGTTTCCACTCCTTTCAACAGCCTCGAATCAGTCTAATCAAATTGCTCTTAAATAGGTATAAACCATTCAAACTACTCTTAAACTATGTCTGAATCACTTAAACCACACCCGAACTGCTTATGAACCATCTAAAAATCAGTCAAACCGTTGACTAGGCCATTGACTGACCCAATTCATTTTTTTTTATTTTTTAATTTTGATTTTTATTTTAATGTATTTTCATCCTTTTTACTATCACCATTTTTAGTTTATTTTTATGTTCTAAAATAAATAAAGTTTTAATGAATTTTTTTTTAAATTTTGGTAATTTTAAATTCCACCATTTTTTATAAAAAATAAATAATAAAAATAATAAAAAAATGTGAGAAAGGAATTTTTTCTCCGATGATAAGATCTCAAAGTAATCCGAGTAGTGATGCATAAAAAAAACTCTAGATGAATAGATTTTTTTTTAAATGCCTCTAATGTAGTAAAGTATTTATAAAAATTTTCAGTACAATATAAAATTTTCTTTTCTTCAATGAAAATGTGTGTAACTAAAAATTAAAAAAAAAAAAAAACCTAACAATTTTTTTGGGAAAATTAAAATACGTGTATCAATATTTTATCATTTGCATTGCATACATATCCTAGTATTTGAAAAAATAGATACGAGCCTCTGTGGACGAGATTTTAAGAAAATTCGAATAATGATTCTTAAGAAATCTTTAGACGAGAAAAATTCTTTCAATGTTTCCAACTTACTAAAACATTTTAAGAGATTTTTTCGATAATAAAGTTCTAATGCATTTTTCTTAAATAAAATGGATTAATCATAAAATAAAATAAAATAAAAAGGAAAAATGGGTGAAATAATAAAAGTGAAAATGAAAATAAATTAATTAAAATAGTTAAGGGAATCATTTTTTAAATATTAAAATTAAGATTTTTTTGTCAAAGTTAATGGATAACACATAATTAATTGGTACCCTTTTTTTACGAGTGTTATAGGAGTGCTAATCATTCTACACGTATAACCGACTCTCAAATCCTAATTGTTTTCGCAGATCCAAAAATTATTTTTTTAATAAATTTTAATTAATTTTAAAATTTTATTTAAAAGGTAAAAATTTAATAGGTGACCAATCACACCTAACCAAAAAATATTGATGATGACTTCATTTAGTTTTAAATTTATCTAGCGGAACGCAAACCGTTACAACACCTTTCTATACTAAAGTTATGGAAACTAAATGATGATGCATGTACTCTAATAGAAGCTATGCTAAAACTATGTAAAGTAACTATTTTAAGTATGGAAAACTAATGAAATATGATAATAAATAAAGTTAGCTTATGTGCAACTTAAAGAAATAAAAGCAAAGCAAGTTAGTAACTAGTTTAGCAAATGTACACTAAGGGTGAATCAATCTATAGATGAGCATGGTGAACCACAATATTAGCTTAAGACTCTTAACACCTAATCCTCGACAACGGCACCAAAATCTTGATTGGACCATTCTGTAATCGCACAAGTCGTTTAAGTAATAATAGAGACTAAAAAGTTTAGACGTCGATCCCATAAGGATAAGTTAAAGAGGTTCCTAGCCCAAGCACCTTTTATCTTTATACTTTATCTGAAATTGGCTCAATTGAAAAGTTGACATGGAACTAAGCTAACTAGGAAAATAAAATCAAACAATGCACAAAAGCATAATCTAGTAAGAAATAAACTTACAATATGTGAACTAATTAAAGTAGAAAAATCAATAAAAATGATAGCTAAAATAGATTGCAATGAACTCATCATGACTTAAAATGTAAAAGCAAAAATCAACAAAAATAGTAGCTAAAGGAAGTAAACCAAAATAACTAACTTTAACTAAATGTAACTAACTTTAACTAATTGCCAATTTTCAATAAGAAAAACATCTAGAAAATTTTTAAGAAATAAACCAAACAAGTTGGTAATTTACAAAAGACCAAATCAAAAGTAAATTGCAATTGAAATAGCAAAGACACAAGATCTAAGAAGAATAAGTAAAATTGAACTTAGTACAAAATTTGGAAACTGTTTACACAACAAACAAAATTAGATCTAAACCTCAATAATTTGAGTGAAGTTGAATTGGAAATTACAAAAACAATCAATGATCTAAAGCAAAAACAAAATTAAAGTGCATGTTATGAAAAGAGATTGCAAGAATTGACTGAAAGAATAAAAAATTGAAATTGAAATTGTATGCTAGAAACTACCATTTCTTAGATGAAAATTTAAATCTAGAGCTTTCTAAAGGGAACAAACTTGAACTGAGCTAGAAAAACATAGATGTATAAGTTTACTACCTATAACAACAACAAAAATTGCATAAAACAACTAAAATCCAAACTGGAGGCAATAACAAGAAAAACAAAATAATTGCAAGAAAAATTAGCCAAATAGAATTTAAATGTAATCAAATGAAATTTAACAAGTAAATTGATGAATTAAAGTGTGTAAAGTGAAGAAATTGCAAACCAAATAGCCAACTAGAAGAAAAGTAACTTGAAGTGCTATCACTCATTCAAGCTTCAGCTCATTTTCTAGATTCAACCAAAACTTTGTAGATTTTTCTATAATTGTGTGGAACAAATTTGAGTGCAATTTTTTTTAGAATTGTAGAACAATAAATCAAAAATCCATAGAAAAATTTGGATTGAAACAAGCAAGATTTGATCAAAATTCAATGGAAAAATCGTAACTAGGTTAAGAACGTGAATTGTCAAATAGACTTAAGAAACAAGTGAAAATGCATCAAATTGAACTTGAAAACTTAAAAATCTCAAACTTTTATTGAAAGAATCTTAAAATTCATTGAACATAAAGACAAAGAAAATGAATGTTGCTGAAAAATAAATGCTATTTTCTCCTAAATAGCACTTTAAAAGAACAAAGAGGAAACTGTTTGAAGAAAAAAGAAAGTAAATGCGAGGAAAAAAATGTAAAAAATAGCTAAAATCTCTAAAGTCTCCCAAATGGCTAGTCACTTTCTTCTATTTATAGGCAAATGTGAGGTGGTTCTACCAATCAAAATGCAAAAAAATTCTAACTCAATTGCCATCTTTTCTAGATCTTTCCATCTCAACTATTTTGTCTTCTTTATTTGCTTCTTTTTTCTTCCCTTTACTTCAAACCTACTTTCTATGATATAGTAAGCTCTAAAAAGTCAATATTATGTTCAATTAAAAGCTTTCAAATGGCTAGCTAAATAGTTACAATTGGTCCCTTTTTGAATCTCCAAAATGGCACCAAAATCATTTGATCACCCACCATATGCATCCAAAAACCTTGGTTGAATTTTGCTTCCAATACTTGGTGCCAATTATAACCAATTTCTCATTCAATTTGCTACCAAATATAGACCATTTAGAGGACAATTAATACATGAAAATTTTAAAAAAATTCTAAAAAATTCACAAGTCCAAATATGGCTTCAAACTATATTAATGCACATATTACTTTTCTAACACTTGTAAAAAAAATACTACAAAGGTAACAATATACTAATGAAATAAGAAGGACATTTCTAAATAAAAAAATAAAAAAATTAAAGCTTGAAATAAAGTTTAATTAAACTCAAATAAGCTAAGGAAATAATAAAAAAAGGTGAAAAACTCTCATAAATGGTAATGTAGCACACATATATTATTTTTGGCTTTTTCTTGCTTTTTTGCACCAAATTTCCTTCAAAATGAGTACAAAAGCTCCAAATTTTCTCATTTTTCATATTTTTACCTACATATTGAATATTTATGCATTTAGGAATATTTTTGTTTAATTTCTCAAGAAACAAGCCAATATTCAAGAGAAATTACACTAAAACATATGATAAAATGCTAAAATTTTAGTGCAATCAAACCCCTAAACTTAAGTTTTGTTTGTCCTTAAGTAAAACAAGATTAAGTAAGAATCATTATTAACTTTCAATACTTCATTCAACATGAATGCTTTATAAATTAACTAATGGATGTAACTAAAGCAAAATCATGAACTTAGCCTAGTCTACAAGAATCAACCTAAGCTAAGTTCCATCCTAATTATAGTTCCAAGTGCAAGCAGTACATCTCTCAAATCCTTACATGAAATGTAATGATGCTATGTAAAGCATAAAAATTCAAAAACAAATATCAATAAAGTGTGATCAAGTTTCATATGTTAACTTATCACATCTTTCTCCAGTAATATAGATAAAAACATAACTAAAAGATCATTTAGGACTTTTATAAGTTTGTAATGTAAAACTAAGGTCAATATATGATAAAAGACATTTTAAGTTTAAGTACCCTAACTATGCATTATTTTGTTTAAAATCATTTATTATTAAGTTTCCAAAGGAAAAAAGTTTAAACTTGTCTAGAGAATCACCCCCAAACTTAGTTTTTGCTTACTTTTTCTTTCTTTTTTTTTTTTCTTTGCTATTTCACCACTTTAATATTTTTTTTTATTTTTTTATTCATAATTTTTTTTTTCATTCTTTTCCAAGCTCACCCTTTTCTCCCTAACAATATATAGCTAAAAAAATAATGCGTCAATATCCTAATGCACATAGGGTAAATGACTAAAAGATAGGAAATATAAAAGCAAAGGCTTGGGCTTGTAATATGGGTTCAAAGCAAAGAAAAGGTATCATTAGGCTTAAATAGGGTGACTATGGAAGAATTATATCAAAGTTAACTTGAAAAGGCTCAAACGATCTAAAGATAGCTTATATCATTTCCCTAATCATGTATCCTTTAAGATTTTACCTCGATAAATGATAAAAACAAATTCTAGAATATGAAACACAACTTCAAAAACTAATGACAAAAATATTTCATACTCACATAATCATGCATTAGATAAAAAAATGTAATTCAATAATGAAAGTATTAACTTATAAATGAAGACTCATACTTAAGAAGTCACTAAACCTAAGTATCATCTTGTATTTCACACAATCTTTAGTATTTTCCTAAAGCTATGTTTATTTTTAATCTTTACTTATCATTGGCTTCATAAAAGAACTATTCAAAAAATGATTCAAGCTATAATAAGTCAAGCTCAATTTCAAGATAAACTCAAAGAAAATTCAAAAAATTTTATAAAAAATGTTAAGTAATTTTTTCATATCTCCAAACTCAAAGAACACATTGTCCTTAATGTGTAAGCAAAAAGAAATAAAGCACAAAAGAAAAATAAGAGAACTTCCTTATCATCTTGAAAGTATAGTGATCAAATAAATAATGCAAGTGGTCGAAACTTATGCTTCTAGCTTTCATTTTTTTATTCACCTATGAAACAAAAGAAAACACCTACAAAAGAACAAAAATCAATATGTAGAAGGAAATATAAGCAAAAACAACAAGATAATCAAATGAACAAAACATGAAATGTAAAGCTTAGGTTACCTCTTAAAAAACGCTTGTTTAAAGTCAAAGACTTGACTTTCATTAGTGTTAGAGAATCACATTGCATTTCATTCTCGAATCTACCAATATCATTCTTTTCCTTAGCACCACAAATAAAACTAAACTTAATGCAAAATTTGAAAACCGTTTATTCAACAAACAAAACTAAATCTAAACCTCAATAATTGAATAAACTTGAACTAAAAATTACAAAAACAGTGAATGATCTAAAGCTAGAACAAAATTAAAGTGCAAGTTATGAAAGGAAATTACAAGAATTGATTGAAAGAATCAAAAACTGAAACTAAAATTACATGTTAGAAACTATCGTTTATTGGATAAAAATTTAGATCTAAAGCTTTCTAAAGGGCATAAACTTGAATTAAGCTAGAACAACATAGATCTACAAGTTTACTATCTAGATCAATAAAGAAATCACATAAAACAATTGAAATCCAAGTTCATTAAAGTAAAATCTAAACCGAATACAATAATGGGAAAAACAAAATAGTTACAAGAAAATTAGCCAAACAGAATTTAAATGTAATCAAATGAAATTTAACAAGTAAATTAATGAATTAAAGAATGTAAAGTGAACAAATCAAAAACCAAATGCCCAACTAGGAGAAAAGCAACTTGAAATGGTATCATTCAAGCTCCAACTCACAGTGTGGAAAAAATTTGAATGTAATTTTTTTTAGAATTGTAAAACAATGAATCATAAAAGAAAATTTTGGATTGAAATAAAGAGGATTTGATCAAGATTTAATAAAAAAAAGCAACTAAGTCAAGAACATAAATTGTCAAACAAAATTGAGAAATAAGTGAAAATTCATCAAATTGAACTTGAAAACTTAAAGATCTTAAACATTTATTGAAAAAATCTTAAAGTGAATTGAAAACAAATGTAAGAAAAGTAATTTTTGCTAGAAAATAAATGTTATTTTCTCACAAAAAACCCTCTAAAAGAACAAGAAGAAAACTATTTGAAGAGAAAAAAAAAAGTAAATGCAAGAAAAAAAAATGTAAAAACTAGCTAAAGTCTCCAAAATGGCTGGCCACTCCCTCATATTTATAGGCAAATGTAAGGTGGTTCATCTAATAAAAATGCAAAAAAATTCCAACTCAACTGCAAATCTTCTAGATCCTTCTATCTCAACTATTTTGTATCTTTTACTTCCTTATTTGCTTCTTCTTACTTCTTTTTACTTTAATCCTTCTTCCCATGATCTAGTAAGCTCCAAAAAGTCAATATTATGTCAAATTAGAAGCCTTCAAATGGTTAGCTAAGCAACTATTATAAATCCATCTTTGTATCTCCAAAATGGTGCCACAATCTTTTGATCACCTATCACATGCATCTAATAGCCTTGGTTGAATTTTGCTTCTAATAATTGACGCCAATTTTAACCAATTTCTCGTTCAATTTACTGCCAAATAAAAACCATTTAGAGGACAATTTATGCATGAAAAATTTTAAAAATTTTTAAAAAATTCATAAGTCCCAAGATGCTTCAAACTACACTAATGCATACATTACTTTTCTAGTGCTTGTAAATATATATATATACACACACATATATATATATATATTACAAAAGGTAACAATGCACTAATCAAATAATGACATTTCCAAATGAAAAATAAGAGAATTAAAGGTTGAAATAAAGTCAAATAAACTCAAATAAGCTAAGAAATTCATAAAAGAGAAATGTGAGAAAAGCACCCATAAATGACAATGTAGCACAAACAAATTATTTTCGACTTTTCTCGATTTTTGCACCAAATTTCATCTAACATGAGTCCAAAAGCTTCAAATTTTTTTATTTTTCATATTTTTACCTACATATTAATATTTATGTATTTAGGAGTAATCTCGCTAAATTTCTTAAAGAATAAGCCAATATTCAAGAAAAGTTAAACTAAAAACATATGGTAAAATGCTAAAATTTTAGTAAAATCAGTTTGCAACCTAGAGTTAAATCCATTATGACCCATGTATTGTTTCTCATTATTGAATCCATTTCATCATTTATAACTTCTTTATAAAAAGTTACATTTGAGACTTCATTGTCTCATCAAATGTCCTAGAATCCGATTCAATATTAAACTATTCAATATGATTGTTTATTCTTTCTTTATTTCCTTCTACTATGAACATGTAGATATTTAAGCCAAAGTTTTTAACTTTTTAGCTCTTTTATTAGCTTTAGGTACAATATTTTCTTCTTCATTTATGGAAATATCTTTGAATTAATTGAAACTATCTTGAGTAATATCATTAGGATGAGGAATTACTTTGAATTTATATTCATCAAATAGACATCTCTTGATTCTATCACTGTATTAATGGATATGGAATCATTTGGTTTTATAACCATGAACCTATATGCCTTGCTATATTGAGCATAGTCAATGAATATACATTCAATTTCCTTTTCTCCTAATTTTTTTCTTTTAGGTTCATGAACCTTTCCAATTGTTCTACAACCTTATACTTTAAAATAGCTTAAGTTAAGTTTTCTTTTCTTCCATAATTCATATGAGGTTACCTTGTTTCTTTTATTTGGAACTCTATTTTGAATATGACATGCTATTAATAATGCCTCACATTAAAACTTTATTCTAAACTGGAGTTAGACAACATGGCATTAAGCATTTCAGTTGGTACTTTATTTTTCCTTTCAGCCACACCATTAGATTGAGGACTATATGGTGCAATTAGTTGATGAACTATACCAATGGATTCAAATTAATTTGGCTCATAGTACGCACCTCCTCTTTTCAAGATTTTAATCATCACATTACAATTTAATTCTATTTTATTTTTGTAGATCTTAAATTGTTCTAATGCTTCATCCTTAGAGTGCATTAAGTAAACAGAACAATATCTTTAGAAATCATCAATGAAAGTGATAGAGTATTTCTTTCTCTCTATAGATGGAGTTTCATACAAGTCACATACATAATTATGTACTAGTTCAAGTAATTGTATACATCTTTCTAATTTAGTAAATGATTTTTTTGTAATCTTAGTAAGCATAGATATCTTGCATCTTTCATCATGTTTCTTTAAATATGGAATTAGATTAAACTTAGATGTTTCTAACATTCTATTGTAATGAACATGTCCTAATGTATAATGCCATATATCAAAAGAATCAACCATAAAAATAGAATACTTTTATTTTTTTATTGATATTAATTAGGGATACATTAAGCTTAATCATGCGATTATTGACATAACCCATTCCTATAAAAAAGCCACCCTTTGATAATATAAACTTGTCCCCTTCAAACACTAATATGAAATCAAATTTGTTAAGTAAACTAGCAGACACAAAATTTTTTTTACTTTCGGAACAAATAAAACATTTGTAAGAGTTAATATCTTTTCGAAGGTGAATTATAAATCTATAGTCTATTTGCCTTTTGATTTCAGTTGTTGAATATGAAGAAGTAGTCAAACAGCAAAAATACTACAACTAATTTGGTTATTCTATTTGCTTATTTTGCTGTCGTTTGCTGGAAACAACTCCTTTTTTCGCTTACATTTCATGCACAAGCCAACTACATTGCAATTTCAAGCTCTTAAGAGAGTATTAAGATATCCTAAAGAAAGCTGTTTCATGGTTTCTTCATTTGGAAGGAACAGCATTCTCTGATTCTGATTGGGCAATGCCTACCATTTTGTCGCTTGTCATGTCTTTAATACAATGGATGGATTACTTTCACTTTAAAAATATCTTGTGTAATTGATGCTATATTTGGGGAAAGCCTTTATTATACTCTCTCGAGAATATACGCTTCTTCACAGCAGACTATTTCTGTGAGATGAACAGATGTTCTTAGTTTTAAAGTACTGTTTATAACAGTGGCGGATTCGTATGTGGAGACCGGGTATCCATGAACACTTAAAAAATTAAAAAATAAGAAAATCTAAATGAGAACTTTCTCTTGTGCACTCCAAAAGTTTTCCTTTAACACTTTTTCTGATGTTAAAATTGATAAATTAATTTGTTTTTTTTTTTATATATATTATAAGTGAACGTTCTTCGAAAAAATTCTTCAATCCACCATTGGTTCACAAAGGATAATTATCTTACACCAAGAATTTGCTCAGCCTTAAGTGGTTCCATAATTCCAATTGTTACGAATTAAATGCTGCTATTTCTTTGCACATTAAGAATTTTCTTTCATCCTCAACCAAAACTCAAGATTTGCATGTTTAATTTTTTTAAAGAAAATGATAGAATGACTACAGAGGTCTGATCTCTCTCTGGTATTTCAGATTCATGTTTCAATTTTGAAAATTTCGATTTATTGGAGTTTTTCCACCCTCACAGGTAATCAATTCCATATTATGTTCTTATTGGTTGCAACAATTATGAAATAACCAAAGGGTTGCTTGTGATAAACAGGTCGAAAGCAATTTCACTTGGAATTGTACAAGTGATTGCAGAATGAAGAATTAAGCAAGGATTGATTTGAGCTTAGCAATGAGAGCACCTAATGACATCTTAGAGAGTTCAAAAGGTCCAGAACTAATACTTCACCTGCCTTAATGGAACAAAATGCATCGCATTAACTTGTCTCAGGACCAGCTCAGAAGTCAGAAGCAATCATTTCATGATTCTAGCCCATAATGCCTGTTTTGGTCGTGTGATAAAAAGTGTAAAACTTCCTGTCTTGTTGTCAAACGCTGATCTAGAACAGTTGCTGGCAAATGACCTATAAATAGGTTTTGGTTAACAATGTCATGTCCAGATACATGTCGACTTACAAGGAGCTTCAATTAAAAGCCATCTAACTATGGCTTGATAATTAAATATGTTTCGGCTGCTGTTATGATATGCTAAAAGTATTGCTTGGCATTGATTCTTTATAATTCTTTTTAAAATTGTGTTTGATATATAAAATTATGATAAAATATGATATAATGATATTTATAAATAAGATTAGATTAAATAATATCATTTTATTTGATGTTTAATGTATATAAATATTAAGATAAGATAATTTATTTATTGATCAAAATTATTTTTTTCAAAAATTTATACAATTTAAATTATTAAAATAATTTTTAAACATATAATAAGATATATAAGTTTAATCTTATGGATTAAAAATAATTATTTTATTTAAAAATGATTAAATTATTTTATATCAAGAAAATAATAAATTTTTTTATAATCATATCCCTTTCAATTAAATATAAATAAAATATAATATAAAACAATTATCACATTATCATATCTATCATTTTATACATTAAACATAACGTGAAATCCTTCTCTAATATGTCTCTCTCTAGTTAATTTGCATATTTGTTTTTCATTCTCGTACCCTTAACTTTAAAAAAATAAAATAAAAACTAAAATTTTTTTCAACTTTTTTTATTTTAATTTTGTATATTTAGATAATTTTTTTATAAATATATAAATATATTTTTTAATAAAAATATATTAATTTTAATTAATTTAAAATAATAATTTATATTATTTACTAAAAAATTATTTATTAAATATATAAAAATATATATAAGATATATATACGAAATGGATACTATATTCTTTGTTTTCACCTTTATACTTAATAAAACTTTAAAATTAAATTCATCCTTATTTTTATTTTCATAATATAATATTTATTTATATCTTTATTTAAATAAAATATTAAATTTTCTATTAAACAAAGATAAGATTGAGATCGTTACCTGTAACCACCCGTAACCGGTTTTGGTATTAAAAAATAGGTGACACCTGGTCAGTGCACTTGTAGTTGTACAGGTGACTCCCCAGTATCCCCTCCAACCATACAGCGCATTCTCATTGCATAACTGATTGTTTTTGGAACTTGTGCCACCTGACCTCTGATTATTGGCAGCACATGTCCCTGGCCCCACCTCATGTTTCCCTTCTGCACGAAAAAGCCTGAGGGCGTGTGCGCGTGGTTTTCCAGTTTGGCGTCTCTCAACCTTATACGCTATCAAACGCGGAAGCTTGATTCAGTCGAGTTTGACACGTGTTTGATTAATATTGGATAAAGTCTTGACCCACTTTATTTCCAACATCCAAATTCCAAACTTTATTTACATAATAAATTTTATTTAATAACAAGTGAATATATTTTAAGTCATAAATTTAAATTTAATTTTTTACAAATAATTTTTATTTTTTAATAATTTAATTAATTATAAAAATAAAAAATTATAACTTTTTAATTTAGGATAAGTGTATGAGTATCAAATAAAACAACATTATTTTACCTAAAATTGCAACTAATAAAAATATTTCTTTTGTTGAAACTAATAAAAAGTTGTTTTCTCTATTTCTATCTTGATACTAAACATAGGTTTTTATTGAAATTTTTGGCTCTATATAGTTTTGATTTAAGTAAAAAAAAAATTATTTTTTACTAAGTGTGAATGACAATGCATTTTAATTCTATAAAAAAAAGATAATATGTTTTAGATATTATAAAATATAGTAAAAAAATTATAATGTAGATATGAATATAAAATTATTATAGCCAAATATACAATTTAATATAATTGATAGAGATATTTTAGACTTTAAAAGCAAAATAATCTTTTTACTTACAAGAAATATTTCAAAACTCTTAGTGCATTATAATTTTTTGTTGCGGCAAAACTTTTACAAGGGAAACTTCTGCATGAATAGATAAGATTCTCAAATCCGCACGTCTTGCAACTATCGACGTAGGCAATCACCTTATTCCATACACTCCCCTTGATCAAGCTAACATGTCAACTCAAGTTTTTGAACATTGTAAGGCCACATCAAGCAATTCGTTTTCCACGTCAGGTTAAATTCAACCACATCAGCTTAAGTATAAATACCCCACTCCAAGTAATCCTCAGCCACTACTCTATTTTCCAAGTAATCCTCAGCCACTAATTTTTTTCATTTCTACTAATTCCTCTGCTATTCTTTCTCTCTCTCCTCCTTCAATCCACTGAATTGAGCATTAGAGTTCAAATGCCAAAGCCGCTTCCTATCATTGCTTCTAATTGTTATCATTGCTTTCAAGTGCATATCCCTTGTCTATATTCTTACACAAACAATAATAAAATAAATTATTTGATATGTTATCAACGAATTTTTTAATTTTTTAAGCAAAATTAATAGAATGATACATGTTTTATTTTTTTTAATTTTTTAAAATATATATTAAGATAATGTTTGATATTTGGTGATTATTTAAAAAATTATGGTGATTTATATATGATAATTATATCACTATATTTAATAATCATTTAATGATTTTACGTTACGATAATTTTGAATCATTGAAAATAATTATATCACTATTTTAAAAGATAATTTAATACTTATCCTGAAAATATTGATTTTATCTATACTTAATAAAAAATTTGATTTTTTCACCTGAATAGAGATAAGATGGTATGATTTTAAATTTTATTGATATAAAGATGGAGATGAGTAATATAGTACTCACCTTATATAAGTACTTACATATATACATATATATTTAGTAAGTGGATTTTTTATTAAATAATATAAACTATTTTTTTAGATTAATTAAAATTAATATATTTTTATTTAAATATATATTAATATATATTTTTAAAAAATTTACATAAATATACAAGATAAAAAATCTAAAATTTTATTTTTTAAGAAAGTTATGAATACGAAAATTATTCATACTCATTAAATACCCACAATGGTGGAGATATCTATCTACCTCATACCCTACCCATTAACATCTCTATCTCATCTAAAGAAGTGAGAAACGTTTATCACCAAGGTGAAGTGATCTGTAAAATTAATAATAATCAATATTATATATTTAATATTTGAATTAAAAACTTGCTTAACAAGTTAAAAAATATTTTGTATGATTTTTTAAATTTATTTATAATATTTTAATTTTAATTTTAATATATCATTTTTATTTTCTAATTCAATTATTTTTTTATATAATTTATATTATAAAAACTAGTTTTCTATCAATAAATATATTTTTATATAATAATTTAATTATATTTATAATGAAGTAAACAAATATTACTAATATTTTATATGCAAATCATTATCTTTAAATAACATTAAAATTATTAATTTATATAGCTATTATAATATGCATAGTTGTTTTAAACTTTCAAAGGAAATAATATTTATTTTTTTAATACAAAAAATAATGATATTTAATTAGTATGACTTAATGGTTCTTAATCAAATAAAATAATTTCAGATCATGAATGATAAGATCACTTTAATAATAAAATCAATCGATGATTAAATTACTTTGGTGATCTTGAAAATAATACCAATCACCTTGTGTAACCCTACTTGTAAAACTAATACACTTGATAATTTCTTCAAATGATAATGTAATATAAAAATTATGCTAATTGATTTATGCAATAATCTTTAAAAAATTATCTAATTAAAAAACTCTACTATCAATATATTTGACAATTACTTCAAATTATAATAAAATATAAAAATTATGCTAATTGATTTATGCAATAATCTTTAAAAAATTATCTAATTAAAAAACTCTACTATCAATATATTTGATAATTTCTTCAAATTATAATATAATATAAAATTATGCTAATTGATTTATGCAATAATCTTCAAAAATTATCTAATTAAAAAGTTTTGAAATTTAAATCCTATATCTACTACTACAATTCTTTTTTTTTTTTTTATCGGACTTTGAAAAGATAGTACCTTATATATCTCAAATATGAGTGGTCTTAAATCAAACATGAAAAGAAAAAAAAAGTGTATTGACATTTACGTTTCTAACTACTAATATTGAAAGCACTAAAAGAAGGAAAAATCTTAAAATGTTGTTTTATCACTAGAATAGACAATGATCTTAAAAACCGGACGTACTGTTTTTGTTTTTTTAAATACAAAAACGAACTTATGGTATATAATTTTTTACTAATTTGATAAAAAAAATAAAATTCGTAATTAAATATTTAAAATTTTATTTTATCACACATTTTGAAAAAAGGATATATATAAATTCAATTTAGATAAAATTTAAATTTTATTTGATCATTATTTAGATAATTCAAATTTGAATAATTTAATTTATTGAATAAACAAAATTGAAACATCTTAATATTCAATTTGATTAATTTACGAGTTTAACTAAATATTTACATTTAAAATATTTTTATTATTTTTATTATAAAATTATTATTTTATCTATATATATAAATTTGAGTTCAAATTCAAGTTTTGAATCTACAATCAAATTTCAAATCAAACATAATAATTAAATTTTTTTTATTAAATGAATTTAATTAAATAAATCCAAGTAACTCAATATTTTGTTTTAAATATAACTTAAGTTTAAAAATTAAAATTTGATCGAATTTGATAAAATTTCAAGCAATAAATTTTAAATTAAATTTAAATTTTTTGTTATATCAATTCGAATCACTCTTACTTTTAGACTAATATAATTAATTAAATTATTAATTTAATATAAAATATTTAATAAAATCATAACATGTCTAAAAAATACTCAGTCATCATCACATAATCTACTATCATGCCAGCGTTAAAAAAATTTACAAAAATTTTAAAAAATCTTAAAATTTAAAAAAAAAATTAATAATATGAAAAACTAAAAAAATCTAAAAAATGTCTGCTCCCTTCGCTCCCTCGTCTCCGTCCCCTGACGTTGTCTGCTCCCCACCTCCAGTCCACCGCCTCTCCTTTGCTCGTTCAAGTTGCTTTCTTTAAACACCTCTTTTGGCTCCTTATTAGATACAACAGAAAAAAAGAAATGGAAAACTACTGATTTTTCCGTCAGCAGTGAATTTTAAGGGAGGCCTTACAAAACTAATCCAACCCTTATCAACCCATTCCACCTTCTCTTTCCCATCTTTGCTACTACCATGACAAACAATTAAAACGAAAAGGAAAGAAGGAGCCAAACGCAGATTCCATAACATCCCCAAAACACCAAATCTTAAACAAAACAACAATTTTATTTATTTATTTTTCACTTTTTAAAGCTACCTCCAACACCAGGACAAGGCTTAGAGTAATCACCAACATGATTAGCATGAAGATTCACAAGCTTTAACTCTTCAGAGGGAATCTTTGGGATGCTTGGCATCATGATGAATCTGCATCGACATCGATTTCAAATATGGAACCGTTGTTTTGCAATGTGGACACTCGAAATTAGCATGCCCACCCTTCTCCACCCCCGAACGGTCAACTAATCCGGAGTTGCCGCTGCCTCCATTGATTGAGTTAGCACCGATTTTGGCGGCGATTTCCTTGAATAGATGATGAGGATGAAAGAGAGAAGAATCCAAATATCCAAGCCCTGTTATGGTTTTGAAATTATTCACCTTCTTTTATTATCTCGTTTATTAATCGGAAAAGGTAGAAATAAAATAAATGTTTAGTTAAGATTTTGAGTCTCGTTGTGATTTTTTTTGTTACTTTTTTAAAATTTTAAAAAGATTTTTCAATCTTGACCTACATTGATGATAATATATAAATAAAATTGTTGACACGTGATATATGATTTTATTGGATATATTAAAATAAAATTTCATTAAGTGTATAATAATATAAATATTTAAATATAAATATTTTTTAAAGTGTCAAATTAATAAAAACTATATAATACGGAAATTATTTTTGTATTTATTTTTGAAAGAGAAAAAAAAAAAGAAAAAGAAAAAATCGGTGGAAGAGAGGAGTTTCACGCGCGGGACTTGAGGGTGGAGATAATAAATAGGGAAACGAAGGAGGGAGAAAGAAAGGGTGAGTGAGAGATGGTCGTGCCACGTGGGGCAGTGTCTGGCGTACCGTCTTGGCATCATTCCAAACAAAATTCCCCCATTTTCCCTCTTTGCCTGTGGCGTTGGCGCTCCTCCTTCTGCATCCTCATCAATTCTTCTTCCCCTAATTTTTGTTCTTTTTTTTTTCTCTCTCTCTTTAGATCAATTCCATATTAGCGTTATTCTTCCTTTTGATAAAAAAAATAGCTTCACCCAATCAATCAGAGAGATAAAACTGAAAAAGGTTTCAATTTATTTTTGACAATCCCCATTTTCCAGATACTTCTTTTTAGCTTTGGATTTATTTCATTTCTGACTAAAGCTGATTTGGGTTTCTATTTTGAATCTGGAAACTGCTAAATTTGGAAGCTTTGCTGGGTTTTGTTTCTGCTGTTGTTGATGAATTTAGTCGAGTGGTAGCCTTTTTGTTTGCTTAGGTGGATTGAATTTAGGTTTTTCTTTCTTTGGCTTTCTGGGTGTTTGAGAATGTGAGTGATTTGATGATTTCTGTTACTCTTTTTGAGTTACCAGATGGAGAATCAATCTGTTCCTGGTGTTAAAATTTGTTAACTTGTATATCAGTTTCCATTTTGGATAGAGTTTTCTACCCTGTTGAATTACATGTTGTAAGCTGGAAACCCTCCCATGTGTAATAAAGGAATAGTTGATCATCAACAGCAGCATAATAACCAAGCTTTGTATTTGATGGATTCACCTTCATCATCCCCGGCATCTGCCCCGTCTTCTTTCTCCCCTAGTTCCAATGATGAAACCTCGCGGGTAAAATTCTTGTGTAGCTTCTTAGGTAGCATTTTGCCTCGACCCCAAGATGGAAAGTTGAGATATGTTGGTGGAGAGACGCGGATTTTGAGCGTACCGAGAGATATTAGTTATGAGGAGTTGATGAGTAAGATGAGGGAGCTTTATGATGGAGCAGCTGTTTTGAAATACCAGCAGCCAGATGAGGATCTTGATGCTTTAGTGTCAGTTGTGAATGATGATGACGTGACTAACATGATGGAAGAGTACGAGAAATTGGGCTCGGGCGATGGGTTCACTAGGCTTAGGATTTTTTTGTTTTCGCATCCTGACCAAGATGGTTCATCACACTATGTTGATGGGGATGAGAGGGAGACTGAGAGGAGGTATGTGGACGCTTTGAACAGTTTAAATGAGGGTTCTGATTTTAGGAAGTGTGACTCTCCTGTGATGGCTCCAGTTTTTGATGATATTCATTTAGCAGAACAATTCTTTAACAGTATGAGTATTGATGGTGGCCTTCATAGCCAGAGGAGTGGTGAGATGTATAGGCCATCATATAACTTGCAACATCTTCATATGGGGTCTGGGCAAATCCAGCAACCAGTTCCTCAGAGGTACAACGAAATTGAAGGTCCATGGAGTCCTGCTTACTATTCTCCTAGGCACCATGATCCGAGAACGCTATCAGAGTTTCCACCTTCTCCATCTTCTGCTCGTTACCGAGTACCATTTGCAGAATTACCAGACAAATGCTTGGATAGAATGCCTGAAGAATATGTGCGGCAGCAATTAAATCATCATCCCCAATACGAACATCAGACACAATTTTCAGATAATGTAGTATGGATGCCAACCGGAGCTATTTCTGGTGATAAGGCTGGTGGTTTTCCTGGTAACATACTTCATGGCCATGGTGTTTATGATGGGAACCACATCTGCGAGCACTGCATGGCTACTTTCAGTAGAAATCAACCGCCATATTTGGAGCATCCCAACATGGGAAATGGAGTTCCTCAGGTTAATTATCCATGTGCCGATTGCCCCCCAAACCGGGAAGCATTCATGCTGAATGCAGATGGAAAATTGCATCACGGGTTTTATTCCAGAGATCAAACTGATCCCCATTCTGCCTATGGTGAAAGTCATGAAAGAGGATGGGTTTTGCAGCACCAGTTGAACCCTCGTGTTGACGAAGTGAGAAATCATGTACCTGGAGCTGGTAGATTGAATTGTCACTATGTTGTAGATGGTGCCTGCATGAATTTACCTCTTGGGCATGCTAGCTTAGCTGATGGCCATCATCTATCCTCAAATTATGTTCATCACCGTGCTGGATCTGAATTGGGGAATGAAGTGTTTCACGATCAAGCTGTAGTTGGTTCACCCCATCTGCACATTCCTCCTGAAGAACGTGGAGTCCGGTATGGAAATTATCCTTACCCATATGGAGGAGATAATGTTTACCAAGCGCCACATGGACATGTACATGCGCAGTCTTTATGGAGAAACATTCAGAACCCAATTCATGGTGCTCCTGCTTATGAAGCATCTGGCGTACCCCAGCAAGTAAACGATGCAGTTAACTCAGCATTTTTGAAGGGTCCGGGAGAAGGTAGTGCAAGGCTTTGTGTTACAACAGATAATCAAAATCCTTGGGTTGAGTCTTCACAAAAGATGCTGGGATTTGATGGGATTGCTGTTCCAGACAATGCTTATGCCCATCCTCTCAAGGTGAATGTTGGTCTTCATGTTAATGAAACTCAACACTCTGCAGTTCCAGATAATGCTTATGCCCATCCTCTTAAGGTGAATGTTGGTCTTCATGGTAATGAAACTCAACACTCTGCAGTTCCAGATAATGCTTATGCCCATCCTCTTAAGGTGAATGTTGCTCCAACTGGTCAGGAAACTCAACACTCTGTCACTATAGAATCAGTTAAATCCCCTCAAGACATACTACATTTTGCCACTTCCATAGAACCTATGCAGTTGCCAGATCAACCTTCAACTTTAATTCATGATAAATCTGCTTCTGGTAACAATTCAAAATCACGAGATAATTCTAATGCCACTGGAGCATTGAGGATTGAGGAGAAAATTGCTCCCATGGAAGATAAAGAAGCAAATCATGTGGTGAAGATGGAAAAATCTGATGTTCCAAGCATGAGTGGCCCAGAGCAAAACAAAATTACTGAAAATGAATCTCAACTAGCATCCCTTGAGTCTGGCATTTCAAATTGCTTAAAACTTTCTGAAAAAGGTGGTGAGCAGGCAAAACCTGGTGAAAAAGATCCTAGTTTTGCTGAAAATTCAAAGCTATCTGTAAACCGTTTGAGTTTCATACCAGAGTTTGTTGCTTCAGTTAAAAAAGCAGCTTTAGAAGAGGTAGAAGAAGTGAAAGCCAAAGTTGAAGATGGTGCCTCTGTGAAGCATGATGCAGTTGAAAAAGAAGCGCTTGCAAATGAATCTGAATCAGTGGTGAGATTGAAGAAAATTTTCTATATTGAAGAACATCTTGCAATGTTATATTTTCACTTTCTAATATCTTTTTGCACTTTAGAATGGCCATTGCGAGTTGGAATTGGATTTTGATAATGGCAAAATAACCCCTTCCGAAATTGAGCCAACAAAGGCTGAGGCAGAAGCTTTTGCAAGAGGCTTACAGGTCATTGTTTGCTTTTCTCATAATTAACTTAAAATTTTTTCTCACTATTATTTCTTAAGACCGTTGATTCTTTTTTTTATTTTTTTTATTAAGCTTTGTTTCACATGTTCTTTTACCATTTGGTTACTAATGGTATTTGCATTTTAACTTAAGACAATAAAAAACGATGATTTAGAGGAGATCCGAGAATTAGGCTCTGGAACATATGGGGCAGTTTATCATGCCAAATGGAAAGGTTCTGATGTAGCAATCAAGAGAATTAAAGCCAGCTGCTTTGCAGGGAGGCCTTCTGAAAGAGAACGTTTGGTAATACCATTGTAACTTTTCCTTTTTATAAAGCTTTGGCTGCATATCCTTGTAATACAAGGCTACTAAAGGTGAAGAAAGGCTTCTCATAATATGTCTTATATGTGCCATAGATTGTATGGTATTGGTTCTGGGGGTATTTGTTTACCAATGTATCAAGGTTTTGAATGGATATTCCACTGTAGCAAAAGCATGTGAGTTTGTTGGAAGTTAAAAGGGGGAAGAAGCAATATATGTAATCCATTATTGCCCAATGACTAAAAGATAAATTGTGTATATAACTTGAATGAATGAACACTATGTTGTCTCACATGGAACAAAACCAGTTAATTTATTATAACATTAAAAAATAAATAAAAAATTTATTGTTGCTTCAAGGCATGTAAAGGGAAAAAGGCAAAGGAAAATTCTTATAAATATTGTGATTAAATGGAAGCAATTCAGCTGGTGAATTGAATGTTGGAAAATTCTGTTTTTTACTTTGGCATCAAGAAAGGTTGTCAAAAGATAACTTTGCAGTTATGAACTCTCTAGATCACATCCTACCAATTGGCTCCTGTTCTTTTTTTCTTCTTTGGTTGGATCCTGGTGTAGAGATCTTGTTATCACTACAATGATAGTTCCTTGTTGCCCTTATTGTGATTGTCCCACCAGATGTTTCTGGGAGACCAGCTTTTTTTATTTGCTTTTTATATCTTTGTATTATTTTTTTACATATCTGGTCTATATGTTTTATGATTTTATCCCCTTGAAGTTAATACCTGAGCATGGTGGCAGTTAAAGCAAGGGTATTTTGTGGGGCAAAGTTCAATTGTTCATTTTTATTAAGTCCCTCTTAAGGATTCTTTTTTCAGGAGCTCTTATGATGAATCTTTATACCATTGCTGAAATAATCTCATTTATATGATATTTTTATGCTTCTTATAAATTGATTGACGGCAACCTCTGCTGCCATAGATTGCGGATTTCTGGAAAGAAGCTTTGATATTGAGTTCATTACATCATCCAAATGTTGTTTCTTTCTATGGTATAGTTCGTGATGGTCCTGATGGATCCTTAGCTACTGTTACGGAATTCATGGTTAATGGATCCTTGAAGCAGTTTTTACGGAAGAAGGACAGGTAACCATGTTAATAGCTATGCGGTTAAGCTTCCTTTTGAGCATCTTCACTGGAATTTGTTCTAGAATTATTGTTGTTTGTGTTCACAAGCACCTTTTTGTTCCTAAGTAATATGTGTGACACAATAATACTATTGAACAGGACAATTGATCGTCGTAAGAGACTCATCATAGCCATGGATGCTGCATTTGGAATGGAGTATTTACATGGAAAGAACATTGTACATTTTGATTTGAAATGTGAAAATCTGTTGGTAAATATGAGAGATCCCCAGCGTCCAGTATGCAAGGTATGCTGAATAAATTGTTTCTGGTACTCTAACTTTAAGTTGGGTTTGGGTTTTTCTGGTGTTGGAAGAGAGGGTGGGGGGTCTGCAAAACTTGTTTTGTGTTCTTCCAAAGTTTCTGGAAGAATCTGGATGTTATTGTCAGCTTTCTGTGATTTCTTTAATAGTAGAAGCTTGGTAAGAGTTTCAGCTTAAGATCGTTTCTTCAGCATAGGCTCTTCTTACATTGGCCTTCAATTTGATTTTTTTTTTTTGTTTGTAAATTTTCTTTCAAGCACGTTAGTGTTAGTTTTCTTTTGATGGTCACGGAGTTGGAACTCATGCAATGCATGCATACCCTTTTAGATTGGCGATTTGGGTTTGTCGAAGGTCAGACAACATACTTTAGTTTCAGGAGGTGTTCGTGGAACTCTACCCTGGATGGCACCTGAGCTCTTGAGTGGTAAAAGCAACATGGTATCTGAAAAGGTAATACCATATGCTGGCTATAGAAATCTGGGAACGGATACAGCTGTTCTCAACATGAGTTCTTTGTTTCCTTTGCTTCTTAAGACATTTTTTGACTAATTTTATTTTATTTTTATTTGGCCAGAGACTAATTTTATTCATGTTTCATTAATTTCTGTCCTTTAGATTGATGTGTACTCTTTTGGGATTGTTATGTGGGAGTTACTCACTGGTGAAGAACCTTATGCAGATATCCATTGTGCTTCTATAATTGGTAAGTGTCATAAATCACAGTATCTTCTATGTTGCGAGTGATTTTCTACACATCTCCCCTGCATTTTACACATCTTCCATTCATTTCTACACATTTGAAATGAAAGAGAAATCAATGGTCAGATGTATGAGTATGGACTTCTAACTCTATTCAATAGTTTAAAGGATCTTTTCTGATTTAAGGATTGCTATTCTACTAGTATGCATGTTTTTGGACTCCACATTCAGATTATACATTTAGATGTGAACTTGGCCTGTTAATGGATTTTTTTACTGCGACTCTTCCAAAATTTTCTTCTTTTAACATGCAGGGGGAATTGTAAACAGCAACTTACGTCCAAAAGTACCAACGTGGTGTGATCCTGAATGGAAGGCTTTGATGGAAAATTGTTGGACCTCTGATCCTGCAGAGAGACCTTCATTTTCTGAAATATCTCAGAAGCTTAGAAACATGGCTGCTGCAATAAATGTAAAATAAAGTAAATCCTGAAGCGAGGATTTAACTTTCTCCCCATCATACTGGAAAAAGAAAAATAAGAGGCCCAGTTACTGCAGTTTAAGGTCATCTACTGGTTAGGCTGATAATACACTACTATGCCTTGGTTCTTCTCTAATGGATCTCTTATAGCATTGCCATGGGTTCTTGCAAAAGCGAAAATCTATACACTCTGGGCTGAATTATACTCAGAGAGACTATATAATATGCAAAGGAGAGCCATGAAAGTTCCATTTGGATGTGAGTTTCGCTTACCCCAATTTAATCTTAAATCTAGCACAAAATGGTTTCTCATGATGATTAACAGGTTTCAACTTCCCCCCTCAGGACTGTTGCTATTTTGAATGCGATCAAGATGGTGGTACCATGGCTGAATGTATCTATCATTTGAGGTGTGACTGTTTTTTCTTTTTGTAAGTTCTGTATACAAGTTTATGGTACTGAACAATGTATAGCACTTACGAGCCAAAGATGAATAAGGAGTCAAATTTGCTATTAATCACTTTACCCCTGTTATTATTATTATTAGACCAAGAGTTCATATTTATATGGTGTAAATTGGGTTTTCAGATGTATATGATTATTTTAAAAGGGTCGTCCTGTTCAATACTGATTGTGGCTGTGTGAAGCTTGAATGGTTCAATGCAGGCTGTCTCCATTAGTATTAAACTTATTTGAGAACTTAAAAACACTATTCCATATGAAATATCAAAATGTTTGCACTGTACAAATTAATGTAACATTGAAGTTTGTTTGTTTTTTTTTTTTTTGCAGTTCTATGGAACTCATTTAAAAACATTGAGATTCAGTGTAAATTGTATAATTGTGATGCTAAGGTGTCTCTAGTCATAGCCTTGTGCTTGTTTGTTGGAGGGAAAAAGGGTAGTCAGATCTCTAAATCAAGTAATTTGTGCTTGTTTATGCTCTTGCAGGAAAAGAAAAAAGTTAACTGAAACATTACGTGGAATAGCTTCAATTAACATAGTGAAACAATAAACATGCAAGAGGAAATCTTGTTTGATTGACATTTATGCTTTGTATGTCCCACTAATCAAGGGTGATGAATGTTCAAACATTCGATTGATTTTATTCCTCTGGTACAAGCAAATTCTTTTTTGATGTAGGAAACTAATGAGGCATCGAAATTATAAGGGCTTTGCCTTTTAATGTTTTTGCTAATGATTAAAGAAATGAGGTGAAGTAAGAATTAGCATGGCATCACCAACTTTGCAAACCAAGCAAAACTCCACAGGGTCAAATTTTGTGACACCATCATCTCCACCACTCCGAACTCTCTTCTAATCCTGTTGCTCTCTTAAGTCTCATGCAACTAACACATAGGAAAATCTATTTATTTGCAAGTCAAAGGCCAGTGACCTTTTGTACTTTTCCCTAAAAAATATCTTCGTTATTAAGTATCATAGTTTAAATTATAATTATTGAAATTAAAAGTTCAATTCTTGAATGAGGATTTAAATTATGAATATTGAAATTAAAAATTCAATTATCTATCAATGAACTTCATGATATACGATCAAGTAACAAATATGATCAAGTAACAAATATGAAATTGAATAACAACGACAAATGATCTAATCTATTTGTTAGAAATTTGTATAACTAAAAAAATAGAGATATTTTCAAATTGCATGACTATGTATATAATCTTTTATGGTATTGTTAAAGCATTGCCGAGTGATTTGTTTTTCAAAACATTAATCCACCCACTGATGAGAATTCATTCTATGGTAGTTTTGCGTTTTTTTTTTTTTTTTGGTCCAAAAGATAAACAGAGGGAACAAAGTTCTGAACACTTTCCAGTTACTCGGAATCACGAGTTCGTGACCAATCATCACTCAAACATGTTTGATGCAGTCTAGAGGAATTTTGCATTGAAATTAAGTTCGCATGTATGGTCTCTTGGTTGGCAACCTACTACATGTAACCAGAGAAGAAAAATCAGGAAAAAAATATGGAAAGAGCTCAATTACAGTGTTCCACATCACAAAAAATGAAAGACTTGTCTTAAAATCAGTCTTCCATTGACTCTATTTGTGAAATTTTTGCAAGGAAACAACAAAGTTCCAAACTATAAATGAATTCTGGCCAGTGAAATAGAAGGATTTCTTGGATGTATACTGAAAGGGAATTGGTTTGTTAGCAAAATAAAAATAAAAAAGCAATAAGGGGGTGAAGTTCTAAATTTAGTTCAATTAATTAATATAATTATCTTCAAAAACTAATATTCAACAAATTTAAAATTTGAATTTAATATTTACAATTCTTTTTTGATTTGCAGACGCAGCCTCCTAAAAAAGGGAATTGTCAATTGTTTGTAGCCTGAGGCAAGGGTTAAAGATTGGAGACCCATTTGAGCTTAGCAGCTGCGTCCTTTTGCCCTTTGTTTTACAAGAAAAAAAAGTGCATGAAAGTTAAACAAGTATTATGGTATATGGAAGTCCAACAATTACATGCATCATTGTCGACTTAGCTTTGGAAAGTAGAGATATAAATGATATATTCATACTCATAAATTATTTGAGTTTAATTTAAATAAAATTTAAATTTGATTTAATTATTATCGAGTCAAATAAGTAGTTCGACTCATTGATCAAATTCAAGTAATTCGATTCATTAATCGAGTTAAGTTCGAACATTCTTATATTCAGTTCGAATAGCTTGCGAGTCTAATTAAGTTTTTATATTTAAAATTTTTTAATTATTTTAATTAATAAAATATCTGAAATTTGAGTTAGAATACAAATAATTGAGCTTTTGTCGAATACAATAATCTAACTTATTTTAAATATTAATCGAGTCTAATCGAGTGAGCTCAAGTTGTTTAATTTTTATGTCGAATCGAATTCGAGTTAGAAAAATAAAACTCGATTAAGTTTAAATCTTAAATTTTGAATTGAGCTCAAACTCAAACTAAATACTGTATCAACTCAAATTCGATTGATTACATTTATAAATGAAACGATTATCCTGAGTTCTTTCTTATTTATTTTTATCTTTGAGAAATTTAGTCTTATCTTGATCTGTGGGTAATATAAAACAACGAATCTAGAAATCACAGGTGGCTTAAGGGATCAATAAACTAACATCATCATCAAATAAATGATTACTAGTTTCTTTCAACTTAGTTATTGTCCTTAACATCACGCCTATTAATATTCAACACAATCGTGTCCATTTTTCAATAATAAATATTTTAAAAATAATTTTTTATGTGAATAAATTAATATATTTATTCAATCCAAACTCAATTGATGTATAAATTAAAAATTAAAATTTAATTTCTAATGATACAAATAAAAAACTTATATTTTTACAATAAATATAAAAATAAAAATATAATAACTTGAATTTCATTCATAGATATTATACTATTCAATAGATATATTAAATTTAAATTACACTAATAATTAAAATCATTTATCCATAATTAATTATATTCATGGATACCATAAATTTATGAATACATAAATTTATAAATAGTTAAATTTATTCAATTTAAGTTTGATTCATAATTATTTATATCACTTAATAGTATATATGAATTTAGACTTAAACTATTAAATTTAAATGACACTAAACATGACGTATATTCATTTTCAATTATTGAGGTTCACAAATACCATATATTTGATTAAATTCATGAATAATTAATCATGAATAATTAAATTAGTGTAATTTGAAATTAAAAAAAATTAGTTAATAGTATCCATAAATCAAATAATTATAAATCATGCAATAACATAATTTAATCAAAATTTCACGATTATATATATATTATATACTTTCTTCCCTTTAACATAATCATATTTTTCTTTATATTATCTGCTTTCTTCCCTTTGACATAATCATCTTTTTCTTTTCTTTTTCTCTTTATTTTCATTTTAAATAGAAGAGAGACCATTGTTTGGCACCAAAATGATACATAAAATAAGTCAAGTATGAGAGAGATGAGGACACTAAAACCTTAGGCCACATTCTTCTTAAGGAGGAGTAACTGTTAAGTATTCAACTTAAAATCAATTAATAATTGTAGGCACCCTATTTAGTCAGGACCCAAACCCATTAGGTCTGGTCCAATAAGATTTGGGTCTAAGCCCATTGGACTCGATTTAGGATCCAATTAGTTGGCTCCAATAGGTTTTTATTTTTATTTTTATTATTTAATATATATTTTATTTTTTTATATATTAATATTTTTATTATTTATCTGCTTTTATTTTTTATTATTATTTATCTATTTCTTTTATTTATCTAATTATTTTTTTGTTATCTATTAATATATTTATCTTTTTATTTTGATTAATTTTCAATTAAGATTAGGATAAAAAAATTAGCATGAATTTGGCTGTGATTTGAGAATTGACAGAGTTGGGATTGGATTCAAAGATTGAATCTAAATCTCAGAAAGAGTTAGGATTAATTAGAAACTCTTCTGATCAATTTTTATAAATAGGTGCTAGAAGAACAGAAGAAAACACACAGAAAAAAGGCAAAGACAGAGAAGGAAAAAGCTGAAAAAAAGGTTTAGAGGCATTAGAATAGCTTTAGGAATCGGTGAAAAATTTTTGGAGAATTTTTTTGTGATTTTTTTCTGAAAATTTTTGGAAAATTTCCATATTTCGATTGAATTTTTCAGCGAAGGTTGAATTTTTCGGTGACTATTTCGGCCAAGTTTGAATTTTTTCGCCAGTTGCCTAGTTTCCGGCAAGAATTCCCAGAAACCAACTAACTTTTCGATGAACTTCCGACGAAAAATTCAGATTCCTGCGAAAATTTTCAGAATCCGGTGAATATTCAATCGGAGTTCTTCGGGTTTTAGAGAGAAGGGAGAGAAGAAAGAAGGGAAAAGAGAGAAGAGGAGAAGGGATTTTGAGAAAAAAACCGATATTCAGCCTTATATACTCTCCCAAAACGACGTCGTTTTTACGTTAAGTAACCCAGAGGATCCGCGCGTTTTGTCAAGATCCGATCTAACCCGAGCGTAGACCCGCTTTCGACCCGCATTCAATCGGAATGCGAGCCATTTCTCTGGGTTTTCGAGCCGTTTTTCTTCCTCAAGCCGAGCCGAGCCGTTCCAGATTTTTTTTCTTCATTTTTTTATATATTTATTATTATTATTATTATTAGATTAGATTTGTTTAATATTCTTTTATTTTTATTTTTATTTTTATCTTTATTTTAATTTTATTTTACTTTTTTTTATTTTTATTTTTACTTTTATTTTATTTTATTATTTTATTTTCTTTAAAATAAAAAAAAAATTTTTTTTTGAAGAAAAGTTGAAAGTATCAATTTTTCTTGAAAATAAGCTTTTCAAAAAATATTTTTGAGAAAAAGTTGAAAGTTTCAATTTTCCTTAAAAATAAATTTTCAAAAAAGGATTTTTTTTGAAGAAAAGTTGAAAGTATCAATTTTCCTCAAAATTAAAGTTTCAAAAAAATATTTTTGGGGAAAGGTTGAAAGTATCAATTTTTCTTAAAAATAAATTTTCAAAAAAGGTTTTTTTTAAAGAAAAGTTGAAAGTATCAATTTTTCTCGAAATTAAAATTTCTAAAAAAATATTTTGGAAAAATGTTGAAAGTATCAATTTTTCCTGCACAAAAACAATCATTTTTTTTCTTTTTTTTATTTTCTTTTTAAATAATTCGACGATGGAGCCTCTGTAAGTGAAACAGTAGTTTTCTTGCATACTCTTGAGGTGAGGGGATTTTCTCAATTTTCTGCTAAAAGTATTAGAGTCAATTGATAATAATTTTTAACAACTAATTACTTGATAAATTTTTAAGACTTATTGGATAACACAAAATTAAGCTAATACATCTTTCGATGGGCGTTATGAGGGTGCTATAACCTTCCTCACACGTAACCAAACTCTCGAACCCTGTTCTGGTTAATAGACTCAAACCTATTCTTGTAGGGACCCTTAAACTTAGGTATTCCCTGAAAGGATAGATTCCTTAGGTGACCAATCGCACCTAGATAAAAAAGATTAATGGCAACTCCTTTAAGTCAATGTCTAGCGATAGATCTTTGGATCTAGACGTTATGACAGCTTGACGACTCCGCTGAAGAACTCTGAGAGTTAGGCTAGCAAATAAATTTGTGTTATCCAAAAGCCTAATAAAATTGAACCTTTTGTATAGATTTTTTTATTCATTCATGTTTATTTACTTTATTAATTATGTCATTCATATGCATATGTATAACATGAGTTCTATACCCGAGCTCTGTCCCTCTAGGAAGGAGTAAAGTACCTATTATTTTCGTGAGGTTTAATGCCTCCGTAGTGGCTAGCGAAATACTTTCATTCAAATCGAATCTTTTCCATTTGTAGCCTGTAATGGGTGAGGATTAGGGTGCCTTACTAGTCTGTGATAGACAATGATGTAAGGAGCAATTTGGAAACCTTTAGACTTTAGCCTTAAACCACATATAGTGAACCTTAGAAATGCCTAACCCTAAGATAGAGCAATTTCTATCTAATGATAGATATACCCTGAAACTAAGACACAAAAAAGGGTGTTTACCTAATCATTTTGATTGTTTGACTTTGTGCATCATTTTCATTATCATATGTAACATTTGCATTGGCATCACTTTCATTTCATCTATGAAACTAACCATGTTGTTTGTCTGATTTTGTGCATCCACATGATCATGTTTTAACATTATTATTTGCATCCATTTCATATTAGATTTCATCCATGAAAATGTACATTTCATTTGTCCATCAACGTATCATACATAAAGCATAACATAGTATTTCTAATCATAATTGTGGTGCTAAAGGTTCAAGGATAGCTCCATCTAGCGAGAACCCTATCCATCGATATAACACAAGAGCCAGAGCCAGACAAATAGAGCAGAAAAACTCTCACAGATTTGAAAAGCTAGAAAAAGCACAGAAAAAGATTGAGAATGAGTTAAGTAAAATTTTAGATGCTATCAATAAATCAAATAAGGAGAAAGGAGTAGAAAAAAACACAAGCCAACAAGGTCCTATATCGCAAGAAGTGACTAACCTTCTATATCCACCTGGTTTTGGTCCACCTCAAGCCTAGTCTACATAAGAGGTTCCACCACAATACTTCACATATCCTATATATCCTGGAATGCCATCAGTTTTTAATCCAAGGTATTATCATAGTTATATGAATCTTGTCTTTACTGAAAAGGCAGTTGAACCAATTCAAATCCTTGATCTGGATGAACTGAAAGGAAAAGACAAGGAAAAGATAAAAATGGAAGCTCGGGAAAACTCTAAAATTAGTATGCTAGAACAAAGGCTACGGGCTGTGGAAGGAATTGGCTTCTATGGTTCAGTTGATGCTGTTGGGCTTTACTTAGTCCCTGATGTGGTCATTCCTCCTAAGTTTAAAGTACCAGAATTTAAAAAATATGATGGTACAAAATGCCCAAAAACTCATATTACCATGTATTATCGAAAGATGACAGCCCATGCTTATGACGAAAAGCTACTAATGCATGTTTTCCAAGATAGTCTTACTGGTTCTACTGTTAGGTGATATATCCAGTTAGATAGAACATGCATCCATTCTTGGAGTGACATAACCCATGATTTTATCAGTCAATATTGATATATCATGGATTTAGCCCCTGATCATTTATTTTTACAAAACCTGGAGAAAAAGGGCCAATGAGACTTTTAAAGAGTATGCTCAGAGGTGGAGGGATATTGCTTCTCAAGTACAACCTCTTCTAACTGAGAAAAAAACTACAGTGTTGTTTGTCAGCACTTTGAAATCTCCCTATTATGAAAAGATGATAGGGAACACAACAAAAAATTTCACCGACATGGTGATTTTTGGAAAAATTATTGAAAGTGCCATAAAAAATGGCAAGTTGAAATGAGAAGAAACCAAGAAGGCATCAGAAAAGAAAAAAACTGAAGCTCAAGCTGTGAGCTTTGATAGACAATAATTCAGGGGTTATCAACCCTATCCACCTCAAGGTTACTCTCCGTACTATCTTGCTGTGAATAATGCCTCATCCTTCAATACCAACTAGTTTCACAACCACCTTATTCATCTACATACCGATCAATTTTTAGCTCTCAAGATCTTACATATAGCTTTAACATTCAAGCTCCTGCAAGAGCCCAAATTCATCTTACTAACCCAACAAATGGTTCATGAGAGTAACAGATTACTCGAGAAAAATCTGTATTTGATCCAATTCTCATGACTTATACGGAGTTATATCGAGAATTTTATAATAGCCATTTGATTGCCCCCAGCCATGTAGAGCTACTTAAGCTACCCTATCCTAAGTGGTATGATCTTACAGCCCACTGTGACTATCACTATGAAATTACTGATCATTTTACTAAAAATTACACTGTTTTAAAGCATAAGGTGCAACGGTTGATCAATGATGGAATGGTAAGTTTTGATCAAGGAAAAGCAGCAACACTTGATGTTAGTGCTCTGAGTGACAATCAAGAATACATTGGTATGAAAGGGTTCGGAGAGTCACAATGAATTGAGGGGCAAGATGTCAATAGAAATTCTTCACATGATCGCATAAGGGGATAATTTTGAAGAATGGATATAAGGCTGGTTGAAGGTTTTTTATCATTTTAGGATTTCTTTTCAAGTAATGTTAGATTTTTTTTTGCAATATGACTTCACTTGTTATCATTTTAATAAAGGCAAGTTAATGCATTTCATTACATTTTCTCTTTCACTCGACCATTACTCCATGCTCTGTTATCTTTCATAAATTTATATTCCCATTCTCAAATTTTAGATGATGAATATTTAGATGATGATAACAATAATTTTGAGATTTAATTTTGAAAACTCATCCACATTAATATAAGGAAATGATTTGAGCAAAAAAGTAAGCTGTTACCAGAGGTGAAATAGATATGTCTTGAAGATGTGTAATCTTTTATACAAGTTTATGAGCTTTGTTCAATATATGATGTTCAAGAAAAGTATTCACAATTGAAATGAAAAATGGTCATCTTTTTTTTACCATTCGAAAAACCATTCATTGCTACCCTTTTAAGCCTATTATGATTTTTTTTCTAAAAAACCCTAACCAAGGATCACCCTTTACACTGAAGGGGCAATTTTTGAAAAAATATCGCAAAAGGTCTCAAGATGGAAAGAGAAAGAAAAGCAAAAGAAAGAATAGATGCCACACATGATTTGAGGTAAAATAATGAGAATCCTTTATGTGAAAAAAAATAGTGAAATGATGTGGGGGTAAAATGCCAAGTTGTGTCAAATGATCCTTTAGTCTTGAACCTTTTTAATACATGTTTTGAGCCTATTATATCCACTTCTTTCATGACCCCTCACCTTGACCTATATTATAATCTTGAAAAGTCTATTTGGATCAAGTGTGAATGCTCAAATTGAATGATCATATATTAGACAAAGACATGCTCATGATGAAACAATGGAATCATGCTACATTGCTCTAAAGTTGGATGTGTGAAAGATATCAATAATGGATAAAAAATGAGGAAAAAGAAAAAAAGATGATGAAAAAAATAGAGAAAAAAAAGAAAAAATGAAAAAAAAAAGAGATTCGAATTGAAAACCTGAAAAGGTGATCTAGGTTAAATGGTTCACATAGATGGAAGATCAAAGATATCTGAAGATCCCTCAAAGATGGGGCAAAGTTAGCCAAGCTCAAAATGACTTCAACAGTAAATGAAATGAGTTCTTGAAAATGAATCTTAGATTAATATTAAGAATTGTCTGAATCTTCATCGTTTGGACATACTATTCATCCCAATGACATGTATTCAATTTATTTTCTCTCCCATTTATTTTGTATCAAAATAGATCTTCATTGATTATCTTTACCATAATTCACCTTGTGTTCTCTTATTTTTACACCCCTGAATGAATTGAAAAAAATGCTTGATTGCATTGTATTTGTCAAGAATTGAAATGATAATGAATGAATGAATATGTGCTTAAAAGAGTCTTGCATTCATTTGAAAAGAAATCTAAGATGATGGTGGTAACAAAATGAAAAAATGGTAGAAACCTAAAAGAGATGATTTAAAAGGACATATAATGTGACCAAATAAAGAATATGATGATGGATTAGACAATAAAATAAAGATGGGGTAAATCTTAAAAAGTGGTATAATCAAGTGATGAATATGGAGATGTATTGGTTAAGTGATGAAAATGATATGGAACAATAAACGAAACTGGTGCTGAGAAGTTTATGAATGATGACCAAGTGATGAACACAAGGATGAATTGGTCGACATGACTTGCAAGTTATAATTGAATGATGAAAATAATTAGTAGACAAAGTTTATTTTGGAATGGCTAAGGTTGAGAAATCTATGAGTGCGACCTAGTTCGGAATGGTTAATGCTGAGACGCCTATGAGTAATGACTCAGTAATGGTGGATGAAACTTGTTCTAAAATTTGTTAATGCTGAAAAGTCCATGAATGGTGGTCAAGTGATGATCGATTGATGAAACTTGTTTCGAAGTATTGAGAAACTGAACAAGGAAGACATGCAAAATGGTGGAGTTTTGAGAGCCATGTCACCATAATTATTTAAAATTTTGTTACATAGACATCTACATTACATACATCATGGTGACATCGTCACTTGAATAGTACATGTACATAATTTGATGAATTAAACTTTGTTTAGACATGCATGGCACTATAAGAATATAGGTTACCGCATTTGCATCATTAAGAAGGCATTTGCATCATTAAGAAGGCATTTGCATCTTTGGTCATAATATTCATTCATGCAAATTTTTGAGTCACTTGAAAAAAAAATTATGAATATTTTGATGAAAATTTTTGAGAATTCAAATGAGAATCTTTGAGTTTCAAAATGAGAATCTTTGAGGAGTGAAACCCTAAAGTTCGTCGAATGTGAATCTTCGAACAAATGAAAAGTTTTAAACTTTTGGATGTGAATCTCCAAAATACAAAGCTTCAACTTTTTGGATATGAATCTCTAAATTTTTAAATGAGAACCTTTGAACTTAGATGTGAAACTCTAAGTTTTATTGCTAAGTTTTTGAGCTCAAATGAGAAGCTTTGAATTTTTGGATGTGAATCTCAAGCTTGCTAATTGCGAACCTTTAAAAAGCCTTGAACTTTTGGATGTGAGCCTCCAAAATTCAAATTAGGATCTTTGATGCGAGTCTTGCAAGTTGCAAATGCAAATCTTGAGATCTTGTAAATTTAAACGAAACTGAAATTTTGAGAATTAAATTTCAGTAAATTCTTATGAAGTTGGAAGGTTCTTATGAATCTGACCCTATGAATATTTAACTCAAATTGTGAATCTTTGAGTTTCCATTACAAAATTTCTTTAATCACGATCTATAACTCCTTTAGACATGATTGTCAAGGAGCAATTTACTTTTCAAAGTTGTGGTGCCTCTATTTAGAGGAGCAATTTCCTTTCCAAAAGTTGAGGTGCCTCTGTTTAGAGAAGCAATTTACTTTTCAAAAGTCGTTGAGCCTCTGATTAAAGGAGCCATTTACTTTTCAAATTTGTTGAGCCTCTGATTAGAGGAGCCATTTATTTTTTTAAAGTCGTTGAGCCTCTAATTAGAGGAGCCATTTATTTTTCAAAAGTCGTTGAGCCTCTAATTAGAGAAGCTTTGTTTATATTTCTTAAAGTTGTTAAACCTCTACTTAGAGGAGATTTGATCAAAATTTTAACAAAAAAAAAACAAAACAAAACAAAAAAAATGTCAAGTTGAGTCTTGAATGGGTGTCTACGTCTTTGCACAATTCCTACTTCGCAGAAAATGTGCAAAGAAGGGTAGTTGTAGATACCTTATTTAGTCCCGACCCAAACCCATTGGGCCTAGTCCAATAAGATTTGGGTCTAAGCCCATTGGACTCGGTTTAGGATCCAATTAGCTGGCCCCAATGGGTTTTTATTTTTATTTTCATTATTTAATATATATTATTTTTTATCTATTAATATTTTTATTATTTATCTGCTTTTATTTTTTATTATTTATCTATTTCTTTTATTTATCTAATTATTTTTTTTGTTATCTATTAATATATTTATCTTTTTATTTTGATTAATTTTCGATTAAGATTAGGATAAAAAAATTGGAATGAATTTGGCTGTGATTTGAGAATTAGCAGAGTTGGGATTAGATTCAAAGATTGAATCCAAATCCTAGAAAGAGTTGGGATTGATCAGAAACTCTTCTGATCAATCCCTATAAATAGGTGCTGGAAGAACAGAAGAAAACACACAGAAAAAAGGCAGACATAGAGAAGGAAAAAGCTGAAAAAAAAGGTTTAGAGGCGTTAGAATAGCTCTAGTAATCGGTGGGAAATTTTTGGAGAATTTTTTTGTGATTTTTTTTTGGAAATTTCTAGAAAATTTTCAGATTTCAATTGAATTTTTCGACGAAGGTTGAATTTTTCGATGACTATTTCGGCCAAGTTTGAATTTTTCGACCAGCTGCTCAGTTTTCGACAAGCATTCTCAGAAATTGACCAACTTTTCGATGAACTTCCGATGAAAAACTCAAATTTTGATGAAAATTTTCAAAATTCAGTGAATATTCAACTGGAGTTCTTCGAGTTTTAGAGAGAAGGGAGAGAAGAAAGAAGGGAAGAGAGAGAAGAGGAGAAGGGATTCTAAGAAAAAAATCGACCTTCAGCCTTATATACCTTCTCCAAAAAGATATCGTTTCTGCGTTAAGTAACCCAGAAGATCCGCGCGTTTTGTCAAGATTCGACCCAACTTGAGGGTCGACTTGCTTTCGACCCGCGTTCAACCCGAGTGCAAGCTGTTTCCCTAGCCGAGCCGAGCCGAGCTGCATTTTCGAGCCGTTTTTTTTCCTCAAATCGAGTTGAGCCGTTAGTCGAACCGTTCCATTTTTTTTTCATTTTTTTATATATTTATATATTTATATATTTATTATTATTATTATTAGATTAGATTTGTTTAATATTCTTTTATTTTTATCTTTATTTTATTTTTATTTTTATTTTACTTTTCTTTATTTTTATTTTCACTTTTATTTTATTTTATTATTTTATTTTCTTTAAAATCTAAAAAAAAAATATTTTTGGGGAAAAGTTGAAAGTATCAATTTTTCTTAAAAATAAATTTTCGAAAAAGGTTTTTTTTTTTTAGGAAAAGTTGAAAGTATCAATTTTTCTTAAAAATAAATTTTCAAAAAAGGTTTTTCAGGAAAAGTTGAAAGTATTAATTTTTTTCGAAATTAAAGTTTCCAAAAATATTTTGGGAAAAAGTTGAAAGTATCAATTTTCCTCGAAATTAAAGTTTTCAAAAATATTTTGGGGAAAAGCTAAAAGTATCAATTTTTCCTGCACAAAATAGTCATTTTTTTCTTCTTTCTTTTTATTTTCTTTTTAAATAATCCGACGATGGAACCTCTGCAAGTGAAATAATAATTTTCTTGCATACTCTTGAAGTGAGGGGATTTTCTCAATTTTGTGCTAAAAGTATTAGAGTCAATTGAGAATAATTTCCAACAACTAATTACTTGGTAAATTTTTAAGGCTTATTGGATAACACAAAATTAAGTTGGTACCATATTTCGATGGGCGTTGTGAGGGTGTTATAACCTTTCTTACACATAACTGAACTCTCAAACCTTGTTCTGGTTAGTAGACTCGAACCTATTCTTGTAGGGACCCTTAAACTTAAGTGTTCCTGAAAGGATAGATTCTTTAGGTGACCAATCGCACCTAGATAAAAAAGATTGATTGCGACTCATTCAAGTCAATGTCTAGCGATAGATCCTCAGATCTAGAAATTATGACAGTAATAATGGAGAGGTTCAACCTGAATATAAGAATACATGAAATTGAATATTTATTAGATATGAGATAACTCACTTTAATCGACCTTCATCACGTATAGGTGAAAATGAAAGAAACCTACTATGTGATAGATTTTGAAAGAGTAATAAAAGAAAATTTTGATTCTTATACCATGAAAAAGAAAAAAAAATTGATGAAAATTTTATTATAATGATTTGTAATATTGTCAACAATCTTATCAAAATCTCTAATGAAAGAACCCTTTAGTAGTTGCCAATATTAAATCCCATATCAAATCATCTTAAAATAAACTTGGAAAAACAAAAGTAAAGCTTGAATCCAAATAAGCTCATCCAGCTTAAAACCCTAGCTTGGTGTGGTGCCATTGCCTACGCTTTGCGCTGTACCTGATGGTGTTGTCGATGCACATACGGATCCAATATGGGATGGGTCTGTTTTGCCTCGTCTTCTTGGCTGGCTATTTCTTGATCCTGAAGGTCTTGTGTGATGCCATGTTTAGCGGTTTCGGAGGGGAAGCTGTGCTAGGGTCTTGAAGTTACGGGATTTGTTAAAGTATATTATCCCACATCTAATAAATATTTAATTTTTATAATTTTATATTCAAGTTGGGTTTCTCCATTTATTGTCAATTGGCTTTAAGTCAGATACTTAACAAGGTATCAAAATTAGGATTTTCTTTCGTTGTTTTTTCTAAATTTGTCACGTAGTAAACTTCTTCAATCTTCCCGTACACCTGAATAGGTTATGCCACATCTAATAAATATTCAATTTTTTGTAATCTTATATTCAGATGCCTCTACCCATCGGTCAGATCATTTCTCTCTTTGAGAAAAATCAATCAAAGAATTTCATTATATTCTTTCTAAAATCATTCTATTTCATTTGATATTTCGTAAGGATAAGTAATACATGAATATAGCAAAATAAAAAATATATATTTTATTTTTTGTTCTATTAAAACGAATAAAAACTCCTCGAATGAGTCAATATCAATACTGGAGTATCTCTTAGTAATAAATGCTCACGCAAGTTGGTATAGAGTAATATTGTTTAGTCGATGTTGTGGGTTATTTCATATATTCAACATCTAATAAATATTCAATAACAGTAAATAAAATGGTCTAATCTAATATTTATTAGATGTGAAATAACTCACAACATCTACTAAATATTCAATGGCAATAAATGAAATATTTAATAGATGTTATAGGTTATTCCATATATAATAAATATTTAATTTTTTGTAATTTTATATTTAACATTTAATAAATATTCAATAGCAGTAAATGAAAGGTCCAATCTAAATATAAGATTATAATAAATTAAATATTTATTAAATGTAAAATAATTCACTTTAACAGTAACCATCGCTAAGCTAAATTGATTTGGTTGTAATAAAAAAATGTGAATTTATGATTGAGTTAAATTGGTCATATTATCATTTTTTAAAAAATAACATTTGATAGGTTTGAAATTTAAATTTAAATATTTATATATATTTTTATCTCCAACACCTTTTTATATATAAAAAAAGAAAAAAAAATGAATGCAATAACGTGTAATATTTCGTTGGATTTTGCCAATTTGGCTTACTTTTGAGTACTTATACTCCATGTTTAATGCATATATCTATATATAGGTGATATAGGTCTAGCTTAAACCCGGAACGAAGGGATCAAAAAGCAAAGGGATGAGCCGGTACCTAGAAGATGAAGGCTTAAAAAAAACCCATCAACTTTTTGCTAATGCTTGCTCTGGGGATCTGGAATAAACTTTAGAAAAGGGGAAATCTTGAGTTAATTACTCTACATAAATTAAGCGCACGAACTTCAGTTCATTTTGGAAGAAGGAACACTTTTATCAAAGTATCCGAATATCGGTTGCCAATGTTTAAGGATTCAACGTGAGGTTTGGATTAACATAAACGATCCCAAACTCATGATCATAATACAGAACGACTAGTTAAACCAGCTAATCATCAATAATGTCATTAATTATTGCATTTAATACAAAATTATTACTATAAATAAAAAATCAACTAATCTTAAAAAAAAAATTGTCCTAAGTGGTCCTAAACATAGACATTTTTGTATTTATTGTGACATTGGTTGATAAGAAATTATATTTTACTTTGATAAAGTATCATAATCTCTTTTTTTATTATCATATTCCGATCTTTTTTATTAAAAAACTAGTGTAAGTATCATGGCTCTTGTCTAACTGATAAATAGAAATCTTCACTAAGGCAAACAATTAATTTGCACTTAGCATCAATCATTACCCCATATTATTGTTGTATGCAGCCAATAACAATCCAAGCTTATATTGTTATGCAGGGACCCCCACCCTTTACCAGCTCTCACTCAAAAGTCTTAAGCTTTGGTCTTATTGATTATGAAACGCCAGAGTATATATATGTCAATGCATAGATTCTAGGGTTGAGAGAAAAGACACGCAGAAACATGTTTTTTTTTTTTTTTTTTCATCTGTAAAAGATCTCAGTCCATTTGTTATTTAAGATATTAGTATTTTGAAAGCGTGAGTGCTTTTGAAATTTTGATAGCTTCCCTGATCTTGTTGTTTCTATGTCTAACATATTACAGTAAGAAAACCAAGGTCAATGAATGGTGCTACTTCTAAAAGGTTTAATAATCAATCCTCTTCCCTATGGCATTTTCTTTCTTTTTTTTTTTTTATTTATTTAACGATAAAAGATTCCTGAGCTTCATTTTCTTCCTTACTTTTGTTTAAAGTATAGCCTTTCCCTCTTTTTTTTTTTTAATTAAGCACTGCAACCCTAGCTAGCCAACTTGCAATTGTTAGGCCTTGATAAAAATATTATCTTATATATCCCAAAATCAACAGGCGTCAGGGCACTGGTGCTATTGTGACTATTTAGTTCTTATTATGAGATGATACAATAAATTTGACCTTAATTAAACATTAAAGAAAAACAATTTGTGTTATTAAAAGGAGTAAAATGCACCAGACATTTATTATTTTTTTATAACATTTTATTTTTATTCAAAGTATTTAAAACTCAAAATTTTCATCTGTGGCCTTTTAGAAATATTTTAAATTTATTCATTCTATCGATCATTGTTAAAATTTAATGGAATATGTCATTTATAGTAAAATTTCACATGACATAAGTTTTAGTTCAAAAAGTTAAAGGGGTCTCACCTTTTTTTTGCCATATGAACATGCACATGGACATATACATGATTTTGAAATGATAAATTTTATCAAATTTTAATAATCGATTGATAGAAAAATTAATTTGAAATATTTTTTAAAAATCGTGAATGAAGAGATTGAATTTTAAAAGTTATAGATGAAAATCAAATATTATAAAAATATCATAAATGTATGATGCGATTTACAATGTTAAAAAACCATTTTAGCAAAGTTTTTATTTATATGCTTGCACAATATTTCTACAAATTTGCTTTCATTAGAACACTTCAACATAATATTTTGGATAGAACTGCATCAAAGGGATACCCAACTACTAATTAATAAGTAATGAATTAGATATATAATACTTGCATAATAGCTACTAAAGGTTAAAAAGTGCCAAAAAAAAAGTTTAGTGTTATGATTTATACTATAAATTTCACATAGAGGAATTTATGTAATTGAAAACAGGTGAGCGAAATCTCAAGTTAATTGTATTAAAAATATTAATTAACCTTAATATTTCTTGTAGTACTTTCACCAATGAGGAATTTCTTGCAACCTTGTATGCATTTCCTTGCTTATTTAATACAAGCACAAAAGCAAGAGATTATATATATTTTGAAATTTAGGTCATGAATTCCAATGAGCTGTTAGTTTAATAGTATTGGAAATGATTTCAAAATTAAAAATCTTACTTCAAATCTCAATAATAATCCAAAAACTAAAAAAAAAAAGGAAGGCAATGCTTGTAAAGTTTCACATAGCACTCTTTATACTTAGTCATCAACTGAGAGTGATGATGGGTAGTCATCAACTGAGAGTGATGATGGGGCTTTGACGGACCTTGCTTTTATAGGCATAATTTCTCATATATTTCTACGACTGTGATGTGCCTATACTGCCTACCATAATTGTCACTTTGACAACAATAAGAGAATGAAGGATTTTGATGATATGCATTGTCGGGGTGCTTAATTGGTCATATATATAGTGTTGTGGACTTGATTGTAGTCACAAAAGCAGTTTCTAGCTAGATTGGCAACTGCTTTAATCTGTTTTAATTTGCAGTGTAATATTTGACACCAAACATAAATCCAAATTAAGTGAAAACTCCATGCGCTTGAATATATATTTAGCATTGTAATTTTTGGTGGAAATGGTTGTTTATTTGTGGCCTCAAACACAAATAATGGGCACTAAGGCCACTGCATGCAAATGTTAAAAAAACCAAGACCAACCACTAGACTGGATAATCGGTATATTTATATCGTATTTGTTTTGTATTAAACACATATAAAACACAAAAATTATCTTGCTAAATTCATATCGACATGCCAAACATAAATAACTTTTTTTTTTTAATTTTTGTCAATATTAAAATTTTAAACTATATCGTTTTGTGTCTTTTTCATATTATTTTCTTATTGTATCATGTGATATTTTAAATTGTCATATCTAATTTCATCACTACTGGAGAGATAGCATGGTGAGCTAACCAATTCAAAAGCAGTAGTGCATTTTACCCTATCAAGTCTTACTTGAGTTGTAATTAAGCATGTATCAACTTTATTACACACTAAAAAAATATTATCAGAAAATTAATTTTATTTTAATTGAAAAAAAAACTATACATGTTTAACCGAAGAAAGATGTATCTTTAACTTGCAAGTAAAATCAAGCAGATGGCATATATACTATGTGCGAAAACGAGGTGTCTTTTAGTGGTACGAAAGTTCTTTTGCTTTCATGGTTCAAAGAACAAAAGAAAAATTATTGTTTCCAAAAAATCTTCAAGGGAGAAATGGTTGCCACTCTGATCAATTTGTCCAACACTGCTTTTCCTTCGTCATAGATTGTTACTTTTCCAACTAACATACGTACTCTCATAATATACCATTTGACCATAGATTTCAACAGTTGTCTGTCATTCCAAGAAACTTCCCTGTAAAAAAAATCATTAATCAGGGATTATAGTATATGTTAAAATAATTAAACATGTTTAATCCAAAACATTCAAGGTATCTCTGATCCATCTCTTGGTCTTTTAATCTTTTACATATAAAAGCCAATGATGTGCCTTAATTTCCCATATATAAAATAATCTTTTAAGTATAGTCTAATTAAGCATAGATTAATAACGGAACAATTCATGGACATAGGAGATGAATTGAGAGGGGAGAAGGATTTTTTTCTTATCAGGTACTTGCAGTTGTAACATTGAATTCAAACTAAGGATGATAACGAATGGATTTGAGGCGGAATCAGGTATAATTGTTAGCGAGTCGGATCAAAATTGGGTTCAAACTCCAAACAATAAACTAATGAAACTGAAGAAAAAGCAGTGAAATTTAAAATGCAAAAGAAGAAGAAAATTTGTGATATACTTTCTCTAGTTGTATGTATAGTTTAATTACAGATGAGAAAACAAATCCAAAAGTAGGAGAGAGAAAAAAAAATAAAAGAAAGAGAGAATAAAACCTTGCTCAAACCCTAGAGATGGAAGAGAAAATAGGGTTGAAAAATGAGGTGAAGAGAGGGTGAGAAAGAGGGTAAAGTGTAAGACTTTTTGTCCTCATAAATGCCTCACACGTCACTCGCTATTTCTTACCTATAAATCTTGCTCTTTCCTTCCCCGATTTTTCCCAAATATCTAAGCAGCTTTCCCTTGCTATTCCTTTGCTTGAAGAAAGGGGGAAAAAAAGAACACGTACGGACGCGATGGGTCGAGCTCCTTGCTGTGACAAAGCCAACGTGAAGAAAGGGCCATGGTCACCTGAAGAAGATGCTAAGCTCAAGACTTACATCGAGAACTATGGCACTGGAGGCAACTGGATTGCTCTTCCTCAGAAAATTGGTACCCTATACCTACATAAAACTTATTTCTTGTTCGTTTCTTTGAGCGGAATTTATTTGCATGTCGCTAAAAATTATGAACTTGACGTTTTGTATTTGTTGGGTAATATTCAAAGGCCTTAAGAGATGTGGAAAGAGTTGCAGGCTGAGATGGCTGAATTATTTGAGACCAAACATTAAGCATGGTGGATTCTCTGAAGAAGAAGACAACATCATCTGCAGCCTCTATATAAGTATTGGAAGCAGGTAAATCCTCTTTTTTCTCTCAAACTTTTAGGCTTGGATGGCTTGTCTTTTTATTCGTTGTCCTTGATACCTTCACAAAAATATATGTAAAAGCCTGCATCTTGTGCTTAATTTCAGATATTTTTCTTTTTTTCCCTAGGGTTTCTACAATTCTCCTTTTGTTCTTCATTATTCGTCTTTTTTGGTTGAGGGTGATCTTGACAGAATTGGTCGACTTTTTAGGTGGTCCATAATTGCAGCCCAACTGCCTGGAAGAACAGATAATGATATAAAAAATTACTGGAACACCAAACTGAAAAAGAAACTACTTGGGAGGCGCAAAGAATCTAACAGCAATAGGTTGTGGTGCTCGAGTCAGTACCCTACTGAGGCCAATGGGGCAAGTGATAATAAATATTTTTCACAGGGTTTACGCACCTCAACCTTGGAACGACTAAAGCTCCATATGCAGCTTCAAAGTCTTCAGAATCCTTTCTCGTCCTACAACAACCCTGCTCCACGGCCTAAAATTCATCCCTTGCAGGAAAAGATGATCCAAAACATCCAGGCCTCCAAAGGAAGTTCAAACCTTCTAGTGCAACCTCTCCTGCCAAACCCTCAAGCTGAAAATGAACAAAGCGCTGATGATTTCTATGATCAAGCTTCTCTAGCGCAACAGCAAGATTATCCAAAAACCATCAATGCCAAGGGACTTGAATTAGACAACTCTTTGGATGAAATATCTCCATCAGATGGCTCAGTTCCCTTTGGCACCGGGGACAATTTGATGGACTCGGAAATTATGCCTAAGGCAGATAGCAATCATCATGGAATAGCACAATTAACTAATGCGGCTCTTCAACCAGTTTCAAACTTTCAGGCTGAGCTGGATGAGTTTCTCAATAACAAAACAACCGGTTATGCACCACAGGAAGACCAAATGGCTGATCAATTCGATTGCTTCAAGGAGATTAATGGTTCAAAGGACAACTTGATTTGGTGGTCTAGTGAATTTGATGCAAAGTCATCATCTTCCAACTCTTGGGATTCAAACTCTGTTCATCTATCCTATGGAATGTTTCAAAATTATGAATATATGTAGCCAGACAAAAAAAGAAAAAAGAAAAAAAAAGTAGGGATTGGTTTACTATTTAAGCTTATTTGTGGTGGACAATAGATGGGTAAGACTGGATTTCATACAGAGATCATGTAAACTGTGTGAATAATAATGTTAATTTCCTTCTCAGTTTCTTGCCAAATCTGAATGGTGTGGTTATAAGTACAGTTGTTTTACCTCCTTCTAGAGCTTCAAACAATTGCAATCTATTCTATGCTACTTAAGAATCATGACCAAATAGCATCTTTGTTAGTATGTTCAATTAGGGTTTTTTCTTTTAAGAACAAAAAAGAAAAGAAAGCAAAAACCGATACGCCAAGATGAATCACATGACATATAACACATTAATTTTCCTTATGACAAAGGATTAACTCATTTTTGTTTCAGATACTTACGTGAAACCATTCAAAGTTTAAAATGCTTTGAGACAAATATGTATTGACTAAAGTATTCTTTGAAATGGAAACGAGAAAAGTTAAGAGTTTTCCTCTCTCAATTTAAGTTTTTTGATTTGAAGTTAAGAGTTTAATAATTTATCAACAAATCATATGATTGAAACACATGTTTTCATGTATATATAACAAATTAAACATGAGAGATACAAACACATAAAAATAAATTTATTGCAAGACCTAAACAAGTTCCTTATCATGCATATGTATGATAACTTTTTGCAAAATTTACTTTTTTTTTTTATCAGGCAAACTTTTCTTTTTAAGTATGTAGATCTAATGCATTAATGTTTAAAATAAATTTAGAGCTGTTTGTTTCCTTGGTACTACAAATTAAATTTAGAGAGCTTTTACTACTTTAATTGATTCAACAAAAGTACCAAAAAAATTCAAGTTTAGCCCAAGGATCATTACCTTAAGAAGGTTGAAAATTGAAGGTTGATCAAATCTATATATATATATATATATATATATATAGGGTTTAGGGTTTATATATATTTGAGATTGTCGACAAAATTTGATTATTAAAAAGGTTCATCATTATATCAACAAATGCAAGCAATTATTGTAAGGTTCAACAAATGCCCCTGTCCTCTTCCCTATGGTACATATTTATGCACGTTTGTTAGAAGAAAATGTAGATTTTAATCAGAAAAAATGAATTCAGTTAATGTTCAAAAAGAGAAATAAATTAGCTGTATACATGCATACATTGGCCTAGGCAAGAACAGTACATTGTAAAATAGGAGGAGCTACCCGAGGTTTGTGCTGCTGCACGCGTCATACGTGCATCAAGGTTTCAACTTTGAATAGATAAAACAAACAATAAGCAAAGCTATTTGGGACTCTAGTAAGCAAAGCCATTTGGGACTCCAGTGCAATGACTTATTATGTTGTTCCCAGCTCTGTTCCAAGATTCCTTGGAGACAAGAATAACCTGATTCACGGTAGCATTTCAAGGAGTTGAGTGACTTTCCTGCCTTTGCAAAGTTACTTGGCAACTGAAAATTTACACACATAAAAAAAGGGTAGTTTAGAATTTGTATTTACTTTTTGGTCGGCAAACAATACATAAGATCACTTGGGCCTCATGGTTTCTTTCACCTTGTACTGCCAAACACAAAGAAGAAAACAAACAAGAAACATGCATCTTCCCCTAATAGCCTACGCAAAATTGCTTAATTGTTATGTTCAATTCTATACCTTCTTTTATGAATAAACTAATTTATAGCATTAGGTGTAAACTTTTTTCTTTAATATAAAAAAAATATATTTGAATTCAACTTGAACCGTGCTTTCTGACTTAGGTTGAACTTCGCTAATATCTCAATTTTATAAAAGAATTAAAGAGATTATTATGTGTTATTTTTTTATTATATCTTAAAAAATATGTCACTTTCTTAATCTTAATTGTAGAATTTAAAAACTCTATTAGCAATGGACCTCTTAATTTCTCTTTTAACGTGATATTTGACTTAGATCTTGTTTCTTGAAGTTCCATGTGGATGGTTTAGCAAAAGGTGACCGAAGGCCTATGGTTGTGGGGGTGTATGAAACGAAGCTGGAGTGGTTCTGGCGATGTTTTGATGGCCTTTAGGAAACCAAGAATCCAATGTAGCAGAATTACTCGCCATCATGACAACCTTGAGGTGCTCACCAAGAAGGGCGGGATGGAAAAGACGGGTTTGTTAATAGAATCTGATTCTACGGTGGTGGTTGGATGGTGTGTAAAGGAAGAAACAAGACCATGGAAGCTGTGGAAGATTTTTTAGCCATTGACAGTTTGATTAGGGAAATAGGTATGGTTAGGATTATCAACGTATTACGTGAAGCCAATGACATGGCTGATGCCTTGGCAAAGCAGGGGGGATACCCTTCTGAATTGTTTCTGGCCTGGCCGTAAAGGGCATTGAGGTGACTTTGTGTAACTGATCTCTGAATATTTGGGCATCATTATATAGTAATCTCCTGACAAAAAAAAAACTCTTGTAACATTAAAAATTCTACCGTTAGTTTATAAAAAGGAAATCTTAAACCAAAATTTGGTAATATAATTATGAGAAAGGCTGTTTTGGAAGCTTTTAAATGTTAGCCTAGTTTTGATCAGAAAATTAAAAAAAAAAAAAAAAAAAGAGCAGATGCGGTGAGCGTGGATCGAACACGCGACCTTCAGATCTTCAGTCTGACGCTCTCCCAACTGAGCTATCCCCGCTTATTGTTAAGTCCACTAAACTATAGTTCTAGTTTGGTGTCTTGATAAAATTGGACCGTTTAGAATTTTTATATTATAAAAAAACAATAGAGTGCTGAAAATTAATAAAAAGAAAAACCCATATTATTAGTATAATGGAAAGATTTCCACAGATATAAGTTCAAAGCAAATCAACCACAAAGATTCAAACAGTTTCCACGAACAACCATACCCTGCTATCTAGTTTTTCCCTTTACCCTTCATGTCATTCATCTCAGTCACAACCTTGTGGATCTTACAAACAGCTACTACCGTGGCAGCTACGGCTTCCACGGCTTGCTGCTAATGTGCTACTATTGCAACCACAGGCACCACTGCTTTTACTGCCCCTGTGACATTTTCTTCATTGAACACTGCTGCTATTGCTTCTTGTGTAACCTTCTGTCGCCGATTGAGCCATCTCTACCAAATTACCCAATAAGCCATGCGTCTAACTCTCCGATCCAGTTAAATTTAGTGTACAATTGATAGGATCGTTTTCTGTCTTATTTTGAGTTGGCTATCAAACGCGTATCTGTTAAATTTCGATTCAACTCGATCTTATAAAATTAAATTTTTTTTTTTTAAATAGAGTTTCGAATTAGATTGATTTTTTTTTAAAAAAAAATAGGATTGAATTTTATGAAACTCACATCGACTCGATATATATATATATTAATTTTTTATTATTTATTTAATTTTATATTTATTTAATGTTATATTTATATTTAAAAAATAATATTTTATTAATTTTAGATTAGATTAGATCAATTGTGCATTTAAAAATATATAAATTAGATTAGATTTGAATATAAAAATAATATTTTAATATTAAATTAAATCAAATTCAAATAAAATTGTATTAAATTTAAAAAAGTTAAAAATTCACCCCAATCCAATCTATTGGCATCCCTAATCCTATTTATATATTAAGCAAGTGGAAACTTAACTAGGCAGATTCTCATCAATGAGCGCACCAACCCAAGTAGCATGTATGAATATACATTGGTAGATGGATAGCTCATGAACCTAGATATTATGTTTTTCATCATTATCAATAAATCTACACAAACCAAATTTAATTTTCTTAAGTGGGTCTTTCTTCCTATTCCTCGTGTAAACACTAGACTGACTGTGACAAGTACTCAAACAAATTTTGGAGTAGATCTTATAATTTGAAATATGATATGATAATGTAATATAAAAATAATATAAAAATATAAAAATGATATAATTTAAAATTTTAATAAAAATAAAAAAAATTATTTTATGTTTAATTATGAACATAAATTATAATAAAATAAATTTTGTATTATTACACGTACTTGATACAAATTTAACAAAACATACAAAAAAAAGTTAAGGAAAATGTCTAACATTTTATGGAGAAATAGGGCACTTTTTTTTTTAAAAGATTCTACCAACTTTTTTGGCATATACATCTCGAGAATAGAAAACATACAAAGTAAATTCAGTAAGTTGCAGTCTTTTTTCCAAAGTTAATTAATAATCCCCATTAGTCTTTAAGCAATACTATAAAACTGAAACATTGCAATGAGTCAAATTTGTCATGTCTGATAGCTGAAAGCATCTAAATCTGGATCTAATGCAATTAAAGAACTTTAAAAAAAAAAAAAAAACTTTACCACACACTAATCAGTATAGAGAAGAGAATTGGTTCTCTGTTTTGATCGAATACAACAATCCAATATTGTTAATCTGCATGAATTATTAATAAATGTTGAATTCTTAATTTTAATGATAATCCCGTAATGTATTATTCGAACTCATCTTTTCTCTTGATCATGCATCCGTAGAATTTGTTGCGCTATATACTCTATCAGTAGCTTTCTGTGCCTGCAAATAGAGAAAATAGAATTTAAGATGGATGATAAGAGGGAAAAAATATATATGCGTGGTTTAACTGGCAAAAGAGCTTTACTTCTTGATCCCATTTGCTGCTTAGAGTGACCATGGCTAAAGATAATGCTTGCACAAACAGTGCCACTATAAGTCCTGTCCAAAGTCCCTGTGTAAAGCAAAAGGAAAAAGATTTATGTCATACATACTACTCCAACCTGCCATGGAAGTGCACAAAGGTAAGCAATTAGATTGGAAAGCCTTGAAAAGAACCTAAGTTTAAAATGTTACCTTCCCTCCAAGATGGTAGATAAAAGCCAGTATAATTGAAGAAGGGATACCCATAAGATAATATGCTCCCAGGTTAATCAAGGCCCCAATTCTCTGCCAACCACATCCCCTAGCAGCCCCTGATTTTTTTTTTTTTTGGGGGGGTGGGGATAATTCCAATTTCATTAATGGAGAAGCACAAATATCAGAAAGGCTGTAAGAAGCCAATAGCAGAAATATGTGGATAAAACTCGGTGGTGGATCAAAGATTTTTTCAAAATTTTTTTGTTTTCTAATCTTTGGGATGTCCATGAACACCCTACCATCGCATTTGGATCCGCCTATGATAGTATTGAAAAAACCCGTTCAAAGAAGTGCATATTTCTATTGTAGCATATTAATGTAGAGTTAGAAATTTTAGATGGGAAACATGCAAAGCTTGAAAGGAAATAGTGAAGAAAAATAAGTATTGAAAGTTGTCACTTGCCACTAACCTGTAAGCACAGATTGAATACCATCAATAAAATGGGAGGCTGCAATCAACAGCAACATTTCTCCCACATATTTCACTACTTCTTCATCTTTGCTGTATAAATGGCCCCAAGATTTTCGACCCAAGAACATGACAGTACCTGCTATAATTCCTTCAGTGACCACTATGAACACTGCTACACAGACTGCTAGATAAGCGGCTCGTGGTCGTCCAGCTCCCAGTTCATTGGAAACTCTTGTGCTGATTAGGAGAGAAAATAGATTTATCATGAGGAGCGAAAGAAAAAAGAAGTAAATCACATGAAATTCAAGAGATTGTATCAGCCATTTAACTTGAACTAACCTCACTGCAGCACTAAGTCCAAGAGGTATCATATAAATCGTTGAACATGTATTAAGGCTGGAGTATCAATCTCACAATTGGTCAATGATATTGATGAAATTTTCATCTATTATACATTTAAAACTATGGTATTTGTCCTTGATCAAAATAGGATGGAACATAAACCTGATTGCCAGAACTGATGTTTCAAGCTTTGGATTGGGAAGAAGGCCAGATAACAGAACCACCATCTCAAACGACCAGATTTCCAAGCTGTTCCAAGACATGTAAGCTATGAGAGACAAAACTTTCTTCAATTCAATTAATTACAATCAACAGCAAAATGAATCTGAAGCTAAGTTAAAAAGGGGAAATGAAGGTTACCAGAGCATTATAGCTGAAGGAATTGATAGTCTTAAGAACTTGTGAATACCATAGAAGGCTTCCTTCGAGTAGCCTGTCCAAGTCTTTTTACAGGAGGGAGAGATTCTGACATATAGTATTAGAAGTAAAGCATTAATCCAGTAAGAGAAGGAATTTGCCAAAGCAGCACCTTTATTTCCTAGACCAGACTTGAACACCAGAATCCAACAAACAAGGATATGAAGTAATGTTGTAAATCCTGAGATAACCATCATTGGAACAACATTGTTTTGGGTTTGTAAGAATGTGATATGACATTCCTGGATAGCAAAACCAAAAATGCTAGGCAACATGAAACGAGCGTACTGTCCAGCTTCAGCTGATATTTCAGGATCTTGTCGGAAGAACAAAAGAATGTCACCAGCATTGGACCAGATAAACGCAAGGGGAATGCTAAACAGTGACAGGACAATCATGGCCCTTTGTAAGTGAATTCCAAGCATTGGATACTGTTTTGCTCCATAGGACTGACCACAGAATGTATCTAATGCACTTGCCATTCCTCTCTAACCATCAGAAAGTGGGGAAAAAAAAGAATATCAGGTTCATTTCATCTTATCATCAAGTAAAAAAAAAAAAAGATTAGACCCAATCTTACCAACAAGCCAAAACCAGTTACTGAAGCAAAGGAAGTTGCCATTGAAGCACCAGAAAGTGGTAGGTTCCCAAGATGACCAACAAACATTACTGAGATAATCTGCAAAGCAAATATCAAGAAATTAACTGACACAAGAGGCCCCGCTAATAACAGCTGCTTCTTCACCTCAGAAAGAATCTCATCTTTGCCAAATCCCGCTTGAGATTCAAAAGCGTCATCTTGAGAAACCAGTGGTGACTCAAGGCACGTCCTTTGTTCTTCTAGTTTATAAAATATTTTTTTTCACACTTCTTGGAAGCCCAGCTTTATATAACTTTTGAACTTATATATATACTTACACAAGCGATATATTAAAAAAGTGACATATATCATTTTGGTATATTAAAAAAAATCTAATTAAAAAAGAAAATAAGACATAATTATTTTTTAAATCCCATTAGTGTAATTAACATTACAGCAAAATAGTATATTAGCGGCAATTTTGTGGTGGCCTTTTATTTATAAATGTTGCTAGCTTTCATATTTTTATAAAATTTAAGGTGTTTTTATTCAAATGTTACTAAATATTAAAATAGCGGTTTGTTATTTATAAACGCCACCCAAGACTTGATATTAGGTGTTTCTCGACTAAAACGCCTTGAATATTTTTTATTAAAAATTTTAGTAAATAGTTAAGACATATTTTTTACAAACAACGCCTTCAATTATCACGTTATAAAAAATTGTATGAGATTAATGAAGGCGGTGTCTACAAGAAACGTCTTTAATATTTGGATCAAATAATTTCGCAGGCTTACTAAATTTATTTTGTTCAAAATTACATTCAATATTAAGTTTATCAAATTGTTTGGATTGTACGGATGTTTACCATAAGGTTATTGGTTTGATCTATCTTTTAGCATTTTTTTTGGTTTTTGCACAGATTATTTGTTATTGATTATTCTAGGTATTTTCTTGGTAAAAACGCCTTCACCAATTGCTTTAAAAAAATTTTCATAAAATATTGAAAGTGTTTTTCATGGAGAGATGCCTTTAATAATCCATAGAAAAAATATGGAGTCGATTCTTGAAGGCGTTTTTTGTTGAACTCACATTCTATAATCCAATCAGTAAATTTTTTTTGTGATTTTTAAAGGTGATTTTGTAAAAAACGCCTTCAATATTCCATAGACAAAACTTGGATGGGATGCTTAAAGGCGTTTTAGGCTCAAAACGCTTTTAATATTCCCAATGATAAATTTTAATGGTCAAATTATTGAAGGCGGCTATATTCAAAAGCGCCTTCATAAACATTTTGTATGGGATTATTGAAGGCGTTACCCATAGAAAAACGCTCTTCATAATCCATTCGATTAATTTTTAATTTGTATTATTGAAGGCGTTTTTTGCCCAAAATGCCTTTAATATTTCACACAAAAATTTTATGAGGGAATAATTGAAAGTAATTTTGGTAAAAAATACCTTCAATGTTTTCTGTTAGGGGTAATTGAAGGTATTTTCTTGCTAAAAATATCTTCATTAATCACATTAAAAAATCATATTTAATACTGTATATGTGAAGTCAGTTATAGGTTTATGCCTAAAAAAAAAACGTTTGCTGTCAGTTGTATATTTATGCCAAAAAAACATTTGATTTATATATCTGATACTATGAATTACATTACATAATGAACATTGTTGTATTTCAATAAATTAACTACACATCCGAAATTAAAACTGATAACGTTACCATATTAATATACTTTTATGAAATAATCGTATTCAGTAATTTATTAAGTACACATAGTGTATTCATATTAAGTATAGCAATAATATTAAACCAATACCCCTAATGTACAAACTTAAAGTTTTCATTCAACATGGCATGTTAAAAACATTATAACAATTTGTTCTATATATATTTACATTCAACCAACAATGTCTAACTTGAAGGTTTATCAATATTGATAAATGACAATACATAATCACATCATTCTTTACAGACTTCATCCAGCTCCTTTTTCGTGAAGCTTTCTTTACCCTCCCACTACAAAAAAAATTAGAAGTAAATGTTAAGAAATGATAACATAATGTACCATTTTATTTTTTTGAATATATAATGAGTTTATGAAATTTATACTAACCTTGAATGGTGTGATCATAAAATCATGTAACACTATCTCTCGCATAAAACGAAGAACATAATATCTACATTCAGTCTTACCGAGCTGATGAGGTACGTAAAAATTAAATTGAGTCTGTTTAAAAAATATTTATCTACATAAACTCAGCATTAAAAGAATATATTTCACATTTATCGGTAATGACACCCATTTCAATTTCTTTATCTTCTTATTGAATACAAATATTACCCTAAATTGAAAAGAAAAAAAATTAGTGGGAGCATAAATAAAATTACTTATGAAGAAACAGAACATATATAATATAATAAAGTACTGTAATACCTCTTTATAAAAGTTTGAATATTGGGGTTAGGTATCGCCGTTGGATTAACTGAATTAAGAAGGTATGGCGATAAGGATTCGATGTCAATCACAATAAGCACCTAATGACGACTGCAAAATAATAACAATAATATACTCAGAATACGCATAAGATCATAGAATGAGCAGGTAAGAGTAATTAAGGTTAGAATATAGCTTACTGTGCATTATACGGGAGCAAATAATAATCAGTCGATCTTTTCATGCATAGGATCACATGATTAGCACGATACACGACTGTGCCACTCTGTTCACTAATAAAGTTACGATCAATGAATCTAAATCTGTTCATCAATTGTCTCCTCTTCAGCTCTCTATATAGGAAGCTACACGATAACAATCATTATTACTAGTTAGTATTACACCTTAATACTAACTTATTATATATTGAATGTGCATATTTGTATTTATAAGCTAACCTCATATAAGCAATGATTTCAGCAGCTGATAATTCATCAATTTCATAAAATTCTTTCACCTCGTCCACACCAATGAAAAAAATGATTGTTTATCAAACAAGTCTTCCTCCGACTCAATGGATATAAAGTTTTCACCGAATAAATGCTCCAGCGAATATTTTGTTAACTCGCCCATGGAAGCCTGGGCACGGGTTATACTTTGAGTTTGAACATCCTCCTACAATATTTAATGAAATATAAGTCTTAAAACCAAATCAATCAATATAATAAACAAATTAATATTCAAATTATAAACAATATCATACTTCTTGAGTGGTAACGGATGATGGGATCGTTTCTTTACTTGCAACGAAAGCTTCTCGTAAAGGGACTATGCTATCAGGTCGGGCTACTAGCATTACCTGTTGCATTGCTGCCAACATGGACTCCAAAGCAGCTAGTTTTTACTGTTGGTCATTGAGGCGTTACTCCTGATCATTAATTTGTTTCTGTTGTTGCTCAATTATTACTTCATATTGTGCATTTCTCATTTATGGAGTTTTTGTTGTTTACCAAAATATGTTGATGGCAAGATAAATTTACTAACCCCACGAACCTGACCAGGCATTTCTTTAACGCCTAATACTAAAAACAAAGGATCTCTATCATACTAGGTTGCTAGTTCACTAGATTTTACTTTGACAGCATAATCATCCTAAAAGATAATAATAAGTTAGGCTTTTAGAACAAATCTACACAAGCTAGTATACATTCATGCATACAACCATAATGCCAATCATACATTATATAAAAAAATAGTTATACATACAATCTTTTTTGTCATTTTTTCGGTTGCTTCATCTGCGAATGATCCATCCTTCCATAGATGTCTTTGTTTTTAAACATCCCATCTGAAAACTTTTGTGTTTGAGCTCACTGATTCTTATTAAATTATCATAATAAAAGAATCAGAATGTATGAAATGAATGTTTATAAATATTCATTAATGAGTATAAAATAAGTGTGTGAATACATACAAGCTTATACTTCATATTTGTATATCCTTTTCTTGCTATCTGATGGTGATATTGTTGTTTGGCCTGAATGTCCCGATGTTGTTCTTTGATTTTCTACAAAATCAAAAAATAATGTCAATCATATATGAAGATCAAAGGCTATATTGCATAAAGACTTGTAAACTTGGACTATTTTGGTAATGGGTTTACGTATCGAAAAATCTTCTGAAAGTTGGTATTGAATAAAATTTATCCAATCTTCAACACTTATGACATCTGTATATGCTGCAGGTGAAACAACCAAAATATCACCTTTACCAGCCAGCAGTAAAATATATTGGATTGTCAATTTACTTTTAAAGTCTCTGAAAGCTTTCCCAGCAGATTGTAACACAATCATTTTACACTCAATTAGGATGTCAAACCGTTCCTAAATAAGTTAACACAATTAGTATCAACACATTGAATTTCAATTAAATTATCATTTAACAAATTTTATGAAATAGTTGCATAAACATACCATAACGAACTGCCATATCTTATCCTTTAGACTATCAGAAACTCATTGTCAATTGGTGTACGTAATTGAAATCCTCCGATGGACGATGGCTCTAATATGAGTAGCCATCTTGGCAGCTCCTTCTGACACAGGCTGTCCACTTCGATTGAAGTCAAGATGAATTTTTATGTCATTCACTTTGATTTATTTATTTGGGCCCCTTCCCTTTTTTTTTTGGCCTACACTTATTTCTTTTACATGTTCATTAGAAGGAGAACGATGTTGTTCGGAGTCCATAATACCTGTAACATTGATCATAATTATACAAATTACATAATATTACCCTTTAAATTGATCATTATAATTAATTTAATACAACTAATATCATATTATGTATAGAAAGAGCAGTTAGCACACTATTCAGCAATGTGCTCATATACACCCTTCAGCAAACCACTCAAAAACACCATTCAGCATACGATTTAGCCCCCCAATTTCATTCAAACTCATTCAGCAAAACAATATCAAACAACAAAGTTTAGCAAACCATTCAGCATGAAATATGATTCAGACCCCCAATATCATACAATACCATTTGGCAATACATTAACAGTTAACAAGATTCAGCAAACCATAATATTTAATGCGTACTACATAGAAACAACATACTTGTAATATGAATAGAATCTTGAATGATTATGCTGACAGTGATGTTAATGAAAATATATAAACACATATGTCAATATTAAGGAACCACAAAAACAAAAACTCTCTAATGAATATTGTAAATAATACAGTAAACGAAAAAAAAACTTACCGGTTAAAATAAAAGTTCACAGAGGTGATTTGTTGAAGGTCGGTGGTGAAGAATTGGAGAAAAAAACCAATGGTCTGCTAGAAATGTGTTTAAGGGTTTGGTTTGTTTGGTTGAATAATGCAGCTTTTAATCATTATGTGTTCCAACCCTCTGTAAATTCCTATGTTCAAGGCAAGAAAATGAATAGAAAATTAATTATTAAAAGCATTTATGTTGAACAACGCCTTCAATAATCACCTAAAAATTTTATTAAAGATTATTAAAGGTATTTTTTACAAAAAAAAAGATGCCTTTAATTATAAGCCTTTAAAATTATCCAACTAACTTATTAAAGGCATTTTTTATAAAAAAAAATACCTTTTTTAATTCTTAAAAATTATAAAAGGTATTTCAGTAAAAAATTATCTTCACTAATTATCTACAAACTGTGATAGAAATTATTAAAGGCATCTTTCTTGGATATACGCTTACAATAATCATGTTAGAATTTGTGTGACGGTATATAAAAGACATTTTACGCTAGAATACACCTTTAATAATTCTCAAAATTTTTAGTGAAAAATTTTTGAAGGCGTCTGTTATTAATAAACGCCTTCAATAATGGATTACTAAGTTTAAAGGTATATTGAAAGTACCTTTTCGAATAAACGCCTTCCATAACCATTGTGGTATATTGAAGGCATGTCATAATAAAAGACGCCTTTAATAATCCAAAAAAAAATTTTAAAAAAAATTATTAAAGGCGTTGTTATCTGCAATCACCTTTACTAATTATATACAAACTGTGATAGAAATTATTAAAGGCATCTTTTTTGGATATACGCATTCAATAATCATGTTAAAATTTGTGTGACGGTATATAAAATATATTTTACAGTAAAAGATGCCTTTACTGATTCTCAAAATTTTTAGTGAGAAAATTTTAAAGGCATCTGTTATTAACAAACGTCTTTAGTAATAGATTACTAAGTTTAAAGGTATATTGAATGCACCTTTTCGAATAAATACCTTCCATAACCATAATGGTATGTTGAAGGTGTTTCATAATAAAAGACGCATTTAATAATTCGAAAAATTTTTTTTAAGAAAATTATTGAAGCCATTGTTATCTGGAACCACCTTCACTAATTATCTACAAACTGTTATAGAAATTTTTAAAGGCATCTTTCTTAGATATACGTCTTTAATAACCGTGTTAAAATTTATGTGGTGATATGTTCAAAGTGCCTATAATATATTCAAAAAATATTTATGAGAGAATTATTGCTGACATTGTTTTTTAGTAAATGCCATTCATAATCCTATCCAATAAAAATCTTTCCAAACTTAGTGCATCCAACACCAACTTCAAACTTGATCTTCATTATTATACTATTTCTCTTTTCAAACCAAATACAATTTACTTTCTCTTTCCTTCCACTTTTAGAATTTGAGCATTATATTTTAGAACCCTATTTTGACTATTCATTACTTCTTGACTTTAGTTTTTACTTCATTTGACTATTCTTTTAGCTTTTGCAATTCATGATTTTCATTTTGGTGAAAGAAATTTTCTCTAAAATCCACATTATTTCACCTTATGTCAACCCCAACTACAAATACTCTTGAGTACTGTCTACGTTAGGAGTAAAGTTTTAACAATCATAATATCTGGTAGCTAATAAATTACTTCACAACAAGAAGTTCTCATTTTGTGTAAGTACTGGTCTTGTTATTATCTTTTGTTTAAAACATAGTAAACTTAAGTATTGTACATGTTTGTTTTCATATTAATTATTTATATACATTTGGTCTGGTAATGTAGCAACTAATAAATGGATAAGAGTTGGATGTAAAAGTCAAGATTAAGTCAAAAGTACAGAGATGGAGTGAAAATTTTTCTTAATTTTGCATTTGAGAATACAAGTGAAGATAATATGATATTATGCCAATGTGTGAAATGTGCTAATATAGAGTGACAAATGCGTCAAGTTATTTATGAGCATTTAATTTGTATTGAATTTTTATCGAAATATGATAATTTGTATTTTCATGGAGAGTCTGTACCGTCAAGGTCTTCCACTATAATTTCTTCAACATCAAAGGCTCCCTATTACCAACATAATCTTTTTATAGCATATAACATTGAAGGCATGTTGCGAGATACTTTTAACATTCATAACCAAAATTTTTGTAATCTTTCTCTCCAAAATGAAGGATTTAATCAATTCAATGTTGAAATACATGAATTTGGTGAACCTGGGATAGGTGTATGTGACTAACAACCTAGAGGAGAAGTATCAAAGTTTTATAGGTTGCTTGAATAGATGAGTGAAAATTTTTTTGAGGGATCGAAGCATTCAAGGTTGTCTTTTTATGTTTATCTTTTTCACTTAAAATGCTTATATGGATGAACGAAAAACTCTCTGACTTTGTTATTACAATTTATGAAAGAAAATTTTCTTTTATAAAAATTCTTGAATCTTGTAAGAAATCAAAGAAGATGATCAAGGATTTAGGTCTCGAATATGAGAAATTCATAGTTGTCTCAATGATTACATGTTGTATTTGGGTGATATAAAAAATCAAGAATCTTATCATTTGTGTGGTATTTCTCGTTGGGTCAACATAAACCTCGATGAAAGGTTGAATAATGATGTGATGAGGTATGCGTAAAAAAGAAGCCTGTTAAGGTTTTACGTTATTTTTCATTAATATCAAAACTTCAACAACTCTACATGTCTTTCAAAATTATAGATTCAATGAGGTGACATCATAAAAAGTGGACGGATGATGGATCATTGAGGCATCCTGTAGATTTTTTGGCATGAAAGTCATTTCATTCTAGGTTTTCAAACTTTGTATCTAATCATCGAAATGTTATGCTTAGACTAACATCTGATGGATTCAACTCATTCAAAATAATGAGTATTTCTTATAGTACTTGGCCAGTTGTATTGATTCCGTACAATTTACTACCATAGATTGTTATGAAGCAACAGTCATTTATATTATCTAGGATAATTCCTGAGAAAAAAGGTCCGGATAATGATATAGACATCTACTTACAACCTCTTATTAAAGAATTAAAATAATTATGAGAAAGAGTTGATACCTATGATGCATCAAAAACAGATAACTTCAATATGCATGCTGCTTTATTATGGATTATCAATAATTTTTTTACTTATACGAATTTATCTGGTTGGAGTATAAAAGATCGTTATGCTTGTCTATCTTATGCTGCACAGACATGTTTGACGTGGTTACATAATGGTAGAAAGTTTTGTTATATAGGACATCTATGGTTAGATCATAATCATCGATTTAGATTCCAAAATCATCTCTTTGATAGAACTGAAGAGTTGAGGAGATCGTCTTTACTCATTAGTGGGTCTAATATCTTGTCAAAATTAAAATATATCAATTTCACATATGAAAAAATGACTCCATCAAGAAAAAGAATGAGGGACATCTTTAAAGGTGTCTAGCCTCGTATTACGAAAGTTGATGATAGTCATACAGAAGTTGATGATCTTGATGTTCAAAGTGATGAAAAGGACAATGAAGTAGATGACCCCAATGAGTATGAGTTATAAAAAAAAAGAAGTATATTTTTTGAGTTATCTTATTCAGAATATAATTTATTATGTCATAATCTTGATTTGATGCACATAGAATGTTTAAAAAAATTTTATTGGGATAATTCTCAATGTGAATAAAAGATCCAAAGATGACTTAAAGAGTCGACTTGACCTAGTTGATATAGGGATTTGCCCAGACCTTCATCCGATGTTACTTTCTAATGGCAAATATCAATTACCTGCTGCTTGTTTTGTGATTTTTAAAGCTAAAAAAAATGTGTTTTGTAAGGTTTTGAAAAATGTCAAAGTTTTGGATGGCTATGCATCAAATATATCAAGATGTGTGAATATGAAAGAGCGAAAATTTTTTTCATTAAATTCACATGATTATCACATTTTGATGCAAAACTTACTTCTAATTGCTTTACGTTCATCAATGTCAAAGCAAATGACTTTTGTGGTAATTGAATTGAGTAACATATTTAAATCTTTATGTTAGAAATGTATGAATGTGGAAGAGCTTGATAAAGTTCAAGATCGAGCCGCGATTACTTTATGCCATTTAGAAAAGATCTTCTCTCCAAACTTCTTCACTATTATGATGCATTTGGTTATCCACCTTTTATATGAAATAAAAGTTAGTGAATCGATTTATTATCAATGGATGTATCATATTAAAAGGTATTATTAGTTAATAGATTGATTACGTTTTTATTGATTATCAAGCCAATATACTTAAAATAACATATGACTAATGTTTTATGCTATAGGTTTTTGGGGAGATTAAAGTCTTATTGTCGCAACAACACTATCCTGAAGGTTCTATTGCTGAAAGATATTTACCAGAAGAGTATATGACATTTTGTTCTTGTTATTTGAAAGATATTGAAATGAGATTTAATAGACTTTCAAAAAATATTGGTATGCAGCATACAGACTTAGCCTACAATTATTTTTTCAAAGTTTTGGACAACCCATAGGCAAAGCTGAATTGGTAGAGTTAGATGATAAATCTTGGACACAAGTACATTGATATATTATTTTCATCATGACTCAATTGAATCGTTTCGCACGTAAGTTATTTAGCAAGAAAATTATTCATTACATTAGGCATAATTTATTGTGTTTTTTTTTATTGTTAATACTTTATCATGATGCTTTATAGTAAGTATAAAAAGATCCTGCACATTGTCGACTATCAAACCCTCGAGAGCTTGATAAGTTGTTTGTTGAAAACTTTCATGAATGGTTAGGAGCAACTGTAAGTAATGCTATACTTTCCATTATTTTTTATCTATATAGAATGCTTATGGTAAAAATAACATTAATAACATATATATATTTATTCCACTTTTATAGGTTTGGAATGGAAGGCTTGTTAGTGAAGAGGTGAAATATCTTTCACATGGTTCAAATCGGATTGTGAAATGATACAAAGGTTTCATCATCAATGGATTTAGATTTCCCATAAAATTCAGTGAAAGATTTAGAAGTACATAAAATTCAAGAGTTTTTGTGACTTCATCAACTACTAGCTATGCTAGTGCTAGGGACACAAACTCTTTAGAGAAAAATGTTGACTATTATGGCATGATTAATGACATCATTGAGTTGGATTATTATGGCAAGTGAAAAGTTGTTTTATTTCGGTATGATTCGACTGATGTGAATACTGTAAAAGATCTTAAGAAAGATCAGTACAGATTTACACTTGTGAATTTTTCTTGATTAATTCACATTGGACAACAACTCAATGATGAACCTTATGTATTTTCATCTCAAGTTAAATAAGTATTTTACTCTAAAGATTTGAAACAATTAGGTTGGTTTGTTCTTCTTCGAAACACACCTAGAGACTTATTTGATATAGGATTAGAAACCAAAGATGATGGTGAACATGAAACTGAATGTTATCATTTTGCTAAACAAAACTTGGATAAAAATATCTTCAGTACTTACACTCAATGAGTCCGTAAAGATGTTACTGAAGACATTTATGAACCATGATTCCATGCATCTATAATTTGTAATTCGAGTGTTTAAGACATAATGTAGTAAATAATAGTGTGTAAATAATGTCACATTCGCTATTGTATAATTATTGTCTTCTAAATCATACATTATATTTTAATTTAATTAAATCAATATGTTCTTTATATATCGTAGGTTTTGATTTCTTAAATTGTCAATGTCTTTATATACCTTATGAACTAACATTTTTTCTATATTCATTTTTATGATGTAGGTAAGCTACAATGCGGAGAAGTAGGTTGAAAGTAAAACATATCAAAGATATTAGTTTAGAACCGTCTGTGACACTTATAGATATTAGCTATGGACTGAATCTTTTGGAGGTAAATGAACGTACCGTCGAATCTAACTTCATCACTTCTAACCCTTCTACTAATATTGGATCTGATAATACGGGAAGTTCAGGTTTAGATAGTACCCCATCAATTGATTATGCTTTAAATTTGAATGCAGGTATGATATACTCCAATTTTAAAATTCGAGTATAATGATAAAAGTATTACGATTTTACAAATATATTTTTTATTTGTTGCAGTTGATAACAATGGTTAATGAAAAACCAAAGGCCGGACAACTTTGAAGGAATTGTTTGCACTACCTCCTAACGAGCGTATTATAGTATCTACAAACTCTGATAGGTAACCAATTGGTGAAGAGGCTTAACTATTGGCTGGATTTCTAGGCATGTTAGCCCGTAATGGAATGAAATTGACTATTCATTATAAAACATGGCATAATGTTCTAGAAGAAGTTACGGTCGATACATTAAACTTTATTGAGGTATTAGTATAATTAATTAGATATATTCAAATTTTTTATTTTAGATTTTGTTTACTTATTTAAACTTTTCTTATTGTATTATTACAGTCAAGATTTGTACTTGAAATATCAATTTCATTTGTGCTTAAGTCATTGAGAAATAAATGTAAAGATTATAAGCATAGTTTGAAGAATAAGTATTTCGATCAAAATATTACTATAGAGGCGATGATGCAAAATCTACCCTGTAATGTGATTAGGTGGCAATATGAACAACTGGTTAGATTTTGGTTCTAAAAAAAATGAGAGGTACTAGTTTATAACTTCATATAATAGAATGAAATGATGAAAGTATTTGATCGTTTCAGTTAGTAATATTTGTATTTCTATCATATATGCAATTATTTTTTATGACAGAAAAGAGAATAGATTGGGATTGGTAGCAAAAAGTATCAGAAATATAGCCACACAAGTGGATAAAAAAGTTTTGCAAGAAAGCAAAAAGAAATCGTAAGTTTATGATAATTAACTTATTCCAATGAATGAACTTTTTCTGCCGTTAAAAGGTAAATATGCAAATTAACATTTATTATTCTGTTTTAATAGATTTGGTTGTTTCAATACATGATATTAAACTTATCGAAAGTTTTGAAATTAGTTACACAGATGATATGTATTAAAAGTTATTGTTTACGTATATCTATGCCTTTAATATCTAGTTGTTGTTATTGTTGTATTTTAACAGTTTCTATAGCTTCAATACTTGATATTAAGCTTGTCCAATTGATTGAACTTGGTTTCTATGATTGATATGAGAGAAAAAGTTGTCAGTTATCTTTGTTTGGGAATATTTTTGCATATAAAAGGCAAATATACAGATAAATTTTAAATACCATTCAACATATTGAATAGCTTCAATCCTCATATTAAATCGAGAGAAAATAATTGAATCTGGTTTTCATGATCGATATGTGTGAAAGTCCAAAATGCTTTTATTTTTTGCGTATGTTTAAGACAATTGTATTGTTACAGAGCCAAAATATAAATAAATAGATTAAAATTATTCAAAATTTTAGTACTTGAATGCCAGGATTGATATGAATAAATAAGTTACGGTTGATATGTATCCTATCAAATAATATATGTTTTTGTATAGAAGAATGAGATGGGCGATATAATTGGACGTGTGAAACTTTTTCGCATAACACATACAAAAAAGATGAATTTTACATGAATGTCAAAACACAAGAAATTATGGTAATTTGTATAATCTATTTTAACATAAAGTAAATATTTACTCTTTTTAACATATAATCAATTAATCATTAAACTTAATAGTTGTATATGACAAATTTACAAGAGAAAGCGAATGAGAAAATGGCTGCTGAGATTGAAGTAACATCTGAAAGTTCTCTCAACATGCAAGAAATGGAGAATCGAATATCCATAGAAGTTGCTGGAAAAGAAAGGCATGAACGGGTCTGAGGCCTTGGATTAGGTCCAACACCATCTGCCTACTATGGACATAACTCTCCGTAATTTACACTCTCAGCAAGTCAGTTTTCGCAAGACATTTCAATATTGAAAGGGGAGTTACAAATTATGCAACATCGTTTTCAATAAATGGAAGCAGAAAGAGAATAAGAGCGTGCCAAAATTGAAAAAGAACGTGCTAGAATGGAGCTAGAGCGTGCAAAATTTCAGTAGTTGCATGATCGATTCGATCATCTTATGAATTTTGTGCAACAACAATTTTCATGAAATGATCTTAGTGCTCCACCAACTCAGGTATTATATTTAGTAAATATTAAAATTTTTAAATAAAAAAAAAAAGCATACAATGAAGTGTTAAAAATTATATGGTATTATTTAGTAGGTTCTTGAGCACGTTAGTGACAAAGATGAAAAATTTTTTTCATCAATTGGTAGCCAGCAAAATGTATGCAGTCATCTATTTCATAAATTTTAATTTTTTATTTTGTTAATGTATTAAAAATATTTGAATGTTATTATACTAATTATTAAACTTTGCATTAATTAGATGTATATTTAAACATGAATGAAGTTAATATTAATTTCAGTTTATGAATTTTAGCTCTTTACTGAAAATAAAATTTATTATAACAAATTAAAAAAATTACAATTTTACATAATGACGGTGTTTGTATTAGGCAATATCACTAAATGAATAATTTAGTGGCGTTTGTAGCATAAAACGCTACTATAAGTAGTTGTGTTTTTTTATAGAAACATCACTAAAGCAATTGTATTTTTCTCATAACAATGCCACTGAATTAGCGGTGCCTACAAGATACAAACGCCACTAATATTAAGGTGTTTTAAGATTCAAACGCCTCTAAAGTAGCGACGTTTTCTGATACAAATGTCGTTAATGCAATAGCATTTTTCTTATAAAAATGTCACTGAATTAGCGGCGACTAAAAGATATAAACACCGCTAATATTGAGCCATTTTCAAATTCAAATGCCTCTAAAGTAGTGGTGTCTCAAAGATATAAATGTCGCTAAAGTTGTGACATTTCAGATATAAACGCCGTTAATATTAAGGTATTTTTTCAAAAACGTCGCTATTTATCGCGACGCGTGTATAGGCAGTACTCTACGTAGTGTTTTTCGCAAATGCCGCAAACCTTATAGTGGCATTAATAAACACCACTAAAAACCAAAATCCCTATAATATAAAATTTTAAACTGAGAATATATCAAATATTAATTTAAATATATATATATATCAAGAGGGATCTATTTACGTTGTGTAAAATTTTTTTAGTTTTACACATTTTGTTAATTCTTGATTTTAAAAAATTTAAAGATGAGAAAGATAAGTAAAAATAAAAAAATAATTTAATTTTATCTTTTGGATCTAATGAAATTAATAAAATATATGTAAAATTAAAAAAAAAATGTATACTGTGTAAGTTGATCTCTCCTCTCTCTCTCTCTATATATATATGTGTGTGTGTGTGTGTGTATGTATGTGTGTGTGTGTGTGAGATCAACTTATAGAGTATAACTCTTTTTTTCTCAAACTTCAACTTTATTTGTGTAAAAAAATTTACTTGTATACCATCTCCTTTCCTTATAAACTGATAAATGGATAATTTTATACTCAATTAATGCTTTGTCTATTAGTGTAATGATCTTATGATCATGATATATAACTAAAATTTGATGATGAAATTTTGTATTAATAATGTTCAGGATGTTGAATTATTAATTTTTTTTTTATCTTTTGTGTCCCACCTCTTTTAATAATTTCTAACATAACCTATATTCATACAAAAATTTTGTAATTAAGTAATGGTGAATTTGATAAAATTTGTAATTGTTAACTTTCTATTTTCTCAAAGAAATTAATAACTTGTAAAGTTGAGCTTTTTTTTTTTTGGTAATTGCCTTCTTTGGACACTTTCTGTTTTAACAAATAAATGAAAATTTAGTTTAATTTAATTAAAAAAAGATATAGAATGACAGATTCTTCCTTCGTCCCAAAATATTTTTCATGTATTGATTTTCATGAAGTTTAATTAAAAAGTTTTGATTTTAATTTATTTAATATTAATTTTTTATAAAATTAATAGTTCCATGATTTTTAATATAAAAAAAGTTTTAAAAATCAGAAAAAATAATTTTAAAATATAAAAAAGAGTTTTAGATATTCAAAAAAGAAAATAAGATATAATTTTAAGATATCCAAAAAAAATGATGGACAACGAAAATGGGACAGAAGGAGTAGAAAATAAACACCCAAAGAAAAGAATTTTAATAAAAATGTGTGCCTTTTAAAACAACTAGATGGATTAACCGTACATTGCCATGGGTAAATTTTTTCTTTTGTTTTATCATTGTTATTAATCGGTTTTTTAATTTGTTATGAAATTTATCTAATTAAAAAAATAAAAATAAAAACACAAAAGTTAAGAAAAAAAAAGCTAAATTAAAGTGATATGTGGATACCTCCATTGGTCATCTTTCCTAACAAAATTTATCTAATTAAAAAAATAAAAATAAAAACCCAAAATATCTAAAAAATAAAAAAAAAGGAAAAATAAAGAAAAATAAAAAATAAAATGATTTTTATTATGGCTGCTATGTTAGAAAATGAACAAAAGGCAATATAAGCATGCTATTTTCAAATTAATTGAAAGATAGCCTAAGTTGTTTTGATAGATCAAAAAAGTAGAAATAAAAAAAAAAAGAATTTATCAATAATAAGAGGGAACTTCCCTATTTCTATCTATGGTTATAAAAAAAAAAAATCTTCTTGGTAACAATTCATCGGTTTTAATCCAAAATGCACTTTGCCTTTTTTTAGGTAGTTTTAACGCCTATTTAACTATCAGGAAATTTATCGTAGTTGAAAACAAAAAAATTCACAAAAATTTAAAAAAAATTAATTTAAAAAGTGAAAATAAAAAGCCCAAAAAAAAGTGAAAAAAAATGAAAAAGACTTCTTAAATGGTGGCACGTGGACAATCTATATATATATATATAGAGCGAGAATTTAAACTCTAATCACCGAAAGTAAAAATTTAATAATTTATCAATAGATTACATGACTGCTGAACATATAAACATGTTATTAAGTTAAAAATATTAAATTTAAAAATTAATGTACTAAATAATAACTTTATTAATTTACATATAAATATAAAATTAAATTAATAATAAAATATATTTTTTTATATAACTAAAAATGCATAAGGGCATAGTACTCTAAACATGTTTTTTTATCCAATTTTGTTCTATTAAAACAACTATACCTATCCCAATTCAATTCTAATTTTAAAAAATAGCCTTTTATAGGATTAGAATGAATCGAAACTTATTGAATACATATTATTTTGTCATCTTTATCAATCAGCAGCTTTTGTTATAAAATTTATTTAGTTAAAATTATTTTGAAAAGGTGAAAGAAAAAAAATCCAAATGGGAATAACATTTAGACACCTCTATTGGTTTTTTTTTTTTTCATAAAATTAATTTAATTTAAAAAACAAAAAGCAAAAAAAAATTAAGATTTGTTGAATTTTTTAAGTTTTCATTTTTTATAATTGTTTAAAATATTTCAATTTTTTTTATTCAATTTTTTTTTTTAGAAATTTTTAATTTTTTTATAGAATTTTTCTTTTTAATGTTAATCTAGTAGTTGATGATGTAGTATTAATTGAACTTTTTTATACATCTCAGTATCTTATTTAATATTCATACCACGTCAATAAATTGATTAATGATGTTTGTCTCAAATATCAAAATAGATAACGAAATGAAAGTTAAAGTATTAAATTGATAATTTTATTTTTTAAAAGTATTAAATTGATAAAAAATATATAATATAAGGATTATTTTTATATTTAATTATATATAAATATACAATTATATAAATAATTTAGAACCCATAAAAAATGACCATCCATCCAAAAATGAAAAAAATTTTAAAAAAATTTAGAAAATTAAAAGAATAAAAAAGATAAGACTCACAAAAAAAAAAAAGGAAAAAAAGATAGGATGCATTCAAAAAAGGAGATGATGAAAAGAAAAGACCAGATGTGAAAATATAGGTAGATGGGACTAGGGTTGGTAGCCCAACCCGAAATCGACAGGTTTCGACCCGACCTTATAGGGTCAATTTTTTTTTTTTTAAATCAGGTTTCAAATCAGATTGAGTCGAATATTATTAAAGGAAAATTAGGTTCGGGTTTTAGGCAAACCTGACCTGACCCGATATTATATAAAAAATTATTTTTTAATTTTTTATTTATATATTTTATATTTAAAAAATAATATTTTATATTTTAAAAAATAATATTTTATTAATTTCGGATCGAGTACAGTTTATACAATATCGAGTTCGGGTATAAAAAAATAAAAAAAATTTTTGATCGAGTATGAGTACGAGTTTTATGGTTATAAAATCGGGTCAGGTTCAGAGCGAGTAAAAATCTATCTTGATCTGACCGGTTGGCAACACTAGATTGGACCTACCTTAAAAAATAAAAAAGAAAGGATTGTGTTGGGAAAAAAATGGTGAGGCTTACCAAATATAAAGAGAGAGTGAATAGGATGGTGTGATAGAAAAAAATAAAGAAGATGAGGTGTCACACGACATCATTAAAAATTATTGTACAGTCGTATATGCGCAAATTTTATCTTATGAATATCAATGGATTTCACACATAAAAATTTAAAATTATAAAAATTATTGATAAAATATTAAAAAAATGCATTAAAGTGTCACGTGAACCATATAAAATCTCTGTACATACTTAAAATTTAAAATATAAATAAAAATGATAAAAAAAAAAGTGAAATAAAAATGGCATGTGAATTTATTAAATTATGATATTAAATAATAATTTTATTAATATAATATATAAATAAATATAAAATTAAATTAATAATAAAACATATATTTATATCAAGGATTTAAAAATGCAAAAAACAAAAAAAAAATAAGAAACAAAAATAAATCCCGATATGATGATGACACTTTCATAATATCATTTCTTTAAAAATTATCAAATAATAGAGGAAAAATATATATTTATGATCAACAATATCAAATAAGCATCAATTACAAAATTTAAAATATAAAAAAAATTTCTTAATTATTTGAAAGAAAAAAATAGAAAAAAGAGAAAAAAAATGAAAAAAAGAAAAAAAAATAAAAGCAAATGACTTGACACATAAATACTTTTAGTATCAAGTAGGTCACACAAAAAAAATTAAAATCTTTAAAATATTTATTAAATATATAAGAAAAAGAAAAAGTTAAAGAAAAGTAAACATGTGGCATGACCTTAGTATCAAGTGGATCTTACACAAAAAATTGAAATCTTTAAAAAATATTTATAAAAAATTCAAGAAAAAGAAAAAAATACAAAATAAAAAAAAGAATTGGTAAAAAAAAGGTCTTACCATTAAAAATATAAATTAGAGAAATATTTATGAAAAATAATTTGAAACAAAATTTATTAAATTAATATATTAAATAATAATTTATTAATATATAATACATATATTAGATTTTTTGCAAAATTTAGATTATGACTTAAAAATAAAAAGGCATAAAAAGGCAAAAAAAATAAATCTAAATGGAACATCAACACCTCCGTAATATCCTTTTCTTTAAAAATTATAAAATGAAAAAATGAAAAAAAAATTTTAATTAATAATATCAAATGGGTATAAAAAGGAAAAATAATAGAAAATAGAAAAAATAAAAACAAAAAAAGCAAACACACCTTGGTATCAAGTGAGTTCATACCAAAAAAAATTTAAAATATTTAAAAAATTTTATAAAAATTTTAAAAAAGCAAAATAAAAGGAATGATTGGTAAAAAAAGTCCTACCTTTAAAAATATAAATTAAAAAATATTTATGAAAAAATAAAAACAAAATTTATTAAATTAAGATATTAAATAATAATTTTATTAACATAATAAATGTGTTTAAATGATGTGTTTTTGTTTGCAAATTTTATATTATGAATTAAAAATAAAAATAAAAAAGGAAAAAAATTAAAAGGCCAAAAAAAAAAAAACAGATATAGATGTGACATCGCTACTTTTGTAATATTTTTTTCTTTGAAAATTATTTAATGAAAAAAATAATTTTATAATCAATAGCATTAAATGGGTCCAACATTTAAAAAATATTAAAATATAAAAAATTAGATATTAAAAAGGAAAAAATGAATAAAAACTTTTAAAAAAGAAAAAGAGAAAAAAATGATTTAAACACATGCATACCCTTAGTTTCAAGTGAAAAAAAAATTAAAATCTCAAAACGTTATCATTAAATATATAAAAAGGAAAATAATAGGAAAAGAAATAAAAAGCGAACACATGGCATACTTTTTGTCAAGAGTGTGAAAAAAACGAAAAAATTAAAAATCAAATCAAAATCATAGTTTTTAGTTTGATTTGGATCAAATTTTTTTATTCGATTTATATTAAGTTTAAAAATTAAATATATATATTAAATTTAGATCAAATTTAGCATCAAAAAATAAAAAATAAAAAAAATCGAATCGAATTATACATTTTTATTAGTTTTTATCTATATTTTTATTTTTTATAAAATAAAAATAATAATTTTATATCAAAATCTATTTAAATATATTAAAATTTTATATTAAAATAATATATAAAAAATTTAAAATTTAAAAATCGATAAATAAAATTAAATTAAACCAATAAAATTTAATTTTATTCAGATCATATAAATGATAAATTGTATTCTAATCAAATTTTAAAAATTTATAATATTTATAATATACAAAAATATTGAATTGAATCCGATCCTTATTATTATTACCTTTACTTTTTTTATATCAAGTAGATTACACAAAAATATTAAAATAAACAAATAAAAAAAGTAAATTACTTAACATGTGATATACCTTTAATATGAAGTGGATGAGACAAATTTTTTTTAAAATATTTATTAAATATATAAAAAATAAAAAACAATGCACAACACATCCTCCTTATGTCCTATAAAAAAAATAAAATTTTAAAAAATATTTATTAATTTTTTGAAGGAAAAAAATGGTAAAAAAATAGAAAAGGAAAAAACTTTGTATCAAGTGGTCCCATATTAAAATTTTTAAATAATTAAAAAATTTATTAAATATAAAAAATTTTTAGAAAAATATTAAAAGAAACAAAAATTAAAATTTTAAAAAATATTCATTAATTTTTTTAAAAGCAAAAAGTAATATATATATATATATATTTCTATATATATAAAACTGAGAAAGTGCTACGTAGTGCAAGGGCTGAAGGCTCCTTACACCTGTACGAGAGCAAAATTTATACTACGGACGGTTAAGGATGCTAACTATTTGAACCAGAATTAGCTCTTTGCGTGGAATTTTTTTCTCAATTTTTAAAATATTTTTGAATATATTTACAATGATTTTAATATATAAAAATGAAAAATAAATAAAAAATATTATAAAAATATTTAAATTAAAAAATATATATTATATTTTATATTGCAATTATATTTTTTGTTAAATTTACATAATATTTTATGAGCATTTTATTTTTTATTAGTCATTTGGTCAAATGTATGATTTTTTAATTTATTATTGATTATAATTTTTTAAAAAATATTTAATGAAAAATAAAATAAATAAAAAAAACTTAATTTTTTTATGAAAATTAAATTAAATTTTTATGAAAACTAAATCCAAGAGTGAACTTAAATTTTCATAATATTTTATGAGTGTTTTATTTTTTATTAATCATTCGATCAAATGTATAATTTTTTAATTTATTACGGATTATAATTTTTTTTGTAAAAATATATAAACCAAAAGAAAAAAAAGGAACTTAAATTTTATTTTTTGTTTTATTATGAAAATTTAATTTTATGAAAATTAAAAAAGAACTTAAATTTTATGAGCGTTTTATTTTTTATTAATCATTGATCAAATGTATGATTTTTTAAATTTATTATAGAGTATAATTTTTTTTGTAAAAATATTTAAAACAAAAGAAAAAAATAAAAAAGAACTTAAATTTTATTTTTTTGTTTTATGTCTTTTATATATTTATCATCATTATTAAGTAGAGATTCACTTATACAAATATAAGTTTTATACTTTTTTTTTCACTCTTGGATCAAAATATAGTATACAATTAATTTGAATTAAAATAATATTTTTGATTTTAGCTATTTTGATCAAAAAATAAAAACAAATGTAAGATTTACACTATTTTAAATAAATAAATTTCTCTTCTTAATATTATACTTTTAATTTTTTATTTTATTACAAATAATAAGTAATAAAAATTCAAAAATCATTTAAAAAAAAAAAAACACATCCATTACCTCGCAGTCCAAAACCTTGCTACGATGCCATCCAAAACCTCCCACCTCAATTAAGATCAAAACTCACGAATTCAAATACTCCACAACCCAAAATCTCACGACTTAAAAGCCCATCCAATTAAAATAAGGACAGTCATCAAGATTAAAAGCTCCAATAATCTCAAATTCAGCAACCTCATTCAATTGATTGAAGAAGAAGAAGAAGAAGAAGAAGAATATATGTTATTGATTAATGTCTTAATTTAATAAACTCCTCAAATTACTTCTAAGGTACCATATTTATAATCTGAGAATATTTATCAGTTAAATCTTTTTTTTATTTCCCTTTTTACAACAACCATGCAACACTGAGATCTCCACCATATAAAGATTAAATATTTCCTGTGTTATGCTTGTACTGTAAGAACTTTTCTGCCGTAGGAGTAGCTGCCGCTGTTCAACTTGAGACACCAACTCCAGAGGACCTTTCATGGAGAAAAATGTGTAATGCGTCAGTGACATATTTGCATGCTGTTTTACAGTTATGTGCAAGAAACAGAGCAGCCATCCAAGGGAAAGCATGCCATGCGCATGCAATCCGTTTTGGCTTGCAAGAAGACACTACAACATCCAATATCCTCATTAATATGTATTGTAAATCTGGTCTTTTGTCCTCCGCTCGCAAAGTGTTTGATGAAATGCCAGCACGAAGCTTGGTTTCCTGGAATACCCTCATTGGTTCATATGCCCAGAACGGGAAGGCTCAAGAAGCGTTAAGTCTTTTCAAGTCTATGCAAAGGGAAGGAAACTCATTTAGTGAATTCACCATTTCAAGCGTTCTTTGCGCCTCCGTTGCAAAATGTGCTGTTTTTGTGTGCAAACAGCTGCATGGTTTTGCTATAAAGGCTGCCATTGATTCAAACCTGTTTGTGGGAACTGCATTGGTTGATGTTTATGCAAAATCTGGTTTGGTAAAGGATGCTAGCTGGGTTTTCGAGAAAATGCAAGAGAGGAGCGTTGTTACATGGAGTTGTATGGTGGTTGGGTATGTTCAAAATGATCTTTTTGAGGAGGCTTTATTGTTGTTTCATAGAGCTCAAATAATGGAGCTGGAGCATGATCAGTTTATGTTATCTTCCATTACGTGTGCTTGTGCGGGTCTAGCTGCTTTGATTGAAGGAACACAGGTACATGCTATTATATCTAAAACTGGATTTGATTCAAACATATTTGTGGCTTCCTCTCTTATAGACATGTATGCTAAATGTGGCAGCGTCAAAGAGGCTTACACTGTGTTTACTGGAATAGAGGAGAAAAATGTTGTCTCTTGGAACACAATGATTTCTGCCTTCGCTAAACATGCTCACGCCTTGGAGGCAATGATTTCATTTGAGAAAATGCAGCTGATAGGTCTCCACCCTAATGAAGTGACATATATTTCTGTGTTATCAGCTTGTAGTCATATGGGCTTTGTTGATGAAGCAAAGAGCTACTTTGACCTCATGATAAGAGAGCACAATTTGTCACCTAATGTCATTCACTATTCATGTATGGTTGATACTCTTGGTCGAGCAGGAAAGATTTCTGAAGCTTACAATTTGATACAGAGAATGCCTTTTGGTGCCACTGCTTCTATGTGGGGTTCACTTTTGTCCTGCTGTAGGCTCCATGGGAATCTTGAATTAGCTGAGGTTGCTGCTAAGCATTTATTTGAGTTGGAACCTGATAATGCTGGAAACCATATTTTGCTCTCAAATATATATGCTGCTAATAAAAAGTGGGAGGAAGTTGCAGGAGCAAGGAAACTTCTCAAAGAAAGTGTGGTGAGAAAAGAAAGGGGTAAGAGTTGGATTGCAATCAAGGACAAGGTCCACATGTTTATGGTTGGAGAGATAAATCACCCAAGAATTGTTGAAATTTATTCCAAATTAGATAATTTGGTGGAAGAGATGATGATCCTTGGTTATAAAGTTGAGATTGAACATGAACTTCACGATGTGGACGAGAGTAGAAAGCAAGAACTGCTGAAGCACCACAGTGAGAAACTGGCACTTAGTTTTGGGTTGCTTTGCCTACCTCCTAGTGCCCCGATACGAATAATGAAGAATCTCAGGATTTGTGGGGATTGTCATTCTTTTATGAAGCATGCATCTTGCATTACACAGAGGGAAATCCTTGTTAGGGATATAAACAGGTTTCACCATTTTAGAAATGGTTGTTGCTCTTGTGGTGATTTCTGGTGATCTGTTAGTTTGCTGAGTGTCAGAGTCATTTTTGGTCTATAACAAGTTCACTGGCTTAGACACTCCATCTGCTGCTTTGTGGTAGGTCTGTTTGTTTGTAAGCAAAAGGTTTTTGAGACCATGTCCAGGCTTTAATTAGATATTCAGAATTTTGATGAAATGCCAGATTTTCTCCTGATGTCAACGTATATTACATGGAACCTTATCCTTGCAGAGTAATAGGACTTAAGATGGCTTGAGTGATCTTAGATATCTACACCATAATATAATCTGAAGGTAATGTAATGTTTATTTGTTACTTATATTTCATTTTGCGTTTCAACTTTATTTACAAGGTCTTTGTTTCTTACTTTAACTGCTTCTATCTCTATGGCAGGTTGTTACAAACTTTTGCTCATTATGCGGAATGCAAGTTGTAGAGGAATTCCAACGATATTGTATGATTGTCACTGCTTTTTTTAATTCCAATTGCAACAAGCTTTAATCTTGCTGCCACAAAGATGTAGTAATCCCTTAAAGTTATGATATCTACAACCCATCAAAATTGTAGCTAGGGATATGGAGATTTATGGGCATGTTTACCTCATTTTTCAGGCTCCCTGAAGATTACCTGCTTAATCACCAATTTTATGGTTAACTTACAATTTCTATACCAGTTATTATTTTTATGTGGATACTTACATCTAAATGTTGTGTGCGTAATTATTAGTTCTATACCAATTACTATTGCTACATGGATACTTACATATAAATGTTTTGTGCTTAATTATGGGATTTTAATTGTCTTCATCTTGAACACTTTATGGATAGTTGTTAGTTCAAGCATTATTTGTTCATGGCTTTTGCAAAATAAGTCTTATCTTCCTGATGCCAAATAAGCTCCATCTTGTATCCAAAAATTGGCTCTTTAATTTGTATTGCATTCTAGTATGCACAAATTTGCATGCTTTTGACTAAGTGTAGTATTTAAGACACTGCATGCATAGTTAGGCCACATCAAACTGATTATCTTTTACCAGTCAATTGAAACTCAAAGTGGCTGGGGGAATTTGTAGGTTCAGGTAAAAGCATTGATGAACCAATTAGAACATAGGAGAGACTGAATTGATGTCAGTTCTGTTATGGTTTGCATTACAATATCAAAGTTGCATTAGATCAAGCTCATTGAATCTCCTTTCCTCGCATTACCCTTCATTGGTTTTGCAATCTATTCACAATGTTGTAGGTTTCACGTCTCAGATGAAGGACCTTTGAGATTGAATTTAGTCTAGAGATCTGATTTGGCATATCCAAAGAGCCCAGTAAATTATTGTTATTAACGTGATTGTACCAGGAGACAGAAATCAGTAATGCAGAGAGAAAATGGGTTTTGGGAAGGGAGTGGGAAATGGGGGAATCCAGAGGCAAGAGTTAGAGATGTGGTCTGGAACTCTTTTCACTTAGAATGATGATTAAATGAGATATAATTCAAGTTCCAGTGCTTTAGGGCTTTAGACAGCATAGAATGAGAGAAGATTCATTATGTTAAATCAAGTTGGAGGGATAACAGTTTAGGAATGTGATATGAGAATGACAGTTTTTTAAGGGATATTGTCTTATAATTTCGTATGTACCTGATAAAAGTAACACCTTTTGTAGAAAAGTCTAGGTTGCTAAACCGAGAGATTACGATGAGTTGATTGATTGAATACTTATAGTTCTATACCACTGGAATACCATCTTTGCTGTGTAAAGTACTAAGTGTGATCATTTCAGGGAAAATTGAGCAGGTGAGAAACTGCTTTATGTGTTATTAACTCTTTAAACAAAAAAATTGATAAAAAATTGTAACCTCTAATATACATCTTGAAACATTAGGTGCACTGTTAAATTTAAGAGAGAAGAGAAAGTAAAAGGACAAAAACTTCACATGAAACATGAAGATAGCTGTGCAAGTGATGTTGTTTGGACTTTGTTTTGGGTAAAGAATGATGCCTAAGAGCAATAATTTTGTGTTCTTATTTTGTCCTGCACTTGAAATAGATTATGTGTTGATGTGGCTCTGGTCTTCCAGTGGAATTGCTCAGGATGCTGGGAGGAAGAAGATGATGACTAAAATAATTTAGCTGATCTTCATGAGGAGAAATAGTCTCATATGAGTTTATTTTCTTTGTCTTTTTCTTCTTTGGAGCTGCACAATTGAAAATTAATAGTGAGCCTGCAGCGTCAATATACACAATTTTACATGGGCAATCTTTGTTAAATTTACCATTCATTCAGTATAGTACTATCGCTATCGGTGTCAACTGTCTCAGACTCTTGAATTTGTGATGAAACATCTGATTTCTCTATCAGTAGACTTGATAAACTCTTGCAGAACTGCTCATCATCATATATCGGCTTAGAAAATAATCATTGTTCGTCGAAAATAATCAACTTAATGACTGATTATCATACCTCTTTGTAAACTGTTAGTTCTCCTGCAGATTTTGATATTTCTACAACACAATTTGTGGGAGCAACCTCAATGACCTGGCATTGAAACATAAAGTGGTGAGACCTTTCGATAAATTGTCTTGTAGAAAGAACATATTACAATTAATTACCTCAGCTGATAGGTCATAAGATGATCTACAACATCTAGTCATCTTCTGTTTTGGATGAATTTTCATCTGCTAAGGTGAAAGACAATAAAAAGTTGGACAAAAAAAAAAAAACAGTTACTTGTCCACGAACTAGCAACATGTTCAATTTGTACCTTGAAATTATTCATCCTTTCAACTGATAGACTCACATCCATTGCAGCAGCTTCTATTTTCTTTATGGTTTCATTAACTGTATGCTTAGATCCAATCCTTGTTCTCTGCCTTTTGCCATCCTACTTAGAGAAAATGGGTGGCTTAATTTAGTGATGAACTAACGATGCTAGTTCATTGTAAATGCTGGTTTTGATTTTAACAGACTTGCCTGTCCTTCAAAGAGACCTGATAAATCCAGATCATGTGACATTGCTATCAACTGGAATGCATTTATGAAATTTGAGGATTTGTGTGTCTTCATCTCTGCGTTGTGTTCCTGCATGATATTTCAGATGGTTAGGCGAAACTATGAGACTCTTATGTTGATACTAATTTGAGCATTTACCTCAACTGTATCGAAGGCAGCACAAACATCATCCAAGTGTATGTTCTCATTAGATTCATAGCCACATGAAGGCACATAATCTGTTTGAAACCATGCATCTTCAATGATTTCTGGAATTGTTATCCTCTGTAGTGATATAAAGGGAAATTATTGTTATTTTTCATTTTAACATGGAAATCTCTATCTCATAGACTGTCTTGGAGTTATACCCTTTTGGGATTTGGATCAAGTATACGTGCAATCAGCTTCCTCTGACATCCTGTTAACCATGGTGGACATGTGTATTGTGCTCTAGATATCTTCACAGAAGTGCAAAACATCAGTGAAGGGTAACTTATTGTACCTGATGCAGGTTATGTTCCTATAAGCAGATGAATACCTTCTTGTATAAAGCCACAAGATTGCGATCATCAAATGGTAAATAGCCAGCAAGTAGTTCAAAAAGTATTACACCACAAGACCAAATATCAGCAGCTGCACCATCATAGCCCTTATTTGCAAGCAGCTGTTCGCCAAAAGATTAATCATCAGCCTAATCAGGTAAAGTTGCTTTCTAAAGAATAGTTAACTGTTAGTCTATATTTTTCTACACTCTTTTGGTTCTTTCTGTATTTTCAAAAGTGTTTTTCTCCTGTTTTAGTCTATTGAATTTGGACAGCATAGAACAATTGAACTGGAAGAGATGTCTCTTACCTCAGGTGCTACATAGCACGGTGAGCCGCATGCTGTAGTTAGCATATCTCCAGGCTGAAATTTATGAGAATTTTTAGCTAAAATTCAGTGGGAACTCTTTGGAATTAATTGGAAAAATGAAGGATTATTTAAGAAAATGGAAAGTCTGTGGCTACCTTCCTCAAAGCACTCAGCCCAAAATCAGTTACTTTCAGGTTTCCCTTACTATCCAAAAGCAAGTTCTCTGGCTATAGAAAATATTGACAGTGATCTTAATTAGTTTAATGTCTTGTCTTTGCTGCATTTGTGAAGACAGCAAAATTAGTGTGTTACACGTACCTTTAGATCTCTGTGATAGACTCCTTTTCTATGGCAATGGTCCACTGCATCTATTAATTGCTGGAAAAGTTTTCTTGCCTCTGGTTCACTTAATTTTTTGGCATAAGACTGGATAAAAAGGGAAAAGAGGATTAAAAATGTAGATTGAAAAGCTTTACATCAAAATTTTATTGAATCCCTAGTGCTGTGTGATGAGTCTCACCAATTTATCTGAAATTTGTCCTCCTGATATGTATTCCATTATTATGTATATCTTTGTCTTCGAGCCAATAACCTGCAAACAGGATTCATCTCTACAAATGAGTGAGGGTGCAAAAATTGGTGCCAGTTAACCTATGCTGAAATTCAAAAACACACCTCATGGATTCTTACGACATTGGGGTGATGCAGAAGCTTCATTGTTCTTATCTCTTGCTGTACCTGAGATTTGAATGTTGATTTGTCAGCCATAACAAACTTTGTCCTTTTTTTTTTTTGTTTATTTTATTTCAGGTCAGAGGCCAAGACATGGATAAGATCAAGACATAAAACAAAGCAAGGGCTAGGAATTTGCCTGATGCTTGAGATTGCTTTCCATGACCATGGCCTTATTGATGATCTTGATGGCAACATGACGACCGTTTTTGGTGTCTACAGCCAGCTTGACCTTGGCAAAGGTACCTTCTCCAATCGTTCGACCTAGCTGATACTTCCCTATAGTTGTTGCAAACCCCATTATCTATTCCAAAACCAAAATCTATGAAAATCTTCTCCTGTATTCCTCAAGAAAAAACAATCAAATCCAGTCCTTGTCCTGCCTTCCCACAGAAACAACCAGCCCTCCCTAAACTCCTTGTAGATGTTCCTTGTATCCTCTATGCTCCAAATCTGTTTTAAAAACAGATCCGATTTGACTTACGTTGGAAGTTAATTCATGCTTCTTCCCGGCGACTGCCATGTCTATGGCTTTAATGCATTCTTAAAAAGCCTGATAATACTAGGTCTCATAATTTTTTAAGTTTGATAATATTGTGCTGAGCGTCTGAAGTCGTTGAAGATTTTATTTGCGAGTCTTTGCATGGACGGGAAGATGATTTGTCTGGCTATTGGGCTAGTTGGTGAGAGTGCATGGTTTGAATGGAAGTTGGCCATTGTGTCTTAACAAGGAGTCCACCTACGTGCATTTTTCCATTTATGATTTTTCTTTTTCCAACCATGGATAGCTTCTGATTTTTCTTATTTTTGTGTCTTAATAAGGAGCCCACCTACGGTACTCGCTATTTTTTTAAGTACCATTGGTTAAAATTATGACGATTTTAATTATATCTAATAATAATTCGTGTATTAGTATCGTATTTATTTTATATTAAATATATTTTAACATAAAAATTATCATTTCATAGTTGGTGTTGATATATTAAATATAAAATTTTTATTATCAAATTCATATTATTTTTATCAAAATTTTGAATTGTATTATTTGTATAATTTTTTCGTATTATTTTTGTATCATATTATTGTATTATATTTAAAATTTTTGGATTTAGTTTTAATAAATATGAAATATTATATAACTAATACTAGACATCTTAATTCTGATATCACACTAATTCTATCTTAATTTTTGCATGATACTTGCTCAATTGAATGGGATAAAGTTTAAAATAACTAGACCACTCTTGTTTGGGTTAAAAATAGATTAATCATGAACAAAGGAAACTGTCGATTACCTAAAAACAAAAAATAAAATAAATAATTGCCCCGTTTTGAATATGTAAAGACTTTAAAACAAAAAAAAAAAAAAACAAAATACCAAGGATCCTACAAAAATTAAATGACGAAGACAGCTAAAAAATTTAGTGCAGGTTGGCAGCACATTGTCACGTTATGTTTGGGGGTCCATTAACCATTCACATTTTAGCAATGTTATTGAAAATAACTTTTGTATTTAAAACTTGTTTTTGACTCAAATGTACTGTTAAGTAATTAAAAAAAAAAGTTTTGGTTTTTAATTTAAAATTTTTATATTTCAACCCAAACCAAAAGATCCCCAAGAGATGTTTTTGAAGTAAAAATTCTTATTTAGGATAAAAATTCATTTTTATTTTTATGTTTATAATATTTTATTATTTTATATATTTCGTGACATTTCAATTATTCATAATAATTTTTTATAATAATATCAAATACTTAAAATTTTTAATTATATTTTTTTCATTGTATTTTTTAAATGCATTTTTTTCAAATTCAAAATTTTCCAACTGGAATGCTGAAATAAGCCATAAGTGCTTTCACCGTCTGACCAGTAGCCATTTTGACATGTGCTTTTGTTATTATTACAACCATCCGTGCCCATGATTTTAATAATCCAAGTCTTCCTTGGTATCATAACCTCACTCTCGTTTGAAACCCTAACCGTTGAAAACGTGAAAATTTTGATCTCACATATTTAACTTTGTTTCTCAACCATGGTAAGCCCTTCATCTTATCAACGTTTTACTCTTTTTTTTTTTTTTTCCGTTTAGTTATCTCCAAAATTGTTGTAGGTCCTAATCCCTTGAAAATTGGGGTAGATGGGTTAGGTGGGTTACATTGTTTCTTTGGGTGTAGCTGTATGATGAAGGTTAGTTACTAGGATTTGGTGAAAAACACATTCTTCACATTTTTTCCTTTCTTTTAGGATACCCTAATAAATTTTTTAACTTTATTTAAAATAAAAATAAAGTTTTTGAGGATTTGTTTGGATATTATGCTTTTCTTTTATATATATTTTGTAAAATACACGTAATGAAAATATGCATGCAAGCAAAGCATATTTAAAAGGGCAATAAATTATCCTTTAAGTGATAAATGATTTAGTTGATGACAACCCAATAAAGGAAAAGTTTCATCTCATATCTTGTAGACAAAAAATCCAAAGAGTTAAATTCACACTTTTTTCTTTTGACAAATAAATTCATAACTTCTTAGTTACAGCTATACAATCATAAAAGTTTATTATCGGTTAACCTTAATTCTCCTAACTCTTTGATGAGTTAACCAATAATGATCAAGTAGGGTTTGGTTCATTACTTGTACTATTCTTGTGCACAAACAAACACCTAATTGAGTTTATAGGCCCCTAAACCAATTGATTATGAAAAGGAAATTATTTTACTAATTAATTAGAGATTTAAGGGTATTGTATAAAATAATATTTTCACTCAATACATTAAAAATCATGAATAAAATTGTCAATTATTGTATTTAATACAAAATTATTACTATAAATAATATATCAACTAATTTTAAAAAATGCCTTAATGATAGTTTTTTTTTTTTGGAAGTATTAATTATAGTTATTAGCAAAACCTATTAATTAGTTATCATTTTTATAAGGTATTTCAAGATTAATATAAATAAATTATTTAGTATCTATGTTTTTATATATTTTATCAATTTTTGGGGAAAATTATGGAAAATGAAGTTAATAAACACGTACTTAATAGATAATAGATTTATTATTAAAATAAAGATGTGAAATTTTTTTTGTTTTGGTAAAAAGAACAAGTTGAGTTGTTTTAAGAAAAAAATTGAAATATAAAGAAATCGAATTGGGGACACTAATTATTATAGATAAAGATTCATATATGCGGAATTCGTTGACTATCATCTACCAAGCTGGCCAATAATCCAAATTGAATTGAGAGCCCTAATAAAAAGTAAATTTTGGGAATTTAAAGCAACCTTGTCCATATTTTATAAGCACTTCCAAAACCAAGCATTTTATCTCATTTTTCAACTAACACGATGGCACATGGCTTGACTTGGCCTTCCTTTTTATTCTTTTCTTTTAAATTTGGCAAATTGATTTTGCCTTATGGCTTACAAAAGTCAATTTTGCATCTCAATTTTCCTCTCCCACGCTGTTGAAGATTAGCTGCCTCCTACGGGTCACCTTGGTTGCTACAATAAATACAGGCTGACGGATACAATTTTTTTTTTTTTTTTTGAAAATTTTTTATTCACTTTTGAACTATGTACCCTTGTACTTATCTGGTTGAAAATCATATTATGTGCATAAATTCTTTTCAATCCGTAATTTTCAAGTATCAGCTTCATTGTTATTTTAATTGATTTAAAGGTCAATTGATGATACAATTTTGTATTATTATTTATATATATAATTAATGAGTACTCTTTCTCACTAACATTGCTTATGAAAAATAACTAATATCTTGATTTAGACACAAATTTTACATAGTTGAGTTTGATAACTACATTACCGTATAAATTCCAACTAGATACAAGTTGGTTAGATCTTCTTCTACTTATAATTATTATATTATCAGGTTTTCGGACCTCTAATACATAAGTTCTGGTTTTATCATATTGGCCTCACCTGAATAGGCTGATACAGTGCATGGCAACACAGCCTCCATCTGAAGAATTAATGGTTTCAAACATATTGACGTTGTTGTGGAAAATATGTCACTTCTACTAAAAAAAATTCTAGTCTTCTCTTCCTTTAGTATATCAACTGAAGCTTATCGGTTTCTGTCAAAGAAATTGATAAAAAATTTTGATGTGAAATTGACCAAAAAAAAAAAAAATCTGAGGTAAATGGGTTTAGCTTTTTGGTTTGGTTAATTTATCTGGAACCAAAAAACATGCCAATTCTTTGTTTTAGAAGCTAATTTGATGTTCTTTGTTCTAATTTCGAGATTAATTTTTCAAATTAAAGTTAATTTTTACCATTCAACAAACATAATAAATTACTACCAATCATTTGATATGTACAAAAAAAAATATATGTCCATAGCATCTCACGCTATATGACTGCGCATGCTGTTCAGTTGCATACTTCCATTAGAAATCATACTTATTTGTTAGATTTAAAAAGCATTTAATTTTAATTTGGAACAAATTAAAATTTTGATACTTATGGGCAATCCTCAAATTTTTTAGTCATAAATTAAGCATTTAGTTAATAAGTCATTGAATTATTGATGAAAGACAGTCTTCAATCCTTACGTTTTGTAATTGATATCTAACCTGATTAATTATTAATAATTATTATAATATTTTTTATACATAAAATTTTCATCATCTAAATCTCAATCATTAAAATTAAAATTTTAATGCTCTATCAAACCGACTGCATGATAATTTTAATTATTATAACATTTATTATGGGTTTGAGCTAAGGCCAGTCACCGGCCTCATCAGCAACGGAAATTAATTTTCAAAGCCGAAATTTAGACATGAAATGTTGTTTTCATCCTAAATCAGAACAAATAAAAGAGCTTCTTAAATCAGTCATGCCCTTCCATTACAATATAAAAGAGTTTGTCAAGCACATGCTAGATGCAAGGAACCTCAGAGGAAAAGAATTTGGATACGATTAAACATATGGATCAGTTGTGCCCTTTTCCAGTTCCACCTAGTTTACAAAGAAACGTTGGGGAAATGGTCTCATTTTGTTCCTCTCTCTATTCCATCATTCCTTACGCATAATCCAATATTTTCTTATCTCACCTTGTGTCGAGGGCGATTTTGATTAGACCTATATGAAAATCAAGTTACTTGCTCATGTCCTAAATTTAAAAAAATTTAAATTATATAAATATTAGATCCGTTAAATAAATCAAAACTTAAATTAAATTCTGAATAAAATACTTAATGTTTAAATTCGATTCGATTTTATAATTATATAAATTATAAAAATAAACAGATAATTAAACAATATTATATGTGTACACATTAATATTCCATGCATTAATGTTCTTTTCATTCAAACATTAAATTAAATTAACAAAATTATTTTTTTAATTTTTATTTTATAGATTATCTATTATAAAATAAATTTTGTAATAGATAATCACTGTTTCGTTGATTGGCAGTTGAGTGTCATTATCCAGATTCCACTAAATTGAAACTTGCCACAATAATTTGTAACTAAATTGAAACTCGCTACTATAATTTGTAGCGGGTTGTTTATTTTGGCCGGCTGACATACATGATTGAAAATTACTTTTGGACAAGCAAAAGTGAAATTGGTTTTGAAAAGAATTTTTGTGTGAAGTATATTCATTCAATGTATAATAATATAAATATATTATGATTTTAAACTTTTAAAAAATTTTAAAATAATTAAGAGAATACATTGATACAATTAACTAAATATTATAAATATGCGCATCCATCAAATTACAAATAAACATGTAATTGGAAAAAAATCAAATTCACAAATAATGAAATCAGAATTATAGAATTAATAATTACTTTTATTATATTTTTTTTGTTTGGGACCTCTTGGCGTCCGATAGTCATTTTGTGTCCCAATTATTTTGGAATCAAGTTGGATCGGATCTTATAAGAAAAGCAAGCTCCCCCAACTTTTATTTTTTTTATTTATAAGACTCGAAATCAAAACTTTACTTAAGAGAAACTGAGTTCTTTGTCACTCGAATCAACAGACGTTGATCTTATTACATTTATGGTAGAAATTATTGACACTTATTGTATTTTTTGGTTTCAATATGCATTAATTTGAAAATTAGAACCAATTAATTGTTTTCCAATAATAATATACAATTGACAACCAATTATATTTGTAGAAATAAATAAAACACCAAAAATACTAATTTGAAAAGTATAATTCTAGCACTTAAGCAATTAGCAAAATATTAAGTATATTCATGTATCTTTTGTTTTTAAAAAATCGAATTTGAACATCTCTCTTGTCAATCTCCCAATAAAAAATATGTAATTCTTCACTTTTGACCCATAATCAAATCACTTGAAAAAATAAATTTATGTTCTTATATAGAAATATATTACACTAAAAAAATTATGTTTTATTCAATGATGAATCTTAATATTTGATTTTGAGAGTCAATTAATATTATAATGAATCTTTTTTTTTTCATAAAATGTGTCTTATTATGTACTATTAATATAAATATATATATATAAATGCAGGCAATATATTACCAAAAAATAAGTTTTCTAAATTATAAATTTTATCAATTTATAAACAAATATATAAAAAATATAATATATAAAATAAATAATTTTACTTAAAATTATGGATGACTTTCTTTTGATACATGTGACTAACAAAACAAACTTATAGAAGGAAAAATAGTTCAAATTTAATTGCAGATTTTTAAACTTTTGATAACAAATCAAACATTAGGTTATAACTTAAATATCTAATATGTAATTAACTCTTTTAAAAGTGTTCTATACTGCATTCAAATTTAATAAATATTTTAACCCAAATAAAATTTCTGGTATGTGTAGATCGCAAACACAGCTCATAACAAGAATCGAATGGAACTAAACTAAACTCGTGTCGTTATCAGTGTCAGATTGTATTCTATGAGGAACTAGAAATTCGTTATACAATTTGCCTTTGCCTGCCACATGGGATAAATAAATGATTACATATCTAAAACTGGCAAAGCATATCTATTATAATACCTCTTAACAAAATTGCCTACCATAGATAAAATCAATTATTTACAAGCACTTACGTTTATGCAAGTGTAGATATCAAATTTGTTTGGATTTATCAAAGTTAGGCTCAATTTTTTTTTATCATTCATTTAGTTTTATAATTTGCTATTAAATAAAGTATTAATTAAATAATACAAAAATAATTAATTAAAAAAATACAAAAATAAGCAAAAAAACTAAAAGAGCTGGTGACAGTGATGCTGTACAAGTATAGATACCAAATTTATTCAGGCTTATCAAAGTTAGGCCCAAATTTTTTTGATTATTCATTTAGTTTTATAATGTAATATTAAATAAAGTTTAATCAAATAATAATACAAAAAACAATTAATAAAAAAAAATAGAAAAAGCAAAAATACAAAAGGGGCAGGTGGTAGTGGTGCCATGCACGACACCACTGCCACTCACTCCTCTGAACCCCTGCACCACTACTCATTCCCTACATCTACCTATCACACTTGCCCCCAGAGCCATTAACCTCATCATCTCTTGGCAGCGCCAATTACAGCTGAGGAAGGTAGGGTTTGTCTTTTTCAAGCCATATAAAGAGAGGGGAATCTAGCCAAAAAAGAAAAAAAATTAAGGAAAAAAAAAGGGGAAAGAGCCTTTGCCAAGTAAAAAAAAAACCACCAAAAAATACAAAACCTTATTGTCAAAACAAATGAAAAAAGAAAAAGGAAAAAATCAACACAAAAAATATCATAACCCTAGGGATAGGGTACACAGTGCTAAAGTAAAATTTTAAAAAATTATTATTTTTTGGATCTAGGCTGTCTGGGTCTCTTTTTGATGAAAAAGATGCCAAGTTTGTAAAGATGAGGGAATAAAAAAAGATTTTGCTTTTTTTTTTGGGGTTTTCCAACCATCAACAGCAACTGATGATGATGATCGGTACGGTTGCCAATGATCAACTTTTAAAAATTGGTCGACCTCTTCTGGGTTCTGTTTGAGATGAAAAAATGAGGTTTTTTTTTTAAAGGGGAGAGAAAATGAGTTGAAAAAAATTTTGGTTTATATATAGGCATAGAAGTCCAAAATAACATTGTTTGGGACCTCAGAATCCACACATGAACCTGCAACATGACCCAAAAGCCTAACACCCCTCAGCCTTCACCAGTCCAATTGAATCGATTCTGAACTAATAAACCACCCTTGACTAGTCCAACCAAATCAATATTGACTGAATCCTTGATAAGTTTGTTTCAAGTAAATATTTTTCTCTGATTTAATTTTCTAATTTTAATTTTTTTTATTTTTAGTATTTATAGTTACAGTTTTTTTTTTTTTTTTTTGCATGTTTAGAATCTTAACTTTGCTAGAATAAATACTTGTTGATTTTTTTTATAATAATAATATTAATAAAAGAAAGATAAAATAATACATGAAATTAATAAAAATAAAACAAAAAGATGATTAACACTAAATAACGAAAATTAAAGTGTAAATTTTTTTGTCATTCTACTAAAAGTTAAAATAAACTTCATAAAATAATATATAAAAAAAATAACTAAGGATAATAATACTAACAATAATGAAAATGAAAATGATTTCTAAATTTGATAATTTTTTATATTTTAAAAAATAAGAAAAGTAATTAAAAAATTAAAAAAATGTAAGAAATGAAATTTTTATCCGAGGATAAAATTCGAAGGTATTCCGAGTAGTAAAGCTTACAAAATCTCTAGATGAAAAGATTTTTTTTAAATACTACTAACGTATTAGAGTGTTTATAAAAAAGTTTTTAAGATAAGGAATGGTGATTGTGAATATACTTTCGTCAAACCTTCAAAGAAAAAGGATATTTTTAAAAGTTTTAATAACAAAATTCATGTCATGTATTTATGACTTCTGGTAATTAATAAAAGATTTAAAGATTGTGCATTTTAGGAAACAAGATCAGTTAAATAGTTAAGTCTATGTATTTATAACACTCGAATCGGTACCAGAATCATAGAAAATTAAAGTGTAAGTTAGATAGACAAAATAGAAAAGGCCTAAAAAGGGATAAAGAAATAGTTATGGAAATGCAACAAAGTATGGATAGATAGTTGGTAAAATTAAAACGAATGCCAGTAGGGTTGACAAAAGAAAAATGAATTGTTGAAACACACAGGGCAATGGAGGAAACAGCTATTGAAGTATCACCGTATCTATTTTGGTTCACACATATTCAAGACCTCCATATGCCATAAACACCTCTAGTAACTCATCAACCTTATGTTGGCACTTCTGTCAAGTTGCTCTCAGTTCAAATAAATGTCAATCCTGGGTCTACTCCCTACGGCTCCATTGTTGGGCCTAATGTGGATGAGCCTAAAGAATTAAAAAAATTGACAATGGTGCTAGATCTATCAAGAGATATAGTGATGAAAGATAAGTATGACTTGTTAGAAGAGAGACTGAAGGCAATTGAAGGCCATAATATATATGGGAGTGTTGATGCCAATGAACTTAGTTTAGTGCCTGATCTTATCATTTTGTTAAAATTTAAAGCCCTAGATTTTAAGAAGTATGATAAAATGAAATGCCCCTCAACAGATATCATTATGTATTGCTAAAAGATGACAATCCACACCTATGATGATAAATTGTTAATCTATTGCTTTCAAGATAGTTTCACTAGATCTGCAACAAAATGGTATGTCTAACTAAATCGAAATAAAATTTGCTCTTTGAATGATTTGGCTAGGGCCTTCCTAGCACAATACAAGTATGTTAAAGTTATGGTGCCAAATAGGTTATCCCTGCAAATCATGAAAAAAATGTAAACTGAAACTTTTAAAGAATATGCACACCGATGGAGAAACATGGTAGCCCAAGTACAACCACTTTTGTCAGAAAAAAAAATCATTGTTCTATTTGTCAATTATTTGAACACTCTTTATTACAAAAGAATGATCAGAAATATCTTTAAAAACTTTACTAACATGATGATTTTTGACAAAATTATAAAAAATGCAATTAAGAATGACAGGATTAAGTTGAAAGATACAACAAATGTAAAAGAGAAAAGTACATCAGAAAAAAATCAAAAAGAGGTGCAAGCGATCACACTAGAGGGGCATCTACCTAAGAACTTCATCTTATATAATCTTTATCCTCTTCATCAACCCCATTACCTTGTCACATGTAGTATCTCTAAAAGTCCATTTTTTTGCTAACCAAGCTAGCATTTGGGCTTTCTAAAAAATTGCCATCCTAAAATTACCATTCACGATCTTGTCTCTGCACTTGAACCTACCACCCAACTAATAAAGAATCGAAAAAGACTAAGAAATGATCAAGAGAAACTATTAATCTCTATTTTTTTTCTTTTACCTTTACTAATAGAAGGCCAGTATCTTACTCATTTGCACCCAAAAACAACATCAAATCCATCTATAAAGAGTTATGATCCTAATGCAAGTGTGATTATCATATGACGACAATTGGCTACTAAACTGAAAAATATAGACAACTGAAGAAAAAGGTTAAAAATCTCATCAAGAGCGATATTATGACTCCAGTACTGATAGAACAATGAAAGTTAACTCTATCTAATTATGAAATGTGAGGAGTTGAAATGTGAAAGGAGGTCTCGAGTGTTGAAAAATCAAGATAGGATGATTTTCTTTTGAATCGTTTGACCGTTTATGTATAACATGTGCATGGTGTCCATAGGAGTTATCTAAATTAATCTTGTTATAACTTATTTTAGAAGAAATAAATGCTTTAGATTTTTTTATGAAATTTTCTCTTTATGCATTTGTTTGAATAAAAGTCTCGCATAATTAATTTTCAAAATCATAAAGAAAGGGAAAAAAAAAACAAAACCAAAAGGAAGGAAAGAAAAAAAAAAGTTTTTCTTTTACAATGAAAGATAAAAAAGTTTCTTGGACATAATTGCGATTTCTATTAGGAAAAAGCTCATCAAATACCTTTACATCTTTTCAAATACTTTCATATCCCTAATCACTCAAATGATTTGACTTATCAGTCATAACCCTTCAAAGAATGTGAGTTTGAATTTATACTTGATAATATTGTGATTTAAATGAGTGATAACCTTTTCTTAGGCAATCAACAAAAAAGATCAATTTTAAAAATTCATTTTGAATTTCAAAAATTAGGTAAGATACTCTTTCAAAATTTCAATTGGTAATTTAATGTACATCAAAATTTTGCTATGGACATGAAAAATGCCTGAATTTTTTCTCTTAAGTAACCCTTGTTTTACGTCTTAAGGTACATTAACTAAAAGAAACATAATTCCTTTCCCCTTAAAATAATTTCTTTCATACCTTAACACCTTTTCTCTTTCTTTCACCAAGAAAATGCCAAATAATTTAGAACCAATGAGCCTTTTTGAACTGTGCGATCAAATTTGAAACATCTCAAATAATCTGATTTTTACCATTATAAGAACCTTTACTGAAAAACAAGATGGGGCATCAGTCAAAGAAAAAAAAAGCTTTTTATCTCATTCTTTAATAATTTTCTCTTCTAACTAAGTGATCATTTTTAAAATGATGAACTACCATCTTTCTATATCTTTCGCATATAGAAAATCTATCCACTTACTACTCATTTGAGCTTATTAAATTTTTTATTCCAAAATGAACTCCGACCAAGGATTGTCTTTTATTTTGGGAGACAAAATAAGGATATCTTTAAGAGACTAACTTCAAAAAAAGTGTTTGATATTGAGAGTGTCTAACATACACCTTGGAGATGAGAGCCTGAGACAAAAGTGAATGAGATTTTAGTTAGAATTCCCAAAACTTAAGAAAATAGTTTGCTAACAATGAAGTCAAATGTTTTCAAAAAAAGACAAAAAAAAAAAAAAGCAAAGAATGAAAACATGTTCTTCGAAGATGAGAGCTTGGGACAAAAAAGAAATGAAGCATCAGTTAGAATCTTAAATAAAAAGAAAAAAAAAATTCAATGCTAAGGTTGAAGTTAAATGTTTTTTTAAAAAAAGAGAAGAAAGCAAAAAAAAAAAAAAAAGGCACATAACTTTTCATCCAGAGAATGTTCCTTAGGATCATTGGCTTATTTACCTTGGATAATATATTTTGAGCCTATTTATCCCTTTTTTCAGAGTCTCAAACCTTAGCCTACACTACATACCTTGAAAAGTTCATTTTAATCAAATGTGAGATACTTGAATTAAAAAGCTATGTCTTTGAAATTTATATATACTTGTTATTAATGGGCAAGGTGTTCTTCATTGTTAGAAAATATAGCTCTAAAGTGAAAATCCAAAAAGGTTGGTTTAGAGCTAAAGCCACTCTTGAGGCTCTAAAAGAATTTTAAAGTTTCAAGGTTTTATCCAAAATAAAAAAATCTCGATACAAAACCTTTTGAAGAGTTAGTACCTATCAAAAACTATGCATTTCAGCAAACAGTGAAAAAAATAGCCTTTTTGTCTTCTCAATTCTTGGTTAAAAAATAATAGCTAGTTTTGACACACATTGAAATATCACATTTTCAATAAAAGAAAATTGTTTTAAGAAATTCTTTTTCGTGAGCCTAAGAGAAATTCTTACAACCCTCGTTGAGCCTTCTTTGAGATATGCCCACTAGTGAAAAGAATTGAATTGTCGATTACCCCCATCCATAAGCATTCTAAATAGTAATCATCAATTTTCAAGAGATTCGAGAGTTATGAGTTTTAACGTTTCCCATTGATTATAAAGATACATCATGTAGGGCAATCTTGTGATCACTTTCGAAAAATTCAAAGATTATTTGAGTATTTTGTATAGAATATTGATATCATTTTTGGTAAAAAGTAAACATTAAAAATTTGAATAAAGATCTTTCGAAAAAGAAACAAAAAGAATCTTCACATTTGCATCATGTGCATTAAGAGAAAAACATTTCGTATGTATGCTGTGAAAAAAATCGTATTTGTGTCACTTACATGTATCTCATAAGAAAGACATTTGCATCTGTATCTACATCATGAAAAAGACATTCATAATAGCTTCACTTACATATGCATCATGAGAAAGATATTCACATTCACATTATTTACATCATAACCAAGGCATTCGTATTTGCATTACAAGAAAGACATTTGCATTTGTATCATGGCATCTAGATTATAGAAAAAGTATTTGTAGGGGCATTTACATGAAAAGAACATTGGCATTTACATTGTGAAAAAGTCACATATATTTGCATCAAGCATTCGCATAGACATTGCATTCGCATCATTTGATAGAAATAGACATTTGTATCATGATTGTGTTTGTCAACTTTGTAAATATTAGAAAAAAAAAAGAAAGAGAAAAAATAGCAAAAAAAAAAAAACAAAAAAAAGATAAGGAAGTTTATTATGAAAAGATGAAAAAATAAAGAAAATAGTTTAACAAGAGACCAAAATATCAAAAATGTTTGCAGAGTTGAAAGAAAATGGATATGCAAAAAGTGGAGAGGTTATTGAAAAATGAGTGAAAAAGATGAGATATGATACAAGATAAGACTTAAGTCCAGTCTAGCTGGCATCTAGATAAAGCTTTAAGCCTAGATTAGCTAGTACTCCCAGCCCAAATTAGTTGGCACTTTAAGTCTAGATTGGTTGGCACTTTAAGGTCAGTCTAGTTGGTACCGAAACCTAGACGATATTTAAGCCCATATTAGCTGGCACCTAAGCCTAGATTAGCTGACACTTAAGCCTAGTTTAATTGATACTTAAATCAAATTAAGTCTTGTTTAGCTGCACCAAGATGATAACTAAAATCTAGATTAGTTGGCACCCAAACCTAGATGATATTTAAGCATAATTTAACTAGTTCAATTGAGATTTTAAGCCCAGTTTAACTGGTATCAAGATCAAACTAAGCCCTATCAAGCTAGCAACCTAATCTCCAAAACCTTCAAGTAAAATATTTTTAATTTTCAAAGTTTCAACGTCACTGATATGATGAGCATTAAAAAATTTTTAATTTATTTGAGGTAAATGCGTTTAGCTTTTTGGTTTGGTTAATTTAGCTGGAACCAAAAACATGCCAATTCTTTGTTTTAGAAGCTAATTTGATGTTCTTTGTTCTAATTTCGAGATTAATTTTTCAAATTAAAGTTAATTTTTACCATTCAACAAACATAATAAATTACTACCAATCAGTTGATATGTACAAAAAAATATATATGTCCATAGCATCTCACGCTATATGACTGCGCATGCTGTTCAGTTGCATGCTTCCATTAGAAATCATACTTATTTGTTAGAGTTAAAAAACATTTAATTTTAATTTGGAACAAATTAAAATTTTGATACTTATGCGCAATCCTCAATTATTTTAATCATAAATTAAGCATTTAGTTAATAAATCATTAAATTATTGATAAAAGATAGTCTTCAATCCTTACGTTTTGTGATTGATTAACTATCCTGATTAATTATTAATATTATTATAATATTTTTTATACATAAAATTGTCATCATCTAAATCTCAATCATTAAAATTAAAATTTTAATGCCCTATCAAACCGACCGCATGATAATTTTAGTTATTATAGCATTTATTATGGGTTTGAACTAAGACCAGTCACTGGCCTCATCAGCAACGGAAATTAATTTTCAAAGCCGAAATTTAGACATGAAATGTTGTTTTCATCCTAAATCAGAACAAATAAAAGAGCTTGTTAAATCAGTCATGTTCTTCCATTACAATATAAAAGAGTTTGTCAAGCTCATGCTAGATGCAAGGAACCTCAGAGGAACAGAATTTTGATACGATTAAACATATGGATCAGTTGTGCCTTGTACCAGTTCCACCTAGTTTACAAAGAAACGTTGGGGAAATGGTCTCATTTTGTTCCTCTCTCTATTCCATCATGCCTTACGCATAATCCAATATTTTCTTATCTCACCTTGTATAGAGGGCAATTTTGATTAGACCATTTGAATATCGGATTATCCGCTCATATCCAAAATTTAAAAAATTTTAAATTACATGAATATTAAATTTGTTAAATAAATTTAAATTTAAATTAAAAGTTCATTTAAAAAATAAATTGAATTTTGGATATAACATTTAAAACTTAAAATCAATTCGATTCATTCTATAAATATATATATATATTATAAAAATAAACAGATAATTAAACAATATATGTGCACATATTAATATTCTATGTATTAATATACTTTTCATTCAAACACTAAACCAAATTAACAAAGTTATTTTTAAATTTTTATTTTATTGATTATCTATTATAAAAAAATTTTTATAATAGATAATCACTGTTTCGTTGACTGGCAGTTGAGTGTCATTATCCAGATTCCACTAAATTGAAACTTGCCACTATAATTTGTAACTAAATTGAAACTTGGTACTATAATTTGTAGCGGGTTGTTTATTTTGGCCGGCTGACATACATGATTGAAAATTACTTTTGGACAAGCAAAAGTGAAATTTGTTTTGAAAAGAATTTTTGTGTGAAGTATATTCATTCAATGTATAATAATATAAATATATTATGATTTTAAACTTTTAAAAAATTTTAAAATAATTAAGAGAATACATTGATACAATTAACTAAATATTATAAATATGCGCATCCATCAAATTACAAATAAACATGTAATTGGAAAAAAAATCAAATTCACAAATAATGAAACCAGAATTATAGAATTAATAATTACTTTTATTATATTTTTTTTTGTTTGGGACCTCTTGGTGTCTAATGGCCATTTTGTATCCCGATTATTCTGGAGTCAAATTGGATCGGATCTTATAAGAAAAGCAAGCTCTCCCAACATTTATTTTTTTCATTTATAAGACTCGAAATCAAAACTTTACTTAAGAGAAACTGAGTTCTTTGTCACTCGAATCAACAGACGTTGATCTTATTACATTTATGGTAGAAATTATTGACACTTATTGTATTTTTTGGTTTCAATATGCATTAATTTGAAAATTAGAACCAATTAATTGTTTTCGAATAATAATATACAATTGACAACCAATTATATTTGTAGAAATAAATAAAACACCAAAAATACTAATTTGAAAAGTATAATTCTAGCACTTAAGCAATTAGCAAAATATTAAGTATATTCATGTATCTTTTGTTTTTAAAAAATCGAATTTGAACATCTCTCTTGTCAATCTCCCAATAAAAAATATGTAATTCTTCACTTTTGACCCATAATCAAATCACTTGAAAAAATAAATTTATGTTCTTATATAGAAATATATTACACTAAAAAAATTATGTTTTATTCAATGATGAATCTTAATATTTGATTTTGAGAGTCAATTAATATTATAATGAATCTTTTTTTTTTCATAAAATGTGTCTTATTATGTACTATTAATATAAATATATATATATATATATAAATGCAGGCAATATATTACCAAAAAATAAGTTTTCTAAATTATAAATTTTATCAATTTATAAACAAATATATAAAAAATATAATATATAAAATAAATAATTTTACTTAAAATTATGGATGACTTTCTTTTGATACATGTGACTAACAAAACAAACTTATAGAAGGAAAAATAGTTCAAATTTAATTGCAGATTTTTAAACTTTTGATAACAAATCAAACATTAGGTTATAACTTAAATATCTAATATGTAATTAACTCTTTTAAAATTGTTCTATACTGCATTCAAATTTAATAAATATTTTAACCCAAATAAAATTTCTGGTATGTGTAGATCGCAAACACAGCTCATAACAAGAATCGAATGGAACTAAACTAAACTCGTGTCGTTATCAGTGTCAGATTGTATTCTATGAGGAACTAGAAATTCGTTATACAATTTGCCTTTGCCTGCCACATGGGATAAATAAATGATTACATATCTAGAACTGGCAAAGCATATCTATTATAATACCTCTTAACAAAATTGCCTACCATAGATAAAATCAATTAATTGCAAGCACTTACGTTTATGCAAGTGTAGATATCAAATTTGTTTGGATTTATCAAAGTTAGGCTCAATTTTTTTTTATCATTCATTTAGTTTTATAATTTGCTATTAAATAAAGTATTAATTAAATAATAAAAAATAATTAATTAAAAAAAATACAAAAATAAGCAAAAAAACTAAAAGAGTTGGTGACAGTGATGCTGTACAAGTATAGATACCAAATTTATTCAGGCTTATCAAAGTTAGGCCCAAATTTTTTTGTTTATTCATTTAGTTTTATAATGTAATATTAAATAAAGTTTAATCAAATAATAATACAAAAAACAATTAATAAAAAAAAACAAAAAAAGCAAAAATACAAAAGGGGCGGGTGGTAGTGGTGCCATGCACGGCACCACTGCCACTCACTCCTCTGAACCCTCTGAACCCATGCACCACTACTCATTCCCTGCATCTGCCTATCACACTTGCCCCCAGAGCCATTAACCTCATCATCTCTTGGCAGCGCCAATTACAGCTGAGGAAGGTAGGGTTTGTCTTTTTCAAGCCCTATAAAGAGAGAGGAATCTAGCCAAAAAAGAAAAAAAAAATTAAGGAAAAAAAAAGGGGAAAGAGCCTTTGCCAAGTAAAAAAAAAAACCACCAAAAAATACAAAACCTTATTGTCAAAACAAATGAAAAAAGAAAAAGGAAAAAATCAACACAAAAAATATCATAACCCTAGGGATAAGGTACACAGTGCTAGAGTAAAATTTTAAAAAATTATTATTTTTTGGATCTAGGCTGTCTGGGTCTCTTTTTGATGAAAAAGAGGCCAAGTTTGTAAAGATGAGGGAATAAAAAAAGATTTTGCTTTTTTTTTTTTGGGTTTTCCAACCATCAACAGCAGTTGATGATGATGATCGGTACGATTGCCAATGATCAACTTTTAAAAATTGGTCGACCTTTTCTGGGTTCTGTTTGAGATGAAAAAATGAGGTTTTTTTTTAAAGGGGAGAGAAAATGAGTTGAAAAAAATTTTGGTTTATATATAGGCATAGAAGTCCAAAATAACATTGTTTGGGACCTCAGAATCCACACATGAACCTGCAACATGACCCAAAAGCCTAACACCCCTCAGCCTTCACCAGTCCAATTGAATCGATTCTGAACTAATAAACCACCCTTGACTAGTCCAACCAAATCAATATTGACTGAATCCTTGATAAGTTTGTTTCAAGTAAATATTTTTCTCTGATTTAATTTTCTAATTTTAATTTTTTTTATTTTTAGTATTTATAGTTACAGTTTTTTTTTTTTTTTTTTTTTTGCATGTTTAGAATCTTAACTTTGCTAGAATAAATACTTGTTGATTTTTTTTATAATAATAATATTAATAAAAGAAAGATAAAATAATACATGAAATTAATAAAATGAAAACAAAAAGATGATTAACACTAAATAACGAAAATTAAAGTCTAAATTTTTTTATCATTCTACTAAAAGTTAAAATAAACTTCATAAAATAATATATATAAAAAATAACTAAGGATAATAATATTAACAATAATGAAAATGAAAATGATTTCTAAATTTGATAATTTTTTATATTTTAAAAAATAAGAAAAGTAATTAAAAAATTAAAAAAATGTAAGAAATGAAATTTTTATCCGAGGATAAAATTCGAAGGTATTCCGAGTAGTAAAGCTTACAAAATCTCTAGATGAAAAGATTTTTTAAAATACTACTAACGTATTAGAGTGTTTATAAAAAAGTTTTTAAGATAAGGAATGGTGATTGTGAATATACTTTCGTCAAACCTTCAAAGAAAAAAGATATTTTTAAAAGTTTTAATAACAAAATTCATGTCATGTATTTATGACTTCTGGTAATTAATAAAAGATTTAAAGATTGTGCATTTTAGGAAACAAGATCAGTTAAATAGTTAAGTCTATGTATTTATAACACTCGAACCGGTACCAGAATCATAGAAAATTAAAGTGTAAGTTAGATAGACAAAGTAGAAAAGGCCTAAAAAGGGATAAAGAAATAGTTATGGAAATGCAACAAAGTATGGATAGATAGTTGGTAAAATTAAAACGAATGCCAGTAGGGTTGACAAAAGGAAAAGGAATTGTTGAAACACACAGGGCAATGGAGGAAACAGCTATTGAAGTATCATCGTATCTATTTTGGTTCACACATATTCAAGACCTCCATATGCCATAAACACCTCTAGTAACTCATCAACCTTATGTTGGCACTTCTGTCAAGTTGCTCTCAGTTCAAATAAATGTCAATCCTGGGTCTACTCCCTACGGCTCCATTGTTGGGCCTAATGTGGATGAGCCTAAAGAATTAAAAAAAATTGACAATGGTGCTAGATCTATCAAGAGATATAGTGATGAAAGATAAGTATGACTTGTTGGAAGAGAGACTGAAGGCAATTGAAGGCCATAATATATATGGGAGTGTTGATGCCAATAAACTTAGTTTAGTGCCTGATCTTATCATTTCGTTAAAATTTAAAGCCCTAGATTTTAAGAAGTATGATAAAATGAAATGCCCCTCAACAGATATCATTATGTATTGCTAAAAGATGACAATCCACACCTATGATGATAAATTGTTAATCTATTGCTTTCAAGATAGTCTCACTAGATCTGCAACAAAATGGTATGTCTAACTAAATCGAAATAAAATTTGCTTTTTGAATGATTTGGCTAGGGCCTTTCTAGCACAATACAAGTATGTTAAAGTTATGGTGCCAAATAGGTTATCCCTGCAAATCATGAAAAAAATGTGAACTGAAACTTTTAAAGAATATGCACACCGATGGAGAAGCATGGTAGCCTAAGTACAACCACTTTTGTCAAAAAAAAAAAAATCATTGTTCTATTTGTCAATTCTTTGAACACTCCTTATTACAAAAGAATGATAAAAAATGTCTTTAAAAACTTTACTAACATGATGATTTTTGACAAAATTATAAAAAATGCAATTAAGAATGACAGGATTAAGTTGAAAGATACAACAAATGTAAAAGAGAAAAGTACATAAAAAAAAAATCAAAAAGAGGTGCAGCGATCACACTAGAGGGGCATCTACCTAAGAACTTCATCTTATATAATCTTTATCCTCTTCATCAACCCCATTACCTTGTCACATGTAGTATCTCTAAAAGTCCATTTTTTTGCTAACCAAGCTAGCATTTGGGCTTTCTAAAAAATTGCCATCCTAAAATGACCATTCACGATCTTGTCTCTCCACTTGAACCTACCACCCAACTAATAAAGAATTGAAAAAGACTAAAAAATGATCAAGAGAAACTATTAATCTCTATTTTTTTTCTTTTACCTTTACTAATAGAAGGCCAGTATCTTACTCATTTGCACCCAAAAATAACATCAAATCCATCTATAAAGAGTTATGATCCTAATGCAAGTGTGATTATCATATGACGACAATTGGCTACTAAATTGAAAAATACAGACAACTGAAGAAAAAGGTTAAAAATCTCATCAAGAGCGATATTATGACTCCAGTACTGATAGAACAATGAAAGTTAACTCTATCTAATTATGAAATGTGAGGAATTGAAATATGAAAGGAGGTCTCGAGTGTTGAAAAATCAAGATAGGATGATTTTCTTTTGAATCGTTTGACCGTTTATGTATAACATGTGCATGGTGTCCATAGGAGTTATCTAAATTAATCTTGTTATAACTTATTTTAGAAGAAATAAATGCTTTGGATTTTTTTATGAAATTTTCTCTTTATGCATTTGTTTGAATAAAAGTCTCGCATAATTAATTTTCAAAATCATAAAGAAAGGGAAAAAAAAAACAAAACCAAAAGGAAGGAAAGAAAAAAAAAAGTTTTTCTTTTACAATGAAAGATAAAAAAGTTTCTTGGACATAATTGCGATTTCTATTAGGAAAAAGCTCATCAAATACCTTTACATCTTTTCAAATACTTTCATATCCCTAATCACTCAAATGATTTGACTTATCAGCCATAACCCTTCAAAGAATGTGAGTTTGAATTTATACTTGATAATATTGTGATTTAAATGAGTGATAACCTTTTCTTAGGCAATCAACAAAAGAGATTAATTTTAAAAATTCATTTTGAATTTCAAAAATTAGGTAAGATACTCTTTCAAATTTTCAATTGGTAATTTAATGTACGTCAAAATTTTGCTATGGACATGAAAAATGCCTGAATTTTTTCTGTTAAGTAACCCTTGTTTTACTTCTTAAGGTACATTAACTAAAAGAAACATAATTCCTTTCCCCTTAAAATAATTTGTTTCATACCTTAACACCTTTTCTCTTTCTTTCACCAAGAAAATGCCAAATAATTTAGAACCAATGAGCCTTTTTGAACTGTGCGATCAAATTTGAAACATCTCAAATAATCTGATTTTTACCATTATAAGAACCTTTACTGAAAAACAAGATGGGGCATCAGTCAAAGAAAAAAAAAGCTTTTTATCTCATTCTTTAATAATTTTCTTTTCTAACTAAGTGATCATTTTTAAAATGATGAACTACCATCTTTCTATATCTTTCGCATATAGAAAATTTATCCACTTACTACTCATTTGAGCTTATTCAATTTTTTATTCCAAAATGAACTTCGACCAAGGATTGTCTTTTATTTTGGGAGACAAAATAAGGATATCTTCAAAAAACTAACTTCAAAAAAAGTGTTTGATATTGAAAGTGTCTAACATACACCTTGGAGATGAGAGCCTGAGACAAAAGTGAATGAGATTTTAGTTAGAATTCCCAAAACTTAAGAAAATAGTTTGCTAACAATGAAGTCAAATGTTTTCAAAAAAAGTCAAAAAAGAAAAAAAAAAGCAAAGAATGAAAACATGTTCTTCGAAGATGAGAGCTTGGGGCAAAACAGAAATGAAGCATCAGTTAGAATCTTAAATAAAAAGAAAAAAAAATTCAATGCTAAGGTTGAAGTTAAATGTTTTTTTAAAAAAAGAGAAGAAAGCAAAAAAAAAAAAAAAAGGCACATAACTTTTCATCCAGAGAATGTTCCTTAGGATCATTGGCTTATTTACCTTGGATAACATATTTTGAGCCTATTTATCCCTTTTTTCAGAGTCTCAAACCTTAGCCTACACTACATACCTTGAAATGTTCATTTTAATCAAATGTGAGATACTTGAATTAAAAAGCTATGTCTTTGAAATTTATATGCACTTGTTATTAATTGGCAAGGTGTTCTTCATTGTTAGAAAATATAGCTCTAAAGTGAAAATCCAAAAAGGTTGGTTTAGAGCTAAAGGCACTCTTGAGGCTCCAAAAGAATTTTAAAGTTTCAAGGTTCTATCCAAAATAAAAAAACATCTCGATACAAAACCTTTTGAAGAGTTAGTACCTATCAAAAACTATGCATTTCAGCAAACAGTGAAAAAAATAGCCTTTTTGTCTTCTCAATTCTTGGTCAAAAAATAATAGCTAGTTTTGACACACATTGAAATATCACATTTTCAATAAAAGAAAATTGTTTTAAGAAATTCTTTTTCGTGAGCCTAAGAGAAATTCTTACAACCCTCGTTGAGCCTTCTTTGAGATATGCCCACTAGTGAAAAGAATTGAATTGTCGATTACCCCCATCCATAAGCATTCTAAATAGTAATCATCAATTTTCAAGAGATTCGAGAGTTATGAGTTTTAACGTTTCCCATTGATTATAAAGATATATCATGTAAGGTAATCTTGTGATCATTTTCGAAAAATTCAAAGATTATTTGAGTATTTTGTATAGAATATTGATATCATTTTTGGTAAAAAGTAAACATTAAAATTTTGAATAAAGATCTTTCGAAAAAGAAACAAAAAGAATCTTCACATTTGCATCATGTGCATTAAGAGAAAAACATTTCGTATGTGTGCTGTGAAAAAAATCGTATTTGTATCACTTACATGTATCTCAGAAGAAAGACATTTGCATCTGTATCTACATCATGAAAAAGACATTCACAGTAGCTTCACTTACATATGCATCATGAGAAAGATATTCACATTCACATTATTTACATCATAACCAAGGCATTCGTATTTGCATTACAAGAAAGACATTTGCATTTGTATCATGGCATCTAGATTATAGAAAAAGTATTTGTAGGGGCATTTACATGAAAAGAACATTGGCATTTACATTGTGAAAAAGTCACATATATTTGCATCAAGCATTCGCATAGACATTGCATTCGCATCATTTGATAGAAATAGACATTTGTATCATGATTGTGTTTGTCAACTTTGTAAATATTAGAAAAAAAAAAAAAGAAAGAGAAAAAATAGCAAAAAAAAAAGGCAAAAAAAGATAAGGAAGTTTATTATGAAAAGATGAAAAAATAAAGAAAATAGTTTAACAAGAGACCAAAATATCAAAAATGTTTGCAGAGTTGAAAGAAAATGGATATGCAAAAAGTGGAGAGGTTATTGAAAAATGAGTGAAAAAGATGAGATATGATACAAGATAAGACTTAAGTCCAGTCTAGCTGGCATCTAGATAAAGCTTTAAGCCTAGATTAGCTAGTACTCCCAGCCCAGATTAGCTGGCACCTAAGCCTAGATTAGCTGACACTTAAGCCTAGTTTAATTGATACTCAAATCAAATTAAGTCTTGTTTAGCTGCACCAAGATGATAACTAAAATCTAGATTAGTTGGCACCCAAACCCAGATGATATTTAAGCATAATTTAGCTAGTTAAATTGAGATTTTAAGCCCAGTTTAATTGGTATCAAGATCAAACTAAGCCCTATCAAGCTAGCAACCTAATCTCCAAGACCTTCAAGTAAAATATTTTTAATTTTCAAAGTTTCAACGTCACTGATATGATGAGCATTCAAAAATTTTTAATTTATTTGAGGTAAATGCGTTTAGCTTTTTGGTTTGGTTAATTTATCTGGAACCAAAAACATGCCAATTCTTTGTTTTAGAAGCTAATTTGGTGTTCTTTGTTCTAATTTCGAGATTAATTTTTCAAATTAAAGTTAATTTTTACCATTCAACAAACATAATAAATTACTACCAATCATTTGATATGTACAAAAAAATATATATGTCCATAGCATCTCACGCTATATGACTGCGCATGCTGTTCAGTTGCATACTTCCATTAGAAATCATACTTATTTGTTAGATTTAAAAAGCATTTAATTTTAATTTGGAACAAATTAAAATTTTGATACTTATGGGCAATCCTCAAATTTTTTAGTCATAAATTAAGCATTTAGTTAATAAGTCATTGAATTATTGATGAAAGACAGTCTTCAATCCTTACGTTTTGTAATTGATATCTAACCTGATTAATTATTAATAATTATTATAATATTTTTTATACATAAAATTTTCATCATCTAAATCTCAATCATTAAAATTAAAATTTTAATGCTCTATCAAACCGACTGCATGATAATTTTAATTATTATAACATTTATTATGGGTTTGAGCTAAGGCCAGTCACCGGCCTCATCAGCAACGGAAATTAATTTTCAAAGCCGAAATTTAGACATGAAATGTTGTTTTCATCCTAAATCAGAACAAATAAAAGAGCTTGTTAAATCAGTCATGCCCTTCCATTACAATATAAAAGAGTTTGTCAAGCACATGCTAGATGCAAGGAACCTCAGAGGAAAAGAATTTGGATACGATTAAACATATGGATCAGTTGTGCCCTTTTCCAGTTCCACCTAGTTTACAAAGAAACGTTGGGGAAATGGTCTCATTTTGTTCCTCTCTCTATTCCATCATTCCTTACGCATAATCCAATATTTTCTTATCTCACCTTGTGTCGAGGGCGATTTTGATTAGACCTATATGAAAATCAAGTTACTTGCTCATGTCCTAAATTTAAAAAAATTTAAATTATATAAATATTAGATCCGTTAAATAAATCAAAACTTAAATCAAAAATTTATTTAAAAAATAAATTAAATTTTGAATAAAATACTTAACATTTAAATTCGATTCGATTCTATAATTATATATATTATAAAAATAAACAGATAATTAAACAATATTATATGTGTACACATTAATATTCCATGCATTAATGTACTTTTCATTCAAACATTAAATTAAATTAACAAAGTTATTTTTTAATTTTTAATTTATAGATTATCTATTATAAAATAAATTTTGTAATAGATAATCACTGTTTCGTTGAGTGGCAGTTGAGTGTCATTATCCAGATTCCACTAAATTGAAACTTGCCACAATAATTTGTAACTAAATTGAAACTCGCTACTATAATTTGTAGCGGGTTGTTTATTTTGGCCAGCTGACATACATGATTGAAAATTACTTTTGGACAAGCAAAAGTGAAATTTGTTTTGAAAAGAATTTTTGTGTGAAGTATATTCATTCAGTGTATAATAATATAAATATATTATGATTTTAAACTTTTAAAAAATTTTAAAATAATTAAGAGAATACATTGATACAATTAACTAAATATTATAAATATGCGCATCCATCAAATTACAAATAAACATGTAATTGAAAACAAATCAAATTCACAAATAATGAAATTAGAATTATAGAATTAATAATTATTTTTTTTATTTCTTGTTTGTTTGGGACCTCTTGATGTTCGATAGCCATTTTGTGTCCCGACTATTCTGAAGTTAAGTTGGATCGGATCTTATAAAAAAAAGTAAGTTCTCTCAACATTTATTTTTTTCATTTATAAGATTCGAAACCAAAACCTTACTTAAGAAAAATTGAGTTCTTTGTCACTCGAATCAACAGACGTTGATCTTATTACATTTATGGTAGAAATTATTGACACTTATTGTACTTTTTGGTTTCAATATGCATTAATTTGAAAATTAGAACCAATTAATTGTTTTCCAATAATAATATACAATTGACAACCAATTATATTTGTAGAAATAAATAAAACACCAAAAATACTAATTTGAAAAGTATAATTCTAGCACTTAAGCAATTGGCAAAATATTAAGTATATTCATGTATCTTTTGTTTTTAAAAAATCGAATTTGAACATCTCTTTTGTCACTCTCCCAATAAAAAATATGTAATTCTTCACTTTTGACCCATAATCAAATCACTTGAAAAAATAAATTTATGTTCTTATATAGAAATATATTACACTAAAAAAATTATGTTTTATTCAATGATGAATCTTAATATTTGTTTTTGAGAGTCAATTGATATTATAATGAATCTTTTTTTTTCATAAAATGTGTCTATTATATACTATTAATATATATATATATATATATATATAAATGCAGGCAATATATTAATAAAAAATAAGTTTTAAAATTATAAATTTTATCGATTCATAAACAAATATATAAAAAATATAATATATAAAATAAATTATTTTACTTAAAATTATGGATGACTTTCTTTTGATACATGTGACTAACAAAACAAACTTATAGAAGGAAAAATTAGTTCAAATTTAATTGCAGATTTTTAAACTTTTGATAACAAATCAAACATTAGGTTATAATTTAAATATCCAATATGTAATTAACTCTTTTAAAAGTCTTCTATACTGTATTCAAATTTAATAAATATTTTAACCCAAATTAAATTTCTGGTATGTGTAGATCGCAAACACAGCTCATAACAAGAATCGAATGAAACTAAACTAAACTCGTGTCGTTATCAGTGTCAGATTGTATTCTATGAGGAACTAGAAATTCGTTATACAATTTGCCTTTGCCTGCCACATGGGATAAATAAATGATTACATATCTAGAACTGGCAAAGCATATCTATTATAATACCTCTTAACAAAATTGCCTACCATAGATAAAATCAATTAATTGCAAGCACTTACGTTTATGCAAGTGTAGATATCAAATTTGTTTCGACTTATCAAAGTTAGGCTCAATTTTTCTTTATTATTGATTTAGTTTTATAATTTGCTAGTAAATAAAGTATTAATTAAATAATACAAAAATAATTAATTAAAAAAATACAAAAATAAGCAAAAAAACTAAAATAGCTGGTGACAGTGATGCTGTACAGGTAAGTATAGATACCAAATTTATTCGGGCTTATCAAAGTTAGGCCCAAATTTTTTTGATTATTCATTTAGTTTTATAATGTAATATTAAATAAAATTTAATCAAATAATAATACAAAAAACAATTAATAAAAAAACAAAAAAATCAAAAATACAAAAAGGGTGAGTGGTAGTGGTGCCATGCACGGCACCACTACCACCCACTCTTCTGAACCCTCTGAGCCCCTGCACCACTACTCATTTCCTACATCTGCCTATCACACTTGCCCCCAAAGCCATCAACTTCATCATCTCTTGGCAGCGCTAATTACAGCAGAGGAAGGTAGGGCTTGTCTTTTTCAAGCCCTATAAAGAGAGGGGAATCTAGCCAAAAAAAAATTAAGGAAAAAAAATGGAAAGAGCCTCTGCCAAGCAAAAAAAAAAAAGCACCAAAAAATTAAAAAAAAAACCCTACTGTCAAAACAAATGAAAAAAGAAAAATGAAAAAATCAACACAAAAAATATCATAACCCTAGGGACAGGGTACACAGTACTAGAGTAAAAATAAAAAAATATATTATTGTTTGGTTCTAGACTGTTTGGGTCTCTTTTTGATGAAAAAGAGGTCGAGTTTGTAAAGATGAGGGAAAAAAGAAGATTTTGCTTTTTTTTTTTTTTTAGATTTTCCAACCATCAACAGCAGCTGATGATGATGATTGGTATGGCTGCCAATGACCGACTTTTGAAAATTGGTCAACCCTTTCTGGGTTCTGTTTGAGAGGAAAAAATGAGGTTTTTTTTTTAAAAAGGGAGAAAAAATGAGTTGAAAAAATTTTTGGTTTATATATAAGCATGGGAGTCCAAAATGACATCGTTCTGGACCTCAGAATCCACACATAAACCCACAATTTGACCCAAAGGCCCAACACCCCTCAGCTTTCACTAGTCTAATTGAATCGATTCTAAACTAATAAACCACCCTTGATTGGTCCAACCAAATCAATATTGATTGAATCCTTGATAAGTTTGTTTCAAGTAAATATTTTTCTCTGATTTAATTTTTTTATTTTTAGTATTTATAGTTATAGTTTTTTTTTTTTTTTGCATGTTTAGAATCTTAACTTTGCTAGAATAAATACTTGTTGATTTTTTTATAATAATAATATTAATAAAAGAAAGATAAAATAATACATGAAATTAATAAAAATGAAAACAAAAAGATGATTAACACAAAATAACGAAAAATAAACTCTAAATTTTTTTATAATTCTACTAAAAGTTAAAATAAACTTCATAAATAATATATAAAAAAATAACTAAGGATAATAATACTAACAATAATGAAAATGAAAATGATTTCTAAATTTGATAATTTTTTTAAATTTTAAAAAATAAGAAAAGTAATTAAAAAATTAAAAAAATGTAAGAAATGAAATTTTTATCCAAGGATAAAATTCGAAGGTATTTCGAGTAGTAATACTTACGAAATCTCTAGATGAAAAGATTTTTTTTTAAATACTACTAACGTGTTAGAGTGTTTATAAAAAGTTTTTAAGATAAGGAATGGTGATTGTGATTATACTTTCGTCAAACCTTCAAAGCAAAAGGATATTTTTGAAAGTTTTAATAACAAAATTCATGTCATGTATTTATGACTTCTGGTAATTAATAAAAGATTTAAAGATTGTGCATTTTAGGAAACAAGATCAGTTAAATAGTTAAGTTTGTGTATTTATAACACTCGAACCGGTACCAGAATCATAGAAAATTAAAGTGTAAGTCAGATAAATAGAGTAGAAAAGGCCTAAGAAAGGATCAAGAAAACAATTATAAAAATGCAACAAAGTATGGATAGATAGTTGGTAAAATTAAAACGAATGCTAGTAAGGTTGACAAAAGGAAAAGGAATTGTTGAAACACACAGGGCAATAGAGGAAACAGCTGTTGAAGCATCACCATATCTCTTTAGGTTCACACATATTCAAGACCTCTATATGCCATAAACACCTCTAGTAACTCATCAACCTTATGTTGGCACTTCTGTCAAGTTGCTCTCAGTTCAAATAAATGTCAATCTTGGGTCTACTCCCTACGACTCCATTGCTGGGCCTAATGTGGATGAGCCTAAAGAATTAAAAAAAATTGACAATGATGCTAGATCTATCAAGAGATATAGTGATGAAAGATAAGCATGACTTGTTGGAAGAGAGACTGAAGGCAATTGAAGGCCTTAATATATATGGGAGTGTTGATGCCAATGAACTTAGTTTAGTGCCAGATCTTGTCATTTCGTTAAAATTTAAAGCCCTAGATTTTAAGAAGTATGATAAAATGAAATACCCCTCAACAGATATCATTATGTATTGCTAAAAGATGACAATCCACACCTATGATGATAAATTGTTAATCTATTGCTTTCAAGATAGTCTCACTAGATCTATAACAAAATGGTATGTCTAACTAAATCGAAATAAGATTTGCTCTTTGAATGATTTGGCTAAGGCCTTCCTAGCACAATACAAGTATGTTAAAGTTATGGTGCCAAATAGGTTATCCCTGTAAAACATGAAAAAAATGTGAACTGAAACTTTTAAAGAATATGCACATCGATGGAGAAACATGGCAGCCCAAGCACAACCACCTTTGTCAGAGAAAAAAATCATTGTTTTATTTGTCAATTCCTTGAACACTCCTTATTACAAAAGAATGATCAGGAATGTCTTTAAAAACTTTATTGACATGATGATTTTTGACAAAATTATAAAAAATACAATTAAGAATGACAGGATTAAGTTGAAAGATACAACAAATGTTGAAGAAAAAAGTACATTAGAAAAGAATAAACAAGAGGTGCAAGCAATCACACTAGAGGGGCATCTACCTAAGAACTTCATCTTATATAATCTTTATCCTCTTCATCAACCCCATTACCTCGTCACATGTAGTATCTCTAAAAGTCCATTTTTTTGCCAACCAAGCTAGTACTTAGGCTTTCTAAAAAATTGCCATCCTAAAATGACCATTCACGATCTTGTCTCTACACTTAAACCTACCACCCAACTAATAAAGAATCAAAAAAGACTAAGGAATGATCAAGAGAAACTATTAATCCCTATTTTTTTTCTTTTGCCTTTACTAATAGAAGGCCAGTATATCACTCTTTTGCACCTAAAAACAACACCAAATCCACCAGTAAAGAGTTATGATCCTAATGCAAGTGTGATTATCATATGATGACAATTGGCTACTAAACTGAAAAATACAGACAACTGAAGAAAAAAGTTAAAAATCTCATCAAGAGTGATATTATGACTCTGGTATTGATAGAACAATGAAAGTTAACTCTATCCAATTATGAAATGTGAGAAGTTGAAATGTGGAAGGAGGACTTGAGTGTTGAAAAATCAAGATAGGATTATTTTCTTTTGAATCGTTTGACCGTTTATGTATAACATGTGCATGGTGTCCATAGGAGTTATCTAAATTAATCTTGTTATAACTTATTTTAGAAGAAATAAATGCTTTGGACTTTTTTATGAAATTTTCTCTTTATGCATTTGTTTCAATAAAAGTCTAGCACAATTAATTTTCAAAATCATAAAGCAAGGGAAAAAAAACAAAACCAAAAGAAATGAAAGAAAAAAAAGTTTTTCTTTTACAATGAAAGATAAAAAAGTTTCTTGGACATAATTGCGATTTCTATTAGGAAAAAGCTCATCAAATACCTTTACATCTTTTCAAATACTTTCATATCCCTAATCACTAAAATGATTTGACTTATCAGTCATAACCCTTCAAAGAATGTGAGTTTGAATTTATACTTGATAATATTGTGATTTAAAGGAGTGATAACCTTTTCTTGGGCAATGAACAAAAGAGATCAATTTTAAAAATTCATTTTGAATTTTGAAAATTAGGTAAGATACTCTTTCAAATTTTCAATTGGTAATTTACTGTACGTCAAAATTTTGCTATGGACATGAAAAATGCCTGAATTTTTTCTCTTAAGTAACCCTTGTTTTACGTCTTAAGGCACATTAACTAAAAGAAACAAAATTCCTTTCCCCTTAAGATAATTTATTTCATACCTTAACACCTTTTTCTCTTTTCACCAAGAAAATGCCAAACAATTTAGAACCAATGAGCCTTTTTGAACTGTGCGATCAAATTTAAAACATCTCAAATAATCTAATTTTTACCATCATAAAAACCTTTACTGAAAAACAAGATGAGGCATCAGTCAAAGAAAAAAAAAGCTTTTTATCTCATTCTTCAATAATTTGCTCTTCTAACTAAGTGATCATGTTTGAAATAATGAATTACCATCTTTTTCTATCTTTTACATATAAAAAATTTATCTACTTACTACCTATTTGAGCCTATTAAATTTTTTATTTCAAAATGAACTTCGACCAAGGATTGTCTTTTATTTTGGGAGACAAAATAAGGATATTTTTGAGAGACCAACTTCAAAAAAAATGTTTGATATTGAGAGTGTCTAACATACACCTTGGAGATGAGAGCCTGAGACAAAAATGAAAGAGATTTCAGTTAGAATTCCCAAAACTTAAGAAAATACTTTGCTAACAATAAAGTCAAATATTTGCAAAAAAAGTCAAAAAAGAAAAAAAAAAAAAGCAAAGAATGAAAACATGTTCTTCGAAGATGAAAGCTTGGGACAAAAAGCAAATGAAGCATCAGTTAGAATCTTAAGTAAAAAGAAAACAAAATTCAATGCTAAGGTTGAAGTTAAATGTTTTTAAAAAAAAGAGACAAGAAAGCACAAAAAAAAAAAAAGGCATATAACTTTTCATCCAGAGAATGTTCCTTAGGATCCTTAGCCTTTTTACCTTGGATAACATATTTTGAGCCTATTTATCCCTTTTTTCAAAGTCTCAAACCTTAGCCTACATTACATACCTTGAAAAGTTCATTTTAATCAAATGTGGGATATTTGAATTAAAGAGCTATGTCTTTGAAATTTGTATATACTTATTTTTAATTGGCAAGGTGTTCTTCATTGTTAGAAAATATAGCTCTAAAGTGAAAATTCAAAAAGGGTGGTTTAGAGCTAAAGCCATTCTTGAGGCTCCAAAAGAATTTTAAAGTTTTAAGATTCTATCCAAAATAAAAATCTTGATACAAAAACTTTTGAAAGGTTAGTATCTATCAAAAACTATGCATTTCAGCAAACAATGAAAAAAATAGCCTTTTTGTCTTCTCAATTCTTGGTCAAAAAATAATAGCTAGTTTTGACACACATTGAAATATCATATTTTCAATAAAAGAAAAATGTTTTAAAAAATTCTTTTTCGTGAGCCTAAGAGAAATTCTTACAACCCTCGTTGAGCCTTCTTTGAGATATGCCCACTAGTGAAAAGAATTGAATTGTTAATTACCCTCATCTATAAGCATTCTAAGTAGTAATCATCAATTTTCAAGAGATTTGAGAGTTATGAGTTTTAACGTTTCCCATTGATTACAAAGATACATTATGTAGGGCAATTTTATGATCACTTTTAAAAAGTTCGAAGATTATTTGAGTATTTTGTATAGAATATTGAGATCATTTTTGGTAAAAAGTAAACATTAAAAATTTGAATAAAGATCTTTCAAAAAAGAAACAAAAAAAATCTTCACATTTGCATCATGTGCATTAAGAGAAAAACATTTCGCATGTATATTGTGAAAAAAATCGTATTTGCATCACTTACATGTATCTCATAAGAAAGACATTCGCATCTGCATCTACATCATGAAAAAGACATTCACAGTAGCTTCACTTACATATGCATCATGAGAAAGCTATTCACATTCACATTATTTACATCATAACCAAGGCATTCGTATTTGCATTACAAGAAAGACATTTGCATTTGTATCATGGCATCTGCATTATAGAAAAAGTATTTGTAGGGGCATTTACATGAAAAGAACATTGGCATTTACATTGTGAAAAAGTCACATATATTTGCATCAAGCATTCGCATAGACATTGCAATCGCATCATTTGATAGAAATAGACATTTGAATCATGATTATGTTTGTCAAGTTTGTAAATATTAGAAAAAAAAAGAGAAAAAATAGCAAAAAAAAAGGCAAAAAAAGATAAGGAAGTTTATCATGAAAAGATGAAAAAATAAAGAAAATAGTTTAACAATAGACCAAAATGTCAAAAATGTTTGCAGAGTTGAAAGAAAATGGATACGCAAAAAATGGAGAGGTTATTGAAAAATGAGTGAAAAAGATGAGATATGATACAAGACAAGACTTAAATCCAGTCTAGCTAGCATCTAGATAAAGCTTTAAGCCTAGATTAGCTAGTACTACTAGCCCAGATTAGTTGGCACTTTAAGTCTAGATTAGTTGGCACTTTAAGCCCAATCTAGTTGGTACCGAAACCCAGACGATATTTAAGCCTAGATTAGCTGGCATCTAACCTAGATTAGCTGACACTTAAGCCTAGTTTAATTGATACTCAAATCAAATTAAGTCTAGTTTAGCTACACCCAGATGATAACTAAAGCCTAGATTAGTTGGCACCTAAACTCAAATGATATTTAAGCATAATTTAGCTAGTTAAATTGAGATTTTAATCCCAATTTAACTAGCACCAAGATCAAACTAAGCCCTACCAAGCTAGCACCCTAATCTCCAAGACCTTCAAGTAAAATATTTTTAATTTTCAAAGTCTCAACGTCACCGATATGAGGAGCATTCAAAGATTTTTAAAATTTTTAGGCATAATCTATAAGACCTCTGTGCAAAATATTTTAAGTTTTCAAAATTTCAATGCCTCTAATACAAGAAGCATTGAAAGATTTTTAAAACTTTCGAGCATAATCTGTAAAATCTTTGGGTAAAATATTTTAAGTTTTCAAAGTTCTAATGCCTCTGATACGAGGAGCACTCAAAGATATTGACATTTGTAAAACTTCGAACATAATCTCTAAAACTTCCGGACATAATTTATAAAACCTCTGGGTAAAATATTTTAAGTTTTCAAAGTTTTAATGCCTCTGAGATAAGGAGCAATAAAAAATATTGAAATTTGTAAAATCTCCAAACGTAATCTCTGTGCAAGATTCGTAAGTTTTTTTAGCTAAACTTGTTTTTGTTTTGATATTTATAAGACCTCCGAATGTAATCTCTAAATCTTTTGGGCAAGATTCATAAGTTTTTTTAGCTAAATTTGTTATAGTTTTGATATTTGTAATACCTCCGGACATAATTTCTAAGTCCTTTGGGCATGATTCGTAAGTCTTTTGAGCTGAGTCTATTTTAGTTTCAAGATTTGTAAGACTTCTAGGCGTGATCTTTTGTTTTATTTTCAAAAGATATTGAGTTTTTATTTAAAAGAGTTTTAAAAGTTGTTTTCAAATGGTCAAATTTTTTTAAATCCAAAAAATAAAAAAATACTAAAAAAAATTTGAATATTTTGCATTGTTACTCTAAACAAAATTGTTGTTTACGTTTTTGTCATATTCCTAATTTTCAACAATGTGCAAAGAGAGGCAGTTATAAATATCAAATTTATTCGAGTTTATCAAAATTAAGCCCAAATTTATTTTATTATTCATTTAGTTTTATAATTTAATATTAAATAGTATTAATCAAATAATAATACAAAAAATAATTAATAAAAAAAGCAAAAAAAAAATGAGCCAGTGGCAGTTGGTGTCATGCACGGTACCATTACCAACCATTCCCTTAAGCCTCTTAAGCCCCATACACCATTACCCATACTTATGCCTACCTACCACACTTGCCCCTTGAGCCACCAGCCTTACCATCCATCGGCAATGTTGATTACGGTTGAGGAAGATAAGGTTTGTCCCTGCTCAAGCCCTATAAAAGAAGGGGAATCTAGCCAAAAAAGAAAAAAATTACCTAAAAAAAAAAAGAGAAGAGCCTTAGGTAAGCAAAAAAAAAAACCACCACCAAAAGATAAAAAACCCAATTGGCAAAACAAAACAAAAAAAAAGAAAAAATCAACACAAAAAATATCACAACCCCTTGAGATAGGGTATACAAGGCTAGAGTAAAAACAAAAAAAAAATTCTTCTAATTTTTTTGAAGAAGCTGAAAGGTTTTTTTTTTTTTTGGATATAGGTTGTTTGAGTCCCTTTTTGGTGAAAAAAAGGTCGAATATATAAAAAGGGGGCAAATAGGAGATTTTGTTGTTTTTTAGGTTTTTCGACCACCAACGACAATCAGCAATGACGATCGATGATCAGCTTTTGAAAATTGGTCGGCCCTTCTAAGTCCTATTTGAGAGGAAAAAAACTTTTTTTTAGAACGGAAAGGAAATGAGCTGAAAAAAATTGATTTGTCATTTTGTGACCCCAAGATCCGAACATGGACCTGCAACCCGACCTGGGGTTCGTGCACCCGACCTGACGATCTAGCACCCCTCAATTCCCATCGGTCCAATTGAATTGATTTTGAACCATTGAACCATCCTAGATCGATCCAATTAAGCCGATGTTAAACAGACCATTCACTAGTCTGGTTCAAGTAAATTTTTTTTTTTATTTAGTTTTTTATTTTTATTTTTTTATTTTTAATATTTATAGTTATAGATTTTTTTTTTTGCATGTTTAGAATCTTAACTTTGCTAGAATAAATACTTGTTGATTTTTTTAAAATAATAATATTAATAAAAGAAAGATAAAATAATATATGAAATTAATAAAAATGAAAACAAAAAGATGATTAAAACTAAATAATGAAAACTAAAGTCTAATTTTTTTTTATAATTCTACTAAAAGTTAAAATGAACTTTATAAAATAATATATAAAAAAATAACTAAGGATAATAATACTAACAATAATAAAAATGAAAATGATTTCTAAATTTGATAATTTTTTAATTTTAAAAAAATAACAAAGGTAATTAAAAATTAAAAAATATATATAAGAAATGAAATTTTTATCTGAGAATAAGATTCAAAAGTATTTCGAGTGACAATGCTTACAAAATCTTAATGTGAGAAAATATTTTTTAAATATTATCAACGTATTGGAGTATATATAAAAAGGTTTTAATACAATAAAAAAAAATTTTGCTATAAAATAAAATTAAAAATTAACTATTTTGTTAAAAAAATAAAAAATGAGAGAAAAAAATTTTATCCAGTGACAAGATTCTAAAGTATTTCGAGTATTGATACTTTACAAAATCTTTAGGTGAGAAAAAAAAATTTTTTAATACTACCAACATATTATAGTATATATAAAAAAATTTCAATACAATAAAAGAAATTTTTGCTATAAAATAAAAATAAAAATTAATTAATTTGTTAATTTTTAATAATAAATAAGAGAAAAAAAATTTTATCTTGTGACGAGATTCTAAAGTATTTCGAGTAGTGATGCTTTACGAAATCTCTAAGTGTAAAGATTTTTTTAAATACTATCAATGTATTTGAGTATTTATGAAAAATTTTCAATATGATAAAATTTTTTTTTCTTCAAAATAATAACAATAAGAAAACTAATATATTTTTTTAAAAGTAAAATAAAATGTGTGCATCAATATATTGTCATTCACATTGTATGCATATTTTTATGAAAAATAAATCCGAACCTCAAAGAATGAGATATCAAGATATTTTGAGAAACGATACTTAAAAAATCTCTATGTGAAAAAAACTCTTTTAATATTACCAATGTACTAAAATATTTTAAGAATTATTTAAAAAGAAGCACCAATTTATTTTCTTGAATAAAATGGAATAACAAAAAAATAAATAATAAAAAGTAATAAAAATAATTAAAAAACTAAAACTTTGATAAATAAGAAAATTCAAGGAAATTAGTTTCAAATATTGAAACTAAAATTGTTTTTATTAAAATTAAAAGATAACATATATTTAATTGATATCGTTTTAAATGAACACTGTAAGATATTAATCTTTTCTTATGTGTAATCGATTTTCAGACCTAAATTATTTCGTAGACCTTAAAATTATTTTTTTAATAAAATTTAATTAATTTTAAAATTTTATAAAAAAAATATATTTTAATAAGTAATTAATCACACTTAAAAAAATTAATAAAAAATTAATAACGATTTAATTTTCTCTTTTTTTAATTTCATTTTCAAATTCATTAAATGATTTCAAAATCGTTATGACAGTATAAAGAAGGAAGTGATCACTTATTTTTTCTTGTGAGTTCTCTAGACAGATTTAGTAGAGGGTGATCCAAAAATCTTCTATTAATAGGACTTCTAGAAGTTGGGACGATGATCTTCAATGGGCAATCATTACTTTCAGGGATAAGTGTTTTATAAGAATTGTTACGTTTTGTTTGGATTGCCACCATCTATCATGTTCAATTGGAAAAGGAACTCAATGAAGCAAAAGAATATCTCCAAAGGAATTATTCCAACTAATTGTTGCTATTGTGAGACCTCGATATCATGTTTTTTCAAATGTTTGCAATAATGATGTTAATAAATTTTTTTGTAAAAAATAAGGTATAAGCCATTCTAGCAAAATATGTATAAGCTATTTTTATAGTACGTTTCATACATAAACTTATAATAAGATAAAATAAAATGATATTATTAATAAAATTAAATTAAATAATAACATTTTATTTTTTATTTAATATATATAAGAATTAGAATAAGATAATTTTATTTGTTGATCAAAATTATCTTTTTATAAAATTTAAATAATTTAATTTCTGTAAATTTTAAAAATATAATAGGATAGTAAATTAAAAATAAAATAAAATATACATCAATTTTTTAATATCACTTGTAAAATTAAAAATTTACACAGATAATATATCAAATATTAACTCTTTAATTAAATTAAATTGGGTTTGACAAATATGGACCAAAATTTTCAAATTGGTCTAATTTTTTGAGCTTGACTTTTTCAACGAAAATAAAATATAAAAAAATCCAAAAAATAAGAAATTTGAAAAAATTACCCAAAAAAAAAACTGAAAAAGGAAATCTGAAATAAATGCAAAAATAAAAAATTTTGAAAAATACAAAAAGAAAATGTCTTAAAGGGCTGCTGGGCATCTGAAATGATTGCTATCCATGTAGTCATCTTCAAGTAACAATGCTAGCAATTGAATTAGATTAATACATAGAATGATAATACAAATAACAAAATCAAATATAACAGTATCTTTTTTTTAATTTAGATTAAGCTAATTTGGATTGAATGAGTCATTTTAATCAGACCAGTAACTCTTAATTTCAATGAAGGTTATCATCACATGTAATGTAGCAAAATGGGATATACCATTCAAGTCTTACTAAAAATAAAAGAAAATCCAATGAAATATGCAAATAATAGTGGATCTATTAATAAAATATTAAAATTTTAAATTTCAATAATCAAAATTCAATTATTAAAAATTTCAAATATAAAAAAATCCAATTTGATACAAAAATAATAGTAATTCACAAAAAAAGTCTCATTTCATTTTTTATTTGGTACTCACATTATAAATTTTGGTCCAAACCAAGCATAAGCCCAACATTATTACATCAACACTTCAACACTCACCATTTCACATTATAGGCCTCTAGTTGTACTCTGTTTGGGCCTATAACGATTTCCTCCCAAATAAATGATGAAGGCCCGTGGCTTGGCTCTTCCTTCAGTGTTGATTTTTGAACTCAATTTCGAACCACAAAAAAAAAAAAAAAAAAAAAAAAAGGCTCACTTCATTATCCATTTCCCCATTTTCCTTTTTTGGACACGTTATCCCTTCCCCACATTCCATAGGGAAAAGCAGACAACAAGAACAAAGAATCTGGTTGAACAAGGAAAAAGCTCCAAAAGTGAGATGAGGTTGAAGAACTTCCTTTTCTGCATAACCTCGTCAGTGATATTCCTTCAATTTTCTATGAATCATTCAGTTGAATGGCCTGACTCAGTCCCTACCCCGACGCCATGGCCGGAACAATTCCATGCACTTCTTTGCATGACGTTGTACTCAGGGGGTCACCAAATCACTGACCTTTGGTATGATTGGCCAAACGGCCGCAACGTTAATCTGCAGCAGAAGCAGCTTGGGGTGTTTATGTATGATATAGAGTGGAACAATGGCACCTCCTTTTACTACACACTGGGTACCAATGGAACATGCGAGATCATTGATTTTGGAGTTGGCATTCCCAGGCCTGATTTTCTTGATGGAGCTCATTATTTGGGGACTCAAGTCAAGGATGGGTTCCTTTGTAATGTGTGGGAGAAAGTGGATTTTATTTGGTACTATGAAGATGTTGCTACTAAGAGGCCAGTTCGATGGGATTTCTATGATGGTACGTACGTGATTATTAGGCTTTCTTTTGTCTTTCAATGAACAATGAATTTTTTTGGAATATATGAAATGTTCAAATTACTTTTTCTAAAAATTTTTTACTTTCTCCACTGCAACTAGAAAAAATAGTTCAAAAAATTGTTTTTTTCTCTACATTGGGCAGAAAAAAATTCCAGGTTTACAGCACTGCTCGACATTTTTGCATGTGTGTCTCTATAGTTATGCAATACAGAGTAATCAACTAGCATGGAAAATTTTCAGGAATAATAACACACGTGATGACTTTTGAAGTTGGTGTAACTCTGCCAGATTCAACCGTCCAAGCTCCCGAATATTGTTTCACTACTCAAAAAGAAGTGTAAACTTGCTATCTATTTATCTATCTATATTTGTTACAAAAGAGACCATAATCAAGAATAAAAAAAAAAATTATAAATGTTGTGATTTCAACTTTAAATGTATTGGATGTTACATTTTAAAAATGATTATATAAATCAATTAAATTAAGTTCATGGCTCTTGAATTAGCTATATATAACAGTATACGATTATAGATTTAGATATATTCTATCAGTTGCTGAAAGCGGTCTCCATTGATGATCAGTCTGTTTCTGTATGATGTCTTGTTTGAAGAAAATGCGAGAGGCACTTTGATAAGGTTTTCTTAAATCAAAATAGAAAAGAATATAATTGTAAAATGGATTTGCCAAATTGTTTCTGTAAGAGTTGAATCTTCTAAGTTCAAATTGCAAAATGTGAAATATCAAAGGAAAAGAAATCATGGAGATAAGGGGAAAAAAAAACAGGGGAAACCAGAGGAATATTATTAATAGTAATGTTAATTTTGATCAATTCAAAAGATTTTTCACTGTCCTTGCTTGTATAGAGAAAAGCATCAAATTTACTATTGTATTAGATTGGGAGTTTCACATTTATCATTTTACTCTTTGTTATACAATTTTACCACCCTAATATATTTTTTGATGCAATTTTAATCAGTTATAGATGAAAAAACAATATTGTATCTAAACAAAAGAAGATTCTGTTAAGAATTTTAATTATTTTTAAATTTTTATTATATGAAAAAATAAAAATGCTGTATTTCTAGTTGCAAACAAAAATAATATCAATAATTAAATAAAAATAAACATAATTAGATTATTTTTTTAAAATATTCATAATGCCACTAATTTTTTTCTTTTTTGAAAAATTATAATAAAATTTTTTATAAACAGGAAAAATTTTTTCATTAGAAAAGAAAATACTTGAAACAAGAATCTCACTTTTCTTTTTAAATTGCTCCCTAAATCGATTAAATTGATTAAAGAAAAAAAATAAACTAATTTAATTAAATGATCGATTTTATATTGAATTAATAGGTTTAATCCAACTAATGTTCTCCCGTATTATATCCTCTTAACTTCATAAAATCTTGGTGTAATAGAAGATTAAAAAGAAAGCCTGATTATTGACTCAAAACATCACAACGTCATTTTATAAGGTCTTATTCCATAAGGAAAAGACTTACATGAAATTTCATAAGTAAAATTTGTAAAATTTTTTATAAAAAATAAGTAAATCAAAATTAAAATAAAAAATCAAAATTGATAGATTAAAAAATCTCATTACATAAATCAGGCGTGCAAAATTTTTTTAAAAAAAATTATTTATATTAAATAAATATTTTTAATAAAAAAATGACAAAATTTTTATCGACAAATATGTATAGATTAAATTTGAATTATAAATATATTTTTTACATATTATTGATTTTTACATCTAACTCTACCAATCAATGGTTTGAATTTTTTATTAAAATTTTTATTTATTCATTTTTAATAAAAAATTTCACAAACTTCACCTATAAAATTTCATGTAGATTTTGTCCCTTACCACATGCCTAACACTATCTCATTTTTTAGTACATAAAAATTTTTTTTAAAAAAATTAAAGGTATTGTAGGTATTTTAAAATAATATAATTATTTTTATTTAATTAATGATATTATATTTATTTGAAATTTAAAATAAAATATTTTTTATTTGTATATATAAAATTAAAAAATAATTGAAATTCTTAACATAATTTCTTTAATTAAGGTGGAGATGACGATAATTACATAGAAAATAAAATGGTAAATTATACAATAATGAGTTGAGAAGTAAATAAGGAACTCTCAATCTAGTACAATAATAAATTTGATCATTTTCTCTTATATATATTATAAATAAATTCACATATATACTAGAAGAATTTATCAAATTCACTCTTATCATAATTTTATTCAGTACAAAATAAATATTTAAAAAATAGTATTTTATGTAAATAAATCAACAAATTAATTCAATCGAAATTTAATTGATGCAAAAATAAAAAATAAAAACTTAATTTTTAATGATATAAACAAAAAGCTTAAATATTTACAACATCAAACTTGAAAAATAAAAATGAAGCTAAAATAGAATAATTTGAATTTGATTCATGAATATTTATACTATTCAATGTATGTGTTAAATTTAAATAACATTACTAATTAAGTACATTTACTCAAAATTAGTTAGATTCATTGACACCATAAATTTGTGAATTGATAAATTTTTGAATAGCTAAATTCATGCAATTTAGGTTTTAATTCATGGTTATTTATATTACATTTATTGACAATTAATTAGGTTCATAAATACAAGAAATTGGTTAAGTTCATGAATAATTAAATTCATATAATTTAAACTCAAAATATTAAATTTAAATCATACTAAACACCAAATACATTTATTGACAATTAATTAGGTTCATAAATACAAGAAATTGGTTAAGTTCATGAATAATTATATTCATATAATTTAAAATAAAAATAAAAACATTAATGAAAAATATCAATAAACCAATTAATTACAAATCATACAATCTATGCCTTATAACTCATTCAATTTAATTTAATCTCACAATTAAAGACTAGTATCATTCAATTAACAATTTTAATTGACTAAATGTCACCTCATATTTCTTGCATCCCAAAATAATGTAAGGCATAGAATATAAAATGCCACAACACACTTATTTTTTAATTATGTTTGAATTCTACAAATGTTTTTGACTGATTATTAGGATAGTTTTAATATATGTAAAAGACCTTTTTAGCCTCTTCATTCTTGCATTCCCACAACAACTAACCTCACATTTAAAATTAACTTCCATAATCACCCCTCAAATTAAAATTATAGCTAAATCATGGGTGCATTTACATGGAACACACATGGACTAAAAAAATCATAATCTCAACTTAATTCCACAAAATGCAACCTAAATCTAGAAATTAACTTTGAATTGCAAGCATGAAATTTTTGAAAAAAAAAGATAAAAACATAATATAAAAATGTTAATAGTTATCAATAATCATATGATTTGATAGTAAAATATTAAAATTTTAATTCAAATGATTAACATTCAAATTCTGACAATCTTAAACATGAAAAAAGAAATCTCAATAGTTGTATTATTAGCCAACATTATGTCAAGACCTCAAATAAAAAATAAAAAAAAACAATTAGCATTTGAGGCCACCATAGGACTGCTATTGTTATGAGGGGTGATTCATAACAAAAAGCAAATTTAGCAAAAAATAGTAACATATAAAACAAACTGTAACACATATCAAAAAATGATAACACAAAAAAATAAAGAAACTAAATTTAAAAATAAAAGATAATGAAGAATGAGTTATATGTGTTAAAGTGGTTGATTATTTTGATTAATGGATAGTATTATAGATTTTTAAAAATCAATTTGAATTTGAATTAAATTTTATTTGAAATTGATTCGAATTAAATTATATTAATTTAATATGTTAAAATGTATTTAAATAAAAATAATTATTTTATTTATAAAATTTAATATATGTAAATTAATAAAAATATTTAATTTGATTTTATTTTATTCTTAGTTTTATCATTTTCTTACATGAAAATCAAATTTAATTGAATTAAAATATAAAATATTTGAATTTAGATTGAATAAAATAAAAAAATTAATTTGATCCAATTCAAATATTAAGATCATGAATAAATTTTTTTATTTTTTAGTTTTTTTCAATCTTAACAAATGATAGAGTTAGACCTACCAAATGTTAATTATCTTTTAAAATTAACTATACAAAGAAACAAAACTAAGCCTTCATTGAAGCATTTTATGGAAAAAAATTCTCTCTAAACAGGCGCCGTTTGTTTTCCCTTCCAAAATTCAACGACCCCAGTCTAGACGTCACCATGTCAAAATCCTACGACTTCCTATATAGAATGACGTGGCCCTATCATGTATTGCCATCACTGCACAGAATTTTACCAAACCATTCCTGCTTCTCCTCCTCTCTATGTTGACTCCCTTTTGATCCAATTCCCAGGAATAAATTAGGAAAACCCCAAACCACAAAAAAAAAAAAAAAAAAAAATACAGTCGGTGCAATTCTCTCCCTATCTACTTCTCGAATTCTCAATTTAACCCCTCTCGAATTCTCAACTCCTCTTGTAAGCAGACCCTCTCCTTTTGTGAAGGGAGGAAATCGAAGGGGTGCTGCTTTGCAGATCTGATCCAAATTCATGCATTGAAGAGTAGTTTTCCTATATTTAACGAGATGGGTATACTGCTTACAAAAATGTTCTCTTCTCTGTTCGGAAACAAGGAGGCCCGGATCCTTGTTCTCGGCCTTGACAATGCCGGCAAAACCACCATTCTCTGTATAATTTCTCATCCTTTTGATGTTTTAAGTGATGCCCATTTTTCATATCTGGATTTATGCAATGGGCATTAGCTATTTTTTTTTTGTTGATAATTTTGTGGTTTTCGTTGCAGATCGGCTACAGATGGGTGAAGTTGTCTCCACAATTCCAAGTTAGTCCTTTCAATTTTCAAATTTCTCTCTCTCTTTTTTTTTGTGTTTTTGTTTGAGCATTCTGATATGTTTGGGGGGAGTTAAATTAGATAAGTTAAGATTTGCATTTAAGCACATCAAAGGTTTCTTTTATATTTAAGAATTGCTCTTTGATTTGTTTTTGTTCCTTATGGTGCAGCAATTGGATTTAATGTCGAAACAGTACAGTACAATAACATCAAATTTCAAGTTTGGGATTTAGGTATGCCGACCACTACTTCTTTTTAACATGTAAATAGATTTATTAGATCAATGCCTTGAAATTTTGATTTTATTTTCCTATGGATTTGATTGTCTAATGTGGAAGCATATGTGTATTACAATCATATTAGAAAACACCCCGGTTTTCAAACTAACAGATATGTCAGGATGATGGATCAGTTACTATTCTGAGAATTTCAATCTTTGTAGTTTCTTAGATCAAAGGCTTGACTGAAGATGATTATAACTTTTGTTACAGTAAATCTCAATTGCATAAAATAGCAAGACCTGGTTTCCAATCCACAAATTACTTGATTTCTTTGCCTCTTGCCGATATCTTTGTATATATCTTCTAAATATCTCATCTGAGAAACAAGCATAATAAGTAACAACTTGAAGCAAATTTACAGAACTGACCACTCTTTATCGTCAGATCATTACTTTTTCAAAACTGGATGAAAGAAAATTTTCTTTTATTTGGAACATCTGTCTCAACTCATAGGAGAAATCAGGAAGAAAGGAAACTTATCTAACTTACCTTTGGCTGCCAATCCAGGCTTTTTCTGCAATATTACATTGAATAGGTTGTTCTTTTCTGATGGAAGTTTGCTGTTATTCAAAGCCATTGGACTTCGTCAAAATAAAATTGTCAAGTTGTGGAATTTTTATCTCTTAGTATTAGACTGAAATTGGATACCTTGTTTTCTAATTTTGCTTTCTTTTATCACTTTGAGCTATTTAATTTTATTGTTTAGAACATTAGTGATGTCAACTTCTTGTCCTAATGACATCCTTATCATTTACTGTTGCAGGTGGACAGACAAGTATCAGGTAACTTTTCCAAAGATGCCACTTTTTTCTTTTTTTTAAATTTCTTTCATTATTTAACTTACATTTTGTTGGCAACTCTTCTCCGAGATGTATGGTTTCCTAAAGCTCTACGTAAATTGTGTCGTTGTGAGTCTACAGCATGGTATTAGTTACTTGAACAATTTAATTGAGATAATACATTTTTTCTCTCAAAGTTATATATACAAAATGAGTTCTGTTAATTCTGGATTATGATATGGTATATGTCTTATATTCCACTTCATAGTGACTTCATATGATTAATGTTTGATGCATGATAGAAGAATCATTTTGATGCATTACTTGTACAGTTTTTCAAAGAGAGCTTGTTGTCTTGCAAGGGTTTTTTTCCCTGATTACTTCAACTTAATTCTACCTTAAAATATCTTTATTCTGATTATACTGTTTTGGCAAACATGGAAAGATTTTACTCCTTTTGTCTTAAACTATATGACCATGTTTGACTTGCGATGAAGACTAAGGAAATAAGCTTAAACTTTTTTATAGTTATATTAAAATTTTATTAAAATTTTAATTTTTTATAATATCGATGTTTAATGGGTATTAATGCCAACAAGTTAAAAAAAAAGTGAAGTGGGGAAAAATAAGAGTGTTAGGGTCTAAAAACTGAAAGAGGACAAATATTTAAGACATTCCAAGAGAAAAGATGACATTCAATTTGAGAGAAAGTAAGTAATGAATTTTAGAGGTATGGTAGCATTGCCTCCTTTACACTTGTACTGCTCCTTCAAGCAGATGTGGTAAATGTGCGATTGGACGTAGTTAGGATTTATTTTTGCGTTAAATGTTATTAAATTTATTATTGCTAAAACTCATCTAAAATGAACATCTTTAGAAAGCCACAAGTTAGACTAAATTATCTTAGTTGAAGACTGCTTTTACCACAAAATCTGAATGTAGATTTTACGGCTAATGTTTGTTAACATTTCAATGTTCATATAAATGGTTTTTTTGTTTTTCTTTTTTACCTTACAACAAACCAATTTTGAATCTGTCATGGTATTTCAATGTTGCATTCATGGGATTCCCCTCTTTTTGCATTTATGGTGTATTGATGCCAGTGGAAAAGAAAGCTTAATCTATTCAATTTTTAGTGTATGACTCATATGTTGCTTCCTTATATTCACTTAATAAAATGCTGCTCCCAGCGATAGACCACCTGTCTAGTTTCTTATTTATCTTTTCTCCACAGGCCATATTGGAGATGCTACTTTCCAAATACTCAGGCTATAATCTATGTTGTTGATTCGAGTGATACAGATAGGCTGGTGATAGCCAAAGAAGAATTTCATGCAATCTTGGAGGTAAACTCATCAAGATCTATTTCTTCTTATTGGCTGTGAAGATGACATATTCTGGCTGTAAGGTTTATCTCATCGTTGTAGGAACTGTTATGTTTTTGAAGTTTAACAAGAGGAAAGAATGATGTGTGGACACGTTTTATTGTCTCTGTCCCTTTCTGCATTGTATTTGTTTCCTTATAGAATTATCTTCAATTTTTAAATGGTATTTCATGTTGTTATATTCTTGTTGTGTTACCTTTACCTTTTTTAATTTTATTTAATTATGTGAAAGCAGATTCAGAGGACTTCTTTGTCTCCTTATCATCTCCTACTAAAAAGAAATAAATCAAACCCTTTTTTATTTCCTTTTTACTATCAATGAAGATGACTTGTTTATACATCTGTAATAAATTACTTTTGCTTGGTGTTTACATTATTCTCTTACTTTTCAATGCTTGTTTTACATATTTTATCATGCGTCTTCTGGAATAATTTCAAGTAGTCTTTTGCAGGAGGAGGAGCTAAGGGGAGCAGTTGCTCTTATTTTTGCGAATAAGCAGGTTGGTGCTATTCTTCTTCTTCTTCTTCTTCTTCTTGGGGCTAGTGTAGAATTAATTTTTTTTGCTTTGCTTGTGTAACATGGAGCAAAAGCTGATTATGGGCATGGTTTGGAAGCCCTTACTGCAAAAGGAAATAATATGCAATTTCTTAAGCTTAATTGGGAACATAAAATTGAGAGTGAATTTGGATTGTATTTGCTATACACATTGTAAGGGTGAATGTACACAACATGTATAAATTAATCATGAATATCATTTTTTCTTGAGTTCTTTTGATCAAATTATAGTACTAAATTTGTTATTCAAATCCATTATTTTAAATACAAGTTCCCGAATACAACCTCAAAAAATTTGGCTGAGAAAAGAAGGATAACTTTGTCATTTCTTGAGTAAATATTGTGATCCACTTTGACTATTTTCTATTATTATTTTTCTTGTAATTATATGTGTCACCATTTTGGTGTATACAGGATCTTCCAGGTGCACTTGATGATGCTGCAGTGACAGAGGCTTTGGAGTTACACAAGATAAAAAACCGTCAATGGGCTATTTTTAAAACTTCGGCAATAAAAGGGGAAGGTCTTTTTGAAGGCTTCGACTGGTAAGTTTTGTAGCACATGTAATTCATGTTATTGTAGAATTTACTTTGAAAAATTGCTCCCTGAGTCAATAAAATTCGTATTTACATATAGCTTGCTTTGCAGCTATGCTATGACAAGATTCATTGTTTATAAATTCGGCATTTATAAAGAACTTTAAAGTTCACTATGTCCGGGTTCTATGCATCTTTTTCAATAATTGAAAGAAGTTTCAAAGTAAATGTATCCATCCCTTGAACAATTCGTCATTTTTAAAAACGTAGTTGAATGCTGAGTTATTGTTTATGCACATCGATTAGTTCATGAACAATACCTTGCCATCAAGAAGGTAATGGGGCCAGGAAAGGACTAGTTGCTCGTGTAATGTTTTGTTTCAATTTTTTCATCTCTAAGAGACATTGTTTTCGCCACTGAGGATTGATGATTCCATGAAATCAATTAACCTAATTAGCACAAGTAGCAATTCTGATAGAAACAAACTGAGAAGCTTTTTTCCAATTTTCACTTTTCCTGTTTGTTCATCTTTTTCAAGTAATTTATTTGTAATCATTGTAGGTTGAGTAATACACTCAAATCCGGAAGTGGCTAACTCTTGATATGAAGAATTAAAAGCTGGCTGATATGTAGTCAGGCTGGAGCAACGAATGGGGAATGGTGTTTTTGCTTGGTATGATCTGATACGTCAATTGACCTTCTGAATTTTTGGCTTTAATTTTTTGGGTAAACCTCTGGTATACATGTAAAATTTTTGTTAAAGATTAACCATGTTATCCTTAATTTTTTTACATTATGTGCCTTCCCCTTCCCTGCTGCAAAAACTACCTTTCCATCCCTTCCCCACCTCAGAACTCCATTTTTGTTCCATGTTTATATCTCAATTAGTTTCATTAGCTTAGTCTGCTTTCTGAGTTGAACAATCGGCAGCAAAGCATCTACATCTTTTTTGTTGGACTGCAAAATCTTCTGCTTTTCGTGTTCACTCTTCGAACATGGAACTATTAATTAAGAATTCTTGGGTTTATTTTAACTGCTTCTAGCTTTTCTTCTGTTTACTTTTTCTTCAATTTTTGGCCATTAATTAGACTTTAGACCGTGCATCTATAATCCTTTATATATATATATATATATATATATATAATTTAGGGGTGACAACTTGACTGATCAGAATAGATTTGGGTTGGATTGGACGGTTCTTGGTCTTGGTACTTTGGGGTTTTGACTAGTTCGAGATCATTTTAAATTTAAGCAGGTTTAGGGATTTGGGCTTTTGGTTTCTTTAATGTTATAACCTTTCTTTCACTCCAAAGAATGATTTGGCGCTTGTTTGGTTTAATGGAATGCTTATTTCATTTGGGGACTGTTCCTAGTACATTCCAAAACGAGGCTTATTCCAAAGTTTGGTTTAAATTTTGGAGAGGAATGGGTATTTCGATTAAAGGGTCTATTTTGAGTTTGATGATAATAATCATTCCTTTCTTTCCTATGGTATTAACTATTCCTTTGCCTCCAAGAATAAAAATATTTTATTGGCTAGTTCTTTCTTCATCCCACATGGTAGATAAAAAGGTTTGGAAAATGATATGGGAGCATATAATTCGTTTCGATTTATTAGGTTTTATAATTATATCTTACAAAAAATATTTTACAAATTGAAGACGTTATGAATGCTTATATTACAAATCGAATTTTAGTTTATGTCCAATGTGAACCGTACCACTTCTTTTTAAAATCACGAATCTGTGCCAGAAAAGAATTTCTTTTGGAGAGCCTGAGGATGCTGTTACTACTCCATAGAATCTATGGAGACGAATTACAGGATCTCCAATATGTCATTTGTGCCAATGGCTGAGAATGAGACAATTGAACTTAGTCTTCTTGTTTGAGAGCGGGCAAGAATGGTTTGGTTTGCTTAGGATGCTTGCTTATAATGTTGGCGGGAAACAAATTAATTACAACATTGGACGATGGCTGGGAAAAGTTTTTTCCATGGAAGTGTTAGACAGAAGAGATAAGAGCCATTTACAAAGTCCAAGTTGCTTTCACCTCCTGACTCGTTTGAAGGACTTGCAACATTGAACCCGTTATCATCACGTACTAAATTGACTGTGTTGTTACATCCTAAAGAGCCAGTGGCCAGTAATGAATCATGTGAGCATCCATACCATATATTGGCAGACAGAACAGTCGGCATGTGTTCGTGTTGCTCCTAACACATCAAAAAGAACGAGAAAGAGTGGAAAACAAACGCGCTTTCCCCATTTTTTCCTTCAAGTAATCATTCACGTGTTCAAACTATCTAATTCCACATTGAATAATCAAATGTCAGACAAAATAATTAATAATTTATATATATTTCAACTTGCATATGATTAAAGTTTAAGTGAATCTCTTCAGAGATTGAGTGGAGTAATAAATTATTTATAATAACATTCCATCATACCTTCGAGCATGAATGGCATTATCTTCTCAATCTTCAAAATCTGATTTCTTACAGTCTTCTAGATTTGCACCACTGTTTAAGAATCAATGGATTCTTTCTCAGCAAAACGTCAGCAATTTGTTTTGCTGTTAAAAGGATAAGGGAAGACTGTGTACCAAGGGATCTCCCAATTTCACTGCCTCTCTTCTATGCTTTGAAAATGGGATTTTATTAATCATCACAAAATTTATATATAGTAATTACTAAAATTAGTGTTTGAGCTAAGATGATCTTGTTTTAATAATAATAATAAAAAAAAGTGTTGTAACGAAACTTAATTCACGATATCTGTAATTTTTTTTATTTATCTTTAAATTATAATTTTTTTACCAAAAAATAATAAAAAGAAAGTGTTCAAACTTTTAGTTCCTAATTTGAACTCTCATAAAAATATATATTTCATTTACTTATATATTAATTAATTGATTGTTGAATTGATTTATTTATTAATTGCTTTTTAATATATATTTAAAATTATTTTCTAATTTTTTTCTAATACATATAATTCATTAAAAATAAAATATGTTCATACCCAAAACTTCTCTATTGTCAATTTGTCATTGACATTGTACCAATCATTAATTACTATTGTACTTGGGTTAACATGATATCAAAGAGCCGAGTAGCAGATAAGATAACTATGAAAACAAGATTTAATAAAAAAAAAAAAGGATAAAGAGAAAAAGAAAAAGATGGTATGGATCTCATTTAATTTCTTCACATTAATCTTGCTAAACAGGAAGTTGGCAGAAATAAAGATTCATTCTATTGCATGGTTGCGATTTCTTTTACTTTTTTTTTTTTTCCAATTTTGTATGCTAGTTGAGTGGATTACGTTGAGTTTGGGTGTGAAAGATAAGTGGTCAGACCTTGTTGGCTGTTCTTATTGTGTTGAAGTTCTTATTCTATTATCTATTAATACAATATTTTCTTGCTTTTCACACAAAAAAAAAAAAATAGAAAAAGAAATTGTCAAACGCTAGCTCAAAAATTAATAGAAAAGTTGGAGAAGTCCTTATTATCAATTAAAATTTCTTCAGAATTATCCTTAGTATCTTTTCATTTTTAACACCTCCATAGAATAAGGTTTAATAGCCGTTAATGTCAACTGCATGCCTATTAAAAATTTAAATAATAAATTAATAAAATTTAATATAAAAATTAATAATATATAAAAAAATTATTAAAATTATTGTTAATAAATATAAATTTAATCGATACTTATTTAGTAATAAAAGTTTTATCAATTTTTTTATTAAAAATATCATTTAAAAATTTTATCAAAATTTATTAAATTTTTTTAAAAAAATTTACACACTTAATCTTTATATCAAAACTTTTTAATTTATCTATTTTAACTTTTAATTTTGCTTTTTATTTAATAATTTTTAATAAAAAAATTACAAACTTTACCCAAAAAAAAAAAACCTCGTTTATATCTTCTTCAAGAAGAGGACATTACCCTAACCCCAGCAGCTCACACACCTAAACAACATTCGTATTCCGTACCAAGGTCTAGGGATATTAATGACAATCAATGACAATTTTGTTAAAAAGATAGAATAACATTTTTAACTATTACTATAAAAATACTCACATATTGTTGTGCATCAAAATTTTTTTTATTATTTTTTTTCAAAATTTATTTAATAAAAAATGAAAGGTAAAAAAATTGGAATGACATGCGGTATCTTAATTGGTTTCTTTTTTCATAATATTAAATAATATATTTATTTATATAATAACATATATAAATATAAATTTAATTAATTAATTAAAATATAATTTAATATATATAATCAAAGTAAAACGAAATGCCATAAACATGCATCTAACTCGACTTTGATTTTTTAAAACAATTTTAATTTGATCTCAAATAAAAAATATACTTATTAAATCTGAATGAATCAAAACTTACTAAATATATATTATTTTGTTATCTATTCTTCCATTAATATTTTTCTTAAAAAATATATTTTTTGATTTTTTATTTTAAATTATATGATTAAAAAATAAAAATTACTGAAAGATAAAAGGTGAAATTGAGTTTCACATGCACACATCTATTGGTTTTTTTAATAAAATTATCTAATCAAAAAATAAAGGTAAGAAAAATTTAAAAAAAAAAGATAAATAAACAAAAACAAAAAATTGAGTTACCATGCGATATTGGCAATTATAAGATTTCCTTACTATCCATTTCTTAAAAATTATCAAATTAAAAAAAAATTTAATCAATAATATCATATGAGCTACAAATAAAAAAGTTAAAATATTAAAAAAAAAGTAAATAGGAAATTGATAAAAATAAGAAAATGAGAAGAATGAAGAAAATGATGTGAAACATGACATACCTTTAGTATCATATCGGCGAGACAAAAAAATTAGAATATAAAAATATTTATTAAATATATAAAATTAAAAAAAATACTAGCATACCTTTAATATCAAGCGAATCCCATAAAAATAAATTTAAAATTTTGAAAAAAAAATTAGGTGTAAACTAGGGCTATATTTAAAAAATAAAATCTTTAAAAAATATTTATTAAATATAAAATATTTTTGCAAAAAAAAAATTTAAGTAAAAAAAGTAGGAAAAAATAAAAAAAGCAAAAAAAGTGGTGTCACATGGCATAAATTTTGGTCATATACTTTGTCATAACGGTTTTGAAAATCATTAGAAAAATTTAAAAAAATAAAAAGTCACCACAAATTTTTGTTAATTATGTACGATTGGTAACCTATTAAAATTTATCTTTTTAATAAAATTTTAAAATTAATTAAAATTTTTTAAAAAGATAATTTTTGGATTTACAAAAATAATTTGAATTTGAGAGTATAATTATTCGTGAGGGATAATTAACACTCTCATAACACTTATCTAAAGACAGTATCAATTAATCTTGTGTTATTCTTTAATTTTGACAAAAAAATCTTAATTTTGATAGTTAAAATAATTTTATAACTTCCCATTTTTGTCATAATTTTGATTTAAATTTTTAAAATTTTAATTTTTTCACAAATTTTTTTCTCTTTTTATTTGTATAAAAACTTATTATTTCTTCTCTTTTTTTATTTGAAAAAATAAATTGAAACTTTGTTTTTGAAAAAATTTGAAAATGTTACAGTAAATTGATAGCATTAGGATAAATTTTCTCATTTAAAGATTTTTTGAGAATTACTATTCAGATTTTCTTAGAATTCCTTCCTTGAAAGTTTGTATTTTTTAATTAATTAATACAGGTAATATTCATGCATTATTGTATGTAACTTTAGTTTTAAAAAAACTCTTTTCTTTTATTCTTCTTCCACTTTTCAAATTAAAAAAGAAACAATAAATAAATGAAAACCCTTTTGTATTGAATATCTTTTTAAATACTCTAGTACTTTGATATTATTGTAAAAAAAATTCTCCTATAGATATTTTTAAAGAATTATTACTCAAATTTTCTTAATATCTCATCATCAGATAATTTTAATTTATTTTCAAGATTAATATATATAATGAAATACAAGTAATAAAAAATGATATGCATGTAATTTTACCTATTTTGATAATCTTGCTTATTATTTATCATCTATTATCTTGTTTAATTTCCTTTTTGTTCATTATCAATTATTTATTATTTTTTGTTTTATAATTTAAAATTTTTTCTTGAAAAAGAAAAAGGAAATTTTTTGTATTGAAAAATTTTTTAGGCACTCCAATACTTTGGCAGTTGTTTTAAAAAAAATTTTTCATTTAAGGATTTTTTAAAAATACTACTCAAACTTCCATAAAATCCATTGTTGTAGAACATTTCCTTTTTGTTTTTTTGTTTAGTACGAATTTTTTAAATTTTGTATGAATTTAATTTTATCATTTGTGAAATCTAAAATTTATTTTTACTAATAAGATTAAATATTTATTTCAAGGTTTAAAATTTTAAACATGCATGAATTAAAAAATAAATAATTTAGTAGAAATAAATAAATAAATAAATAATCACCAAAAAATGATAAAAAAATTACCAAGAATGGTTGATCAAATCAGTCAACAGTTTAGAAAGGATGATTAAGTTCGTTTAAGGCAGTTTTCAAAAAATTTGGAGTGATTTTGTTTGATTTTCAGTATTTTAGTCTAGTTTGCAGTGGTTCAGCTTATAGTTCAATTAGATTGGTTATGGTTTTGACTAAATCGAGTTTGGTCGGTTGGAAACACAAGTCATTGGGTCAAGTCAATTTAACGCGTAGATCTTTAATTTCCAAAAGACATCATTTTGCTATTGCTAGTTAAACCCTAAATCATCTTTTTTTTTTTCATTTTCCTCATTTTTTTTTCTCTCTTCTCTCTAAATTCTTTCTTTAAAAAACCTAAAAATCAATGATAAACCTAAAATTCGACCCTGGTCTGCCTCGCCATCCATTATTTACCATCATTGGCCACCTTTTGTCGATGTCAAAAAAAATCCCAAAACTCCTAAAATATTCCTCTTAGCCTCCAAATCCCCATTATAAACCCCAAATCTCAAAAAACAACCCCATTCTAAAAGTTTAGATTTACCTTGAAGGTTTTGGTTAAAAATTTTCCTTTCGACGATTTTGGCTTCTTCGATGACCTTTGTCTTTTAATATGTTATTCCTTCTATCTAAATTTCACTCCTACCTAAGTTTGAAGCCTTAATGCCCCTTTAAACTCCTAAGTCTGAAACTTCCTGCTATTTAGGTTTTTGCATTTTTTTTGTTTCCTTTTTTTTTTTTTGTCACTATGGTTCCCTTCAAGGATGTTGATGATAAGTTAGTTTTTTTATTTCTAGTAGCTATTAAAGAAAAGTTCTAATTCTTTTTTTTTTTGTAATGACAGTGGATTAGGTGCTGGGTGATTTGAATTTATATGGGTAGTGTTTGGGTGGGTAGTTGATGAGGGTGGAAGGATTAGTAGTGTGAGGGTGAATCAAGGTGGCAATAGACTTGTGGTGTTGGGTGAATCAGTAATGATAGTAGATTAGGCACTGGCTCTTTTAGAGTTTTCATAAAAAAATCCCCTTTCTTTTTATTTGTGATGGTTCTTTTATAGAGCCAATTTGAGATGAAATCTTTAATTGTCATGTCCTGATAGTTTGAGACCAAGATGCAATATAACTATATTATCTTGAAGTAAACCCTAAAATAATATAAAACCTTCATTCTTAATCATTTTAAAATTTTTTAATAAAATTCATATTTTTAATCCAACCAATGATATATCTCTATATATCCAAATATGAACTAATAAATAAATACAAAACCTTTTTGTAAGACCTCATTGGCCAATATTATTTTCGACAACTAAGTAATCTTTCTCATTTAATTTTTTAGCTTTTTTTTTATAAACAATGCAAACTTATCATTTACTTATCTATAAAGAGAAAGAAAAAGAAAAATGAACAAACCACAGCTTAGCAAGTATAAGCTCATACACTTTACTAGATTAAGTATCGTTTTTATATATATCATATAAATCATTCAAAATATTAGTCAAATCATAATGTCAAAACATTTAAAAAATTATCATTATGTCAAACATTTCGTATATCATAAATTAATATAAAAATATATCAATTCATAAATCATTGCAAAATATGTTGTTATTCAAATATCATAATCAAATCAAATCATAGATCAATATTTAAAAATCATTATAAATCATCAGTATCATTTATTTATTGATAGCTAAGGTAACTATTATAACTTATGATATTGGCTGTATCGATAATTTTATCATCATGATCATTGCTAATTATTGTAACTTACTAGCCAAGGCTTAATGCTAACTATTATAACCCATTAGTAGGGTGGTACAATCATATCTATACTAACTATTGTAACTCATTAGCCAGGTCATAGAACTAGTTCTGACCCACTTCCCAAGCATGTAAATATATAGTTATTATTAAATTGCTTCTTAAACATAAATCATTTTTTCATTTCATTCATAAGTATGATCCATCATTTACATAGCAAAAATACAAAATAATCATATGCTTGATCCTTTTTCATACATTGAAAAAATATTTATTTATTTAGAAACATACATATATACATAAGTTTAAAAATAAGTAAAGTATGTGAGATTCTGCTTATTTTATTTCAATTCCACCACTTAGTTTTTTTTAAAAAAATAATTAATTGCCTATTTAAGATTATTTCAACATAACATAAATTAATTAATCCATTTTGAAACCGTTAATACTAAAAATAACTAAGTTCCTTTCACTAAAATAACCATATCTCAAGATATATAACTCAAAATTAAGATATTTTTAGTGCGTTAGAAATTAGATTCGATAAGCTTCTAATTAGATATGGCCCACCTCTTAATTCTTTGTGGATTAATTGTAATAATTTTTGCAATCTATATTATATGTTGCTACTAGATAGTATATATACCTTCTAATAATTACATATTTATTCATAGGAGACTTCAAATTCAATTCTGCTTATTTTGTTGGAAAGTAGACTCGATGATCTTTTTCAAACATATATGGCTCAATTCATAATTCATTGTATAAAATTTAAGACAATTTTTGCAAATTATTATTAATGCTGCTACCATGTAACCTGTACATCTTTAAGTTAAAATTAGACAACTTTTCACATAAAATTTAGAATCAACTTCCGTTTATTTCGTTGGAAAGTAAATTCAACAAGCTTTCCAATGATATATAATACTTATAATAATAATTTATCCATTAATATATAATTTCATTTTAATTTACTATTGTAGATAATAACATCTCATCTAAAAACATAATTTCTCCTTTAATCTTTAAAAACCTAAATCTCTATTTTTAGTTTTTAAAATTTACTCAATAATTATCATTAAATCTTAATAATAATAAGTAAACAAAGTCAATAATTTACTCAAATAGATCATAAAGACAAAAGATTTTATAATTTTTTTTATTTTTTTTTTCAAAATTTTAACTCCAAATAATAATAATAAATATAATATTTTTCTTAAATAAGAAAAGTACGTATGCTCATATTTAAGAGATTAATCCTATTGTAACATTTGATTTCGAATTTTTAACTTGATTTTTTATATGTTTTGACCTTAAAAAGCTAAGGAAGAAAAACTTATATTTCTTTTTTATTTCACAATAATTAGATTTTTTTTATATAATACTTCAACCTTTTTTTTAATAAAAAATCTTTTAAATAAATTAAAAAATTTTAATAATAATTTAGTTTAATTATCATTTGAGGTGAGATATTACATCGATTATCAAATCAAAATTCCTTAATTTGTGGAGTTGGAAGAGTGGGTGGTAACAGTGTTAGTGGAGTTAGAAGATGGGTGGGTAGTGGCAGTATAAGAGATGGTGATGGAACAAGCATTTAATGTTTGTGTTATCTAATGGTCGAAAGAAATGATGAAAATCGAAGAAAAATTGGCTTTAAGTTGATTTTGATTGATTTTTTTTTAATTTTTATTTTTACAAATGAAATGAAACTAAAAAAAAAAAAAAATGGGACTATGATTTTGGACTTAAAATTTCATTGAGCCTTTAAGCCCAAATAGCTTGGGCGACGGGCTTCCAAACCCGAATCATTTCAACAAACTCTAAAATTAGATTCGGCTACAATTCAATCTTTTCTGTGATCCAACAAAACTCAAGGATTTGGCAAGATAAAAATTAATTGAAACAATCAAATAGGCCAAACCCAGTGGATTCTACCAAAATTTAAATTATCTGGAAATTTATTTTGATTCGATCTTGAAATTAGTATAAATAAATTTGGTGTCTACATACCGTTGACTGTACATGACCAAAATTTATGTTATGGATCAGCCACTACTCTCAAAACAGCTTAACCTTTTGTGATCAAGGTACTAAATTATATCATTTTTTTTATTCTCTTTACAGTGAGTATATATATATATATATATATATATATATATATATATATATATGAGCGCTTAATTAAAAAATAAAAAAATTTTAAAACAAAATTTTTTGTATACTTTCAAAAAATATTTTTAAATATTTTTTTCATCAAAAAATTAATAAATTCATCTACATTTTTTTTTATATATATTATAAATATAGAAATTTGAAAAAAAAAAAAAAGATCTAGCATTATATATATTAAAAGACGGAAGATTTGAACTCACATTTAAAAAAAATCATCAACCATTAAATTATATATGCATCGTCGGACTACATTGTTGTTGATTATAAAGCTTTGATTGAATTTTTTTTTCTATTAATCTAAAACAGCATCAACATTGTCAATAAAGCTTGGGAGATGATCCGATACAATGATCTCACCTTCTGGGCACTCAACCCCGGTTATACTATGTGCCAGCGAATTTGCAAATCTTCGAACGTTAGAGAACCTGCATGTCTTGAACTTTGCTGCCAGACTCACCACTTCCCTTGTTAATGCGGCCCCCTCCCAGAAGGACACTCCAGCCTTATTGATCTCCTGCACCACTAATGCTGAGTCCGATTCTACCTCAACCTCCTCAAAGCCTCTTCCCCTCACTATTCCAACCCCAAACAACACCGCATTCATCTCAGCATGCATAGGGCATTTTCCATTAACGATCCGCGTCATTGCTCCCAGCTTTACCTTTCCCCTCGTATCCCGAATCACTATCCTCATTCGGGCCCTCCTACTCGCTTGGTCATACGCAGCATCCATATTCATTTTGTACTCCACGTCCACAAGCGGCGTCTAGGGCCACCTTTCCATCCTGTAATCCCCATCTCTTCCTACTTCCTGCACTACTAAACTTTCATGCAGAACTTGTTCTACTTTATCAACCAAAGTCCATTCATTCCCACACATGTTCTCATGTAGACAGCGGTCTCTGTTCGACCATAAGATCCACAACACATGTAGGTAGGTTTCAAGGATACTCTCCTCCTTCACCTTAATCAAAATTAGCAGCCAGAACTCATGGGAATTTGCCCAAGAATCTATCCATTCAGGAATCCAGCTGCCCACTTTACCCCATACCTGCCTACTCAACTCACAATCGAAAAAAAAATGGAAACCAGATTCCCCCTCTTGACCGCATACGCAGCATGAATCCTCTACTGGTATTCGACGAGCTCTGAGGGCACTTCTTACTGGTAACATTCCCCATATATAGCAACCTCCACATGAATATCTTGACCTTTGGCAGTACCTTAGCTTTTCATACCATCTTCCACATGGGTGAACGAGTGTTTTTGTCCCCAACTTCTTTCCTCAAGATCGATCTTGCAATGTGATAATCTGACTTCACCGAGAAACCCCCCAACATAGCTTCTTGCCATATTAACTTATCTTATAGTAGTCCTCTACTCAAGGGTATTTGGGCACTAAGTTCACAATTCTCAGAACAAAACAAACTATTCAACAGGTTCAATTTTCATGATCTTGTGTCCCTATCCATTAAATCGGCAACTTTTAGAAATGGATTTATGATCCTTTGCTGCATTGTGCTTTGAAACTATGTGGTTTTTGCAGCCATCTCTCGTAACATTTAGATTCATTTACCTATCGTTGGACATGATTTTAGAGGTCACAACTAATTTTTTTTGTTTAAATGTGATTTGTCATTTATTGAATCATTTCATTTTAAAAAGATGTCCCACACTTGGTTCAAGTGTCTTTAAAAATTAAATTATAATATACAAAACTAGATATAGATTTGGAGTACGTTTACGTGTTTAGCTTAAAACATGTTAGTAATTTAACAAGTAATTTAATTATTAAAAATTGATCTTCAGGTTATTCCAATCATTTGGTAATAATTTAACATAATTTTTTTATCTTAAGAGTATTCATGAAGATTAATGTCTCATTCTAAAAAGTTTCAATTATTAGATTCATTAATATATTTTTCAAGAAATTAATTATTTGAAAACAATCAATAAAATTTTTTAATAGTTTGATAAAATTTTATTTCAATGCATCCTCTAAGAGTTTGGTGGGATTTTTATTTGAAAATATTTTCATAAATTTTTTAAAAAAAGTCATTAAATAAGATTCAATTGAAAATTTAAATCCTTTAATCATTTGGTTGGATTGAAAAATTATTTTTTATAAAAATTCATTAAATCATCTAATAATTTGATAATTCTTAATTCGATATTTAAATCCTCCGATCATTTGGTTTTGTAGAATTAAAAATTTTATTTTTTAATTTAACGCCTCCAATAATTTAGTAAGATCTATAATAAAAAATATATTTTTTTAAAATTCACAAATTTTTTTTAATAATTTAATATGACATCATGGATTAATTTCAAAAAATTATTATTTTTATTTTTATAAATTTTAAAACATCCTTCATCAAAACAATAACATAAGATAAATAAAAGTAGAAAAAATATCATTCAGTTGGACTAAGTCTAAGTGGGAGTCGCAAAGATTGAACGTGGAATGGCCCAAGTTAAATCTTGATCCAATGCAGGAAAAAGTAATGCTAGATGACTTGGGTTCACAATTGGGCCCAAGTTTATTCAAAATCACATATCGGTGGGGCAAACTATTGCAAATAGGCCGGATCCAAACCGGTTCAACAGTGCCGGTCTCAAAACGGTTTGACTCTTTTTGTGCCCAAAAACGGCATCGTTTCAATGCCACAAATATCGCAATTTTTTACTTCCTCTCTCCACAAAAAACAAGTTGAATGCCGGCCAAGTTCTTCCAACTCCCCAGATTCCAACGATGCTCCACCGAATTGCAACCATCGTCAGCCATCCACCGACGACTGAAATTGTCCTAAAAGATCTCTATGAGCTCGTCTCTGCCTCATCTGTCACGTGCTTAAAATAGTTTCTTCCAAAATTCTCTAGATCGTCGTAAATCTGAATTCGAAAGTCGCGATCTCCATCTTTGCTCTGTTGCTTCGATGGCCGATGCTTCAAGGTATGGTCTTACCCTTGCTTTTGGCTATCTTTTCACGGAATTTGGAACGCCGAAGCCTTATGGAAGGCAGCCCAAAACGAAACCCGAGAGTGTGTCTTTTCCTTTCTCTTTATTTTTACCATTTCTGGCTTTCTTTGGTTTCTTTCTTTGCTCATATTTTGTGGTTCATTGGCTGTTGATGGTTGTTTGGTAGGGAATTACTTGATTGTTCTCAGTTGTGGAGATAAATGGCTCTGATTGAGGATTGTTGATTGAATCTGGATCTGTGATTGTGCTTACTTTGATTGTGATTTCAGTTAATTGTATTGCGTTTTGAGTTTTTTTGGCTGATTGTGTCTGGCTGCCGAATTTTGTAACCCTTTACGGATTGTTGTTTGATTTTGGCCGCTAAGGAGATTGAATTGCTATGGTGTCTGGTAATTTTGGTGGAGTATGAGGAATTAGCTGGCTAATGAATGCATGGTGTAGAAAGGATTTTTGAGATTGTGGTAGTGATTGTAATGGTGACAATGGTGAGGTAATGACAACGGTGGAATGTTGAAATGGCAGTGGGATGATGAGGTGATTTTTTTCTTTGATTGAGTGCCCTCTGGTTAGGCTAGATGGGTCTGGTGTGGAGCTCGGGTCAGTTAGCTTGGTCTTTCGGTGGTGACTGTGTAAATGGTGTGTGGGGTGATGAAGGTCGTATGATTTTTGGTGACTGGTGAAAGTATCGATGGTTGTGGCTAATGGTTTTAGGTTGTTGTTGACTGATGGGAATTGTGACAATAGTGAATGGTTATGAAAGACTTGGTACGAGGGACTTGCTGAAGTTTATTGGGATTTTGCTGGTGGGGTGGTCTTTGCTTGGTTTTTCTATTTTTGTTCTTGTGTCCCCTTGTGTTTAATTGAACTTGTTTATATAGAAGGTCTTTGAGTGAGATAGAATTGAGATTGTTTTCAAAAACTTCATCTGGTAAGGGTTTCATCTCAATAATAGTTGAATTCAAATTCATCTTCATTTCAGATTTATCCCCAAAATTTTTAGTTTTGATTTATTTGATCTATTTTCCAATAATAAGATAAACTAAACTGAAAATTAACTTAAAGAAAGAGAATTAGGCTGCCCGAAACACAAACAAATCCACAAGAAATGAACTAGCTCAAAGCCCACCACAAATCTAAGATTATTGAGACCCAAAACATTTTCAAGCGACACTGAACAAAACAAAAATAGGTGTTTACACCACTTATCATTCCAAACCTCTATTCTCGTACCATCCCCTACAAGCCACTTGGACCCATTCTTCAACACCTCCCTTCAAGCTAATAGGCTTCTCCAAACATAGGATGGATTTGTCCCCAGGTTAGCACTAAAAAAAGAGCTATTGCTAAAATATTTTGCCTCGAGAACTCGATAGCACAGTGAGGACTCATCCTGAACTAGATGCCTTTCTTGCTTAGCTAGCAACGCCAAATTAAAAGCCTGAAAATCTCTAAAACCCAACCCTCCATCTAACTTTGCTAAGCACAGTGAATCCCATCCCCCCTAGTGAATCTATTTGTTGGCTTCCCCACTATTCCACCAGAATGAGGCAGTCATTATGTCAATTTCATGTAGAAAACTCTCAGGAAGTAAGAAACAGCTCATACAATATGTAGGTATTGCTTGAGCCACTGCTTGGATCAGAACTGCCTTCCCTGCATATGATAAGAGACGCCCTTTACACCTTTGAATTCTCTGCAATAGTCTGTCTTTAATTCTTTGAAAAGCCATTCTTTTTGATATACCAATCATGATAGGCGGTCCTAGATAATATTCCTGGTTCAGCTCTTTTGCAACCCCCAATTTTGCCTTAACCTCCTCCCTTACAGACATACTGGTGTTTGAACTAAATAATATAGCACTTTTGCTATGTTGATTTTTTTATCCAAAGGCATTATAATATATTTATAAGATGTTTATCACCTCTCGACATTCATCCACTTTTGCCCTCGCAAATAGTAGACAATCATCCGCAAACAGCAAATGAGAAATCCTCGGAGTTCTTTTCGTCACAACCACACCTTCAAAATCTTCTCTAATCTCAGCCTTCTTCAGCAAATGTGAAAGTCTTTACAATACAAAAAGGGAAAAGATATGGTGATAATGGATCTCCTTGCCTGAGTCCCCTAGTCGGGCAAATCCTTCCACACTGATGGCCTATGACCATAACTGAATGTTAAACACTACGAACAAATATCATAATCCACGAAACCCATCTTCGACATCACTATTTCCAGGTTGCCCCATTCTACTCTGTTACATGCTTTGCTCATGTCTAACTTAAGGGCCATCTGTCCCTGTCAGTACTCAAAAACCATATGCTATATTGGTATGATTAATATCCCCGAGTGATCCCCCATTATTCAAAAACCCCCAAACTGCATTAGAAATTCCCTTCCCTAGCACATGCCAAAATTTTTTATAAAAGAAAGCATTCATAAATTTTTTATAAAAGAAAGCATTCATAAATTTTTTATAAAAGAAAGCATTCATACCTTGAGGTCGTGGTGCCTTGTTGGATTTATTTGAAACACTGCTTCTTTAACCTCTGCTAGTGTGAATTCTTTTTCTAGATGCAGATTTATGTCATAAGTGACCCTCCTTCTATCTTATTAACCACCCTCTCCACTTGTGCAGGTTGAGACGTGGTAAATATGCTCTAGAAGTAGCTAACTATAATTTGCTCAATTCCCTCTACATTCGATCTCTCTCCTCTTTTAGCTTCAATATCATGTTACTTTTCCTCTTTTGGGTTGCAGTGGCATGGAAAAACCTAGTATTTCTGTCACCCTCCTTCAGCCATAGAGCTTTGGATCGTTGCCGCCACATTGCTTCTTTTATGGCAAGCAAATCCAATAATTCCTTCTTACATTCTTTTAACCTGTCAGCTCTCGCCCCCTGGTGTTCCCTTGTGAGTAATTTTTTTAGCTCCTCCTGTTTAGTATTAATTTTTGTTTGGACATGCCTAAATACCTCTTTGTTCCAAACCCTCAACCTTCTGCCATATGCCTTTAGATTGTCTTCCACCTCACTAATCGTACCAGGTTGATTGCTATTCAAACATCCTTTCACTATCCCCTTACACTCTTCATGAAGAGCCCACGTATTCTCAACTTTAAACATCCTCCTTTGCATTCCTTGCTTGAAATTTGAACTGTCTTGTGCATGCAGTAACAGTGGAAGTTGGTCCGATATCATGGCCACTAGATGATCCTCCCATGCAAAAGGAAATAGATCCAGTCAAGGCGATGACGCCAAGCAACGGTCTAAATTTTCATGCACTATTCCCTATCCACTTCCTTTATGCCACCTGAAAAAGGGCCCCTGTAGTGGCACCTCACAAAAGCCACATCTTCCCCTGCCTCCCGAAAGTCTCTTAGTTGCCATGAACGACAAGTCTCCCCCTAACTTATCATCATTGGGCAGCAGCTTGTTAAAATCCCCCGGACACAGCTATGAAAGGTTTGCTGTTTGAAGAAGGGAACGAAGAAGCCTCCAAGACTCCTTCCTTTTATACGTAATCAGTTGACCATAAAAACCCGTAAATCTCCAAAGGTGCGAGCCTCCGTTACTCGTTAATCTCACATCTATATGCCACTTAGAATAGGACATCAGATGAACATCTACACTACTCATCCACAAAAGAGCCAAACAACTGCTCCTTCCCAAGCTATCAACAACGAACGTGCTTTCAAAACCCCATGTGTTACATAACGTTCCCATTTCAACACTCATTCTTCTTGTTTCAATTAGAAAGAGCATTTGGGAGCAGTATTTCTTGACCAGTTTGGTCACTTCGTGAACTGACCTTGGGGCTCTCAACCCTCGGCAGTTCCACACTAGAAGATTCACTGCTGTTAATGGCGCTGGGTTTCTAAACCAGCCACCGCTGTTCATTCGTTGTTATCACTTCTATTATCGACCTCCATGCTCCAGATAGATCTCTTACTAACCATGTCTTCGCCATCGCTTTCTTCATCCCTGCACGCTGTAGCCCGCTTCCTGCTTCCCTGCGTCATTGAAACTTTTGTATTATTTTTTGCATGGTATGTCATCCTCGCCTCACGCACAGCCCATTTCCACAAATTAAACCAGTCTTCCGCTTTTGCTTCCTTGGATTTCAGATCCAGCATTATCATCATTCGGCCCGAGGGTGTCCACCCCAGTACAACTATCTTGGGGCCCTTTATTCCCTCTATTCTACGTCTGGGCCTTCCCCAATTCCTCCCCCTCCCCCTTTCTTGACCTGTCTAAATCCTTGCCCGACAAACCAGCGTCTTTAATCATCTCCTGTTATGGTTTACAAGATTATCTGCACCTTCTAAGGCTAAAATCTCGTTTCTTTTGCCCATACTTTATTGACTTTGATCCTGTATACCATGTGTGTTATCTCAGTAGAAACTCTTCCCTGACTAGAGACCTAAGATCCCACTGCTTCCACCATTGTTTCTTTCAGTGTCCCATGAGAAAACCCATTGCTCTTTGACCCCAAGGAAACCTGATCATCGTTATCCCTTGCATGGGCGCTTTCCCCTCTAGCTGTCGGTAACCTAGGGGAGTCTGCACATAACCATTTCCATATTCATTCCTCACACATCCTAACTCACTTTTCATCATCAGAGCCATGTTGCACTCATTTCTTATGTGATCAAGTTTACCGCATACGAAGCAGAAATTTGGTTCTCTCACACTGGAACATGACAAGTACATTCCCCCTCATCCTTCAACGTTACCCTCGTTCCTCTTTTGAGCAGCTTATTAACGTCTATTTTAACCCTAACGTGTTTCCCCCAAGTTGTATGGTTTCCGTACGCTTCCACCTCCTCCACATTCCCCATAGTTTCACCAATCCTCACGCCAACTCTCCTATTCATCATGTTTAAAGGCAAACTAAACACATGAATCCAAAAAGGACAACTATGACATATCAATCAACTCAGGTCGTTCCTCTTTTGAGCGGCTTATTAACGTCTATTTTAACCCTAACGTGTTTCCCCCAAGTTGTATGGTTTCCGTACGCTTCCACCTCCTCCACATTCCCCATAGTTTCACCAATCGTCATGCCAACCCTCCTATTCATCATGTTTAAAGGCAAACTAAACACATGAATCCAAATAGGACAACTATGACATATCAATCAACTCAGGTGGATCTGAACCCTGCATTTCAATCAACTCAGGTGGATCTGAACCCTCGAAATCCCTGAGTACTAGTAATTAACGCCTTATTGAACGACCATGGGTGTGTCATTAGCACTCTTTTCTTCTCCAACATATCTTCCAACTTAAAGTGAAACGTTTTATTCCCGATCTCCTTTATGTGCAATCCTTTATTTAGCTTCCATACCTAATGTAGAACCCCTTTCATAGCCTCTATATTCACCCCCTTCTTAGACAAGATCTTACCCAGGAGACATGCTTTCCCCTGGGCTTCACTATGCTCGATCCAACGCTTCTCCACTACGACCTCCTTTTTCTGCTCCGTTAAGCGACAACTTACCCCAGAGGCCTTCCAAATCCTCCATTATCGTTTGCTAGGGTATTATGTACAAGAAAACAACAAAACTCTCAAGACAAAAGGGATAGACAACCATGTACAAGAAAAGACAAGACAGAAATCTCACCAGAAGCCTAGAGAGAATCCTGTAGAGATCTGGGAGAGACTCTAATTCGGCGGCCGTCACAATTGACTCTGATTGAATAATTAAAGCGCATATCTCTCGCATTTTCTTGTAGCAAACGTGCACAAGGTGTTGAAATTCCAATTTCATGTTTCCAATGACTCAAATCAAAGGCCTTGCTATCGATCTCAGCTCAGGGTGTCGCTTTCATTGAACAGCAAAGTGATCGACAGAAGCGTGTCAGCCTTCGCCATCCGTTTTGCTGAGTTTAATGGATTACGTTGAGTTCAGGTGTAACAGATAAGTAGTCAGACCTTGTTGGCTGGTCTTATCGTGTTGAATTTCTTATTCTGGTATCTATTAATACAATATTTTGGTGATTTTCACACCAAAATAAAGAAAAAGAAAAAGAAATTATCAAACAGTAGCTCACACTGTTTAATTCGCTTGATAGCAAAATTAATTGAAAAATTGGCGAAGTCCTTATTATCAATTAAAATTTATTTTCAGACTTATCCTTAGCATCCTTTCATTTTTAACACCTCCATAAAATAAGGTGTAATAGCCGTTAATGTCAACTGCATGCCTATTATGTCACTATGTTTGAGTAAATATTAGTAAAAGAAAGGAAAAGAAAGAAAAGTAAAATAAAGAAAGTGAAGATTTTTTATAAAAATAAAAAAATAAAAAATGTATGTATTTTTTGTTTGGATAACTAAAATTAATAAAATAAAATAAAATAAAAAAATTTTAACAACCATTATTTGGTTCAATAATGAAAAGAGAAGGAAATGATTTATTATATTATGTTTTTTAATTATAACCTTTGATAATATTTGTTTTTACTATAATATTTACATATTTATATTAACGTATTTTATATTTTCAATTTTCCTTTATTTCTTCATAAAAATACTCATCAATGAAATTTATGAAATTCATAAAAATAATAAAAAAAGATAATAAATTTATTGGTAAATGATATTTTGTATTTTCAATCTAATTTGAGAGTTTAAAATCATACACTTTAATTTAAAAAAATTAATAAGGATATAATAGTTATTTTATATTTTAAAAATTTTATTCTTTTCCTTTCCCCTTCTTTTCCCTCAATTTGGGATAATTAAACAATGAAGAAAGTTGAGGGAAATCAAGAGGAGTTAAGCATATTTCTCTTTCTTTGATTTTTATTTATTTCATATACAAACAAGGGAAATGATTCCCCATTTTCTTTTGTTTCCTTTCCATTCCTTTCCTTTATCTCTTTTAATCTCAATCTAAACATGTTGTAATAGGCAAGTGATAATGGACGAAGAGAGCCTAAGTTGATTAAAATTTTTAGACATAATCTTTCATAGGTATGATTTTGATTTTCACAATTCATGATTAATTTGTACACATATGAATGATAATCATAAATATATTAAAAAATAATGAACAAAAAGGACAAAAATTTTGATAAATATAAAATTTCTCCTAATTATATTTTTTGATAAAATTAATAAATTCTTTAACAATTTTTATATATATTGTTATAATATATAGATCTGTGGACTTATAGCTAAATCTGACTTAAAGGAGTTGCAACCATTTTTTTTTAGTCTAGGTGTAATTGGTCACGTAATTGAATTTGTTTTATTTTAAAGAAATATCACAAGCTTGACTTAGGTATCTTTAAAAGGTATATTTATGTCTATAAAATCAAAACTAGATTCAAAAGTATGATTACGTGTACAAAAGGTTATAGTGCTCTTACATCACTAACCTAAATGATGATACTAGCTTGATTTTGTGTTATTCAAAAGCTTAAAAAAATTTACCAAGTAATTTAATATTGAAAATTATCTCTAAATTATTCCAATATGTTGGTAATAATTCAAGAACATTATCTCACCTTAGGAGTATTTAAGTAGATTATTTGTCACGCTTTAAAAAAGTTTCATCGTTGGATTCATTTAATCTTTGTAAAAATCTTTTGTTTTGTGATAATTGAAATTTTTGTGAGAATCTAGATATTAAAAATCTTTTCTAATTTCTCTAATATATTGGTAAAATTTAGAAAAAAAATTTCAGCTAAGAATTTATATAAAGATTGTTATTTGCAACACTCTTAGTGATTTTATTATCAGAGATTCAAATTTTAATTGTATGAAAAAACTTTTTATTTCTAGAAATAATCTCCAATATATTGGTAAGATTTTCTACTAGAAGTTATCCTATAATATGTTAGTAGAATTTTATGAAAATTATTCTTAAAATTAATTTTTATATTTAAAAATTAATAGGTTTTCTAATATGTTGGTAAAACATTATTTTGAAAACCTTATTTTGAAAACCAAATTGCCTTCCAATATGTTGGTAAGGCTTTATTAAAAATTATTTTTTCTCTTAAAATTTGTTTTTTATAAAAAATTAATAAGGTTCTTCAATCTGTTGGTAAAATTTTATTTTAAAAACAAATTGACTCCCAATATATTGGTAAGACTTTTTGTTTTATTAAAACAATTTATTAAAAATTTGAATTTTTTAATATATTGGTAAGATTTTTTTTATTTAAGCATTTATTTAAAAAAATTTAAATATTTCAATATTTTAGTAAGATTCTTTAAAAAAATATTTTTTCCTTTTTTCCTTTTTTTTTAAATATTTACAAATAAATATATATATAGTAAAATAAATGAAATAAATAAATAGATAATTATGATAAAATACAAAGATAACTAGAATTTAAGAAAAAGACAAGTAAAAAATAAATACCAAAGATTAAGTCACGATTGATTTCCAAGCATGTAGGCTTTTATAATTGTGTTTCTTTTCAATTCCTTTTCCCAACACAAAACTCTCAAAAGAAAATTCCAATTATCTAAATCCAAAATACCATAAAAGATTATAAAAAAAAAATTCTTAATTTTTTTGCTTTTTTTTTACTCTTTCTCTCATGTTTTTATTGATTTTTAATTGTCTCTAATTGATCATAATGGTATCTTTTTATAGGTCTCTAATCTCAATTATAATAGGAAAAGGAGTTTTATTGATTTGAATCTTTTAATCAACTTTAACCTTGGATTTTTAATCCAAATTTATCTTTTAAACTAATTTCCTTTTACATTTTTTTTCAATTAAAACACTTTTAATTCAACAACCCAATTAGAATTAAACCCTCTTTAAGTTTCAATAAAATAATTTTTTCCTTTTTTTTTGTTTTTTGTTTAATAATAATAACTTTAAACTAAATATAATACCAAAAATAAATAAATAAAATTCAAAACTTAATATTAAAATATGATGCTACTTAATTGAACCATTGTCAACTTAAGCTCTTCTGCGAAAACTCAAATTTTTAGTAGCTAAAATTTCAGAAATAAAGGTAATGAGAGAATGAAGAAAAAAAAAAGAAGAAATTTTAAAATATAAGAAATGGGTGTAAAATTGTATTTCTTATTGTAACCACTTTCTTTTGTAATAGTTATGTAATCATTGTTACACTAGCTGTTAATTTTTTAACAAAATAATTGACATACTGACTCATATATACTAACTGTAAAAAAAATATAAATGACTACTAAATGACTAACATGGCATTCTTCAATTCAAGTTGTAACAACTACTTTCCCCTTGAAATAATCATTGTCTTCAATGATTAAAGCAAGGAAAATTTTGTTGTAGCTCATATAATTTTTTTCAGGTTGCATCTTTTAGATAACTATTACTTTACTATACTAAAACCTCTGTGATTGCTCTACCTTTTTTTTTACTTAGTTTTTTTTATCTAAAACTGCTGCTGGTTCCTTGGCCACCATTTCATTTGCATCAATCATAAAAAGATTAGATTATGTTGAAACCTTTCTAATGTGCTTCTTTAATTGTGAAACATGAAAGACAGGATGAATTTTGGCTTCGACAGGCAATTCTAGTTTGTAGGCGATAGGTCTTATCTTTTTCAACACCTTATAAGAGCCAAAGTATCTAGTAGCTAGCTTAAAATAAGACCTATTGATGATAGATTATTGGCTGTATGGAAAGAGCTTAACATAAAGTAAATTAGCAATTTCAAATTACCTATTAACCCTATGTCTGTCAGCTTACTGCTTCATTCTATTTCAAGCCCTATCCAAATAAAATTTTAAAATTTTAATTATGGCTTCTCTCACTTGCAAACTTTTATCTATTTCATCCACTTTAGAAGCTCCAGGTAGATATGGTTGATAAATAGGAGTAGGTTGACCATAGATTGCCTTTTATGGTGTAGTCTGAATGAAAGTGTGAAAACTAGTGTTATACCACCATTCTGCTAAAGAGATCTATTTGGACTAGTGCTTAGGTTGTTTTCTTTTCATGCACCTTGGATATGTCTCTAAACATCTGTTAAGCACTTCAGATTGTCCATTTATTTGAGGGTGATAAGCAGTAGACATTTTTAACTTGGTTTCCAATAATTTGAACAATTCATTCTAAAATGAACTAGTGAAAATCCTATCTCTGTTAGAAACAATAGTATTAGGTACTCTATGTAACCTGTACACATTGTCTAGATAGGCTTGAGCAATTGTAATGTCAGTGAAAGTATGAGCCAGAGTGATAAAATGGGCATATTTACTTAACCTATCCACTACCATGATAATAACATATTTCTTAAATGACTTAGGCAAACCTTCTCTAAAATCCATAGACACATATACCCATATCTTATCAAAAATTGGTAAAGGTTGTAACAAACCTTAAAAGACAGTTTCATATTTGCATTTTGACAAATTATGCATTCTTTGACATGTTGTCAAATTGTTTTTTTCATTCGTCTCCAATATACCACATTAGCTATTCTCTTCATAGTTGTATTTACTTTAGAATGCCCTCTATCCACTGAATCATGAAAAAATGTCAATAAATCCTTTTTTAACTCAGAATTAGCTCCCACCATAAGTTTTCTTTTCTTTCTCGACTGACCTACTTGTTAAGTGTACTTAAGAGACTATCTTAGGTTGTTCATAAGCTTATGCAATAGATGTATCAACATTGGATCTTTTAACCAAGACTATTTAATCTTAGTTATTAGATAATTAGTTACAAAAGATAAAGCATATAACAAGGTTGTAAGATTTTAAGAAAGAGCATTGGTTATCATGTTAGTAGAGCCCTTCCTGTAGACAAGTTCATAATCAAATCTCATCATTTTGACAACCCAAAGTTGTTGAGCAAACGTGTTTATTTTCTGGTCCAACAAAAATTTTAGACTTTAGTGATATGTTTTTATCTGGAAATGCCTTTCAGTTAAATAAACACTCTATTTCTTCACTGCAACTAATATGGCCAACATCTCCTTTTCATAAACAGATAGTGCCTAATGTTTAAGAGATAAAGCTTTGCTAAAATAAGCAACTAACCTACCATTTTGACTCAACACAGCACCAATTCTATAACTTAAAACATCTGACTTAATTACAAAAGTTGAGTTAAAATCTGGCGGTGCTAGAATAGGAGTTGATATTATAGTTTGCTTGAGTTTCTCAAAAGCTATTGTTGTTGTTTCTTGCCAATTAAAGGCATTTTTCTTCAATAAATTAGTGAATGGTTTTGCAATAGTTTCATATCCATTAATGAACCTACAATAATACCTAGTGAGGCCTAATAATCCTCATAATTCTTTAACAGACTTAGGAATTGATCATTGTTTAACACATTCAACCTTAGTACTGTCTATAACAACTATCCCTTTATTTATCGCACGCCCCAAATATTCGATTTGAATAGCACCAAAGTCACACTTTGAAAGCTTAACAAATAAATGGTAGCTGACTAAGACATCAAACACCTATTGAAAATGTGCTAAATGATCATTCCAGTTTAATGAATAAACCATGATATCATCAAAAAATACCAACACAAATTTTCTAAGGAAAGGCTAAAATATACTATTTATTAAACTTTGAAATGTAAAAGGTGCATTAGTCAATCTAAAGGGCATGACCAAAAACTCATAATGCTTTTGGTGAGTCCTGAAAGCTATTTTTTGAACATCTGCAGGATCCATTGGAATCTGGTGATAACTAAATTTGAGATCCAGCTTAGAGAACTAGTAAATAACATATAATCTATCTAACAACTCTTTTATTAAAGGAATAAGAAACTGATCTTTAAGTGTGATCTTATTTAATTATCTGTAATCCACACAATACATCCATGAGCCATCTTTCTTTTTCATTAGAACCACTAGAGATGCTAATCAACTGTTGCTATCTCTTATAATTTCAACCTCTTTAATTTTTGCTATTATTTTTTCAATCTTATTTTTTTGTATAATTAGGTACCTATAAGGTTTAATCTTTATAGGTTGAGATTTATTTATCAAAGGTATCTTATGATATTAAGGCTTTGATGGAGGTAAATTTGTAAGTGTCTCAGAGATTAAAGAGTATCATAGTAACAATTCCTGCAAAATCATGTGGTAATTCAGTTTGTTGACTAAATTAGTGTAACCCATCTCAAGACTGAGAAACTCTAATACTAGATATCATCATTAGTCCACTTATCTTACTAACCCTCTTCAACTTAGCAAACTATTTACTTGTAGCCATATACATATAAACAGCCTCTATTACTTACAATTTATACCTATTGTTTGCTAATAGGCCCTAATGTCTAGAGCCATTACATTCTAAGTACTACTTCACAGCCCATTAAAGGTAGCATAAAAAAATCAATATTCTGGACTAGGCCTTAAACCTCTAAAATCAATGCTTTACATACATCCTAAGTCAGTAATTTGTTATCATTAGCTACAGTGACATTGATTTCAACAATCTTCTGAGTGTTACATCCTAGTTTCTTAATCAATAATTTATCAATAAAATTATGGGTACTTTCAAAGCCAGTTAAGAACACTACTGATTGGTTCTTAATTTGATCATATAATCTCATGGTCGTATGACTTTCAACTTCAATTAAAGTATGTAAGGAGATGACTTGCCTGTTATGTAATTCATGTTTTTCCTCTCCAATCTCCTTTAAATTGTCTACACAATCACAAAACTCCTTAGTATCATTATTATTGTCTTTTTTTTCTTCAATAAATATCTGGTACAATTAAGCCTTGACACACCTGTGGCTTGTTGTAAACTTAATCACATACCACATACAGAGTCTTTTCTTTCTCTTGTCATCTTTTTTCTCTCGGGTTGGTATTTTGATAACATTAAATTTTACTAGAGTTGACTCAAGTTTACTGGTTGTAGTTTTGTAGGTATTTATACGGTTGGTTGATTTAGTAAGCTGGTTATAATTTAACAAAAGGTTTTTTTAGGTTGGTAATAGTGGGGGTAATATAGTTTTAAAAGTATAAAGATTATTATGGGACATATGAAGAGTTGTTATAGGATTCTTGTAAGGTATATAAGGTTTTCTCGGCACATTGTATATTAAAAACTCCATCTGTATGGTCAACTGGTAAGCATGGCTTAAGGATAAAACATTCTAATAGGCTTAGAAATCTCAGGCTTCAAATTTTTCAAAAATATACTGAAAGCATTATCATCAGAAATAGAGAGTAAATTTAATAAACTCTTAAACTCATAAAATTTATCAATAGTATTATGTTACTTCAACACTACTATTTCTAATATAGGATCAAATAACTCAATTTCAGCAAATCTAGTCTTTATCTCAGTAACATGAGTGAGCCAGCTTCCTTCTTGAAGACTTTCTTTATTCTTTATGTACCTATAATGCCATTGTAAAGCTCATCCCTCTAAATGCATCATCATAGTCCTCACTTTCTTATTTTTCCAAGTTCAATCAACTTCAAAAAATTGTTAGATCTTCAACAACCATTCCTTGAAATCGTCTCCAATAAATTTTGGGCATTCCAACTTATAGTACTTGGTTGGTATTCGTTTAACTTTCTTTGTTTCGGTGGAAAAAAGGTTTATGAATAATAACCTTGCTACTTTTCACATCACCCACAATAGATTTTTCTTTCCTAGCCAATGGTGCTGTTGAATCTCCCATCTCAACTTCTTGAAGTGAGCTTTGCCTACTGTTCATGATATTTTCAAACATGCCATGCATTTTTTTACAAAAGAATCAATTTTATCATTAAGTTGCTTAATAGAGGTGTCAAATATGGCCTCAACCCTCTACAGCTCTTTTTGCATCTGGCCCATATTTTTCTGCAACCTAGTTATTGTACCCTTTGTCATTGTTAAGAATCGAGGCTTTGATACCAAAAATAATGCTGCTCAATTGAACCACTATCAGCTCAAGCTCTTTTGTGAAAACTTAAATTTGTAGCAGTTAAAATTTTAAAAATAGAAATAAGAAGAGAAAGAAGAGGAGATACAAAAAGAAATTCTAGAGTACAGGAAATGAATGTAAAATTGTATTTCCTTTTGTAACAACCTCTTTTTGTAATAGTTCTGTAATAATTGTTACATCAACTGTCAATTTTTCAACAAAATAACTAACATGCAGACTCATATATACTGATTGTGAAAAAAATATAAATAATTATTAAATGACTAACATGGCCTTTTTTAATTTAACTTGTAACAAAATATAAATTGACTTTGGACTAAAGGGAGTATCTACAACTATCCCTCTTTGCGTATTTTCTATGAAAGATAAATTGTGCAAAGATATAGACGCCTATTATGTTCAAATTTGATATAAAGAAAAAATTTAGAGATTTTCATCTATAATAAAGATTAAAATTTGACAATTGAAATTCAAGGATTCTCAACTTGAATCTCAAAGGTTCGCAATTAAATTTAAAAATTCTCAATTTGAATTTAAATACTTGCAAAATATTCAAGATTTTTTTAAAAATTCAAAGATTTGCAATTAAATTCAAAATTTCACAAAAAATCAAAGATTCATAAGGATTTAAAGATTCACAAGATTCAATATTCGTAAAAGATTCAAAGGTTTCCAAAAAAATTTAAGATTCATAAAAGACTCTAAGATTTGCAAAAGTTTCAAAATTAAAAAAGATTACAAGTTTTGCAAATGTTTTAAGATTAGCAAAAAATTTCAAAATTCATGATTGTTAAGATTTACAAAGATCAAAGATCCACAAAGATTCTAAGATTTGCAAAGAATTTCAAAGTTTAGCAATTGTAAATATTCATAAAGATCCAAGATTCGCAAAGATTCCAAAAATTCAAAGATTTACATGTTATTCAAGATTTGTAAAAATTACAAAGAATTTTCAGTTTAGCAAGAATTTTCAAATTCAAAAGGATTAAAGATTCATAAGAATTTAAATTTGTAAAATTTTAGTTTCGCAAGAATTTGATTCTCAAAATTTTAGACTCACAAAAACTCAAATTCATAAGAATTTACTGGTTCGCAAGACACATAGATTCACAACAACTTAGATTCGTAAGAATTCAGATTTGTATTTTAAAGATTCACATCCAACATTTAATTAAGAGATTTGCAAGAACTCAAATTTGCATCAAAATTATTAGGCTCATATCTAACATTTAAAGATTTACATTGTAAAATTCTAGAGATTCACACTAAAAAGTTAAAGATTTTTATTTGAAAAACTTTAGGTATTCACTTTTAAGATTTCAAAGATTTTGATTATAAAGTTTTAGTGTTTCACATTTGATATTTCATCTAAAGTTTCAAAGCTTCTCATTTTAGATCAAAGATTCACATTCAATAAATTATTGAGTTTCACATCTAAATTCAAATGTTCTCATTCAAAAAATTTAGGGGTTCACATCCAAAATTTTAAAGCTTCTCATTCGAGTTCAAAGATTCACATTCGATAAATTTTAGAGTTAAAAATTCTCATTTAAAACTCAAAGACAAAGATTCTCATTCAAAGATTCTCATTTAAAGATTTTCATTTAAAATTTCTTAAAAATTCTCATTTAGAACTCCTTAAAGATCTTTATTACTTTTAACTTTAAAAATGCTTCTTTAAAATGCTTTACTACTTTAAAATTCTAAATGTTTTCCTCATAAAACATTTTTTCATTCAAGGATTCCCAACCTTATCTTAAAAAACTTTCCTTAAAAAGTTAAAAATTTCTTGTCATGAAAATTTTCAATCTTTAATCAAAGTCAAAATTTTGTATATAAAGAATATCATGATAATGACTCAAATGTTTTCTTAATGATGTGAATACAATAGTCTAGATTATCAAAATAATGTAGATGTCGTACTCTAAACCATAATTCCAATGTTCACTACATGATGTAAATGCATGCTAGCCAAGATTCAAATATTCGCCAAGTTATAAACATGTATTGTGTAAACAATAATGCAAACACAATGCATGGAATGCATATGTCACTAACATTAATGTCATAAAATTTTAATTAATTGTGATAATATGGTTTTCAAGACTCCACCATTTCATATTTCTTTTTTAGCTTCTTACCATTAACCATTTTAGAACAAATTTCGTCTACTGATCCATATTATTTTTATTATCTGATCACAACTTACAAGTTATGTCGATGAATCCATTACTATATTCATCACTTGGTCACCCTATGTGTCATTTCAAATCATATTTCAAGCTTTTTTCATCTTTTTATTTTCCTTTTGCCTTAGGGATTTCTTTTTAAATGAATGCAGGAATTTTTTTAAATATTATAATTTATTCATTATCATTTCAATTCTTGACAAATATAATGCAATAATACATTTCTTAAATTTATTCTAGGGATGCAAAAATAAGATAATATAAGGTAAGGCTTTATTGAAAATTATTTTTCTTTTGAAGTTTGTTTTTTATAAAAAATTAATAAAGTTCTCCAACATATTGGTAAAACCTTATTTTAAAAATCAAATTGTCTTTTAATATATTTGTAAGGTTTTTTGTTTTATTAAAACAATTTATTAAAATTTTGAATCTTTCAATATATTAGTAAGATTCTTTTTATTTAAACATTTCTTTTAAAAAATTTGAATCTTCTAATATATTAGTAAGATTCTTTTTAAAAAAAATATTTTTCCCTCTTTTCCTTTTTTTTTTTATAAAATATTTACAAATAAATAAATATATAAATAGTAAAATAAATGAAAAAATAAATAGATAATTATAATAAAATACAAAGATAACTAAAACTTAAGTACAAGACAAATAAAAAGTAAATACCGAAGATTGAGCTACGATTGATTCCAAATCACATGGGACCTTGTAATTGTGTTTCTTCTTAACTTTTTTTTTCAACACAGAACTCTTAAAAGAAAATCTTAATTATCTAAACTCAAAACACTATAAAAGATTATTAAAAAAAAAAACTTTTAGTTTTTTTTGCTTTTTTTTTACTCTTTCTCTCTTGATTTTTTTTATTGATCATTGATTGTCTCTAATTGATTCTAATGGGATCTTTTCATAAGCCACTAATTCCAATTATAATAGGAAAATGAGTTTTTTTTGTTTGAATCTCCTAATTAACTTCAACTTTAGATTTTTAATCCAAATCTATCTCTCAAACCAATTCCCCTTTACAATTATTTTTCAATTAAAACACTTTCAATTCAACAACCCAATTAGAATTAAATCCTTTTTAAGTTTCAGCAAAACAATTTTTTCCTTTTTTTGTTTTTTTAATAATAATAACTCTAAACTAAATATAACACCAAAAATAAATTAAAAAAATTCTAACTCTAATTTTAAAATATAAATTGATTTCGAATTAAAGAGGGTGTTTACATATATTATAATTATAGAGACTTGAAAAAATTTTAAATCCTACCTATATATCAAAAGGCAAAAGATTTGAACTCACATTTAAAAAAAATAATAATCACCAACCATTAAATTATATATGCATCGTCGGATTATTTTGTTGTTGATTATAAAGCTCTAATTAAATAATTAAAGCCCGTAACTCTCGCATTTTCTTGTAACAAACGAACACAAGGTGTTAAAATTCCAATTTCATGTTTATTCCAATGACACAAATCAAAGGCCTTGCTGTCGATCTCAGCTCAGGGTGTCGCTTTCGTTGAGCAGCAAAGTGATCGAGAGAAACGTGTCAGCCTTCGCCGACCTTGATATCAATATACCACAAGAAACATGCATGATACATTCAGCCATGTCCTAATTTTGAAGCTAAATTATTGTTTCGTTTAGCGACAAATATACAACAGAATTTGTGGCTCCAGGGACTGTGATCCATTAGGGATTCTTATCTTTGAAAGTTTTGAACTCCCATGCGTTGACAACGTCGGTCCAATCCGATGAACTTTTACCGATTAAAGGCCCATAGGCGTTTTGTCTTTTAACTGAGAAATAAAAAGCCCCACGTAATAAAAGACGAGGACTGTTTCTAGCATGAAAAAGAGGTGACCCATCAGGAAAACGCCAGAGAAAATAAAGAGAAGGAAAAATCGTCAATTTGATTAAGAAATTGAATGAGGGTCGATTTGTGATTTGTTTGAGTTAAATTTTATTAGTATATTTATGATTTAATATTTTATATTTTTAACAATGAAGATTAAATTTGAAATTTTTTAAAAATAAATTCAGAGATTTTTTTGAATCACTTATTTAATGAGATTTATTTAATTTTTGTTTAATTTTAATTTTAGTTGGAAAAAAATTTTATATATTTATTATTTAATAGTAAAAATTTTTTAATGGTTGGATTTTATATATAAAGTTTGATATATTTTATTTTTTTATTATTAATTATTATTGTTATTTATTTATTATAAATGTATTACGATATATTATTTTTACGTTATTATGTTTGTTACTTCAAGTCCAATATTATGTACTATGTAGACACAAAATCTAAGGTCAATATGAAATTGGATGATTTCTTTAATACCACACTCATTAATATTTATTGACATTATAATGTATTTAATTTTCGTTAGATCGATAATTTATTTTTTATTATATTTTCAAACATCGTAATTCACATTGCACATAAAGAATTGAGCAAAAATTGAAGTGTAACTTTTTCTTTTATCTGAATTGTTTCCTTTCCCAACTCAAAAAAAAAAAAAAAAAAAGGAACTTACCGGTTTTGCTTCAACGTTGGCTCTAAAAATATTTTATTTTCAGCAACCACTTAAAAAATGTAAGCTTGAAAACTAAAATCCATGACCCTAAGAGATATATTTCATAAAGTTCCAAAAATTGAGTTTTAAACTAAGGTTATGGATATTAAATGCGAAATATTTGTCAAACTTATGGATATATGATGTAATTTACCCAAAAGAGTAAAATTGGAAAATTCTATTTTAAAAATCATGAACAAAGATCATGGATATGATCTGATGCAATTTTTGAAAAATATATATTCTTAGGGAATATATATTTCAGCTGTTAGAACTTGAGTTTCAATTTTGAAAGTTTCAAATTAGAATATGGGAGCAAATTTAATCATACATGTTTTGAACTAAACAGAAAATGGAGAGAATTAGATGACAGAAATGCATTAAATATGAACTCTTTGTACTTGTATGTCAAAGTAACATCTCATAGAAATAAGTAGAAAAAAAGTTTACAGTTTCTTTTCTTGCAATGTTCACATTTTTTTTTTACAAAAAAAAATTTATAGGTAAATAAATTATTCAATTTTTTAAAGTAGAATAAGATGCATTATATTTGATAATTTAAAATAAATAATTATAAAATATGTATTCGAAATAATCCGAATAATAATTATTAATAAAACTTAAATTTAAAATTTTTTCGTCAAAAAAATAAATTTTAATTAATTGAGGTAACTACTTTTTTTAATGTAATGTTCACATTTAAAACATAAAATATCAGGCCAAAGAAAAAAAATCCTCCATAATTTGGACCTGTTGAAAAGGAATAAGCCCGTGCAAAAATGATGATATTTCAGTTTGTGGCTACGATCAGAATCTACTTACTGCATGAATGTTTGGACATATAACAAGCGTGTTTCAGGCATTCACTTAATTGGAGGAACTCAAATGATAAGTGGCCGGTGGGCTATCTTTTTCTTGAGCTTTGTTAATCAGTATAATTGCATGAGATTCACGTGATCATGCTATTAACGACAACGCCGTATCTGAACCAAACTTTTGGAGCAAATCCAGATCAACAACATACACATGTCTATGTGTTGCATGATCTTAGCAAAGCAGCCTTTTTTTTTTTTTTTTTTTTCCATGGAGGATTTTTGTTTTTTCATTTGGGGAATCAAATATCATAAGATGAGAATCTGGATCCTACAACTCCGTGAACCTTTGCCTATGGGAAATTATTTTCATGTCGTACAATTACTTAAACGATGCATAATAAAATTCTATGTTACTGATTTCATTAATCATTTAAATTCTTTTCATTTAAATGGTTTGGATATATGTTTAAAGTTCGATTGATTTGTAAAAAATAATTTATATATTTTTTGTTATTTATTGAGTAAAAAATTTATTAGTCAACAAAAAAATACTTATTAATTAACAAGAAATAAGATAATTTTTTTGAAAATTATCTTCTTCTTTTCAAAAGAAGATAATTTTTAAAAAATAACTGTCTATGAATATGATTATTTACCAAGCTTATGAGTACAATTCCACTCAAATCACACCTTAAATATGATTTTTTTAAAGTTTAAACTTAATTTGATTTGATCCAAAATATTATTATATAAATAAAAAAAATATTTTTATTTAATTTTATTTAAAAAATAAAATATTAGAATTCAAATTAAAAATATTGTTATAATTTTACTCATGTAAAACCTTGAATATAATATTTTGAGTTTAAGCTTGATTTGATCCAACATGAAATATTATTATTATATTAAAAATATTTTTTATTTAATTTTAATTAAAAAATGAAATATTAACTTTCAAAGGCTTTTGATATTTTAATTTTAAATATTTCTATTTTGTATATTATTAAAAATAAATATTTTTATATCTCAATAATAAATATTATTATTTAATTATTTTAATAATAAATTATAATATATTAATTAAAATTTTTATTATTTTAATAATTAATTTTATAAAATGAATATTTTAATAATTTGTTAATATTTTTTCAATTAAAAATATTTTATTTTTATATTTTATTTATTAATATAATTATATTATTATTTTCATAATAAATATAAATAAATAAATTTTTGTGATGATTTAATAATAAATACTTTCAATATAAAATATTAATATTTTAATAGTACAAATATTTTTAATATTTTAATAATAAATATTACTATTTTTAATATTATTATATCAATAAAATAATATTTTAATAATATTAACATTATTTTAAATATTTTTAAATATTACATAAATAATAAATAGTTTTGTTTTTAATATTTTTATCTTAATATAATATTTAAATATTAAATATTATTAAAATATAATTATTTTTTAATATTAATAATTTTAATAATAAATAATTTCAATATATTTTAATTATAAATCATTTTTTATATTTTAATAGTTATGTCAATATTATTTGAAAAAGAATAAATCTTTTAGAAAATAGTCAAACAACCAAAAATATTTCTTTACTTTTTTCAAACAATGTGAATATTTTTCAAAAAATATTTTTGAAAGTCAATTTTCACGAAACAAATGAAACTCGAGTATTCATTTTGAGATCACTAAATAAAATATTCTCAATGAAAAACTAAATAAAAATATTAAGAGTGCTATTAACGATACTTACAAAAATAAAATTTAGCGGATCATATATATATATATATATATATAAAACAACTCTCATTGTAACTAAAACAATATACATATATTTTTTATTAATAATAATGTGATTTATTAATAAAATATTAAAATTTTTTCAATAATTAGAATTCAAATTATGATATTTTAAATAAAAAAAACCTTAATTTTTAATTGTAGAAAGGTAAATTACGACATTACTATATATATTATATAAAATTACTAAGAAAAATGTATCTTGGATCAAGTACTCTCATTCAAAGTGCCAAGTGCAAACTCATGATATAAGTGATATTCGAGGAAATTTCTTCTTCGTTCCAATGTTTTTCTTTAATAATAATAATAATAATAATATAATTACTTTTTTAATCTCATTTTCTTTGTTCACTTTTTGTTATTGGTGTGTCAAAATTTTATCATCTTTTTGAAAATGTGAAACTCTTAATTTTTTTATACTTCTAAAATTATTTTTTATTTTTTTGACACTAAAAATTCCAAAACATCAAATTTATGAAAAAAAAATAAAAATTTAATATTAAATAAATTTAAATCAATATTTTTTAAATATCTTAAAAATCAAACTAATAATTTAAGACAGAAAAAATAACAAATAAATAATATGCATAAGGATTAGCTCAGTTGGTATATAAAGGAGTTCATTTTATTTTATTTTTAATCAATTTAAGATTAATTTTTATGAAAAACATAACATAAATAAAATTTTAAATGCATTAAATTAAATCTATGTAAATAAATATATCATTAAAATCATCCAAAAAATTATTATGTCTAAAACATAAAAATATCCTTAGTCATATCATAAAAATAGAGCAACTATTGTGAACGTCAAAGTGTCAAAATCCAGAATCGTACGTGATTCACGATTTGTCAGTCTTTCAAACTTTGTACATTCCATGAAAGAAAAGAACCTAACAGTTACCTCGTAGCTGTACCTCGTCTTTGACTGTTGTTCTTAGCCTTTAGGTATGATTTAGAATTGTGCCGCCTTAATTTTTTTTTAAGTTACTTTAATAATTAAGTATTTTATTTATATAATTAATTATTTTATTATTAAATAATTAATTATTAAATTATAATTTAATTAAATAATTAAATTCATATATAATAAATTTTAAATTTTAAATTTTAAAAATTTATAATCTCTTCTTTACTATTAAATCAAGACTTTATTAACGATAAAGCATTAAATTTTAATTTTAATGAATTGGGCGCTTTTCTTATAAAGCATGATTAAAAAAATCTAAACCTACTTATCTTTGAATATAAAATCACATTAAAAATGAGCTTAATGTGATGTTTTAATAATATTATTTAATATTCCTTTAAAAAATAATAATATTATTTAATCTAACTACTCATTATCTCGGATTCGTTTCAGAAAAGACAATCTCCTGTGAAAGTGACATACAAACAGATCAAGTTATGCGTCAGCCAAAGGAATCAACAAAATTTTACTGATTAAGTGGATTATTAACGAGTAAAAATCAACTCAAAATCTAATTAAATAATAATTAGTAATCTAAAGTTTTTACTTAAATAGGTTTATTTGAATTTTTAATTATAATGATTAAAATTTAATTTTTGATATTTTAAATATAAAAATGCTAATTAGTAATTTGTGGGATGTAGATGAAATGACAAATTTAAAAGGATAAAATGAAATTCGAAATATAATCCACGTAATTATTTTTAAAAAATAATATTTAATAATTTTAAATTTTAAATATCATAATCTCATATAAAAAAACAAAAACAAAGTTACGGATGATTAAGGCCCGAAGGGGAATAGTGCCTATTCTTAGACCATCCGCATCATCCAAAGTTTTTCACGTGAAAATAAATTTCCCACTCACTTTTCCTGGGAAGTCGCCACATGTAGCTGAGTTCTTTAGCCTATAAATTCCCCCCATTACCTGGCAGGTCTTAGCTCACCAATCACTTCCAGCGTCCAGGCATTTCCTTCTTTGATCAAAGCCATTACATTTGATACTTCCATCCAAAGCAATACAATTGCAACGGCTAAGTTTTATTAAATTTGGCCTGTTTAGAATTGGGCAATGGCTTCTTCCATTCTCAGGACAAGTTTTCTTCCTCTTCTGCAGTCTCAGGATGGATATAATTCGATTTCAAGCTTGCATAATTTTACTGCTACTCGCCACATAGGTGACTGCAAGGTCTGTCTTCTCTTAGTCCTGATTTGCCGATTCTAGTGACATATATATATATATATATATATAGATGAATTTAGACACTCCACAGTTAAGTTCTTTTGTACTGATCATTGCAGCGTCGGTTCAATGGAGTAGCAAGAGCCCAGCAGCAACCAGGAAATACAAGTAATGACAGAAACACCATGATTAAAAGAGGCCAGCGAACAAGACAAAATGAACACTTCAAACCAAATTTCTCAGGAGAAAAGCCATCCACTCCAGTTCTTGATACCATAAACAATCCTATTCACATGAAGAATCTTTCCATTGTGGTATATTAATTAAGCTATAAACAATAATTAAAACAAAATAGTTTTTGCTCCGATTGATTTAACCAAGAGAATGATATATTTGTTCATTAAAACTATAGGAGCTTGGAAAGTTAGCTAATGAACTACGAGAAGAGCTAGTATACACGGTGTCAAAGACAGGCGGGCACCTGAGTTCAAGCCTGGGGGTGGCTGAGCTAACGGTGGCACTTCACCATGTTTTCGACACTCCTGAGGATAAGATCATTTGGGATGTTGGGCATCAGGTAAATAACTATTTCTTATATGCACAGTTCCATCCATATAGGATCAATTGGTTAATAAATTTCACTTTTGGATATAACTTTTCTTACTAAATTTTGGTGTTTACAGGCCTACCTTCATAAGATTTTAACTGGCAGAAGATCAAGAATGCATTCGATTCGACAAACATGTGGATTAGCAGGGTTTCCAAAAAGGGAAGAGAGCATTCATGATGCCTTTGGAACTGGCCATAGTTCTACTAGCATTTCAGCTGGATTAGGTAACTTTTCAAAGCCCTTGTCTTGGAGGTTAAAATGGAAAGAACTGATGGACTGGTAGCAAAATGAGTTGGACCCAAGAAAAAATAAATAATTAAAGTTGGTCACAATCAATGCTCTTTTGACTTCCAGAGCTACGGCACTAACAATTTTTTTTTTTTTTTTACTTTTCTAGGCTACTTCGCATAAACATAATAAACAAACAAAAATTCTTCTCAGAGAAGCATGCTAATGTGGGCTATTTTATTGGTTTCCAGGGATGGCTGTTGGAAGAGATTTGTTAGGAAATAACAATCATGTAATTGCAGTAATAGGTGATGGAGCCATGACTGCCGGAATGGCATATGAAGCAATGAACAATGCAGGTTATCTTGACACAAATCTTATCATCATCTTGAACGACAATGAGCAAGTCTCCTTGCCTACCGCCACAGCCGATGGTCCTGCTCCCCCTGTTGGAGCTCTTAGTAAATCTTTAACTAAGCTGCATTCAAGCAGGGAATTTCGTCAATTACGCGAAGCTGCAAAGGTGTGATTAATTGTTCAAAGCAATATATAGTTCTCTAGAATATGACTTGGTTTAGGCAAAAATAACTCTACATAATGGGCTTATTAAGTTCTTTAAAATATCCACAGGGCATCACAAAGCAAATGGGAGGGCAAACACATGAAATCGCTGCTAAATTTGATTCCTGTGTGAGAGGAATGATGGGTGGTTCTAGGTCTAATCTATTTGATGAACTAGGACTATACTACATTGGTCCAGTGGATGGTCATAGTGTAGAAGACCTTGTTTATGTCTTTAATGAAATTAGGTCAATGCCATCCCCAGGGCCTGTTCTCATTCATGTCATTACCGAGAAAGGAAAAGGTTATGCTCCTGCTGAGATTGCACCTGACAAAATGCATGGTACGTACAACTCAAATTGACTGTCATCACAGATTTTTCTCCATAAAAGTTCAGTGTTTATAGAGCAGGCCTAACAGGGATTTTCTTCTCCTTCTTCTTCTTCTTCTTCTAGGCGTTGTGAAATTTGATCCAAAGTCTGGAAAACAAATGAAGAGCAAGTCAGAAACGCTTTCATATACCCAGTACTTTGCAGAGTCTTTAATAGCTGAAGCAGAGCAAGATGATAAAATTGTAGGAATTCATGCTGCGATGGGTGGAGGAACAGGACTCAATTTATTCCAAAAGCGATTCCCAGATAGATGTTTTGATGTTGGTATAGCAGAACAACATGCTGTTACTTTTGCTGCTGGTCTAGCTTCGGAAGGCCTTAAACCTTTTTGTGCCATTTACTCTTCATTTCTACAAAGAGGATTTGATCAGGTAATTGAAATTATACCTAGCTACTTAGATTTATTTTAATCTCAAAGGCTACTAAAATTTCACAGAAATATAAAAGCTTTATAATAACAAATGAACTTTGATTGCAGGTTGCTCATGATGTAGATCTTCAAAAGCTTCCAGTGAGATTTGCTATAGACAGGGCCGGCCTGGTGGGTGCTGATGGACCAACCCATTGCGGTGCCTTCGACACTACTTATATGGCATGTTTGCCTAATATGGTGGTCATGGCCCCCTCAAATGAGACTGAACTGATGCACATGGTGGCAACTGCAGCAGCTATAGATGATCGGCCTAGTTGCTTTAGGTACCCCAGAGGAAATGGCATTGGTTCCATTCTCCCACAAAACAACAAAGGAGCACCTTTGGAGGTATTAATTTTATTCAACCCAATCTTTTTAGTTGTAGATGATCACTCAAAGCATCTGTTCAAATTTCTTAACCGAAATCTTGAATATATTCAGATTGGAAAGGGAAGAGTACTAAGGGAAGGAAACAGGTTGGCGATTTTGGGCTATGGAACAATTGTACAAAGTTGTATGAAAGCGGCAGAGCTCCTACAAATGCTTGGCATCTCCGCAACAGTGGCTGATGCTCGATTCTGTAAACCGATTGATGGAGATTTACTAAGACAGCTAGCTCAAGAACATGAGATATTGATCACTGCCGAAGAAGGATCAATTGGAGGGTTCAGCACCCATGTTTCTCATTTCTTGGGCTTGAACGGACTGCTGGATGGAAAGCTTAAGGTATCAGATGCTAATAACCTTCCATTAAGTTGAACAATTGGTTAAATCTAGTAATCAGTTGAAGATTTTATATAATTATTTCTAAAATCTTACTTGGTGCAGTGGAGGCCTATGATGCTCCCTCACAGATGCATTGACCATGGATCTCAATCGGATCAAATTGAAGAGGCAGGGCTCAGCTCAAAGCATATTGCTGCCACAGCTTTGTCATTGCTGGGGCAATGCAGGGAGGGCGTTCACCGACTCAACCTATAGATGGAACTCTTCCCATACTCATGAACATGGATTGGTCTTTTATTCACTAGCTAGATCTCCTTTTAGCAAAGTGAATTTCTTGCTGGTTTCTAATAGCAAAGTGAAGTCTTAAGAGTCGGATCTAGGATCTACATGTGTTTTTAGGATTCCTGAAAGCATAAAAAGTTTATCTCTGTTGAAGTACTTGAAGATAAATCCTCCTTGCTTGAACCGTCTTCCTTCTTCCTTATGTAGTCTCCCTAATCTACAGACACATGATATCACAAAATAGTTGGTGTTCCACGCGTGCCTGAGTGTCGTGGACCTCATAAATGTTTGTTGCGTCTCCAAACGCTTTCTGCAATAAATCCTGAATCCTGATAAAGTGGGAATGTTGGAAAACCTCCCACAGCTCCAGGTGCTAAAACTGCTAACTAGATCCATTAGAGTGAAGCTGGGATTCAGAACATGGTCATTTCCTCAACTTAGGTTCCTATTCATGGAAGAAATAGATATTCGAACTTGGACAATGAGTGATGAAGCCATGGAAAGCCTTGAATAGTTGACCTGACCATTACTCATTGTCATGAACTAGAAACACTTACCAAGCAACTTTGGCACCTCTATACCTGACGCCAGGTAAAGTTGAACTCGCCCTCTCAATGCTTGAAACGAATGCTTGAGCAATTAAGGGTGCAGCCTACGTGTGATCCAAACACATTTGAAGTGACATTCATCTTTCAAATATATCTGAATGAAGAAGACAAACAAATAGTTTGTGTGTTACGAAAAATATTTAGGAACAGTAGTATGGAGATCCCAAAACTTTTGGCCCATTTGAAACTGGATATCTTAGTCTGGCCCTAACTTCTGCCATGAGTAGGCCAGTCTCTTTGAAAACTCATTTGGGTTCAAAGCAACGATCCCAGTCCTTTTTTTTTTTTTGATGAATTTTGAAAATTTCTCCCTTTCTATTAACTTTATAGATTTTGAATCCTTCAAAAAATATTTATAGATGGATAGATCTAGAGAACATATAAATTTTGTTTACGTATTTTTTGGTCGGATGAGGATGGAGCTCACCAGAAGCTGAAATGGTGATTAATCGAATTTGTTAGAAGAAATAATAAAATCAGATGGCATCCATTAGAGTTAGGATTTCAAGACACGCTTCTACTCTCAAATCAATTAATTATTTAAGAAGAGAGGAAAGAAAAAAATAGAGTAATTACATGTCTAATAAAACTTTTATCAAATTTTTTAATATTTTATAAATGATGAAATGATTATTTGTCTTAAAGACATATGTAAATTTGCTTATAAATATTGATAATGTGACTATTAAAATATAATAAAATTATAAACTATAAAAAAAAAAATAAAGCTTCATAACTGGATGTTTTACAATATGTCAAGAAAATTTAGACCAAAATTTTTTAAGTAAAATTCATAAAATTTTATATTAAAATTACTTAAAAAATTAAAAATGAAAATTCAAACATATAAAATAAAAGATTTCGTTATATAAATTAAATGTACAAAATTTTAAAAAAATAATTTATATTTTTTTATTGGTATTTGTACTAAAAGTTCTAATAAAATTCTTTCATTGAATAAATTTGAGATCAAATTTAAATTATAAATTATATTTTTAACAATTTTATATTTTTTTAATTTTTTCATTAAATGCTATTAATATATTGATTTATATTTTAAAATAAAATTTTTATTGTTTTATTTTTTTATAAAAAAGCTTCACAAACTTAATTTAAACAATTTTATTTTATTTTTATCGTTCTTAAACTATAATGAGTATTGAAGTTTCTCCTTTTTAATATTGTTTTTTTTTTTTTTTGACCTTTCATGTATAGAACCGTACCTAACTAATTTATCTCTATTTCATCATCTATAATCCATTTCGACAATACTACATACATATATTTCGTACACATAAACTATACACATATATTTATTTTTCACGCCTTATTTTTCTTCAATTGAGTCTTTATGTTATCAAAATTTTACATATATGAATAAAATTTATTTAGTTGTTATGTTTATATAATTTTTCCATACATATAAGCATGGATTTTGAAAAAAAATTTGGATTGACGAAATACAAACGTTTTTACTCATTATATTTTTAAACTATCATATAAAATATGCTGTGAATATTAAAATATATATAATGGTGCAATGTACTAATTACTATTATTAAATATCAAAATCAACAATTGGAAGTCTTTACCCTTCATTTTTCTTTATTACTATATAATAATACTAAAAATATGTCCATGAAATTTTAATTTAATGGTAAAAATGAGATTTTAAATCTTTAGTTCTCATATTCAAATCTCACTATCCTTCTCGCATGTATGGCCGATCAGTATGAAACCAGCAACCACCAACAACATAGGCGATACCGGGGACGTCGCCTCCCTCCGAGAGTGGCTCTGGCATCTTTTGTTAAGTGAGTGTCAACTCATATTGACTTAGATAATATTTGGTACAGGATGATCATTAAAAAAAAAATTATAATAATTTATGTATGATAATTAAATTATCATATTTCGTAATTACTTAATGATTTTATGTGACGATGATTTTAAATCATCAAGAATAATTAAATAGAAGATAATCTAATTTTTATCTAAAATAATAGGAAATTTTTATTACCGTGGTCAAGTGGTACGTGAAACTAATAAAAGTCAATAATATTCATTTAATATGTGAATTAATTTTTTTAAATTAATTGTTATAATTTTATATTATTTTTTTATTTTTTCAAATTAATATTTATTGTAACAAATTCAAAATATTTTGTGTGATTTTTTTAATTTTTTAAAATTTATTTATATAATATAATTTTTTATTTTTAATATATTGATTTATTTTCTAACTCAAATATATTTTTTACATAATTTATATTATAAAAACTAATTTATTATCAATAAATATAGATATTTAATTTAATAATTTAATTATATTTGTTAAGAAGTAAATAAAATATTACTAATATTTTATATATAAATTATTATCTTTAAATAGCATTGAAATTATTAACTTGTATAATTATTATAATGTGTATGATTATTTTAATACTTTCAAACAAAATAATGTCTTATTTTTAATAATATCAAATATAATAATATTTAATTATTAAAAATTAATTATTCTTAAAAAAAAGTGATTCTGATAAGATAACTTCGGTAATTAAATTATCATAATAATATTAGAAATGATATCAAAAATTACTTAGAGATTAATGTTTAATCACGGTTTTAACTTAAATAAGTGATTTAATGTATGAGTTTGGTTTAATTTTTTGTTAAATTTATTCAATTATATGTTGACTAATTGATTGATATATTCATTTGATTTGATTAAATAAATTTTTATATAAAAATAATATTTAATATAATTAATATTTTTTATTTGTCACCTCTTAAAAAATAATAATAACAAAAAGACAATTAGAAGCTTTTCCTAACCGAAGAGCCAACAAATTCAAAGATGGTCCAGCAAGACAAGAAGACACGAGTCATTGTTTTGAAAGGTCCTTGTATAAGCGACAGTGTGATATGGGAATGCCACTACTTTTCCCACTTCTTCAATTCAAAGTTATTGGACCTTCACATTAAAACTTCAACTTTGCAATTGTTCAAATTTGTTTGGCGAGAAAAAAGTAAGAAGGAAAAAATTTATAATTTAATACGTAAATTATAAATTAAATAAAACATATTTTATGTAATTTAATTATTAAATTAAATTTTTTTCTTATTTTCCTATTAAACAGAGTAAGTATAGTTTGTCCTAGAATTCCAATTGACTACCCACAACTGATATGAAAATAATAAATATGAATTTATTTATGAGTTTTTAATTCTAATATTCAAACAATCGAATATTTTAATATTTATCTTATTGCATTAACATTCTAATCTCCCTATAGATTTAAATTTTGTTTGACAAGATAATCACTCAACTATAAACATATTAGAATGATTAAGATAAAAAAATTTTATTAATAATATTACTATAAAAACTAGCTTCATTTTTTTTTGAGATTCTAGTTACTAAAAACAACTTTTGTTATTTTTTATTAAAAAATGAGCATAATTAAAACTATAGTGACAAAATTTTTAATAAAATTAAAGTATAACACCAAATTTAATTTTGATCGATCACAATATAACAACAAATTTGATCTTAATCTTTTTTTAGCTAACAAACATTAAGAGTGCGTTTGATTGGGGGAAATCCACAAATTTTTCTGTAAAATCTTGATAGTGGGTATTTGTTTCTTATATTTGATTCAGGATAATTCGATTACGAGGAAAAATGTCAAATTCCTAACAGTACCCAAAGTCTCAAAATTAGAAACCAATCTCTCCTATTTTAGGATTCGGGGGGAGGGGGAATTGTCTTATTTCGAAATTTGACCTAAATAACAAAATTTGTCACATATATGTTACCCTCTTAAAAAGCAAAATCTGGAACTCAGTTTTAACTTTTTTTTTTAATTCAATTACAATGTTTCTTTTAAATAAGACACCATAATTGATACAATTTTTTAGTTTTTCAATGTATCCTATATTAAGCTTCTATAATGGCATTTTTGTGGTACATGCGCCTTATTTGGTGCCCTACACATTTATGATATGAGTGGCTATTAGGGTGTTTCATTCCAAAAACACTTTAATTGATTATCAATTAAGGCATTTTTTCCTTGAAACGTTGTAATTGTCACAGATTAAGATTTTGTTTTTCCTTTTGAAGTTCGTGTTCTGACATGATTGATTATCAATCACAGTTTGATAAAGCTTCAAATGGCTATTAGGGCATTTCATTGAAAAAATGCCTTAATTGATTATCAATTAGGGCGTTTCTTTCTTGAAACACCGTAATTGCTGCATATTAAAATTTAACTTTCCTTATCAATTAAGGCATTTCTTCATTAAAATGTCATAATTGTCACATATTAAAATTTTGTTCTCCCTTTCAAACACTATATTCTGACATGATGAATGCTGTAATGCCTAATCAAATTCAAAAGAACCTATA